>NC_081407.1:12718402-13918402 GCF_030272615.1 Cryptomeria japonica
AAATGTCTATTGAATTTATAACTTCCAATCATAACTTCTATGATTTCTTACTCAAAATCTTAAAAGTTCAAAAGATAATATGATGTGGAAGTTGAATGTAAAACTCGGAACAAATAAATTCAAACACTTTTCTATTTTCAAAAGAATTTTCTTAATATATAAGAAGGGATCAACTCATAGATTATGAAAATCACCTATATGGTCTTTTAGGTTACTGATAAAAACCATATTTATAAGTTTTGGGAACAAGTTTCTGTATCCATTTTTCATTTTCTTCTGCCTTTTTGCAGTAAACCTAAACTCAGACATCTGTATATATAAACCGTTCTTGCAAAACTTACAAATCATCCTCCCAGATTTAATATTTTTGATTCAAAAAAATGGGGCCTCTAGAAATGCTTTCATTGTCTATAAATAAAATGTTCACTGTCCTCTGACAATTTCACCAATTTGTGTACAAAATTGATTGATATTCCTAAACTATTGTAAGCTCACAAATTCGTCAACCTTTTGGCAAGCACCTTTCAAAATATTTAAAAGCCATCAAAAATTTCGTGCCAAGTTAGCACGCCTATACTTTTTCAAGTTTGTATTGATAGAGCAAGACTCTAGTTTAAATCTTCTCTTTCTGCAGAAGTTTCTTTGATTAGGAATTGACATCTCATGCGTTGCTTTAGTAGTATATTGACAATGTACGATGGTGTGGTAGAGATGAAAGTTTTACGCCACATGACCAAAGCCACAGATCTAATTGTACACTTAGCACCTGAAAAAAATAAAAAGTGTTAGTCTATTTTATAAATCATCAACATTAGGTTGTAAATTCTAGTCCATCAGATTACTCAAAACATTTGTGAACTTAAAATTTGGCTGGTAAAGTGGACAAGAACATGGTAAAGTATACTTGATAAAGGTTCATAGAAGATTTGAACTGGAATAATTTTAAACTTCGACAATAATTATCAATTAATTAGTGTTTCTCGGAGATTCGGGGGCAGGATAACATATTGCCAGAATGAAAAATAGTTCTCCAAATTTGGGGGATGGCGTAGGGACTTATTTATAATAGCTTAAATAAATTTATACCTGAATATTTTTAAAATAGCTCGATTCATGAACCAACAATGACTGACATTGCCATGTTAACTAATTGACATAAAAAGGGCTGAACTATCAACTCTTCATTGTTCAAGTTGTCTATCCGATATTCATAACATCAACTACAGATCTACGGGCATGATTTGATTGTTCAAGTGTCCAGAAAATACAAAGAAATAAAGGAGAGAGTGCCATCATAAAGATGTAAGTTCTTCCCAAATCGGAGGCACACAAAGATCTCTGATAATCAGAATTCCTCAAGGAAACCCTTTCGCAATAGAAAATGGAACGAGTCCTATTTTTTATTCTCAGAGCAAAAGTAACGGGGCTGCCTACAGCCAAGGCCGAAAGCAATATCAAGAATTATTTGGTCTAGATTTTGCTTTGCTCTTTCAAATGACAAGATTTCACCATTACAGAGTTACCTAGAGCAGGAACTATGGATTATGGGATTCTAACAAACTTCTGCTGTAACTTTTCCAGCTTATAAGCATGTTAGAAAAAGAGAAAATTAGGAACAAATCTAGTATAGAGAGGTCAAAAAAAGTTATTTTGCCCGCTCCTATCTTTTCAATTTTTTCTAGTTCCCTTTTCATAAATAAAACAAAATGCTCATTGTAAACAGGGTAATGTCTGGGGAACATCAAACATCCCTGGGAGGTTTATGAAATGGGGGGTCATTCCCGTGGATGGCTCCCAAATCCCAAGGATACACTCACACATTTCCCCAATATTATCTAGGGCATAGTTTGCAGACTCGCTGAAAACTCAGACTCGGCAACCACTCACAAGTTTTCTGAAAATCAAGCAACTAGCACCCAAACCCACCACTGAGCAAAACCAGCTATTAGTGCAGACACATCATGAGTATTGACAAATGCTTCACAATTCTGACTCATAAGGGCCGTCAGACGCAGAAGAAAAACACAGGAAAAATTGAGGTGAGGAGATGGGATGGACTGGTGGTAAGGGGATGGCACTGATATACAGATTGAGGTGAATTCAAATCTTCAAGGCAAAATCTGCATTATAACATCTCTACACATGCCTTATGAAAGGCAAAATAGTTTTCATAAAGTTGAAGGTTGAAATAAGTATTTAATGGCTGTGCCACAAAGTAAGTGACCCGGCATAGGTGGTGGTGCTGTGGGGGGACGTTTCCGGCAAGTCCCCACGTCCCAAAATGCCCCCATCCCAGGGACACAAGATTTTGGGGGAGCAGGGAGAGGGAACACACCCGTGGAAAACTGAAAAAACCCCTAAAAAGCTAAAAGCAGGGCATAGGTCCAATGAGGGAATTGTTACTAGAAACTAAGCACATTTAATTTTTAATATTTCAGCTAGTTTTAATTTGTTTAAATTATTTTAAAAGAATTCCCATGCAGTCACCAAAATTCAGGAAGCTTTTGCCATCCTTAAAACATCACCATATTCCCCTATCCCGGAAACTCGGACAAAGAGTAAAACCAGATATATAAGTGCAAAGCTATCTTACTGCTTTCCATTGGCATATAAATCAAGGCTGTATAAAATATTTGTTGACACACACCTCAGAGTAAAGGGAGCTAATTTCTTAAGTTAGATCACCAGATACTTGCAAACAAACAATAAAGAGCGAGTTTTAGAACTACTGTAACTTCACCAGGGGCTCTCACTGGCACATTATCATGCATACCAACACAGCATGCTAAAGAAAATGTTCAATGCTTTAGACACATCGAGGCTTACTTAAACATACCTTTTTTCCAGCTTTCACTCCAATCAATTCCCTCATCTTTTCTACAGCATAGATTGTACATGCCCGTATCTCTACTTCTTCTTCAGTTCCTGAAGCTAATTCTTTGTTGCCATCCACAATGGTAGCCAATGTCGGACTATATGTGAGTACACCCAATTGTCTCAGAACAGCTGGAATTATATAGTCTGCAAAAATTGTTATTGAATCAATGTCATGAAAAGATCCATATCCTTGACCTTTAAAGGCTCCCCACAGGTCAGCTACAAATATTTGAGCCCTCTTATACAGAAAAACTTGGTGGCCTTTATACACTGAGTGGTCCCGAAAACCTGCAAAAAATATCATACCACTGTAACTTTGAGGAAGTATGACCTTTAAAAACAAGTATGAGCAGTTTTTACACAACAGAAGACCCTGTGGGCCTCTAAGATTCTGACCTAACTTAAAAATGATGCTATAAAATGCCTAATTTTGAGTTTGATATTAACAAATGTGTACCAGAGTGACATGCCTTTCGGAATACATTGCTACTAAGAAAATTCTTGCCGTAAATTTTATCAGCAAACACTTTGATTAAGAACCATTTTAACTAATTAAATGATATATTGCTTTCTTATATTTCTTTCCATCCTATCCACCTATCACCAAACAAAATCCTTAAATGCAAGGTTTAAATTTTGTAGTCTGATTAAAATCAATTATCATAAAGCTTGGAAGTCATTTGGTAGAAAAATCATTTACAAATATTGCAGAAAAGAATTGCATCAAGTCCTGCACAGGCAGCCAGTTATTTTCTCTAAGCTTCAAAAATGATGCAATTATCTTTCGTATACATATAACAAAGACATCAAACGCTATAGCAGTTGGTGGAGATGATAAATAAACTACAAGCAATAAGCATTGTAAAATTAACAAAGCTTAATATGCAGATAACAACAAAACACCGTCTTGCTAAAGTTTTTCTTAACAAAACTGCATTCTGTATTGATTTAATACGGTACACTCAGATAGCAGGATCCCTAACAAGACACCAGTAAAACAATTCTGATGGTATGCTCTTCATCTAAGTTGCTAAAATTTCCTTTGAACAGGGTCCTGTCATGCACTTCACTTCAATTACCAGATATTTCGCCTTTCTTGAGAGAACCGACAAATTTAATCCACTCATTTTATGCCCGCTAAAGAAATTAAGAAATGATCAATTTTGTGTACAGAATCAACCACAGGTATGCAGGTAACTATATAACATTTTTCTTAGCACCACTATATTTAATAGTCAACCATGTTTCTTAGGATTCTCAGATCAGGTCTGCACAAGAGGCTATACCAGGAAAATGGCGAGTAACCAACTCTACCAGAGCGACTGCAGAGTTGCCAGCAGCAGTAACAAGATTAGCCGCCTTTCCCCCAAAGCTCTTCTCCAACTCTGTGCCAACCTAAATAGCAGGTAAAAAGCATCTACAATAACATTGTTAATAAGAAAGGATGGGAATCGATTGGCAAAAGATGGTCCCTAATTTAACAATGCAGCACATAGCCTATACGTGAAAGTAGATTGAAGTTATTATTTAACCTAAAAATGGAAAGCAAATATGTACTAATATTGAATAACAAGTATTTGGTCAAGAAATGCTTCATTGTAAATAAAATCAAACTGACATGATTAAACCTATATTGCAAAAACCAAACATCACAGCACGATTCAAATCTTCTAGATAAAGAGGAAACATCAAAATTTTGTAGTTATGACAGATTATAAATTTATAAATCACATCTGAAAAATAGCAGCAAGTGAAAATAAATGAAAGAAAACTAACCTCATGGAGTAATCTAATGCGCTCATCTTCTAAAGGAAGAGGTCGTGACCAGTTCAGTAATTCCCTCAATTGAGGACCTGGAAACAATTTCCAATAAATAAACATCCACGTAAAAGTTGTTAAACATTATACAACGAAGGCAGAAAATGTTCTCTTTAATTTTTACAGAAACATCCTCAGCTGGTTCCCTAGGCAAATGTAGATACTACCATTAGTACACATCATTTTCACAAAACATGCTCGTAAAGAGTAAGTACATGGAACTTCAAAACAAATTGGAAGGTTGAAATGCTTTAGTAAATATAAATACACATTTATACCTGTATAACTTCTCAGACGATCTGCATCAAACACTGAGCTATCATTTTCCAAAGCTGCTTTCAGACCAGCAGCCAAATGATCATAATTTAGCTCCTCATCTGTTGAGAGAAAAACAGCAATTGCATCTTAAGAAGCAAATATGAATAAAAGCTTGGTAGAAAGAGACAGAAACAAACAGCTCATATAATCCCAAAACAAAATCATGACAGCCGTAGTTAGAAGATGACACTGGATTCATTAAAAAGCAGTTACATACTCTTGCAAACTATCTGAAAGTTGCTAAGATTGAAGCATGCTCAGTATATTTCAAAAGGAATCCCAGAACTTGTGTACAACATACAATTTTATAATTTTCAGATTTCAAGTTTCTAATTTGTTTTAATAATTTAATTTTTTATATGGTTACTTTGACTTGATAAGCTGACTGTTGGCACTGTGTGCTTTACTGTTTGTAGTTCGCCAAAAATAAAAGTAAATATGTTGTAGTTGGATAAGTAATAAATAATTATGTTTTGTATTTGCAGTGTTAGTCCCTGACAAGTTAGTTGTATGTTGGTAGTTTCAGACAGTTGGTAGCCTTAACCAACATCAGTCTACTATTTAATGTACTTGTTCATAGTCAGGGACTGCTCTGTTGATATTGTACTTACTACATATCTGAAAATTGGTAATAAGGCTATATCTTTTGCATATGTCGCAAGTTTATTATATTCCTATATTCTGTAAATCTATATTTCTGTTTACTCTGTAATCCTGTAAAGTAGAATGAGCAAGTAAACACTGTTGTAAGCAAAATGTGCTGTGGGTAGAAATGTTTAGTCTGGCTAAACATTTTCTCTTGTTTGTCCATACGCTCAACAGGTTTGGAATGTCTTCTCATTGCCTTGGATCAAGATCTTTGTTAAAAAGAGCAACAACTGGTTTGATGTTTTGTTTGGGTCATTTTCCAGTACATCAAAAGAACATATGTTTCTAAGTTGTGGTTTGTGATGTCCTCTGAAATCTGTGTTTTCTATGGAATGCCAGAAATAAGGACTTATTTCAAGACAGAAAATAGGGATCTCATTGGCTTCTCTAGAGAAATCACAATTGCCAATGTTGTGCTGCAGTTCAGCATGCAGATTGGTGCTAGTATACAAAAATTGAAAAAGTTAATCATTGAGCCAGTTCCTCCTGCTGAAGTTCTCTTCAAACCAGAATGTGTTGTGCTGTGCTAGACTGGAGGTGTGAATATGATGAAATATGATCCTGATGGTTGGCTGGTTCAATAAGTATACCAGGGTGTAACACCTGTTCCTGAGCATTCTGCACATGCTGCTTCCTGCCGCATTAGCATTTCCTTATACTTCTCCCATGACAGTGATAATGAGGCCAGTTCACTATATCCACCTGTTCTTTCATATTGCACTCCGATGAATTGCTTCAAGAATGTATGGTATATAGGCTCCGGTCTACTAAAAACTACCTTGCTGAAAGCTTTATTCTGCAGGACGGGAGATTTGAGGCTAAATCAAGAGAAGAAGAAAAAGCAACAGAAGAAGAGACAAGGAATCTTTAGTTCAGGACATTTTTAAATTGAGACTCTATGATTTTGGCTTTTTTATTACTATTTTATTATGTCATGTTATTAATACTGTATATCCTCATTTGACTTTTGTAAGCTTGGAACTGTATACGGCAAAGATTCTGTCATGCTAATTTTTTGGCGATCGGTCATATGTTGTGAGTTTTATGGTAGACCAAACCACTTATCATTTTGGATTTTGATGTTTCTGCTCAACTGAGCTATATTTCAATATAAAAGAAAAATAAAAAATACCCTTTGCATTTCTCGGTCCATTTTGGGTGGGAACTTCAGGCTTATTTTGGGCAAGGCAATGAAAGGTGGTATATATGGGACTTGAATAATGATAAATAAAATATGAATTTTGATAAGTTGCTATTCAATGCTATTTTTTTATATTTCTTTGTAATTTTAATTTGATAACTTTTATCATTTAGTAATATAAATATCTTTTAAGTTCTTAATATCGCCTATAAATGGAGGGTTACAATTCCAAAGCCATTTTGCTTTCCGGTAGTAGAGTCTTACCCAAGCTCCAGGAACAACTCGTCTATTTCCGATATACATATGGAACTGTTTCATAACATAAATATCAGAAATGCAATAATGGTGGCAGTTTTGAAACTGTCCCTTAAGATATCGGTGGCTACACAACTGCTGCCTACATAAACTGGCATTTACACAATTGCCACCTGCGTTAACCAACAGTTATGCTACCATCCATGAAACTCTGATTTTCCAAAAAAAATTCTGACTAAATTTCACATCCATGGTTGTCTGGATCACCCTGGACATGTCTTTGTTCCTATAGACCACCTGCATTGTGCGCGCTCCATTTTTTAATGTAACTGAAAGGGAAATGACTGTTCAAAAGTGCCTTGTAAGTTACATTTTGATCTTCTTAAGAATTGTAACTTAATTAGCATATCTTACTAACATTTCATAGGCCGATTCAAATAATTCTAATTCTTTCGATCTCAACATAGAATCTCCAATACAATATCCAGTCAACAAAGGATTTCAACAAAATAGCTAACACAAGGTTAAATTACAAGAAAGAAAAACAATTAAATGAATGTTCACGAGTGACCAAGAATAGTTTGAAGACAAACCATATTAATAAGGGCCCTAGACTTGACACAAAGAAAAGCAAGAAAAAAAAGAAATAGGAAATTGAGTGTCAACCTGAAATGAAACAAGTGAAAATATAAATAGTTGCACAAGGGGAGAATCCCTCAAAGTGGTGGGAGCTGATGAAAACCAAAGCTGGCAACTGCAGGAAGAAATAAAAACCATTTAAGTGTATGTACTTTGGCTCATAGTGGAAAAGCCAACAACATTACCATCAAACACTATGGGAGTACCAATGCAAGATCTCAAAATGCTTGAGAAGGAAAATCCTAAGCTCAGGGAGCCAAGGTGGCCAATAATGGGAGCTTGTTGATTCCCCTTAGAACCTTCTCTAACACCAACGTCAAAGAACTGTACATGGCAAAGAAAAAATGGTAATGTGAGATTGCCCTAGGGGCCTATGTTGTGAATGAGGAGCACTACAAGGTTCCAAATGTCAAGACAAGGTAGAAATGCAAACCCTAGAACAAGCCTCCAAGTGTCAAGAAGCCATAGTGGAAAACCACAATGCTGAGCAATGTTTCATTGATCTACCCCCCTTTGTGTGAGTCAATGTTATCCATGTTAGAAAAATTAGATACTATTTAGTAATATAAGGATTTTGTTATCTTATTATTAGCATGTTGTTTGTAACAAATAGTTTATTCCTGGAGTTGGTTTTTACCCATGATATTACATGGTTACCATGGCATACTAGTTGCTTAATATTCCATATTTATGCAAAACTCTACAAGAGCTTATGAGTACTTGAGAGCCAAAACTAGCAACGAGTAACTCACCAAAAAACTTGTCACACAATTTATTCAAAATTGAAGCCATCTTTTTAGAAAAAAAGATTTTTTTTTTCTAAAAAAATCCATCATTAACTCTCCAAAATCGATTTTTGCTGCGCGATGATTTAGGGCAGAACAGCGAATTAGGGTATTTTTGGGACGTGATTTTAGCAAACTTTTCCCCGCAAACAAATTTAGTTACTATTAAATTATTAATATATATTTTCATTAAATAAGTTTGTGGATAAAAATATTAGACCAACAATTTGCAATAGTAAAGTGGCATAAAATGGTCATATACTACTATATTTTTAGGACACAATTTTAGCAAACTTTAGTTACTGTTAGATTATTAATATATATTTTTTAATATATTAAAAACATATTAATGATTTAGAAATTTAAATAGTATTCTATTAATACAGTTTATGATGAGCACACAAACTTATACTAAAAATGGGGTGAATCAATATAAGACAATCTTTAACTTATTAAAAAAATTATTATGGGGACATAATTGGTAAAAAATTATTGTTATATTTACGAATGATCATGAAGATCATTATAAAGAATTACAAAGAAATACAAAATAGAAAGTTTCTAATAAGAAACTAATATTACAATATATTACATTATTGAGCATTAATAACTTAGGAAAATATAATATTAATACCCTCCCTTAATGCTCAATCTATCAACTACACCAATAGACCCCCTAAATTTTACAAACTTATCTGGACTAAGGGGCTTGGTGAGAATATCGGCTTGTTGCTCCGCTGTAGGAACATACAACAACTGAATGGATCCGTCTTCAACCAACTATCAAATGTAATGACAATGATCGGCTAACCCAAAAAAATTCGAAGACAACCCAAAAATCCTTGCGAAAAAACAAAAAGAATCTGAAATCAAAATTGAAATCCATTGGCACGAAATTTGAGGCACGAAAAACGATGCACCCACAATTCTGAAAACAACCCAATTGAGCTCTTGAAAAACCCACCAAGAATCTGCAATCAGAAAAAAAAATCGACTTGATCTGAAGGGTAGAAACCCTAATCGAAAATGCATGTTTCTATCCAAATATGGCCGAAAAAAAAAATTTGCAGGTGGAAAAAATTGCGTCACGCATAGAGGATTGGACAAAGGTCTGGTTAAAAAGAAATCCGCCACAGAAAACACAAAGATCAGTAGAAAAAACCGCCTGAAAAAAAACCCTTGAGAAAAAAAAAAAAAAATTGAATTTATAATTCTAAAAAAATTGCAAACCCTAGATTTGTTTTTTTCACTGATGAAAAATTTCATTCGAAAATTTTTAGAAAAAACAAAAATTTTCTTTCTGCTCTGATACCATATTATGGGGACATAATTGGTAAAAAATTATTGTTATATTTACGAATGATCATGAAGACTGTTACAAAGAATTACAAAGAACTACAAAATAGAAAGTCTCTAATAAGAAACTAAAATTACAATATATTACATTATTGAGCATTAATAACTTAGGAAAATATAATATTAATAAAATTCAACAACTACAAAAATAGCAATCACACAAAGTTCTACCAACTAAGAGAGTAGATTGATGTGGAAACCCTTTCACGGGAAAATTACAAGGAAAGATTGCATGGATCTATTGTCCAAATCCAATCAACAATAAATTTCTTTTTACAAATCTTCATAGGCACCAACCAACTAGAGACACCAATCCCCACCACTAAGCACCAACTTAACAAGAGACACCAATCTCTTCCATTGAGAATGCACCAACCTCTAAATGAACAAAAAAATTATCTTCTTAAATATTGCTTCTTCAAGCATGATAATCATATAAAATCTACTTGTGGATCTGTTCATCAATATTGCTGCCCAATCCACTTGTACTTTTCCTGTCATCAATAATGCTTGCCCAATCCTCATTAGTATATGATATTAGGGAGAAATCTTTACCTCTCAGATACCACATGCCAAAGTCCAAAGTGCCCTTTAGAAATTTGAATATTCTTATAACCGCTTGCACAAGAGTTTCCTCTAATGTTGCTTGAAAACATGCCACCATACCTACTATTTGCATAATTTCAAGCTTGATGTTGTCACTTGTGGTAGGCTCTCAATCATGGACTTGTATAATGTTTGATTTGCTTCAAAAGATTCAAAATCTTTGCTTAATTTACAACCTGTAACCATGAGAGTGCTAATTGTTTTGCAATCTTCCATCCTAAATTTCTTCAATGTTTCCTTGATGTATTTGGTTTGCGAGGTAAATATGCCTTTGATGGATTGAGAAATTTTTAACCCAAAGAAGAATGATAACTCACCAAGCAGAGAAATATCAAATTCCTTTTACATGTCCTTTGCAAACTCTTGACACATTCTATTATTGGTCCCTCCAAAAATAATGTCATCAACATAAACCACAACAACCAAATGGTTCCCACCTATAGTCTTGATATAGAGATCACTATCCACAATTCCTCTTTTGAAACCTTCTTGTTGAAGATATTTGTCAAGTCTTGAATACCAAGCTCTGAAGGCTTGCATTAGCCCATAAAGTGCTTTCTTCAACTTGCATGCATAATCTTCATTTTCTGATAATAGAAATCCTTTCAATTGTTCAATGTATGATTCTTCCTCTAAGTTGCCATTGAGAAAAGATGACTTGATGTAGTTCAGCAAATAATAAAATAAGTTACAATGTAAAAAAGTTTAGCCCACGACAATTGGTGATTGTTTGGTAGTTGTTGAGGGATGGCATTCACAACCATCGGCCTACTTGTATATTTCTTGTTGTGCACAAATGAGTTCTTGTAGACATTGCATATCTAATAAATGAAAATAAAGACATCTTTTTGGAATATGATTGCAAGTAATTTATATTACTTTGTTCTTTAATTTTGTTATTTTTATTTACTTTGAATTCATTCAAGTAGAACACCCAAGTAAACACTTGACATCCATTTGATAGGCTCTAAAGTTCTTGAAGCAAGAGAATGCTCAAAACATTTTGATAGCTTCTAGTCTAGAAACCCCAAATTAGTTAGAACATTATGATATTCAATAAAGGCATCATTGTGAAAATCAGATTCACTGGTAAAATAATTCATTCATTAATCTGAGGAAAAGTTACATTTATATAAATTACAAAAACACTGTAGTTATTTGCTAGAGTTATCTTTTATTAGCTAATAATTATTTATTTAATTATTAGTCTATTATACTCTACGCTTAAGGTAAATTTAGGAATCTTATAATTCTTTAGGGTTTTCACCTTTAGGGTTTCGAGTATCCTCTTATAAGGATATTCTCTTTGTATTTTCATAACAACTATAATTATTGAATTGCATTCTTGTTGCACAATCAATATGACTCCTCTTTTTTGGATCTCTGAATTTTGGCCTCCATATCTTTTTTGCTTCTCTCTTTCTATGACAAGTTTGCATGCAGATGATCTTTGGGAGCTGTAGAGTTGATTTTTCCTCAACTCCAATATGGTATCAAAGCTCCACATCTGCATGCCCCTATTCTCTTCATGAGAGATTTTGGGCCTTGTTCTTCAGATCTGTTTATTCGGGGGTTTGTGAAGTTTTTTTTTCCATTTCTGAGGGTAGCTAATTTTTTGGTACATTTTGATGCCAAAAGGACCTCACGGTTGGATTTAGGAGGCTAATTGGACGAATTTTTGATATATAATTTGACTATTTTCGATGATAAGGGCATCTGGGCCATGATTTTTTCATTGGCACATTTTTTGAGGCACAAAAATCTGTACGGTTGTACCTGTAAATGCGTCAAAAAAATTTCGTCAAAATAAATCAAAAAATAATATATATATATATTTTACCCTCTTTATGCCCTACAAGAGGGTTTTTTTTCTTTTGGCCGTAACTTGGTCATACGGTGGCGCTTTTTCAAAAACCTTATATCGTCAAAAAGCTCTTTCCGAGCTCTATCCAGATCTGGAGGTTTGAACTTTTGATTTTGCTTTTTGATGACGTTTTTTGCTATCAAAACCAGAGGTTCCTTTTTGCACTCTGGGAGACATAACTTGAGCATCCGAACTCCATTTTTCGAAAACTTTATATCGTTGGAAAGCATGTTCTACGTTCTTTCCATTCATATAAGTTTTTTTCCAGATTCTGCTCCAGGTATATCAGATCTAAAACACAATTCATCATCACAGAGATAGATAGCAGATCAACCCAACTCATAGTCGGTCTTAATAAGATGATAACACACCTCCTAAACACACTCCACTCCAAATAAAATAGGTCAAGATCAACTGCAACCATAGGATCATACTAAGTCATCATCATACAACAAACTGCCTATCCGAAGACTGATCCCAACACAAACTGACATCCAAAACACAATACGAACCACCAGACAAGATGTGTAACCCATAGACACTTGTCCTCCATTCCTCACCTAAAGTAGCTGGTCACTTGGAAGTTGACGCATAAGTAGTAGATCACTGATCTGACAAACACTGTGTAGAATTGATAGGCCGTATAGCAACAGTAAGCAATAAATCATTCACCAACAGAACCGTAAATTCCTGTCATAGGTCCAAGACCCTATCTTTATCATATCAACATGCCTTCAGATCTAATTTATCAATGTTAATTGCAGTACAAAGGGATATAAGACTTGCATCAACACTTTGCATCATCCTTATGAGGTATTCTTCAGTTGGGCACATAATTATATTGACTTCTTGATGTTATTTGGCCTTATTTTGGCTATTGCAGCAGTCTGATTTTAAACTTCTTGTCATATTTATAACAGCAAATCTCATATCACGTTGTTTTGAAATGCATTTCATAACTAT
This sequence comes from Cryptomeria japonica, assembly GCF_030272615.1. NCBI lineage: Eukaryota > Viridiplantae > Streptophyta > Pinopsida > Cupressales > Cupressaceae > Cryptomeria > Cryptomeria japonica. The sequence continues at coordinate 12,731,673 of NC_081407.1, forward strand.
TTTGTAAGCCTCAGATGGTTGTACGATCGAAGGGTTATCATTTGCATGCATATCCGCTAATCATTATAGCATATCATTCAGCCCATTTTGGCATTGAAAAAGGTCGCATTGTCAACCATTTTGATCTGAGTCAAGCTTAGGCATTTTGCCAATGGCCTGCATTGCATTCACTCAATCTGCCAAAGAGGTATCGATGAGTCAGCTCTACCACCTACATGTCATTTTACACAATCCATCGAAAAATGTTAATTAGGCCGGTATGTATATTCCAATAGGCTTGCTGCCATCCATTTGTTGCATGCATCATAGATAGGGTGTGGTCGAAGCACTGTATGCTCTCACCTTGGCCACTCTGGGATTTGGGTGATCAAAGAACGTGGAAACATTGCATATGCATTTCTATACTACAAAAAATAAAAAAACTAGAGTGGGACGGTACACCATTGTCTATGTAAGGATTGGATTTGAAATAAAAAACAATTTTTACAATCATGTAATGTCCCCAGTTTTTAAGGTTTCATTTAATTAAATTGATTCTTATTAAGTTATCAAAATATAAATAAAGTATTCATACAATGACTTAATTAAATAACAATAAAATAATAAAATATTATTATGTCACTTTATAAATTATATTTCTTCAAGTCGGCCTATCTTCTAGATACTTCTTGGGAGATCTTATAAGGGGGTTCCCAGTGAAGGATTACTCATGCTTTTTGATTTGATAAACGCTTGGGGATTTCTGGAGACAAAAACCATCAGGTGTTGTGACAAAAGGGCTGGATGAAAACCTAGTTCTTCCAAGAGGTGGATTCGTGACAGAGTTCACAGCTGGACAAATTTGTGAAGTCTTCTTCCAAAGACAAATTTGCAGTAAAAAGGGTATTTGCTGGTCTGAGGTATCTTATATCTAATATTGGAAAGTAAAGATTATAGAGCCCAATATAATAGAAGGATTGAGTAGATAATATTTGTTGTAGGGAGTCTTGTCGTGGATTTGATTTAAATAATAATCACCACTTTCAAGTATTGGCAAATAATATTGTAGACCCTGGTTCTAAATAATATGTGTGGGCCAATTCATATTTGAGCGACTTTGTAATGTTGGTGATAGACAGCTATCACACCAGGTGTCGATATCTATTGCGGAGAATCTGAGCTATATATTTGTAACACGGTGGAATAAAGGTTCGGCGATTGTTTAAGAAGTGAGGAATACGAAGTCAAGGGCTATAATCTTTTATTGAAGGGGTATTGCATGAAGTGGAAGTATTATTAAGAAGGGCCCAGCATATTAAATTGAATATTTATGTAGCCTGATAAAGGTTTGATAGTTCAAGTTTATTATTGCTGAAGCTATTCATCAGGACATTGCAATACAACTAGAGAAAGTGGGAGACAATTTGCGCATAAAGCTTTAATGGGCTTCCCTTCTAATAGCGCAAAGCTTCATTGAGGTTATATTGGTGTCGACGAAATATCATTCAACTCGCAAGAGGCATACATATATCGTGACTTAGCTTTCAGAGCGAAGCAAGCAGATTGGCGACTCCCAATGCCAATGAATCGATATATCTCTATCTGCCAATGACCCATGAACCATTGTAAAAATTTGTGATGTAAGTCTGTTTAAAATTGAAAGTCTGTATTCCTGAATTTGTTGATAATAAGAATCAATAATAATTGCCATCAAACTATTTGGTGTTAAATCTGTATGTAATTCAAAACTCATCTATAATTCAAGTTTGAATGTAATAACATTTCTGAAACATTAAAGGAATTCTATAAGCCAGGGATATTTTAGGCTCAGGCAATTTTTACAATCATCAAACACATTAGAAGTGCTATTAAGTCCACTAGTATAATTAAGGAAAAGTTTGGAGTTGGATATTATCAAAATAAATCCAGCACACTTTCAATTATTCAGACAGCCATAATACAAAAAAAAACTTGTCTTCTGCAATATGTGTAATGAGCTCTCTGTTGTAAACTGGAAAAACAACTGCTACAATAGCCTGAACTGAAAACAAAATTACTATTATTGGCAGATATAAATTTCACTTGGCAATAAAAAGCATATAATGCTTACAACAACATGTGGCAAATATAATTAAGACAAGTAAAATGCTGACATTTAACTAAAAATACTGTAACCTATATTTTACATGTCTTAAGCATAAGTGGTTGCTAAAGCACTACTGGGAGCACAGCAAAATGTTTAATGAACTTTGCCAACTTAATTTTAGTTGGAAGATGAACATTCTGTGCATCTTTCCATAAAGGTCTCGCATGTAAGATATGTTAAAATAAATAATGGCAACAAGAAAGAGTGCAAATAGTGCCATCAAATATGTTAGAGTACAACCAAGCATTACAAATCTCTCACCTGGCCAAAAGCAAAAATTCAGTGTGTCCAAGACAAGAAGATATTGAACAGTGAGTGGCCCGTTATCAAAATAATGGATCCCCTCAAAGTCCCAAGCAACTGATGGAAGGTTACCGTGCAGTTCATCAACCACTTTCTCAAGGCCTGCATCCAAGAATCAACAGAAGCATATCATCCATGAAACTTACTAAATACAAATTATGTGTTGGCATATTAAATATTTTCAATTATAAACAACCAAAGAAACTGTCACTCTTAATATAGCACTGAAAACAATATCTCAAGTATATTGAACATTCACCTACGAAGGATCCAAACAAGGAAACTAAAATGCTCTGCTGATACCAGAGAACCAAGAAGAGTTGCAGACATGAGTCTTGTACAATGCACCTAAAGTTACTGCAAATTATGAAATAACATTCAAAAACCTTTGATTATTGTAAATGGTGGCAATATACTTGAAAGAGAAAAAGAAATTAGTAACCAATGTCCACAAATGACCGGAGCAAATTGATGGGAATCAAAGGTACATCCTATTGGCTATTACCAAAGAAAAGCACTAAAGTCGAAAGAACCTAAGGATCTGAAAAGTAACAAAAGAATGTAAACATGAATTAGGGGTATAAAGAAACCAGGCAAATGCAAAACATGCAATCCAAGTAGAAGTTCAAATAGCCATTGGAGAAAGGGACCCTTCATGAAAACAGGTAGCTCACAAAAACCAAATCTGGAGATCAAGTTTGGAACCACCTCTACAAAAAATTTGTAACAAAGTCAAAAGCAGAGAAACAGATGCCATCATCATCCACCACCGTGAAAGGGCTAATGCAGGATCTAATAACTTTGATGGAGGAAATTCAAGAGGTAAGTAACCAAGATGGACAGACCTAGGAAGAATCTGAGTTCCCCCATAGAAACTCTACTAGAGGTAGAAAGAAAACTTGTAATGCATATCTGCCCCATGACATGGTCTGAAAGCAAGGAGATCTAAATTCCCTCCATAACAAAACAAGGAAAAACTATGATAGCCTAGTGGTGACATCACTGACATGTATATATAAATACTATCTTGCTGGCTTGTCCGTGTCTATGCTTAAACCAGAAGTATCCAAAGAGCACTTAATGCCTCTTATGTTAGTGACAGTTTGAAAGGAAGTAATCAGCCATTTCCTGACCAGATTAGCAAACTAACAAAATGTGAAAAAAGGGCCAAAGCCCTGTAACAGGGTAACTTTTCACTGCAAACAGTGAAACTTACACCGTAACAAAAGACACACGCTTGCTACCACTTTCAAAGGCAACAACCGATAAGAAAACTGGCATTTAAAATATGTTTGGAGAAACAACCAAATCCTGAACATTATAGTTGTGGTCATATGGCCAAGGTGACAGTTATAGTTGTGATGTTGATGTGGCAGTTTTGCATCTCGATTATGTATGTACAACTGGAGCAAAGGAAGCTGAATGATTGAGCTCTTCATGTATAACTATAGACCTCTCTTTTATTTGTGCATGTAACAGCATTTATTGTGATTTTTAAATGAATGTGCAGGTACAGATCAGTAAATTTTGAAAATCTTAATATAACCTATCCCACAAATTTACAGACTACATATTTATGTAAAATGCAATTACATTACTGAAACTTATGTTTTAACATTTATTTGTGACATAAAAATAACGATTCAAATAAACATGCCATTAATTACATAGTTTCATAGTTCCCTATCCAAATTTCCTAAATTGCCAGATCAGAGTTGGGCATGGGTACAAGTACTTGGGTAAAGTATGCTAATACAAGAAAAAAAAATCGGGCTGGATACATCCATACAAAAACATCTAAATATCATAAATATAAACAAGAATTAAGTTTGAAATACCAAATATCATGCATATGCTAAACAAACTACCATAAATATAACAATTCAATATTAAAATAACGCAACAACCACTAGTCAATATCATATGGGTCTTCACCAAAACCCACATCATCATCATTGACATTAGATAATGTTGGTAGATTAGGAGAACCACAATAGTCCCTCCACCACTCTCGATAGCTGTTCCTCTCAAAAAATGAATATTGTGTAGCAATAAATGCATCTAAGCCAGCTCACTCTAGGTCTACATACCACTACTTTATTCCCCTCTTCCTTGTACTCATTATGTTTGTTGCATAAGAAGGCACATGTTAGAATGCACATCAGCTAGCCTACTTGATGCCAATTGGTCGTGCTTTACTGAGCGGATGATGAAATAAGTACTACAATTCTGCCCAGACAAAGAGGAACTAGAAACTTATTGAGACAAGGTGAGAGAGTTGAGACTTATTAAATTGTAAATTGAACTTCAAATTTGAAAATAATAATTTCAAAAATTAAAAAACGAAAACAATTTAGAAACTCTGTACTATAAAATTAAAAAACTTGCAATAAAATTTAGATTGCAAGATTCTACAAAAGTGGCAATCTATGGGAATTGAGGTATCACCATAAGTGAGCATCCTTCCTATACTTGTCATAGAAAGCAGAAACAATTTGACTGTTTGAGGGTAAAAAATCAGTAGCTCACATATAACTACATTCTCCATATCAAGATTCGGGAAGGGTTTAAGAAGCACTTGCCCATACTATTTGATTTTTGCATCTTTGTGTGTCACCCTTAACGACAAATAAAAAATCTCATCACTGTAAATTTGGGCATCGATGCAAAGGCAAGAAGATGTAATGGGTGCTTAATTTGTTTGACCGCCCAAGAACTCATATACACAAAAGAAAGGATTGCCATAAAAGCATTAAAACATTGTCAAGGAAACCAATCTTAAAGCATACAGAGCTGCACATGTTATCAGAGGAATCCAATGGCACTAAATGCCTTAAAGAGCTTTCAGTCAACAGTGGAGACAACTATCAATACAAAGATTTTTCAAAAAATAAACCTACCTCCTACAATTCATACAAATATGCCCTGCCTTGACAAGACCCTGGCTTTGTAACAGTTGAATCCCTAGACAATAAATTGGTACCTCTATGCAAGAACTTGACTCAAGAAACTAATCCTTGCCACCAATTACAAGTGTTCATGTATAGCAATTAAGTTTATACTTGGCCTTTCCAGCTGCATGTCATTGGAAATCAGACAAATCAAGAGTATATTCTCATAAGACAGCCTCAATAGATCAGCATTAAGCACTGTTACAGTCAATATACTTCCATAACTAACCGCCAAGGATGTGGGGCATCCACAGGGAAAATATAACACTAGAGAGTGAGAAGGCATTGGCAGACTAGGCAATACAAGTTTAGGTGCCAAGAGATCATATATTAGACATGAATTGGAACAATTAGCCACATGTGGCACCATTACGAAGGCATATACAATTTATGCCAAGAGTGATAAGGTCAACCCATTGTGGTGCCCATCATTATAGCATATTATAGCATTTAGGATACACGTAGACCACCTAGAAGCCAAGGCATAGAAAGAAAACCCAAATATCATTAAGACCAAAGTCTGGAATCAAACACCAATCATACACATATTAGAAACCCAAACATAAGTTGTCTCTAATCATTACTCAAAATAGGACTACAAGGGCATGGAAGTACACAATTGTCATGAATTTTGGTAGGCTAGGGCATACAAGATTTAGAGCCAACAGAGCAAATGACAACATAACATGTTTCAAGTGCAATAATCTAGGAAGCCATTTTTGGTGGACAATAATGTGTGTGTTGTGTGTGTGACATAAGCTTTAAGCCTTTAATGTTTTTCAAATATTACATTTCATGAAGATCTAAATATCAAGCTACAAAATTCGTAGTATGTTAATAACAAATGGTTAACATGATACGAATTGAACATAAAATGTGCTAAAGAAGTATTAATGTACTGACTACAGTGAATCCTAGTTTAGTGACTACAGTGGCCCCTAGCTTTAGCAAAAATAAGCATTGAACATATGATATGCCCAGTCTGTTACTCTGTAGAACCAAACGACTGAGCGATGTTATCCAACAATCTAAATGTTTCTCTTGATAAACATAGTATCACCATGTTTCCAAACTTATAACACAATGGGAACAAGAGAGTGACAGCACATTATCCCAACAACACATTGTTTGGATAACATCAAAACATGTCAAGAAAACTGTCGTATCCAATGTTCTTGAGGTGCGTCATTGGGGCCCCTGTAGATTTTATTTAAAACCATCATATTTGGAAACAACTAGGACGTGCCATGACTTTTATTTGTTTGAGAAAGATGAATATCCAAGGATCACTGGACATAAACTATACATACTTCTTTCCTCTTCAAGTTTACATAATTTTATGAAGATTACATAATTTAAATTGTGCAGATTTTTTAGTTTATTTCTATAAGATTTGAGCTAGTTGGTTGGAGAAATTGGCCATGATCGCTTCATTCTTTGCCTTATTCCATGTGAATTTTTATTTTCTTGCAGCTCAACACCAAAAGAAGGAATTTTGATTTGTATTTTCCTGAAGTGTAAATTTCCTTTGGTGTATAACTAAATGATTCATCTTTTTATGAAATTACCTTATATTCATGTAAACATGCACGTCCATTCCATTACTTGAAACATTTTCACAAGTGTTCAATAAAAATAGACCTCGTCTTAAAAAAAGGAAGGGACTCGGTCCCAAGAATTGCCCCCAAACAATTTGCCTTAACAGATTTTTAAGGATAATAAATTTTATTTAAAATAACATAGTAAAGCTCATCAAGGAGCAAAATGAAACTCTACTATAAAAACAAAATTAATTGAGTAAATTCTATCCTTACCCCTCAAATTAAAAAAATAAACAGGAAAATGAACCTCTAGTGCAAAATAAGGATAATTTTATAAAGCTTGTACGCTAAATTTAACAGCCCAATACTTTCAGAAGATGCTTCTAGAACTTAAAAACCTCAAATCTTCATAACATATGAGGAAGATAAACCCTAACGTGAAGCCCTACTGCATAAACCCATTATTTTGTAAAGTAAACGGCCAAATGTTAGGAAGAAAAACGGTCACTATAAAAATATAATTTCAGAACTTGCAGAACCTCAATTCTTAATAAATTAATAAAATAAACCCTCACATAAAAGCCCTGCTTCAAACCCACCATAATTATGCGAAAGCATACCCTAATTTAAGCGGCCAAAGCTTTAACGAAAGGTGAAACGGAAAAAATGTAACCTCGTAAAATACTGATGAAGACGAACCCTGACATAGAGACCTACCACAAAACCATCAATATTTTGCAACGTTTAACCTAACTTTGGACTGCCAATGCTTTTATTTTTTTCCAAAAGAAAAAGTTTCAACGATTACCAAACACTACAGTACCCAGAATCCACGACTCGAGACTTCACGCACAAAATTGAACGAATATGAAATTAAAATTTTACACTGCCAACAATCCAAAATAACAAAAAACCATAAGTTGAAATTTTCGCAACGAAAAGCAGCTACAGTAAAAATCCCTGGACTGTAACTAAAATTTTTCATGACGTCGCATAAAGAACCCGATATGTTGCCTATTTCAGGAAAAGTACAAAACAACATTTAATATTAGCGGATAAGGATAACAGTAACACGGAATTGAAACAAAAAAGTCAGCTCGGAATATGTCGACTGCCAACTGGTGCATGCTGCGCCAACTGTGCATTGAAAACTGCTTCAAGAATCATTTCGGGGAAGAAAAATCGTCACACAGAAACCAAGTACAAATATCAGCCAATACCGTTAAATTTCTTTACAGCTGAGCCATACACATAAACTTGCAGACCAAAGGCAAAAAAACGACAAATACCGTTAAAGTCTTATTCAAGAAAAGAAACACGAAATGAAGTTACTTTATGGATTGTTCAACCTAAAACTCGAAATTTGCACAAATATCAGCAAGCGCAAAAGTAAGCCATTGCTGTTAGAAAATGTCTCTACTGAAACATAAAAGACGAATTTCTCCCCAATCAATGACTACGTACAGGTGTCAGCGACTTCTTTGTACTTAAAGCAAAACAAAGTTTCTCTGAATACAGTGAGACTATTAATAAAAATATCAGACATTACAGTTTAAATTTATCTTTGGTGAGCAGAAAAAGTTATCAATAAACAAATCTTGAAAGGCACAAAAAGAGACTAAATACAAATGTCCATTTTAAACCAAAAAGCTCTTACATGTGCACAGAGAGAACTAAATACAAATGCCAGCTATTGCCATGGAATGTTAAACATCTGAAAGAATTTTTTAGTATAATCGATTTTGGCATGCATTATGCCACCTTACCTAACGAGTCAACAAATACGTGAGAAGAATGTCTGGCAACCCATGCAGAGGAGGCCTTGACTTCACCCATTTGTTTAACTTTGCTGCTTTTGAATTCAGATTTGTTGAGGAACAATCCTCCTTGTTTGCGATTTGAACCCACGACCTCACTATCTCTTTATAACCCTAAATGATTAAATAATCTTTGGATGTATTTGTTGATATTTTCTCTCCTTTTATAGCGTTATTTGAATTCCTCTGGCTTTGCAGGGGTGGTCCTCTGGAGTTTTCTTTGGCCACGGTCACGTTGGAGGTGGAGGAGGTTTAGGGGTTTTTCCCGTCCCCTTCCTGTAACCGCCATGCGCGTCAAATCTCATGACAACTGTCGGTCGGCTGTCAGCATACAGCGGTCAATGGCGGCCATGGGATTTGGTGAAAGTTGCGCAAATTCGTGAAAAATGTGTGTTTTTTCTTTTAGCGGGAGATCTACAAACGTCTCGCGGGCGGTCAGATGGGAAAGACTCTCGGACTACCAAGTTCTCCCGAATCTCCGATCGTTATCTTAGGTTATGGAATTTTTAAAACCGCTGGTCCCACGAATTTTATAGTACCAGTTAATATTAAAAAAATTAATTCAAATTTTTAGGATGTTGATAGTTTCTTAGAATTTTTGTTTTTAATAATGTTTTTGTTGTTTTTTTCTTTGTCCTTGTTTTTTTTTTTTAAGATGGTATGGGCAACCAATCAATTCGGAGTTAGCATCTTGGTAGAGTGCTCATTGCTCAAGATAAGAAGATTCTTTTCCAGATTAGGTTTGGATTAGGTTTGAATAGATAATCATTTAAAAATTTATTTGAGGCAAGGTTCAATAATCAAATTTAAGTCATATTTGTAACTTTTTCTCTTTTATTTTAATGAGGCTTCACATTTCATAAAAATAAATCATGAAGTCTAATTTTAAGGACACTAAAAATTTGTTTAAAACAATATAATGTTAAAGTACATGTTTGAATTCAGATTTGTTGAAGAAAACTCCTCCTTATGTTTTGAACCCACGACCTCAAGATCTCTTTATAAGCCTAAATGATTAAATAATCTCTCATTCACTGTCTTAAGTTTTTGTTATGTGGAATTTTTAAAACCGATGTGGTCCCACGAATTTATAGTACTAGCTAATATTAAAAAAATTAATTCAAATTTTGAAGATGTTGATGGTTGGTTAGATATTTGTTTTTTATAATGTTTTTGTTTTTGTTTTCTTTGTTGTTGTTGCCTTTTAATAAAAAGGAATCACAAGGCAGCCAACTAAAACCAACTTGGAGCTTGTATATTTGTAGAGTGCTCATTGTTCAAGATAAGGCAGGCCCTCCCTATACATTGAATAAGCTTACAATTGGGTAAATTGAAGTGAAGCAAATCAACCTCAAGATATACATGGACAAACCCCCTTCTGGCTTTGTTTTTAATAATGTCATTTTGTCTCACCTCTCAAACAGTTTTAAAGAGACAAAAAATCTTAAAAATAAAGAGTAGACCTCTTAATTTTTAAGATTAAATTTTAATTTATATTTAAGCCAATAGGCTTTTAGTGGGCGAAAGCGACCGGAAAATTGCAAGACATTCTGGCGGCCGCCGGAATGTCTTGCCGCCGGCGTTCTCCCTCTGGTTGCTGATGTGCTCGTGCCTTGCCGCTAGCATTCTCCCTCCGGTTGCTGACATGCTCGTGCCTTGCCGTTGTCTCTGTGTGTGCGCTCTGTTTCCCAAGCGATGTTGTCTTTAACGATTTTGTCCTCGAGGCTGTGCACGAATGTCAACGTTCTTTATGGGTGCTTGCAACCCTAAAATCTAATTTGTTTTGTTGTTGTCGGCAATATTTCGCTCTGCAATTTTCGCTCTGGAAATGTTCACATAGATTGTTGGGTTTTGTTCTCGTTGTGACTGTTTTGCTGGTTAGGTTTGGTTCTCGGTGTGACTATTTTACTAGACTTCCTTGTGAGCTTGACAACGTTACTGGTTTGAAGTTGCAAGGTAAGGTTTCATTTTATTTAAATATGTTTTGCTTTTTTATTGCATTTTGTTTATAGTCTGTTTATTTTCTCCTTTCGTGTGCTTGCAGGGTTGCTGCTTTGTTTCTGTTGCTTAACTGTTTGTGGGTGTCGCTACTTCCATTTTGCAAGCAATTTGCTTCTGTGTGCTTCCAGGATTCTGGATTTGTTTATGTTCTTTAATTGTTTGTGGGCGTGGCTACTTCCACTTTGGAAGTCATTTTCGAGGCTGCTTTGTGAGTTTCACGACGTGAATGCTTTGAATTTGCAAGGTAAGTTCCGCCGCTTGCAACCATAAGATTTAATTTGTTTTATTGTTGTAAGCAATATTTCACTCTGCAAATTTTCGCATGGGTTTGTATATAGTCGTGCAGTTAGGTTTTGTTCTCATTGTATGAGCTTCACGCCTTGAATGCTTTGATGTCCTTACAGGGTTGTTTGTTTGTTTATGTTGTTTAATTGTTTGTGGGCGTGACTATTGAAATTGCAAGGTAAGTTCCCATTTTATTTAGATTCTTTATGCCCGCTTGGAACCCTAAAATCTAATTTGTTTTGTTGTTGTCGGCAATATTTCAGTCTGCAAATTACTTTGTCTATGTTATTTAATTGTTTGTGGCCGTGACTACTTCCAATTTGCTAGGCAATTTCACATTGCTTTGGATATAGTTGTTGACTTAGGTTTTGTTGTCGCTCTGAGTGAATGGTTTGAATTTGCAAGGTAAGTTCTGGTTTTAGTTAGATTGTTTTTGGTCTTTTAATGCATTTTTGTATACTCTGCTTATTTCCCGGTTTGGTGTGGTTGCAAGGTTGGTACTTTGTGCATTTTGTTGTATGTTAAAAGGTAAGCTTTGATTTTAGTTAAATTTTTTGGGGTTTTGTAATGCTTTTTTTTAATAGTCTGCTTCTTTTCTCCTTCTGTCTGCTTGCAGGGTTGTTAATTTGTCTACGTTATTTAACTGTTTGTGGTCGTGACTACTTCCAATTTGCTAGGCAATTTCGCATTGCTTTGGATATAGTTGTTGACTTAGGTTGTGTTGTCGCTCTGAGTGAATGGTTTCAATTTGCAAGGTAAGTTCTAGTTTTAGTTAGATTCTTTTTGGTTTTGTAATGCATTTTTGTATACTCTGCTTATTTCCGGGTTTGGTGTAGTTGCAAGGTTGGTACTTTGTGCATTTTGTTGTAGGTTAAAAGGGTTTTAGTTCGGTTTTGTTGTTTGCAAATATTTATTGATTTAAGTTTATTGCTTTGTTTTAATCTTTTCGATATTTATTGATTTAAGTTTATTACTTTGTTTAAATCTTTTTGTCCCCAATGATGTGCACTAATGCCGACTGTTTTATTGGGCTTGTTTCTGAGGTCGTCAACGTTAATGGTTTTACGTTGCCAGGTACTTGTTTATTTTGTTTTTTAAATTTTCAAAATTTGTAATGCATTATTTGATAGCGTCCTTATTTTTGGGCATGGTGTGCTTGCAGGATTGTTACTTTGGTTATGTTATTTAAGTGTTTGTGGACGTGATTACTTTCAGTTTGCAACATCTCTGTTCACTTTGACAAGTATTTAGGTCTTGACCATTCTGTTGCCGATTAAATTTTGGTTTAAGTTAAAAGAGTTTTAGTTTGCCGGTTGCAACCCTAAAATGTAATTTCTTTTGCTATTCTCAAGAATATTTTGCTTTGAAAATTTTCACCGAACATCCAATATTGAATTTCAAGTTTTCAAAATTTGCAGTCCTTTATTTTATAGGGTGTTTTGTTCTTTTACGTATTGTACTTGCATGGTTGTGACTTTGTTTATGTTATTTAAGAATTATAACTTTTGCTCAGCCTGAATATATATGCAGTTATATATATATATATATATATATATATATATATATATATATATATATATATATATATATATATATATATATATATATATATATATATATATTATGGCTTCCTTGTGGTCATCTCCATGCGTGTGCTCTGTTTCTGAAATAACGTTGTCTTTAATGACTTCATTCCCGAGGCTGTGCATGAATGTCGACGTTCTTTATGTGTGCAAAGATTAACAAATTCTAAGAGTACCAATATATATATATACAGATGATCTACATATATATATAATTATTATTTTTAGAATGCATTGTAGTCCTGATATTTGTATATATATATATATATATATGCGCATGTATACATGTATATAAATACACATATGTACGCATATATTTATGCATGTATGTATATATACACATGTGTGTATGTATATGTATATAGGATTTTATTAAATCTCTATTTTAATAACTATGTTCTAAAGTGTGTAGGATTTATTGATACAAGTCTGCATTGTAGTCTCAAAGTAGTGACGTCCACAAATAGTTAAATAGCATAAACAAATTATTTGTATAATTGTTTTCCTTAGAATACTTTGCAATACTGATATATGTATATGTACATACCCATATGTACATATATACATATGTCTATATATGTGTATATAGGGTTTTATTAAATCTCTCTTTTAATAACTCCATTGTAAAGTGTGTAAAATTTGTCGATACAAGACTGCGTTGTAGTCTGAAAGTAGTCACATCCACAAACAGTTAAAAAACATAAACAAAGTATATATATAATTATTTTTTTAGAATACTTTCAAGTGTTGATATATGTATATGTGCATACACATATGTACATATATATACATACGTGTATGTATAGGCATTTATACATGTATATAAATACACACATGTACGCATATATATATATGTGTGTGTGTGTGTGTGTGTGTGTGTGTGTGTGTGTGTGTGTGTGTGTGTGTGTGTGTACATATAGACATGTGCGTATGTATATGTACATAGGGTACTCTATGTTGTAGTCTGAAAGTAGTCATGTCCACAAATAGTTAAATAACATAAACAAAGTAGCAAGTATAAAAGAATTTTTACAGTGCCAATACTTATATATATATATATATATATATCTTATCAAAGTTGTAGTTGTCCGGCTCAAAAATGGGTTAACACCACAAACATAAACTCCATCACCCAATGATGGAAGATCGGTGTATTTTTGAGCAGGTAACCAACCTGATACCTTGATGGATTGACGTTTTAATTCTAGATTTAGTTGAGAAGCCACATTGGACGGCAAAGATCCAAAAAGAACTAAGGAGGGGTGATTTGCATATTCAACCAATTATATATATATATATATATATAGATATATATATATATATATACATATGTATATATATATACATATATATGTGTGTGTATATATATATATATATGTATATATATATATATATATGTATATATGTACATATATACATATATATATATATATGATGTACATATATATATCAATTTATCTTACCGAATAAAAGCCTTCATGTGCACACAACAGTAAACACTCACAGCCAAAACAAAACCTAACTCGACAACTAAATCGAAAGTTACAAGAAAAATTTAACAGAGCAAAATACTTACAACAACAACAAAACAAATTACATTTTAGAGTTTCAAGCACCCATAACAAACTAAGAGCCCTGCGAGTGCAGGACGCAAAAAAAAAAGCACACTATAAAAAAAAGGTATAATAAATGCAAGAAACTTTAAGATGAACATTTGTCTTGCAGACTGAAAGTAGTCACGTCCACAAACAATTAAACAACCAGGGTGGAAAATACCTCGCAAAGGGGAAGTACTTAGCTGCACAAAGAGTTAAACAAAGTGACAACCTTGCAAGCAGACGAAAGGAGAAAATAAACAGACTATAAAAAAAATGCATTACAAAACAAAAAAGAATTTAAATAAAACCAAAGCTTACCTTGCAAATTCAAACCATTCATGGCGTGAAGCTCACAAAGAAACCCAATAAAATTGTCACAGCCAGAACAAAACCTAACTCCACGACTATATACAGCCTCATGTGAAAATTTACAGAGCAAAATATTGCCTACAACAATTAAACTTGAAGTAGCCACGCCCACAAATAGTTAAACAACATAAACAAACCTGCAACCCTACAAGCACACACAAGGAGAAAAATAAGTAGAATATAAAAAAACTGCATTACAAAACAAAACAAAATTTAAATAAAACGAAAGGGAAAAATGCATTACAAAACGAAAATTGCTTGCAAACTGGAAGTACTGACGCCCACAAACAGATAAGAACAGAAACAAAGCAGCAACCCTGCAAGCACACGGAAGGAGAAAATAAACAGACTATAAGCAAAATGCATTACAAAAGAAAAACATATTTAAATAAAACAGAACCTTACCTTGCAACTTCAAACCATTAACGTTGTCAAGCTCACAACGAAGCCCAGTAAAATAGTCACAACGAAAACCAAAATTAAATAAAACGAAAGCTATTTCCAAAAATTTGTACAGCAGATTCGCAAAAAATGCATTACAAAATGAAAAAGAATATAAATATAACCAGAATTTACCTTGCAAATTCAAACCAACCACGGCTTGAAACTGACAAAGCAACCTCGAAAATGCTTTGCCATTACAAAACAAAAACACATTTAAATAAAATGAACCCTTAACTTGAAAATTTGAACTATTCATGTTGTCAAAGTCACAAAGAACCCCAGTAAAACAGTCACAACGAGAACAAAAGTTAACAACCTTATGTGAAAATTTCTAGACCGAAAATTGCAGAGCGAAATATTGCTGACAACAACAAAACAAATTAGAATTAAGGGTTGCAAGCAGCCATAAAGAACGTCGACATTCGTGCACAGCCTTGGGGATGAAATCATTAAAGACAACATCGATTTGCAAACATTAAACATAACGTTGCTCCACAAAATATTTGGTCAGAGTAACATAAATCACATAACTGGCTTTGTGCACATGAAGGCTTTTAATCTCAAAGATAAATATCCACTAACAAATGTTCCATATTTAGAACGTTAATATATTGTAATTGATGTCTATAACTGTGATTTTGTGACAATTGTAAAATTGAATACTTACCTTGCAAAGTGAAAGCATTCATGCCCATACTTAAATATGTATCCATGTATACATATAGATATATATGTATATATATCAGATGTATATGTATACATGTATGTACACTGATATAGACACACACACACACACACACACACACACACACACACACACACTCTAAAATAAATGCAACTAAGCACTTCTCTTGCAGACTGAAAGCTTTGTAAGTTAACTCATTAGTCAATTTACAAAACTTAAAGTATTGGCCTAATTATTACAAGTTTTTATAGTTAGTTAATACTAAATTCATTATGATTCACAAAAAAAAATGTGATCTACTTAAATATTTGTTGTATTATTCTTGTATATTCACTTTTTTTAGTAATGCATTTCCACTCTATCATTCAAACAGAAAAAAGCCACACTAACACAATCAAATTTCAACAATGGATAGAAGATTGAAAGCAATAGAGAACATGAACAATGTAATTGAAAGCATGTTACAAGAAAGCAACAAGTTAAAGAGCAACCTCAGAAAGATAATTGACCACTACCAACATAAATCACCAAAGTAAACAACAATCAACCTCTCTACATCTTGTAATGTTGTAACAACCATACATAGTATTGAATTAGCACCTTTACCAATACCAAGTACTGAACAATTAGTTGATGCAATGGTTATTTTCACATTGGGAGACAAAGTATTTAAATGGACTGATAACGAGCTTGGATGGGTTGCTTGGGTTGATCCTATGTTGTTGTAATTATTCAATCTTTGAAAAGTTACATTCACATTTTGGTTAATATTCGAAACATACAGAAGCATCCCATATTTTCAAAGATCTTTGATGAGATGAACTCATATTTTGTTAATATGCTCTCAAATATGTAAATCATGATGTCATATTTAATGTTTTTTAATCTTATCAACATATGACCAATTATCATTTTCAATGCATGTTTCAATCACATTATGATCAATTCATTACCATTTGAAACAAAAAATAAATTGTAACAATGTTACTCTATGCTCAGTTAATTTTGCTCTGCTTGTGCATATATACCTTTGATAAGCTTACATCATGTTGTGATTGTATTCTGATATAAGAACTACAATTCATCATGCTTATAATTTACTTTTAATTCTCAAAAGGTCTATATGCACAATGGCATCTTCAACAGCTACCTCTGAATCGATAGCGCACTCCACTATTGATAATTTGGTAAGCTAAATTATCAATTTTTTTCAATATAGAAAGCTTTTATGCTCTTTTTTTGGA
This sequence comes from Cryptomeria japonica, assembly GCF_030272615.1. Lineage (NCBI taxonomy): Eukaryota > Viridiplantae > Streptophyta > Pinopsida > Cupressales > Cupressaceae > Cryptomeria > Cryptomeria japonica. The sequence continues at coordinate 12,748,619 of NC_081407.1, forward strand.
CAAGTCATCACTCTTTTCCATACCACCCTTTTCATTACCACATGCATCCTTTTTTCATAGCATAGTGCAAAAGTAGATGCATACTCTATAGACAACATAGCATGATTTCATAGTTTACTAACACAAGCTTTACATTAACAAGTAAGGAAATATATGAGCTGCTTGTCGTTAAAATTAAATCCTCTATATTTATATTATTTTTTGTAGGCAAAAACCCAAGAGTATGTCCCTACCCCTTTTGCAATTCAATCTATCAATGCTGGGGATGACCTTCCTTCAACATTGCTACAAGTTTTGTCATTTCAGAAAATGCAGAACACAACAGATGATACTGACAGACATAAATTAGTGTTATCTGATGGAACATATATGCAGTTGGCAATCTTGCCTTCTAAATATGCTACTCTGATAGATTCAAATATTCTAAAAATAGGCACAATAGTCCAGTTATCGAGTTATACATGCCGATACATATGGAACACAAGGTAGGAAATCAACTATGGTTATTAAATACAATATGTTTCATCTTTTTTTAATTTCATTTTTGTATAATTAACAGTAATTTAAAAAGAAGTCTTTTGTTTTCACAAGACTATTGTAATACTTAGTCTGGAAGTGAAACAAACTGATTGCCCATTCTTTGGTAAACCAGTATACTTGTTCAAAGAACAAAAACTAGAAATTTTGTCTGAGGATAGACCATCAACATCTAAATGATCTCTTCAGTTTGCAACTGAATTGCCATCCCCACAAACAACAACTTCTGAAAATATAAGCCCTATCAAAACTTTGAATCCATACCAAAATAAATGGACAATCAAAGGGAGAGTTACTCATAAATGCCCTATTAAAGCATATAGCACAGCCACCAAAAATGGCCATGTGTTTAGCTTTGACATTGTTGATTGTGAGGGTTCTGGAATTAGAATTACATGTTTTGATGAGATAGCTAAGTTACACTCTAACCGTGTGGACATAGGTTCACATTATATTATTTCAAAGGGATCTGTTAAGGAGGCAAATAACAAATAACACGTTGGTTGACATAATTGGTCTTGTTCTATATGTTGGAGATATAATTCCTATACACAGGAAAGATGGCAGTCAAACACAAAAACGTGTCGTGAAAATTAATGATCTATCTGGTTCAACGATTGACATTAACTTATGGGGTCCAATGGCAGAACAAAAGGGCCTAGAATTGAAAAATATGTTGGCCAATGATAGTGTGGTTATCCTTGCTTTGTGTAATGCTCGTGTTGGTTATTTCAATGGGAAGCTTATAAACATAACAGTTGCAACAACATTACATATCAACCCAACTTTTCTAGAAGCAGAGCTTCTAACATTAAGAGGAAAGGACCCTTTGCTTGTCATACCCTTTGTTGCAAAAACTATCCACATAGATGGCAAATATACAAGAATGACAATTTCTTCAATCCGTGAGCAAATGAGCATCAAACCAGAAAAAATTCAGATAACTTTGCTAGCTGTTATGCGCTTTGTGAACGTAAATGACCAAAATTTCTATTACGCAGCATGTCCACTAATAGTCAATGGAAGGCCTTGCAAGAAAAAATGTACACAACGAGTTGATGATTCTTGGTTCTGGTCTAGATGTCAAATCACTATACAAGACTGTAATTATAGTTACCTCTTGCCACTAAAGTTACAAGATGCCACTGGTACTCTATGGGCCATTGCATTTGATGAGGGTAGCATTCACTTGCTACACAAAACTACAAAACAACTTTATGCACTACAAAATGATGCAACAACAACAGAGACAACTTCCTCAATGATTAAGAGACTACTGTCACGTTACTATTCATTCACACTGTTGGTTTCTACTGAGACATATAATTTAGAATAAAAAATGAAAGTGACAGTCAATAAAGTTGCTCCTGTTGACTTCAAAGCTAAGTGTCATGCACTACTTGCAGAAATTGGCTGCCTAAGTACACAGACTTAGAATTATAACGCATCTTTTCTGATTATTAAACTTTGCAGTTTACAATACAATTATATTATTAGCTAATTTACATATTTAATAGTTTTACATATACAAACAATTATGTTTTACGAAGACAAGGCTGCTTCTATAAATATCTATATGGACATTTCTTACATCTACCGATTATCTCTTTGAAAGTTTTACCTCTTGACATAAGTTATTTGTAGTCATACTCATTACTTTTAAATGTGTTAACACTATGTTGTTTGCAAAAAAATTACACATATATGCACGTATATCGTTGTTTTCCTGGTCTAATATCTATCTGTATAACAATACAACACCACAATTATTCATACGTATAGTCTAGCGTCCTAAAATTGCGACACTTGCAATTTCGACTGCATTTCGGTCTTCACGATGGCGACGCAACACGCAACCTGAATGGAGACCCCGAAACTTGCTCACGACACTGAAAACTGCATTTTTCAAGCACCCTGGCCTGAACCTCCTTGCACCCTGCTGTCCCGGGAGGTGGGACCAGAGCGCCCAGCGCCCTGGTCCCCAGGACCATGGCGCCCAGCGCCCTGGTCCCTGGGTCCTATTTTGGGCCCGGTCTCCTAAGGGGTCTCGGGTCTTTTTGTTTGCAATTTGGAAATTAACTTTCCTGGTCGGCCTAAGGTCGGGAAAATCAGTCTATCAGCCCTAAATGACAAGTATATAAACTACATTTTTCTCTCTCATTTGGCATGAAGAGGATATATGTGTACAAGCATGGAAACTATACTCAAGCATTCAAGCATTCAAGCATTCAAGCAATTGATCATTTCAAGTCTCCATTCAAGGCTAAGTGTTGCATTCAAGTCAAGGATTCAACCATTGAAGAGGAGATCACATACATGCTACATACAACATACAACATCTAAACCTTCGCACATAAGGATACAAACATCCTTAGAACAAGGTATTAGTACTTGTTTTACATTACAGTCATTTACATTTACAGCACTTGCTCATTTCTTGGTTAATTCCAAAACCGGGGTTTGACCTAAAGGCAAACCCCTAATCCCTAACCCCCCAATCGTCTTCGCTTTTCTGTGTGTAGGTTGCAGGTACGCGACTGAAATTGAAGATCTGGAATCCTTGTGCAGAGACGAACAGATCCCTCTTCGTTTCGCTGATTTTTCGGAGGACCGTGGCGTCGGGCGCCATCGTCCCGACAACTTTTGCTCAAATTTGCAGGACAGCGCCGTATCGACATTTTACTGCTAATTCCAGGTCCGCAGCTTCATACTGTATCCCTATCTCAGTTTATAAGTGAATCTTGGTCATTTTCTATGCATTCCTAGCTTAATGCTTCTATGCACATTCTTTACAAAAGAGGGTAGCCTTGTTGTCTTAACCCTTGAAACACATTTAGCATCCAATCTTGCATTGCGTGGGATTGGATCTTGTAGGTTTCAACCCCTCTTTTGAATGTAAAGTCTCTCCCCTAAGTGAAAACCATCGAATCCTCTCCTCAGAGTTGGAAGAGGGGAGAACAACTAGGGTTCGATCGCGATTTTCCGCTTTACATTTTGGTGAACCCGACGTGAACATCCTTTCTGATTTTTCATGCTTAGATCTGAAAAAATTGATTACATTTCCATGTTTGATCTTTTGCAAAATTTTAGAGGTGATTGCATAAAACCCCTAAATTTTCTTTTTAGTAATTGAACTTGCGAAATGTCTAAATGTTAATGCCTGTTTCAGATCTGCCCTTCTATTACAAATTTTCAATTCATATTTGTGCTTTAATTCTGAAAATTAAGTGGTTAAGTGTCAAAACCCTAATTTTTGAAACCCTCTTGATTCAACCTTTGTCCGACAATTTCACTGATCAAAACATCTCCAAATCAGCTGTAACTTTGGATTCCGCAATAAAATCACAATATCTTTCATCCCTGAAAATTTGGAAAAAAGTTGCGAGGACCGTGGCGCCGAGCGCCATCGTCCCCGACATTTTTTTCGAAATTTCGGGAGCGAGATCTTACTGTGTTTTTCTGCTAAAATTCAGAATTTTGGCTGATTTTATCAATTATAACACCTTCAAAATTACAGTCAAAGTTGGTCTTGTGATTGCTTGGATTAAGGCTTCTAAACATTTAAAAATCATTGAAATTGAAATTTTGTGTCAAAATTGTGTTCTTACTATCCTAAATCTGAAAAGTGTGTTATCATTCATTAAAAATTTCAGTGCTTTATTCAAATTCTTGCAATTTGTGACTTTTGAAATTAAGTGCTTAATTACAACAACTTTGATTTCCGCTTTCAAAATTGAATTTTGCGTGAAATTGAGTCAATTTTCAAATTTCAAAATTTGCATTGCTCTTGACATTCCCTCTAAAATCATAAAATTCAAAATTTCAGTTTCCCTCTCTTTTTCAAAATTCAAATTTTGCATTTTTCGACAATCTTGGTAGGGTTCAATTTTGAGATTGCAACTTTAATTTGGCCTATCTACAGATCGTAAAATCACTCAATTTTTTCAGATTAGCTCTAAAATCATCATACCTTTCATCCCTGCAAATTTCGAAAAAAGTTGCAAGGACCGTGTTGCACTCCGGGCGCCACGGTCCCGGACATTTTTTCCGAAATTTCGGGAGACTGTTGTGATTGCATTTAACAGCTTAAATCCAGAAGATTGGCTGATTTTACTGAAAATTGCTACCTCTAAATTCAAAATCTTCTCTCTCTCTCTAGTGCATGAGTTTTACAACAATAAGCCCTACTTCCACTATTCCCGTTAGACGAAGCTGTAGAATTAAGTCTTTCCGAGGTTTAATTACCGAGGAGATGGAACCTAATTTGAATAGCCTTTTTAACGAGGACATGGGTAATTCCTCTAATCCTCCTAATGATGAAGAAGCTCTCCATGAGGTTTCTGTAGAACAACTTTCGAAATTGGATAACCAATTTGACGATTTTCACCAATGGATGTCTCATGAATACCCTGATAGTCAAGCTCTTCCTTTAATTGAGGGTCTAAAACGTATGCTTCAAAGTGATACGAATGGAATTGATATTTTGCGTGGTATTGCACACATTGTGGATTCGAATGTGATGCCTATGAAGAGTTGTGCTGAAAATTTGGGTTATACACAACCTCCTACTCAAGTCAATCATTCTATTCCTTTGACAACTTCTATTGCTAGCATACCTACCTTTACATCAAACATAATGGCTAATTCTACACAAGACATTCCTCCTATGATCACCAGTCATGGGGGCAATCCTTCTTCTTCAATTAACCCTCTTCCTTCATTCAATCTGACTTCTTCATACATTCCTTCAATGAGTGTCCCTATTACATCTCCACAAATGAACATGACGCAAGGGGGCAATTCATTCAACCATTCCATCCCTCCTTGTAGTGTTCCTCTTGTCCAATCATCTCCTATGACTGACTATTATAGGGTCCCACCACCTTACTCTTTACCTTCTTTCAATAACATAACACCTCCATCTCAATCTAACACATCTAATATGAATTCTTCGACTGAAGCTACCATTAACAATCTTGCACAAACTGTCTCCTCTTTACAGCAACAAATTGCCTCTATGAATCAATCTAAGTTTAGTGTGCCCACATTTGACGTTGCGAGCCCACTTTCTCTTGACATTGTTCGAGCTATCCCTCCTAAACATGTTGAAATCCCGCATTTGGAACTTTATAATGGTAAAGGAGATCCTCTAACACATGTTAAGACTTTTCAAACAATATGTACTGATTTTGCTTATGACCAAAGGCTGCTTGCAAAACTGTTCACTAGAACATTAAGAGACAAAGCCCTACAATGGTATTGCTCGTTGCCTTCCTATTCTATTACTTCTTTCGAACAACTTGCAAATGCTTTCATTCAACAATTTCAAAACAATATAAGTCCTAAAGTTACTTTGATTGATTTAATGCATTGTAAACAAGGTGTTAAAGAAAAAGTGACTGATTTCATTGGTAGATATAAGCATTTGTATGCTCAAATTTCTTTTCCAGTGCCTGACAATGATATTCAAAGAATCTTTATTTCTAATTTACAAAAGGATATTCGAGACAAACTTCTGTTTTCTGAGTTTACTTCTTTCCAACAGTTGTGTGCAACTCTTCACAATTATCAACTGACTGTGAGTCAAATGGAACAATCACATCCTATGGCTCCGAGTGATAAGGGTGATAGCAGTCAACAACCATTTGGGAAGTTTAAACCGAACAGAGATTCCATCAAATTCAATGAAAACATCATCAACAACAATGTGAATGCAGCATCAAGTGTGCCTCCTATTTCTAAATTTTTCAAGAAAGAAAGAAAGTATACTCCTTTGAATGAATCATTGCATAGTATTATGAATAAGTTATTGGAACAAAATGTGCTTACTCTTCCTCCTATAAGACAAATTGATCCTGCAAAGATTACTTCACCTTATTTTGATAACAAATCTTTTTGTCAATTTCACCGTCAGCCTGGGCATGATACTGAAAAATGTTTTTCTTTAAAGGGTAAAATTCAAGATTTGATTGATAATAATACTATCTCTGTTTCTGGAGTGAATGATAAAGGCAACACATCTGTAGCTCCTCCTAACCAAAATCTTCAGATTTTCACTGATCCATTGCCTTCTCATACCTCTAATGCGATTGAGGCTAATGATTCCTCTCTCTCATCTGATGGTCTTGTGTCTATGACTCCGAATGTGATTAACTTTGTAGAGCAGCAAGAAAACCCTAAAGAACCTTCCATCACATTTGATTCCAGTGAAACCATTAGGGCACCTGATGGTCCTTTATACATAGTTGCAAAAGTCAAGAATACACCTTGCCGTGGAGTGCTTATTGATCCTTCGTGCATGATTAATGTGATTACTGAAGAATTCCTTTTTACTTTGCAATTGAATCAAGTGATATATGATGAAACAGATGTGATTGTGAAACTATTTGATGCATTTTCTTCTCCTGCAATTGGTTCTATTACATTGCCTATTGAGGTCCATAACAAATCTCTTGATGTGAACTTTGCTATTATTCCATCTTCCGAACAATTTCGTGTGAAGCTTGGCTATCCTTGGCTGTCTTCCATGAAAGCTATTGCTTCTCCTATTCATAAGTGTTTGAAATTTCCCCATAATGGTGAAGTTGTTACTGTCAATCATAGTCTCTTTAAACCAGCTGAAAGAACTTCTAGCGTTCCTATTGATTACTTTTGGCCTAAACAATTCCAATCTCTTCCTCCGCGAAGTGATCATCTTTTCAAATCTTATCAAAAGTGGAAAACAGATATGATCCTATCTCTGAGTGAACCTAGAACACCTAAACTTGATATTCCTATCATTCTTGAGAAGGAAGTTCTTCCTTTGAAAGATAAAACTAATGTCTTTCCTCAAGAAGATTCCCAACCCATCCCTATGGATGTGACTATGTCTATGCCTAATAAACTTCCTAAGAGTAGACCTATACCTCCTCGTCATGATGGACTTGGGCTTCTCCCTAAACCAAAAATTCCTCCTTTATATGGAGCAGTTCCTCCTCCTTCTTTTTATAGAGAGAAGAGACCTTCTTCTTCTCCTATTATCCAGCCTAAGAGACCACAACCTAAACACCCAAGTGCTAAGGACGAGAACATTCCTCCTCCTCAATCTTCTCCACTTCCTACTAAGACTAGACGAAATCGTTCTACACATGAACACCGGCGAAAGCGTCGTCTTAGAGCTCAAACTTTGCAATCTCCAAAAACACCTTCAACAAGCATTATTCCATTTTCTCCTCAGCCGGACATTGAGCCTAAACATAAGATGCATGATGGTCTTGATCCTGTGCGAGTTAAAGATACTATTTTTATAAATCTTGATGATGATATGGATGAAAATGTTGTTCATGATGAAAATGTTACTTCTCTTGCTTCTGATAGTGAATATGAACTTGTTGATATTGATAACCATTTATCTAATGAATTTTCTAAAGCACTTATCCTAGCTCCTAGACAAGAACAACGTGGCTCGGAACATGAACATAGCCCTTGTTTGGATCTTGTGATAGCTCCATCTGCTGTGTTGGATGTTCCTCCTCTAGCGTGTTCCCTGCCTTCCCGAAGCATTGATCAGCAAGATCGGGGGGTAGATGACGTGCTAGACTAGTTTCATTAGCATAGCAGATTCTTTCCCCCTCTCTTTTGTTACTTCTTCTATATGTTATTCTCATTCTTCTATTTGTTGTCCTTAGTGTTGTCTACTTGAGGACGATGCAAAGCATTGAGATCTCTCGATCTCTCTCATGTTGACTCAAAAGATACATGTGTTCCCTTCTTCTAGGTGACCTTCCTTGATTGGGGAATGAAGAACAATTATGCATACATACATATGATATATATACATGAATTATCATACAGCATACTGACCCCGAGGAAAGCGAAGTCACCTCGTGCTTTGTGTTTTGTGTCTATTATCCTTGGGTTTATCTCACACTGGGGGGCTAAATCCTTGCGATAACGTGCTCCTTTCCTTTCTCATTTCTTATGTGTATCACTACGTTAAAACAATCACCCCCGGTGAGGCATGTGCGATCGCTTTAACGTAGGGGGGCATACACCCCGTTCATATCTTTTCAAGATACTTGAAAATTTCTTGGCAAATTTAACCTTGCCTTGAAAATTTTTGATATCTTTCTTGCATGACTCATAGTGAGGGAACCTTACTACTGACAGTCATGGTTCTTCCTCGTGATCTTCCCTTTTACTTTGTCAATCGAAGTCGTAAGATCCTTAGTCCACTGGGGGCTTGGTGTATCTTGCCTCCTTGACGTGGTGAAAGTCTTTCAATGTTGTTTCCTTGTACTTTACCGGAAGTATGAGCATACATACTCCCGCTAAAGTGGGGGCTAAATGTAGCGTCCTAAAATTGCGACACTTGCAATTTCAACTGCATTTCGGTCTTCACGATGGCGACGCAACACGCAACCTGAATGGAGACCCCGAAACTTGCTCACGACACTGAAAACTGCATTTTTCAAGCACCCTGGCCTGAACCTCCTTGCACCCTGCTGTCCCGGGAGGTGGGACCAGAGCGCCCAGCGCCCTGGTCCCCAGGACCATGGCGCCCAGCGCCCTGGTCCCCAGGACCATGGCGCCCAGCGCCCTGGTCCCTGGGTCCTATTTTGGGCCCGGTCTCCTAAGGGGTCTCGGGTCTTTTTGTTTGCAATTTGGAAATTAACTTTCCTGGTTGGCCTAAGGTCGGGAAAATCAGTCTATCAGCCCTAAATGACAAGTATATAAACTACATTTTTCTCTCTCATTTGGCATGAAGAGGATATATGTGTACAAGCGTGGAAACTATACTCAAGCATTCAAGCATTCAAGCATTCAAGCATTCAAGCAATTGATCATTTCAAGTCTCCATTCAAGGCTAAGTGTTGCATTCAAGTCAAGGATTCAACCATTGAAGAGGAGATCACATACATGCTACATACAACATACAACATCTAAACCTTCGCACATAAGGATACAAACATCCTTAGAACAAGGTATTAGTACTTGTTTTACATTACAGTCATTTACATTTACAGCACTTGCTCATTTCTTGGTTAATTCCAAAACCGGGGTTTGACCTAAAGGCAAACCCCTAATCCCTAACCCCCCAATCGTCTTCGCTTTTCTGTGTGTAGGTTGCAGGTACGCGGCTAAAATTGAAGATCTGGAATCCTTGTGCAGAGACGAACAGATCCCCCTTCGTTTCGCGGATTTTTCGGAGGACCGTGGCGCCGGGCGCCATCGTCCCGACAACTTTTGCTCAAATTTGCAGGACAGCGCCGTATCGACATTTTACTGCTAATTCCAGGTCCACGGCTTCATACTGTATCCCTATCTCAGTTTATAAGTGAATTTTGGTCATTTTCTATGCATTCCTAGCTTAATGCTTCTATGCACATTCTTTACAAAAGAGGGTAGCCTTGATGTCTTAACCCTTGAAACACATTTAGCATCTAATCTTGCATTGCGTGGGATTGGATCTTGTGGGTTTCAACCCCTCTTTTGAATGTAAAGTCTCTCCCCTAAGTGAAAACCATCGAATCCTCTCCTCGGAGTTGGAAGAGGGGAGAACAACTAGGGTTCGATCGCGATTTTCCGCTTTACATATAGAATTCCACAGATATACAACAATACTTATATATGTACATAACTATATATAAGTATTCATAGTTATAGTCTTTTTCATATACACATGTGTAGTTATATATGTGCATATGTTCATATACAAAACTTTGAATTTTTAAATGATATGTATATGTACATGTGTATATGTGTGCATACATCTGTATGTATTAGAATTTACTATAGGTGTGCACACCTATATTAGAATCATGCTTTTAAAAACATGAAACAACTAAGAACAACAAACAATTATACATATATACATTGATATATATATATATATATATATATATATATATATATATATATATATATATATATATATATATATATATAGTGTTAGTTTTTCTAATATATACATGTGTAGTTATATATGTGCATATGTTTGTATGCATCACTTTGAATATTTAATTCATATGTATATATACATGTGTATATATATACATACATGTGTATGTAACAAAAATTACTATATCTATGCATACCTATATTACAATGCTACCTTTTGAAAAACCAACTTGCTAACAACAACATGTCTACGCAATCCAACACTACAAAGTCAATTTATGACTTTCCAGAACCCATACATTTCAAGTAAAGTAATTTACAAGTATATAAAAAGGTGTACATATAAGTTGAGTGAACAAGAGCAACAAAACAACATAACAAATCATTAGAGATACAAATAAACACAACAAAAGCAGTTTACATACAGAACAAATCCTCTAAAATCACATAACCATAGATGAAGCAATTTTCAATTCTCATACATTCTTGATACATACTTCAAAGTTAACTACCTTCAATTATGAAAATTCTGACATACCTTTGCTCTCTTTCAAATATTAGATATCTATCCAGCCCTGCCCTCAAGAAATTGATGCTATCAAATTGAAGAGAAGCGAGACCAATAGAACTTATTATACAAAGAACAAAGCCGATATCTCCACGAAATGACAACTGAGGCGTCATGCACTACATGGACCTTCCAATAACTCATGAAAGTTATTAGAAACAGAAAACAATGATGTTGAGCAAATTAATCTCAATCAAACATTTTCTATTGCTCCTGAACTTGCTATGAAGACTACTTCGTTTCAAAATAGGTTGTCTAATTTCCGCAAAAAAATTGATATGTTGGAGGTCACAGAGCCATGTTCTGTTTGCAAAGAAATGTATGTGGGCATGACTATTAAAAAAGTCAATCACGTAGTTATGTGCATGAGATGTTATGGTGAAAAAGGCCTGCACTGCTTCTCATTAGCAAACAACATGGACCTAGGTGAGCAACCTTCTATTTTAAAGTCTCTATCTCAAGTAGAAGAAATGCCCATATCAAGAATTGTCCCTGTTTTACAAGTAACACATGCAAGGGGAGGGCAATACAAATATTTTGGCCATACAATAAACTTCCCACAAGATATTTCTAAAATTGCAATAACATTGCCTCGCCATATTAACCAATTAGAAATTCTAATTGTCCGTAGAACCAATTTGCAAGGATTAACTTATGACTGTTACATGAATAGTTTTCACGTCATGAATGCATTGGCTTACAAAATGAAACATGATCAATACTACAAGGATGTAGTTATTGATCTAGATGCAGTGCATTTAATGCCAGAGCAAACCACTGACATTACAGAGCTACTACATTCAGTGCATTCCCTACAAGAAGATGTTGTTGAAGATACTTCTACTCTGTTGAATATTAACAACAAAGAACAAATTGGGGAGAATAGTTCCTCATTTATCCCACAACTACCATCGTCAATACCAGAACTTGATGCAATAAAAAACATCCTCCATCTAGATAACAACAACAACAACAACGTTATTCCTTGGCCACAAATTAGTACATCACCTATCAATTACAATACTAAGGGCCTCCTTTCCATGGCATTCCCAACGCTTTTCCCTTCTGGAATAGCTTTACCACTACAACAAAGAACAAAGCAAGTGCATTTACATGAATATGCTTTGCACTTGATCAAATACTATGATCAAAGATTTGGGCAACATGTTCGCTTTAGATATTATATCTACAATCTTATGATGAGACATCGATCCCAGCAATCAGCTTCTGTCTTCATTAAGACTAATCTACAAGATAATCTTCCACAGAATCTTATGGCCTAAAGGAATACTTGCAAAACACACTATCAAGTGAATAACCAAATCATATCATGCGATATGCAGCCTCATTGTGTGGTACACGAGCATTTTGGAGCAAGTCCCGGCGTGACCTTACATCAATGATAGAACAGTTAGGTGCACCTACACTGTTCTTCACCTTAAGTTCAGCTGATACAAAATGGCCAAACTTGCATAAGTTATTGCCAAAATCAAAGTCAGTTACTACACCCAACAACAGAAGACAATTTACTGAAAATTTAGTCAATAATCCCCACATTACAGCTTTATACTTGCACTTAAGATTTCAAATCTTTCGTGATGAAGTCATTGTCAAAGAACTGAAAACTATTGACCACTGGTACAGATATGAATGGCAACACCGAGGATCTGCACATATACATGGCTTTCTTTGGTTGCCAGAAGCACCGAATGTTGATAACCTTGACTGGTCAGATCATGCAAGTATCCAATCAGTTAAACACTTCTTTGACCAGTACATCACATCATGGAATCCACGTCCTGAAGAAGCTCGCTTGAACAGGCAATATATGCCTGCAATTTCAGATCCATGTCTTGTAGATACAAAGATCATATCCAAATCAGATCCTTACACTGATTACACTGAGCTACTCAACGTTGTTCAACGCCGTACAAAGTGTTCAGAGTATACCCGCCTGAGGGAAAAAAACTCAATCCTTCAATGTCGGTACAAAGCTCCCTGGCCTAAACAACTTGAATCCTCACTAATATTAGACCACAACAATAACTCATCATACAAACCAGCAAGGAATGATAACCGCCTAAATGTACACAACCCAACAATGCTCGCCATATGGAGGGCTAATGTTGACTGACAACCTGTCTGCTCCAAAAAAATAGTTCTACAATATATTTCGAAGTACGAATCCAAAACTGAACAAAAGTCAGAAAGTTATATTAATATCTTGAAACATATAGTTGAATCAACAAATTCAGATGATACAATCCTCTTAGCATACCAAAGGCTTCTCATGGGAATTGTTGTCGATAGGGACATTAGCGCACAAGAAACTTGTCACATGTTGCTTAAACTCCCATTGATATCTTGCACATGCCAATTTGTAACACTAAATGTTGGTAAAATAATCTTCTAACGCATAGCTAATTGTGATGGAGAATCTCAAACCTCAATATCTTACATCTCAAACTGCATGAAACGACCATCAGAATTAGCAAACCTGACTCTGCTGCGTTCAACCCAACTATATACATACTCTGAGCACCATAAATCATGTAAATGGATGAAAAGAAAGCTACCCGCAATTGTAAATGTCTACCCACAACACAAATCTTTACCTTTAGAAGAGGACAACAGTTTTGAAAGTTTTTGTTGGAGTGAATTGCTTATTTACAAACCATTTCAAATTATTCCTTTGCATATAGGGAGCTCAGCTGAAGAAATTATCATAAATTGGAAAGCTCTTCAAAGTACAGATTACATCCGGTGGCATGTAAATGGTTTTGAAGAACACATTACCATAGAAAATGGTGAAGAGCTACAACCAGAAAATATTCGTCAATCAACTCATGAAGATCTGTACGAATGGGAGTTTTTGTCACAAATGGGAGCATCAAACAACTTTGATCTTGTTGCTCTTCAAATGCTTTGCAAACGTGATTTTGATCTACAATTTGATTGGACTACTTCTATACCTGATGAACCACTGCATTCAAAAGCATCTAACTTTATTTTAACAGAGAAAAGCCAAGCACCCCACAATCTTGCCAACCCGCATTTAAATGCACCTACTAACTATGAGCTTGCACGAAACCAAATGATTGCACTTGATATTATTAAAACTCATGTTGAGCAGAACTTGCATTCTTCACCATTGCGATTAATCATTCAAGGCACATCAGGTACTGGAAAATCATTTCGTATTGACTGCATACACAGACAATTAAATTCAAATACAGAACATGCACAATACCCTTTGCTTGTACTAGCACCAACAGGTGTCTCCGCATATAATATCCAAGCAACCACAATCCATGCTGCCCTTTGTATACCCATTCAAGAATACAAACCCTTAACAAGTCATTCCCTATTAATGTTTCAAGAGCAATGCAAACACTTACATTACATTTTAATAGATGGAAATGAGCTTTGTTGGCCCTCAATTACTCATTAAGATTGATAAAAGATTGCGAGAATCTTTTCCCAGCAGACAACATGAATCATTTGCAGGTATCTCAGTCATTTTGGTTGGTGATCTTGCACAACTTCCCCCAGTTATGGATAGGCCATTATATGCATCTCACTCAATGGCACTGGCTCTATGGCACACATTCAATACTGTTGTCACCTTGGATATTCCATTTCATCAACAAGGCAAAAGTTGACACATAAGATTATGTGAAATATTGCTTAATATCCGCAACTCAACACCATTGCAAATAGACTGGGAATCCCTCCAGTTGCGGTCAATCCATGCTTTGACACTTGCTGAGAATAATCACTTCAGCCAACAAAAGCATTTGTTTGCAACAAATGCAGCTTAAAGTGCACACAACATAAAAATGTTAACACAATTGCACTCGCCCATTGCACGTGCAACAACAATCATTGCACATCAAAGAGATAAGTAGGCACGCTAAGAAGAACAACTAGCATTTGAAATTCTTCTTTCTATAGACCAAGAAGTTATGCTTATTGCAAATTTATGGATAGAAGTTGGCTTTGTAAATGGTGCTTTGGGTCAAATCAAACAAATTGTCTACGATGCAGCTTCCAAACCACCTGATTTGCCAAAATATGTTGTTGTTCTTTTCGAACATTACACTGGGCCTTCATGGGATCCACATAATGCAAAACATGTCCCAATTCCACCAATTACTAGAGGAAATCAAACACAAATTCCACTAGCAATGGCATGGGGCATTACTATTCACAAATCACAGGGGTTGACATTAGACTTTGCCACAGTTGACATCGGTAAAACAAAGAAACAAGGCCTAACATTCACAACACTTTCAAGAGTAAAACAATTGAACACCTACGTATACACCTAGGCTTCACCTACCAAAGGTACTCCCAATTGAAAGGTGCAACATCAACAGTACTTCGAAAGGCAGAGGAAGCCCGCTTGCTGAAGCTTTCGCACAACACAGAACAAGCATACCTACAGAACAAACACAATCAGGTATGCAAATCACATCTTCATTATATTTTCATGTATTGTATATATTGTATTCAATGTATCAACACAAAACAATATTTATACTTTTCAGGATGGACAACACAATTAATGTCTATGGAAGTGAAGAGCCCTTTTACATGGCCCAGGTCTGCAATAAAAAGGTACACACCTAACACCTACTTCCTATTCAACAATTTTGTAACTTTCAACAAATTTTTCCCCTCCTATTTGCCAAAAATTGTTTCTCATACATTCTTATTTATCACAGCTTCCAATACACTTTTAGTTTGCAATGCACCTATTCACTTTTGCACATATAATGGTTTGTGATGCTATTTACTCGCTGCAACACTGTTTACAATTGGTAAGTATTATACTATTTATCATTTCCTACCTTTTCTCATTAACATTCCTTTACACCTTCAAGTAAACAATAGCATCATATGAATATAACAATTACTAATTTTTGCCACTTGTTCAATACATTTAATATTAACTAATGATGTACTAATACAAGATTCTTCCTTTGTTTATCTTCTTTAACCGCACCTCTTCCATTTTACAGGTATTATACTTTGTGAAGGTTAGGTTTCAAAAAGAACATCCAATACACCAAGTTCGGTAATTTGAAGGTATGTAACACTCTTTAGATTTTCAGTCCCCTACTTTCAGGTTTCTTGCTTTGTTTATGTTCTTTAACTGTTCATAGTTTTCACCGCATTTATTTGTGATGATGTTTCCTCACTCTGCCTCTCTTTACAATTACTAAGTATTATACTATGTACTAATACAAGATTCTCTCTTCCATTTCACAAGTATTATACTTTGTGAAGATTACATTTCAAAAAGAACAACATCCAATACACCAAGTTCACTAATTTGAAGGTATGTAACACTCTTCAGATTTTTTGTCCTCTACTTTCAGGTTTATTCCTTTGTTTATGTTCTTTAACTGTTCGTACTTTTCACCACTTCCAGTGTGCAACGGACCTGTTCACTTTTACACATTTATTTGTGATGATGTTTCCTCACTCTGCCTCTCTCTACAATTAGTAAGTATTATACTATTTATCATCACCTATCTTGTCAAAATTACACTTTCAAGTTGTTTTGATTGAATAATTTAAATTTCAGTAAAAAATAACAACATATGAATATAACAATTAAAAACTGTAACCACTTGTTCAATGCATTTAATTTTCAATAATGATGTACTAATACAAGGTTAATGATGTACTAATACAAGGTTCTCACATTGTTTATGTTCTTTAAGTGTTTGTGGACCTCAGCACTTTCACTCTGCAATCTCAAGAATTTCAAGGTATGTAACAGTCTTCAAATTTGCTCCACTGTGCTTCCAGGTTCCTTGCTTTGTTTATGTTCTTTAACTGTTTCTACATTTGACCAATTTCAGTCTACAAGGTACCTGTTGACTTGTACGCATATAATGATTTCTGATGGTATTTGCTCACTATGCATCTCTTTACAATTGATAAGTATTGTACTATTTATCATTACCTACCTTTTCCCATTAACATTCCTTTACACCTTCAAGTTATTTTCAGTTGATAATTAAGCTTTCAGTAAAGAATACCATCAAATGCAGCTATCTCATTGGTTTAATGGTATGTAAACCTTGCATACTTGTTCAATATATTGAATTTCCAAAGTCTGCTTGCAGGCTCCTTACTTTGTTCGGGATGTTCAACTATCCGTCCACATGTTAACTTTTACACATATTATGCTTTCTCAAGGTTTTGAATTTGTACCTATTATTCAATTCAACATTAACTGCCTTCTCTCTTTAACACTCGTTCCCACTTTCAGGTTCTCTTCACTGAACAAATCAGCTTTCCATAAAGAACAACAGGTAAATCTTTTCAGATTACAAAAATACTCTTAGGTAGATAACAATATCATAACCACTTGAAAAAATTAACTTCCTTTCACATCTTAAGCCAAAGTTAATTTTTATTTTCATAAAGTTCAGTACAGAAAAGCTCCCTCACAACAAACAAATACTCACATGAATCATACAGGAGATTCCAATTCTGCAATTACACATCCATCAGGTATTATATAACTAAAAACTACTAACTTTCAAATTTTCAACATTTTCAAAGTTTTTAACTTCAGCAAATTTAAATGTTATCCAAATCTAACATATATAAATGAAACAATGATGCAGGTCTTTCATCATATACATCACATGGAATTCAACAAAAGGCTATATAACATGCTGCTCTTACCAGCATGGGGGATGGAGGGTGGATAACAACAATACTCTGGGTCCAACAAAAAAAATTGGTTGGGAATTGTAGCGTCCTAAAATTGCGACACTTGCAATTTTGACTGCATTTGGGTCTTCACGATGGCGGCACAACGTTGAACCTGAATGGAGACCCCGAAACTTGTTTACGACATCAAAAACTGCATCTTTCTGCACCTTGGCCTGATCCTCCTTGCACCCTGCTGTCCCGGGAGGTGGGACCATGGCGCCCAACGCCCTGGTCCCTCAGGACCATGGCGCCCAGCGCCTTGGTCCCTGGCCCTATTTTGGGCCCAGTCTCTTGTTGGGCATCGGGTCTTCAAGTTTGTAATTTGGAAAATAATGCTCCTAGGTCAGCCTACGGTCAGAAAAATCAGTCTCCTAACCCTAATTGACAAGTATATAAACTACATTTCCCCTCCCAGAAAAAGGAGAGGAAAAACATATGTCTGCAAGAGGCGGAAGCGATAGGCAAACATTCAAACATTCAAGCATTCAAGCATTCCTTCAAGCAATTGAGCATTCTAGGTCTCCATTCAAGGCTAGGTGTTTCATTCAAGACAAGGATTCAACCATTGAAGAGGAGATCACCTACAACATATAACATACAACATCATTACACCTTCGCATGTAAGAATAAAAACATTCTTACAACAAGGTATCAATACTTGATTACATTACAAACATTTACATTTACAGCATTCTCATTTCTTGGTTAATTCCAAAACCAGGGTTTGACCTGAAGGCAAACCCCTAATCCCTAACCCCCAATCATCCTCTCTTTTCTGTGTGTAGGTTGTAGGTACGTGGCTGTAATTGAAGATCTGGAATCCTTGTGCAGAGACGAACAGATCCACCTTCATTTCGCGGATTTTTTGAAGGACCGTGTGTACTCCGGGCGCCATCGTCCCGTCAACTTTCGCTCAAATTTGCAGGACAACATTGTCTCGACATTTTACTGCTAATTTCAGGTCCACAGCTTCATCCCGTGTCTCTATTTCCGTCTACAAGCTAATCTTTCTTACTTTCATATACACTCCTAATTCAACCCTTCTATCTACATTCTTTACAAAGGAGGGTATCCTTGTTGTCTTAACCCTTGAAACTCATCTAGAATTCAAGCTTGCATTGTGTGGGATTGGATCTTGTGAGTTTCTACCCCTCCTTTGAATGTAAAGTCTTTCCTAAGTGAAAACCGTCAACCCTAGTGACCTCCTTTCTCTCTCCTTGGAGTGGGGGAACACCTAGGGTTCGATTTTCCGCTTTACATTTTGGTGAACCCGACGTGAACATCCTAATTCTGATTATTCATGGTTAGATCTGAAAGAAAAATTTGCTTTCTTAATTACATTTCCATGTTTGATCTTTTGCAAATTTTAGAGGTTAATTGCATAAAAACCCTAAATTTTCTTTTTAGTAAATGAGCTTGTGAAATGTTTAATTATTAATGCTTGTTTCAGATCTACCCTTCTATTGCAAATTGTCAATTCATATTTGTGTTTTAATTCTGAAAATTAAGTGGTTAAGTGTCAAAACCCTAATTTTTAAAACCCTCTTGATTCAACCTTTGATCGACGATTTCACTGATCAAAACACCTCCAAATCGGCTGTAACTTTGGATTCCGCAACAAGATCATAATATCT
The DNA here is from genome assembly GCF_030272615.1 of Cryptomeria japonica. NCBI lineage: Eukaryota > Viridiplantae > Streptophyta > Pinopsida > Cupressales > Cupressaceae > Cryptomeria > Cryptomeria japonica. The sequence continues at coordinate 12,767,975 of NC_081407.1, forward strand.
CTCATCCCTGAAAATTTTGAAAAAAGTTGCAAGGACCGTGTGCACCCCGAGCGCCATTGTCCCCGACATTTTTTCCGAAATTTTGGGAGCTAGATCTTACTGTATTTTTCTGCTAGAATCCAAAATCTTGGCTGATTTCATCAATTCTAACACTTTCAAAATTAAAGTCAAAGTTGGTCTAGTGATTGCTTGGATTAAAGCTTTTAATTATTCAAAAATTGTTGAAATTGAAATTTTGTGTTAAAATTGTGTTTCTTACTATCCTAAATCTAAAAAGTGTGTTGGCATTCATTCGAAGTTTCAGTGCTTTATTTGAATTTTTGCAGTTTGTGACTTTTGAAATTAAGTGTTTAATTGCAACAACTTTGATTTCCGCTTCCAAAATTGAATTTTGCATAAAATTGAGTCAACTGTTAAATTTCAAAGCTTGCATTGCTTTTAGTATTCCCTCTAAAATCATAAAATTCAAAATTTCAGTTTCCCTCTCTTTTTCAAAATTCAAATTTTGCATTTTTCAACAATCTTGGTAGGGTTCAATTTTGAGATTGCAACTTTAATTTGGCCTATCTACAGATCGTAAAATCACTCAATTCTTTCAGATTAGCTTTAAAATCATCATAACTTTCATCCCTGAAAATTTCGAAAAAAGTTGCGAGGACCGTGTGCACTCTGTTCGCCACGGTCCCTGACATTTTTTCCAAAATTTCGGGAGATTGTCGTGATTGCATTTAACAGCTTAAATCTAGGAGATTGGCTGATTTTATTGAAATTTGCTATCTCTAAATTCGAAAATAAATTCAAAATTCAAAATTCAAAATCTTCTCTCTCTCTCTCTCTCTAGTGCGTGAGTTTTACAACAATAAGCCCTACTTACACTATTCCCGTTAGACGAAGCCTTAGAATTAAGTCTTTCCAAGGTTTAATTACCGAGGAGATGGAACCTAATTTGAATGGCCTTTTTAATGAAGACATGGGTAATGCCTCTAATCCTCTTAATGATGAAGAAGCTCTCCATGAGGTTTCTGTAGAACAACTTTCGAAATTGGATAACCAATTTGATGATTTTCAGCAATGGATGTCTCAAGAATACCCCGATAGTCAAGCTCTTTCATTAATTGAGGGTCTAAAATGTATGGTTCAAAGTGATAAGAATGGAATTGATATTTTGCGTAGTATTGTACACATCGTGGATTCGAATGTGATGCCTATGAAGAGTTGTGCCGAAACTTTAGGTTATACACAATCTCCTACTCACGTCAATCATTCTATTCCTTTAACAACTTCTATTGCTAGTATACCTACTTTTACATCAAACATAATGACTACTTCAATACAAAACATTCCACCTATGATCACCAGTCATGGGGGCAATCCTTCTTCTTCAATCAACCCTCTACCTCCATTCAATCCAACTTCTTCATTCATTCCTTCAATGAGTGTCCCTATTACATCTCCACAAATGAACATGTCGCAAGGGGGCAATTCATTTAACCATTCCATTCCTCCTTGTAGTGTTCCTTCTTTCCAATCATCTCCTATGACTAACTATCATAGTGTCCCGCCACCTTACTCTCAATCAATACCTTCTTTCAATAATATAATACCTCCATCACAATCTAACATGTCTAATATGAACTCTTCGACTGAAGTGACCATTAACAATCTTGCACAAACCGTCTCTTCTTTACAGCAACAAATTGCCTCTATGAATCAATCTAAGTTTAGTGTGCCCACATTTGATGTTGCGAGCCCACTTTCTCTTGACATTGTTCGAGCCATCCCCCCTAAGCATGTTGAAATCCCGCAGTTGGAGCTTTATAATGGTAAGGGTGATCCTCTAACACATGTTAAGACCTTTCAAACAATATTTACCGATTTTGCTCATGACCAAAGGTTGCTTGTAAAACTGTTTACTAGAACATTAAGAGATAAGGCTCTACAATGGTATTGCTCGTTGCCTTCCTATTCTATTACTTCTTTCCAACAACTTGCAAATGCTTTTATTCAACAATTTCAAAACAATATAGGTCCTAAAGTTACTTTGATTGATTTAATGCATTGTAAACAAGGTGTTAAAGAGAAAGTGACTGATTTCATTGGTAGATATAAGCATTTGTGTGCTCAAATTTCTTTTCCAGTACCTGACAATGATATTCAAAGAATCTTTATTTCTAATTTACAAAAAGATATTAGAGAAAAACTTTTGTTTTCTGAGTTTACTTCTTTCCAACAGTTGTGCGCAACTCTTCACAATTATCAACTGACTGTGAGTCAAATGGAACAAGCAAATCCTATGGCTCCGAGTGATAAGGGTGATAGTAGTCAACAACCATTTGGGAAGTTTAAACCGAACAGAGATTTCATTAAGTTCAATAAAAACATCACCAACAACAATGTGAATGCAGCATCAGGTGTGCCTCCTATCTCTAAGTTTTTCAAGAAAGAAAGAGAGTGTACTCCTTTGAATGAATCATTGCATAGTATTATGAATAAATTATTGGAACAAAATGTGCTTACTCTCCCTCCTATAAAGCAAATAGATCCTGCAAAGGTGAAGTCACCCTTTTTTGATAACAAATCTTTTTGTCAATTTCATCGTCAACCTGGGCATGATACTGAAAAATGTTTTGCTTTAAAGGGTAAAATTCAAGATTTGATTGATAATAATACTATCTCTATTTCAGGTGTGAATGATAAAGGCAATACATCTGTAGCTCTTCCTAACCAAAATCTTAAGATTTTTACTGATCCATTACCTTCTCATACCTCTAATGTGATTGAGACTAATGATTCCTCTTTCTCACCTGATGGTCTTGTGTCTATGACTCCGAATGTGATTAACTTTGTAGAGCAGCAGAAAATCCCTAAAGAGCCTTCCATCACATTTGATTCCAGTGAAACTATCAGGGCACCTGATGGTCCTTTATATATAGTTGCAAGAGTCAAGAATACACCTTGTCGAGGAGTGCTTATTGATCTTTCTTGCATGGTTAATGTCATTACTGAAGAATTTCTTTTTACTTTGCAATTGAATCAAGTGATCTATGACAAAACAAATGTGGTTGTGAAACTATTTGATGCATTTTCTTCTCCTACAATTGGTTCTATTACATTACCTATTGAGGTCCATAACAAATCCCTTGATGTAAACTTTGCTATTATTCCATCATCCGAACAATTTCGTGTGAAGCTAGGCTATCCTTGGTTATCTTCCATGAAAGCTATTGCTTCTCCTATTCACAAGTGTTTGAAATTTCCCCATAATGGTGAAGTTGTTACTGTCAATCATAGTCTCTTTAAACCAGCTGAAAGAACTTCTAGTGTTCCTATCAATTATTTTTGGCCTAAACAATTCCAATCTCTTCCACCACGAAGTGATCATCTTTTCAAATCTTATCAAAAGTGGAAAAAAGATATGATCCTATCTCTAAGTGAACCTAGAACACCCAAACTTGATATTCCTATCATTCTTGAGAAGGAAGTTCTTCCTTTGAAAGATAAAACTAATGTCTTTCCTCAAGAAGATTCCCAACCCATCCATATGGATGTGACTATGTCTATGTCTAATAAACTTTCTAAAGGTAGACCTATACCTCCTCGTCATGATGGACTTGATCTCCTTCCTAAACCAGATATTCCTCCTCTATATGGAGCAGTTCCTCCTCCTTCCTCTTATAAAGAAAAGAGACCTTCCTCCTCTCCTATTATCCAACCTAAGAGACCACAACCCAAACACCCAAGTGATAAGGATGAGAACATTCCTCCTCCTCAATCTTCTCAACTTCCTACTAAGACTAGATGAAATCGTTCTGCACGTGAACGCCGATGAAAGCGTCATCTTAGAGCTTGTGCAGCTGCCTCTCAAACTTTGCAATCCCCAAAAACACCTTCAGCTAGTATTATTCCATTTTCTCCTCAGCCGAAACTTGAGCCAAAATCTCCTAAACATAAGATGCATGATGGTTTTGATCCTGTGCGAGTTAAAGATCCTATTTTTATAAATCTTGATGATGATATAGATGAAAATGATATTCATGATGAAAATGTTACTCCTCTTGCTTCTGATAGTGAATATGAATATGTTGATGTTGATAACCATTTATCTAACGATTTTTCTAAAGCACTTATCCTAGCTCCTGGACAAGAACAACGTGGCTTGGAACATGAACATAGCCCTCGTTTGGATCTTGTGATAGCTCCATCTGCTGTGTTGGATGTTCCTCCTCTAGCGTGTTTCTTGCCTTCCCGAAATATTGATCAGCAAGATCGGGGGGTGGGTGACGTGCTAGACTAGTTTCATTAGCATAGCAGACTCTCTCCTCCTCTCTTCTGTTACTTCTTCTATGTGTTATTCCCATTCTTCTATTTGTTGTCCTTAGTGTTGTCTACTTGAGAACGATGCAAAGCATTGAGATCTCTTTTGGTCTCTCTCATGTTGACTCAAAAGACACATGTGTTCCCTTCTTCTAGGTGACTTTCCTTGATTGGGGAATGAAGAACAATTATGCATACATACATATGATATACATGAATTATCATACAGCATACTGACCCCAAGGAAAGCAAAGTCACCTTGTGCTTTATGTTTTGTGTCTATTATCCTTGGGTTTATCTCACACTTGGGGGCTAAATCCTTGTGATAACATGCTCCTTTCCCTTCTCATTTCTTATGTGTATCACTACCTTAAAGCAATCACCCCCGATGAGGCATGTGTGATCGCTTTAACGTAGGGGGCATACACTCTGTCCATATCTCTTCAAGATTCCTAAAAATTTCTTGGCGAACTTAGCTTTGCCTTAAAAAATTTTGGTATTTTTTGCATGACTCATAGTGAGGGAACCTTACTACTGACAGTCATGGTTCTCCCTCGTGATCTTCCCTTTTACTTTGTTAATCGAAGTTGTAAGATCCTTAGCCCACTGGGGGCTTGGTGTATCTTGCCTCCTTGACGTGGTGAAAGTCTTTCAATATTGTTTCCTTGTACTTTACCGGAAGTATGGGCATACACTTATACTCCCGCTAAAGTGGGGGCTAAATGTAGCGTCCTAAAATTGCGACACTTGCAATTTAGACTGCATTTGGGTCTTCACGATGGCGGCGCAACGTTGAACCTAAATGGAGACCCCAAAACCTGTTTACGACATCAAAAACTACATCTTTCTGCACCTTGGCCTGATCCTCCTTGCACCCTGCTGTCCCGGGAGGTGGGACCATGGCGCCCAATGCCCTGGTCCTTCAGGACCATGGCGCCCAATGCCCTGGTCCCTTAGGACCATGGCGCCCAGCGCCCTGGTCCCTGGCCCTATTTTGGGCCCAGTCTCTTGTTGGGCATCTAGTCTTCAAGTTTGCAATTTGGAAAATAATGCTCCTAGGTCGGCCTAAGGTCGGAAAAATCAGTTTCCTAACCCTAATTGACAAGTATATAAACTACATTTCCCCTCCCAGAAAAAGGAGAGGAAAAACATATGTGTGCAAGAGGCGAAAGTGATAGGCGAACATTCAAACATTCAAGCATTCAAGCATTCCTTCAAGCAATTGAGCATTCTAGGTCTCCATTCAAGGCTAGGTGTTGCATTCAAGACAAGGATTCAACCATTGAAGAGGAGATCACCTACAACATATAACATACAACATCATTACACCTTCGCATGTAAGAATAAAAACATTCTTACAACAAGGTATCAGTACTTGATTACATTACAAACATTTACATTTACAACATTCTCATTTCTTGGTTAATTCCAAAACTGGGGTTTGACCTGAAGGCAAACCCCTAATCCCTAACCCCCCAATCGTCCTCTCTTTTTTGTGTGTAGGTTGTAGGTACGCGGCTGTAATTGAAGATCTGGAATCCTTGTGCAGAGACGAACAAATCCCCCTTCGTTTCGCGGATTTTTCGAAGGACCATGTGCACTCCGGGCACCATTGTCTAGTCAACTTTCGCTCAAATTTGCAGGACAACATCGTCTTGACATTTTACTGCTAATTTCAGGTCTGCAGCTTCATCCCGTGTCTCTATTTCCGTCTACAAGCTAATCTTTCTTACTTTCATATACACTCCTAATTCAACCCTTCTATCTACATTCTTTAGAAAGGAGGGTATCCTTGTTGTCTTAACCCTTGAAACTCGTCTAGAATTCAAGCTTGCATTGTGTGGGATTGAATCTTGTGAGTTTCTACCCCTCCTTTGAATGTAAAGTCTTTCCTAAGTGAAAACCGTCAACCCTAGTGACCTCCTTTCTCTCTCCTTGGAGTGGGGGAACACCTAGGGTTCGATTTTCTGCTTTACAGGAATAATATAGCCTACAAAAAAAAATGTAAAACTATATTCATGACATATTCTTCAAGTACATCATGCTGCATACACTAGCATGGGGGATGGTGGGTGGAAAATTTTCAAATTTGGGAACAACCGTTGGTTGGGATATGTACACAAAAATTGTCTTACTGTACAATTAACTCTTTGACTTTAATAAAAATTTCTTATTCAATTATACAATACAATATACTACTCGATATCACAACTGTTAATATTTATAACTCTACAACATAGATCACTTCATGTCTCCTTTTTTCTTACTTCTGTAGTCACTCTCATTTATTGGGGAACACTAGTTTATAAATGTGAAGAACTAAGTAATTCAGGAGGACAGGATAGTCACGTGTATTTGTATAACAGGAGTATTCGTTACTCATTTAGTCTATTCAGGCCTTTTATCGTTAACTAATTTGTATGACTCATTCATGTTCCTCCAAACATACTGCCTTAACAATCATACCTATCGGCCTCCTGTTGCAGGCACTTCCCCTGCAACTGCTAGTGTAATTAAGATCTAAATTTTATGGTTGTGTTGTCATATTTAGATATTTTTGTTGTAAAATATATTCAAAATTTTAGAAAGATTGAATCGCAATAAAGTAGAGATCTCAAATAGACTATGAAAAATCTGATAAGACCATTTTGAAAGACAACTTTGAATAGGTAATCATTAAAAAAATTATTTGAGAGGCAAGGTCAACAATCAAATTTAAGTCATGTTTGCAACATTTTTTCTTTTATTTAATGAGGCTCCACACTTCATAAAAATAAATCATGAAGTCTAATTTTAAGGACACTAAAAATTTGTTTCAAACCGTATAATGTTAAGGTACATGTTATGGAACTAAAACCCTATTTCTTATTTACATAAATAAATAAATTATTATTATTTATTTGTAAAATATAAAAATTTATATTATAACATTTCACTTTAGCTATATGTCATTTTAAGCTAATGTTTTGAATATACGACTCTAGTGTGTGATCTAATTATTTTGATGCGTTCACTAAATTAAGACCTATTTCACTGCATTACTCTGTCTTATTTTGAATTGCATTTACTTTATCTCTAGCAATTTATCTACCCAAGGCATGATTATTATTATGATTGTATCTTCTAATTTTAATTTTTATACTTTTACATTTTAAGGTGTATGCTCAGATTGTGATACCTGCAAAAGAGACACAAACAACACAAACACACCAATGAAACATTATGTTAGAGGATTTAAATGAGCAAAACATATTAATCAACCAAAAACTCTAAAAGCGTTCATTGTTCTCTATCTCCAAGGATCCTTCAAATCAAGGTGGCTCTCAGCTTGAAAGAGCACTTGATCTCTAGGATGACTACCTAAAGAACAAGAGATATGTATGATTCTAAGATCTAAATGGAATGCAACTAAGATCTTAGTGATATGCTAAATGGATATGAAACTAGATATGTTACCAAAATGAGAAGATTAGTATGAGATTAAGCTAGCATGAGAATGTTATGAAGACGAGATTGATCTAGCATGGACAAGAAACTAGAATGATAAACTAAAACATGATGAAATCTATGCTATAATGCAACTAAGATGATCTAAAAATGCCAAGAGAAGACAATGGAGCTCCTTAGTAACCTGCACAAAACAATTTAGCTATAGATTGGATGCAAATTAAGATGGATCATTGATTGAAGAATTAGGCTCTATTTATAGAGAAAATAAAGAAATGGATGGCCAAGATTGAGCAATTTTTAACAAGGGCTAGGATTGAAAGTTATCAATCCATGGGAGGAATTCAATCCAATCTCAAGTTGACAAATGTCACCTTGAGAATCTTGAGAGGATGCTAAGCAAGCATTAGATGACAAGTAAGCATTAGGGATAACCTCAAGGGGTGACATCATTGGATAATGCCATTAACTAGGGAGGCATGCTATTACCCAAGAGGTAAACTCTTGTGCAACATGGGAAAATGGTTAAAGGGACAACCATCATGGCTAAGGGGTGTGGGCTTGTGAGAGCATTAAATGTTCTTGGGAAGGCTTTGGAAGATTAACTTGCCCAAAGAGGAAAACCTCTAGTGGTTTTGTAAGAGCCTTACATGTTTGGAAGACTAAAGAAGGTAGAGTCTTCAACACATTTAGAAGACTTTCTTCCAAAGTTGGAGAAGTGACTCCCACAAATTTAGGGATGTGACATGATTAGAAGACTTAGGCTAATTAATGAGGGGTTAGAGAGGTTCTAGAAGAATATTAAGATGCAAGTGGGAGATGTAGGAGAATGCAAGTGGGTGAGGGAAAATAGGATTTTTAGTTAAATTAAAATGATTTAATTTAGCCAAAAGGGATGCAAGTTGCATTTGTAGGATTTTGCAAGTGGGGGGATTTACAAATAAATTTGATTTATTTAAATGCAAAAGTGATTTTAATTAAATGTAGATTCAATTAAAATGGGAAAGGGGATAAATGGAGATTTCTAATTAAATGGCTTGGATAGAAGAAGGGGAATATTAATCAAATCTTTAATTTGATTAATGGTCAAAATAGAAGAAAAGAGGATATTAATTAAATGCAGATTTAGTTAATAGGCGAATTAGTTCACTTAATTTGTTGTGCAAGTTTTAGGTGTCTACATTTTGCCCCTCTTTGAAGTGATGTGTGGCCACATATTTCTTCAAAGAAAAACACTCGATATGTCGCCAATTTTTTTGATATGATGGTGTTGCCAAAATTGTTGATATGATGCCCCAGATATGAAAAATTGATTTTGTCAATATGAAGTTGATATGATGATGCCCCCTCGAGAGATCGTTTCTGCCTTAAGGGCATGAATGATCTCTTGAAAGAAGAAATTTATTTGAAAGATAGAAGAGTGGATAATTGATGGCATGCATGGGTTTGATTGGATTGATAAGATTGATCAAATTGGTAAGATTGAGATTAAGTCTGGTTTCAGGAATGACGCCTCCTGTATAAGACAAAGATGATCAAAGCGTCTAGTTTCATGAACGATATATCATGTATAAGACCTAATCAAAATGTCTGGTTTAAGGAAAGATACATCCTATTAAGACATGATAGAATGGATCAGACGAAATGGATTTATAGAATTGATCAAATTGATTGGACTGATAAAATTGATAGAATTGATAAGATTGAGATCAAGTCGGGTTTCAGGAATTGATCGAAGTGTCTAGTTTCAGAAATGATGTATCCTGTATAAGACCTGATCAAAATGTTTGGTTTCAGGAAAGATGCATCCTATATAAGACATGATAGAATGGTAGATCGTCTGGTTTCAGGAAAGATATATCCTGTATAGGACATGATAGATGAGAGAACGTCTAGTTTCAAGAAATATATATCCTAAATAAGACATGATAGATGAGAGTTGGATGAGTGATGAAGATATGAGAGTAAAGAAAGATTCCATGATGATGCAATAGATATGCATGTGATGGATGCAATGATGAATGTGACTAGATGATGATGATGATGATGATATGCAACTAAATGCCATGATACGATAATGCAACTAAATTCATATTTTAGGAATGATCTATAAAATGCACCTAAGCACTTAATAATGATATGAAACCTGATATGAAATGCACTCTCGTTCTTGATATTGTCACCCTTTTCGATCAAATTAGATATGCTTCCTTTTTATCATCATTGAGCCTTTGATATGTTGAAAGTTGATGCAAGCATTCTGGTATAATTGAACCATGATGACCTTGGTATAACTTACATGGGTTTTGATATTGCAAGATAGCACAAGCGTCGAGGTATAATTGAACCATGATGTCCTGAGTGCGGCTTGCGTAAACAGACAAGAGTTAACCTTTGTCCTATACAAATTGGAAATATCCTTAGTGATATGCCACCGAATCACATTGTAGAACAAATTTGCATAGTGAAAAGGCTTCACTCACAACCAACAAACAAAGAAAACACCACATTCCTTCCTTGCTTCTCTAGTCGTTGAGACATTGTTGAGTCACTTAGGAGCAAAAATTAACAACCATAAGTAAGCATGCATGTCATCTGAAAAGTATTTTTGTTAAATAAAACATCTTGCAAATAGATCGTTTGTTTAGTTCAAATTAGTTCAAGTTCGTGATGTCTAGCCTCTTGCATTGTTGTTGTCATTGTTGGTTGTTCTGATCCTTGTTGTCTTGCTACATGTTCGGTCTGATGTGAAAACCCTCAAGGTGAAATTACCCCAGCGAGGTCAGGATTTTGTCCCTTGATGTTGATACTACTTCGATATGGATATTTACACTGATCACCAAGCCATGGTGGGATATGATTTGGATAACTGATTCAGATAAATCAAGGATAGTGACTATGCTAAGTATGTCCAGGATTGATAAGCATTTTTGAATTTCTGGTGATGGCTCAGATGGGTGGATATGATATGTACAAATAGATGGAGGAACCACTCTATCGCAAATAGTGAGCATGTTTCTAGGTTTTCACCACTTGCTTTTATTGCACTTTTGATTTATTTTTTATTTTTGAAAGATGAAACATGTACTGCCATCAATTGATAAAGATAAGGCTAACTAGAACAAAATACAGTAGTCATACTAATCTATGCCATTGTTTTGATTACTCGATGATTGATAGGAATGTCTGGTTTCAAAGAGTGAGTACCCCGTATAAGATTGATCTGTCTGGTTTCGAGTGTACCTATCCCTATATAAGACATGTTGATGTTGATAGATAGATTGATTAACAAGACTTGATGATTGATAGGAATGTTTGGTTTCGAAGAGTGAGTACCCCGTATAAGACCGATCTGTCTGGTTTTGAGTGTACCTATCCTTGTATAAGACATGTTGATGTTGATAGATTTCAAGTGATGAATTGATTAACAAGACATGTGATCAGTTTGAATGCAGATTTTGAGAGTTTTCCTGTTGTTGATTTGATGGATGGATGGGCCATGCGTTCATGCTTTGATTTTTAATTTAATTTTATTTTGTCGATTTTTTATTTATTTTTAGTTTTTGGACATTTTGTGATTTTTGGAGCTTTTTGGATTAGAAGAAAGATGTATTTGTTTGCCCCAATGTCTAGCAAGGCAAGGAATGGATGAATGAATTGTTGAAGTGAAGATGAATGGGTGAAAGATGGAGGTAGCTCATTATGGAACATGAAGGGACACATCAAGAGCTTTTCAAATTCGTGTTTTGTCCTTAGTTTTGATCAAGATCAAGGATGGAAAAGGGGATATGGATAGGAGAAACAAGATCATAGATAGTGAGGGATGATGGAAGCAATGAATAGGTAGGATAAGGGATATGGACTAGAGGGTATGGATAAGGTGAAGCAAGATTGTAGATAGCACTGGATGATGGAAGCAATGAATATGTATGATAGATGGTATGGATAAAGTGAAGCAAGATCATAGATAATGATGAATTTAGATAGGGTAATGGATAATGGGAGATATGGTAGGAAGAATATAGTGGATAAACTTTTCCCCCAAGCACAGAGGTCTCCATTTGCAAAAAGGTGATATGTAAGATTGTCATAGTACTTAGTGTGTATGGTGAAAATGGATACAATAATAACAATATTGAAAGGCTAAATGAATTCAACCACAAAACCCTAGCCTAACAACAACAAAGATCCACCATAACATATGAAGATTACCTAAGACAATGCAAATCAAATGAAATCACAAAGATTATACCATCACATGTCCAATAGGGTTTGGATCTCCATTCTTCCTATCTCCATTGATCTTGCTTGATATATATTTGCTCTCAGATTTTTATATGCACAAGAGCTCAACAAAGAACGGAATGTGGTTGCAAGTAGGATTGTAGTGTAGTCGAGTCCTCCAAATCGTCGATTAGGCTGAGTGATTAGGGTTTGACAATGAAGAAAGCATCTCCTTAAATAGAAGACACAATAAGAAATGGAGGGTTAAGATTGAGAGGTGTAAAAAGAGAGGTCGGCTAGGATTAGAGGGTAGGTAAAAGAAATACCAAAATAATGAAAGGGGTAGGTAGTGTATGAATTAAGAGATGAATGACATGTGTCATGTGTAGAAAAAGATAATGAATTAATTAAATAAATAAAGATTTATTTAATTAATAGAAGAAGTAGGACAATTAAATAAATAAAATATTTATTTAATTTAGGAAAGGGATAATTTAAATAAATAAATGTATTTATTTAAATGAGAAATAAGGCTAGAAGAGGATAAATGAATTAATTAAATAAATAAAAATTTATTTAATTAATAGAAGAATTAAGCTTAGATAATTAAATAAATAAAATATTTATTTAATTAGACATGACAATTTTGAGTGTCTACACTTAGCACCACCTGAATAAGTGTTCCTAAAATTTTTCAAAGATAGAGACCCAATCCACACTTGGATCCTTCGAAAAATTCAACCGAACATATCTAGCAACTAGGAAGTAGACTCAAAAGGGAAGAAGAATCCCAAATTGGATCAAGGTACTTAGTCTTTGATTACCCATGTGTGTGCAAGTGGGTTTATTCTGGCTCATATGATCATTGCACTCTTCAAAATCCAACGTGGCTAGCTACATGAGTTACCTTGACTTCAAAAGCATTCTGGATAGAGCCTCACTGCTAGCGAACATCCATAGCCCTGACGAGGTTATCATTGTAATCTCACAGATATTGCTCCATTGCCAGCCAGGCGTCCATAGCCAAGCATTTTGATATTGCATTTCATTGCATTTTTTCTTTTCTTTTCTTGATCATGCTTTTGATCTTTTGATATCATCTTTTGCTTTATATTTTTGTTGCATTGGCTTGTAAGTGATGAAACTTACATGGGTCTGATAATTACAGTGGTGCTGAAGCAAGATTTTAGATTTTTCACTAGCCATGTCTTCGACTAAGAGATCACAATAATTTAGAGCAATTGATTAAGTGTATGATATATACTAATTAAAAGATGTTGGTACCAAGATACGATAAGTGGTTATTTTCTGGATCGAGTGTGTATCCCAACCAAAAGAAAATGTTAAAGAGGAACAACCTCGGATTCTGAAGCATTTCATGAATAGATATCTAGGAAAAGGACTAAACATGAGATTCGAGCATGGGCAAGCATGTGAAAATGACACAAATGCCTATCTCACAAATGAAGGATTTATGCAAAGGATTAAAAGAAAGGGATGGAAGGATAGAAAAGAGGTGTTAGATAATAGACATAATGTTTGAAGATTTGTGCGAGGATAGATGGAAATGCACTCAAGATGAGTGCTAGTACACAACTCGAGAAGTGATGGAGGAAAATTGAGTTTTGGGACATAAGGACCCAAAATAGATAAAGGAAATGATGGAAGAATAGTTTTGGAAAGATGTTTAGATAGATGGTTGAAAGAAGTTCAAAGATGGTGCCATTGTTGATCTTTCTTATGGATCATTCGAGGTGATGGATTGGTGGATGGAGGGAGGTTCGGACCCAAGATGGATGGAAGGGATGGAGAGTTTGACTTTGGAATGAAAGGACCTAAAATGGATTTGGAGGATGAAGAGTTTGACTTTGGAATGAAAGGACCTAAAATGGATTTGGATGATGAAAGGATTCCTTGATCTTGATCTTGACTTGGAGTAGGGTCATTTGAGTTAGTGCTTTTCTCTTGAAATTTGAATTAGAATAGTGAAGGAGATGGAAGGGATATCATGCTCTTGCTTAGGAGGTGGATGTTGAATGAGACTCTGCTCTTGAGATAAAAGGGGATCGTCATGGATGAAATACCAAAATCTTAGGGGATCATCATAAGATTCTTGATATGTGGGATCTTGATAAAAAATGGGATTAGATTGGAGAGCAATGATATCTTGATCTTGATTTAGACTAGGACTCATTTCCTTTGAATAAGCTTCTTCTTTTTCAAGTGACAAGGGATGGTCACATGAGTGATCAAAGTTTCAGTTTGGATAGGTTGATGTTGTTGACTTGATGGATACTTCGTTTCAGATAGTCAAGCTTACTAAGTTGAATAGAGGGTTTGTTTGATAGGCCCCTATGACAAAGCACGTCAAATGGTATGGATAAAGTCTCCTGATATGCAAACTTGATTTGACTAACTTGAATACCTAGCTAGGTATTGTTGTCATTGAGATAGTTGGATGATAAACTCTTGATCACTTGGTTTGATACTCCCCTAATCTTGTTGGATGAAAGTATTTCCTAAAGATAGTTGAAAAGTTAATAATCACCTCAAAAGGTGCTTTGTTGGATTTGAAAATTTCCTTCACTTATGACCTCTCCTTGTTTGAACTGATTTTTGAGTTGATCGATTAATATTTTTGAAAGATGTTTTAACGTTTGTGACAAGAATACATAGCACACATGAATACAATGGTCATCCTAATGCTAAACATTTAGTGTATGTTCTTTTGAGGATGTGTTCAAATCCCCGATGTTTTCACTGGTTTGGATATAAATAAGACACACCAAGTAGACTCTTTATTCAAGGGTCATTGACAATATCATAGCCCACTAATCTCGATACTCCATCAGCTCAAACAACCTTGTCACCCCCTAGAGGGCGCCCATTTTTTTTTGCCTTTTTTCCAGAAATTAACCCAAAGTTAATTGCTTCACAATTGGGTAGTTATCTTGGGATATGTATGGTGAGTAATCTTGGGGGCGAATTCTTCCTCACCCTTGCACTATGATATTGTCAATGTTTGGCAACCGACTCGGCTCAAAGTCTCTATTGCTATGGCTTTTAGTAAAGGCTTATGTTCGAAGATACCCTTTGAAGTCACACAAGAGCGATTGAGGCCTATAGCCCAACAAAGTACCAAACAAGATGTACTAGTCATGCAAGCATGATTGAGACCTCAAGGCCCTACAAAGTGCTCGATACGAGATAACTCAAATATGCTTTGTCTCCTGAGATTTTCATCTCAAAAGGCGATTTGATTATAGTGAGTTAGAATACTTGGCTCTAGTCGTACTCACTTGGTTCATTCTCTTCTCACTAGCCCCCTCAAGGTGTTCGGGAAGACAGGTCCTCTAAAGGTTGTAAAATGCTTGAAGTAAAATAAAGCAATGAAAAAGAGTGGGTTTGGCTTTTTGGTCACCCAATTAAGGGGAGAGCATATACCTACCACTTAAGACAAAGCACTCAAAAGTTTGTTTTATCCTTCAAGTCAATTTGTTTGCTAACACCTCTAATTGGAGATGTTGCTCCAAACAAGCACAATGTGGATTGCTCATTTTAATCTTGCAAGTAAATGTTGATTGTGAATTTAACCTTTGCAAGAAAATAGAAAGTTTGTCTTGTTCTTTTTAGAACCCAAATTGAAATGTGAACTTTAACTTGCAAAAGAAATGTTTGAAGTTTGTTGTAAATTTTACCCTTGCAAGTGGTTCTTTTTAATTTCCCAAATGAAAAGATGTGGTTCTTTTTAGAGCACCAATTGAAGATTATGAGGTTCTTTTACCTTGAAAATAAAATGAGTTCAATTTTAAATAACATTAGGAAAAAAGTTAGAAAAACTAAAATCAAATCCTAATTTAACTCCTTCAAACCTGCATCAAATTGTTAAAACCCGCAAGAAGAAAAAGTTAGTGAAATATCAAATATTTTGGTGGGCTTGCACAAGCCTAATTTCAAATATCAGTTACAATTTTTTTTCACTCCTAATCCTGAAATGCCTTGAAATTTGACTAAGTCTGAAATTGGGAAGATCCTCCAAAAATTAGATTTTGTATTATAACTCTTGGAGGTCCAAAACCCCTTTCAAACATCCTGACAATATATATGGAATATAACTTAAAGCATAAGAAAGAGAAAAGAGAAGAGGAAATCCACTAAATGTTATATTCCATATATATTGTCCTTCCACAAGCCTAATTTCAAGCCTTGGTTCATATCATATCTTTTGCATCCATCCATCTAAGCCATCAACAAATTCATATAAGAAAACTCCTAAAAAAGCCTCTTTGTTTTTCATACGAGTAAGAAGAAACTCGTACGAGCTTTCCTAAAATCCCATACGACAATTCTCACTTGCCCATATGACAAAGGAAACAGAATCACATGATAACTAGCAGAATCTCGTACGACAATTCTCAGCTTCCCATATGACAAAATAAACATAATCGCACTATAACTAACAAAATATCGTACGAGCTTTCGCGCTGAAGCAAAACCTGCAATTTCTCACAACACAAAAACTTGCAAAAATATTAAATTCAGGGATGTGAGCCTCACAGTGGGCGCCAATTAATGTATGCTCAGATTATGGTACTTGCAAAAGAGACACAAACAACACAAACACACCAATGAAACATTATGTTAGAAGATTCAAATGAGCAAAACATATTAATCAACCGAAAAATCTAAAAGCATCTCATTGTTCTCTATCTTCAAGGATCCTTCAAATCAAGGTGACTCTCAGATTGGAAGAGCACTTGATCTCTATGATGACTACCCAAAGAATGAGAGATATGTATGATTCTAAGATCTAAATGGAATGCAACTAAGATCTTAGTGATATGCTAAATGGATATGAAACTAGACATGTTACCAAAATGAGAAGATTAGTATGAGATTAAGCTAGCATGAGAATGTTATGAAGATAAGATTGATCTAGCATGGAAAATAAACTAGCATGATATACTAAAACATGATGAAATCTATGCTATAATGCAACTAAGATGATCTAAAAATGCTAAGAGAAGACAATCGAGCTCCTTAGTAACCTGCACAAAATAATTTAGTTATAGATTGGATGCAAATTAAGATTGATCATTGATTGAAGAAATAGTCTCTATTTATAGAGAAAATAGAAAAATGGATGGCCAAGATTGAGCAATCTTAACAAGGCTAGGATTGAAAGTTATCAATTCATGGGAGGACTTCAATCCAATCTCAAGTTGACAAATGTCACCTTGAGAATCTTGAGAGGATGCTAAGCAAGCATTAGGGATAACCTCAAGGGGTGACATCATTGGATAATGTCATTAACCAGGGAGGCATGTTATTACCCAAGAGGTAAACTCTTGTGCAACATGGGAAAATGGTTAAAGGGACAACCATCATGGCTAAGGGGTGTGGGCTTGTAAGAGCGTTAAATGTTCTTGAGAAGGCTTTGGAAGATTAACTTTCCCAAAGAGGAAAACCTCTAGTGGTTTTGTAAAAGCCTTACATGTTTGGAAGACTCAACAAGTTAACTCGTTGAGGAAAATAGAGTCTTCAACACATTTAGAAGACTTTCTTCCAAAGTTGGAGAAGTGACTCCCCAAATTTAGGGATGTGACATGATTAGAAGAAGCTAATTAATGAGGGGTTAGAGAGGTTCTAGAAGAATATTAGGATGCAAGTGGGAGATGTAGGAGAATGCAAGTGGATGAGGAAAAACATGATTTTTAGTTAAATTGAAATGATTTAACTTAGCCAAAAAGAATGCAACTTGCATTTGTAGGATTTTGCAAGTTGGGGGGGATTTACAAATAAATTTGATTTATTTAAATGCAAAAGGGATTTTAATTAAATGCAAATTTAATTAAAATGGGAAAGGGGATAAATGGAGATTTTAAATTAAATGTGAATTTAATTAAATGGCTTAGATAGAAGAAGGGGAATATTAATCAAATCTTTAATTTGATTAATGGTCAAAATAGAAGAAAAAAGGATATTAATTACATGTAGATTTAATTAATAGGTGAATTAGTTCATTTAATCTGTTGTGCAAGTTTTAGGTGTCTACATAAGGCTAACAATTGAAATATCTAACCATTACCCATCATTATAGACCTACCAAAATTTGAATTTCATGCTTTTGAGGTCATGTATTTAAAGTTATCACTTTATGCCAATTATAAAACATGAGGGAAATTAATTAATTAATAATAAAAAGCATGCAATATCTTCTTTTCTTGTAGGTGCATCAAATGTGTGAACCATCTGATGTCATACATCAATTAAAGATCAAAATTTTCTTTACTAATTGACGTAGATTATCAAGGACATACTTTAAGTTACACTCTTATAGAAAAGCATCAATCATCTTACACCAACAATATCAATGATCAATCCAACAACATTCGTGATCATCCATACATAGGTATTCATTATTTACCTCACTTATTCTATTTACTTTTATTATTAACTTAGTTTTATGACTTGACTAAGTTAGAATGGAGAAGTTAGTCAACTTCCATGTCCTAGCTTAGCAACCTCCACAACACTCCTTGACATTGCCATTTTTTTCTTCTTTTAGATAGTATTGAGAGAATTCAAATCCTGTTTTTAAATTCTAGATAAGATCATAGATTTTCATGTTCTAAGATCACAAATTTTCATGATAGATCACATAATCTAAATAAGATCATGTATTAACAAAAATGTCCTTACTAATACAATTATATCCATCACTCTCATTTTGTCAAGATTAAAATACTTTGATCTTCTAATCACATATTCAATTTCATAATTCAAAATTCAATCTTCTATTATAAAATAAAATAAATTAAATTTACTTCCAAAATATTAAAATCCTAATCTATTTTAATTTAATATATATTCATATGTTATTTCACTTAATATACTTCAATTTATTTATTAAATTTAAATTCAACTTATCCAAAGTTTTATTTTAACCCAAATATTTTTGGGTTTAAATTCATTGATTTAAGAGAGATGAGGCACATATAACTTACTATCAATATATTAGTTTGATCTCCTATAATATCTTCCTAACTCCATATTAGCTTAATCTTCGTAATGAAAAATAGGTACTTTTATTATAATTTATTTAAAGAAATTATTTAATGATAAAAATTTAAGATTGAGAGTTTGGATAAATAATTAAAATAAATATCAAATTAAATAAATTGAAATGTAATATTTTGTTGGATTTAAAGGTAAAAAATAATATTGAGCATATAAAGAATTTATTCGTTAAGATATTGTATTTTTAAAATTTAAATAAATATATGACATTGTTGATTGTCATACATTCTAATTCAAATTTATATGTGTAAACTTGATCTCCATGACAATAAAAGTCAACTATGCATAGAAATTAACTGTCAAGTCACAAGAATGATTTGTAAACATTCAACAATGTGAGACTTATTCACTTTTGTCTTGATATATGAATTTACATAAAGATTAGTAATGTTGGCAAACAATTTTGAAGAATCTATTCACTTACAAGGGTCGTGTTCTTCGTAGTCAAACCCCTAACAAACCAAATTTAAGAATTTAAACAATAGATTCAAAGATAGGAAGGAAGCATACAATAGTACACCTAAAATGATATGTGTCGATGTAATATTGTTACAGTGTTCTAATTTTCTTTGAATATTTATTTGTCACTAGATTGTTCAATGATTCTTAAGTGATTTGGATGAATGACTATCCTTAAATACTGCAAACATACAAATTAATACATATAGGTCAACTCACAGCAATTCATAGAGTCAAATTTACAAATGAAAAAATGATTTGGATAAGCTCTACATGCATAAATTTGACCCAATTTTATTTATATTTAATTAACATCAAAGATCAAATAATAAAAATAAATATAATAATAATAATATAAACCAAATTCACATAAAAATATACCACTTATACATTTATTATTACATTTAAAACACTATAACTAAATTGAAGGATATATATGACCTCCCACTCAAACAAGATAAAGCTGATGTGGAATGTGAGATTGATATATGTACTTTTATCATTGCAATCTCATATACCACATCATCTTTATCTCATTTGGACATGAAGCCAATTAAAAATGAACATATGAAATTTAATTAAAATGAAGTATATATGTGACTTCCTATTCAAACAAGATAAAGATGATGCGGTATGTGAGATTGATATAGATTTTTTAGCATTGCAATCTAATATACCATATCATCTTTATCTTGTTTGGACATGAAGCCATTTAAAAATGTACATATAAAATTAATTAAATAGAACATATTTTCTCTATCATATATATCAACTTTGCAATCTCACATACCACATCATCTTTATCTTGTTTAAATTAGAAACATTTTAAAAATAAACATACGAAATTTATTTAAATAAAAGATTTTATATATCATTGTAACAATCTCCCATACCACGTCATCTTTATCCTATTTAAAATTAAAAAAAACATTTTTTTTTTTTTTTGAAATTATGAAATAAGGCATATTTTCCTTACCATGCGTGGACAAGACACTAACAAATGAAAAAATGACCTCGCACATATACACTTCAAGTTTAACACGTTATCTCCACGAATTAAAAGGTAAAGGAAATTCATCACCCTACGTATTTGATAAAGAAGAAACACGACTTTTTCAAAGAAAAGAAAAAACTTGTACCAACATTAACCATTAAATAAATAAAGAGAAAATTCCATCATACAACTAGGTAGATAACGACACAAATGTCCAAACCCTATCTTTTTTTCTAATATATACAAATTTATGATCCACAAGCCTAAACGTGTCATTTTTACATCTCTACATTTCATTTTTAGGTTACTTGATTTCATCTTATGTAAAGAAATTTAAAGATAAATCACTTAGCTTGATATATGAAGAGATTAATTTAAATTACTTTGTTTTATTAAATTAAGTGGAAAGACTAAATAGACAAAGATAATTCACTCAAAAAGGATTGTACAATTGAAATTTACAGATTAATGAATATAAAGAATTAAAAAGTATTCGAAGTTTAAATAGCATATATTGCAGAGAGAAGTCTCTTTTTTAATATTTTCATGAACTCTTGTCTGTATGTTTAGCATTGTGATAGATAGCATTCAGTCTCTTAAGGAGACTCTGTTTGGAAAAAAATAACTCTTATTATGTATTTGGACTTAGTTAATATAATGATTTGGCTTAGTCGTTTATCGACCAAAAATAAATAAAAAATCTAAATAGATTATAATAGTTTTTTCATATTTATTATCAACATTAGACATTACTACTCAATCAAAAAACTTA
Source organism: Cryptomeria japonica (assembly GCF_030272615.1). Taxonomy (NCBI): domain Eukaryota; kingdom Viridiplantae; phylum Streptophyta; class Pinopsida; order Cupressales; family Cupressaceae; genus Cryptomeria; species Cryptomeria japonica. The sequence goes on from NC_081407.1 coordinate 12,789,265, forward strand.
TATTTTTTATTGAATAAAGTTGATTATAAAGAAGATTACATTTAAAAAGAATGAAGTGAACATAATGTAGGTTGATACTTCTTTGAAAGCATAAATTAACTTTACCATTTCTCTTCAAATCATAATTTTCATATGGAAAAGTAGTTGCCTCATTGTTTTCTCAAATTGTAATTTTCATTAGAAAGCATAAATATTAAGGTTTTACTTTGAGATCATTTTTCAAATTGTTTCTCTATGTTTTTAGTTGGAGGGAGTCCCAAAATAAAATGTTAAAAATAGTATTCATTTGGATAAAATCCAATAGCAATTTTTTTAGTTACATAAAAAAGAGATTATATGTTCCAAACAACTTCACGAATCATGAAGTTTAGATCATGATTTTGTTTTGTTCTTTAGAGGTGGTTGATTCAATTTTGCTAGACTATTGTAATGTAATATCATTTTTCAATATCCTACCAACTTGTTAGTTGCCTTCTACTTGTATTATTCTTTGTTTTGGTTCAATAAAAAACTTTACCTTTTTTCCTTAGCTTTTAATTTCTTTTAAGGGCAATCACTCATCATTTGGCAAGGTCATCCAAAAGAAATGTTGTTTAAATCAATAGACCCACATCATCCAAAAGAAATGTTGTTTAAATCAATAAACCCACATCTCCCACTTTGAGAGTGCCAATATCCTTCCAGTGATCTTTAAAGATTATATAGGAATAACTTTTACCCATGATTTGATCTAAATTGACAAAGTGACATTAAATCAAAGATGTTATCCTTCTTTTACGTGGAAATACTTTGAAGTGTATAATAAATTTGTTGTTTAGATAGATGTATTTAAGATTTAAAAAAATATAGTTTTTTCTAATCAATTAAAATAAGAGTGACTTTATTTTGCACAAGTTATTTTTTTCTACAAATTACTACCAAGGGGGTAACTCCAATTTTTTTAATAGAAAAAAGAAAGGTTACATATTCTAGAAATTTGTCTATTTATTCTTTTCTACTTTATTTAATAAATTTATCTATGGAATGAATAAATAGATAAAATGAATAAACAAAAGGATTGTAACAATACAATGCCAGCTTGTTGGCTCCAACAAGCTTTTCTCAAAGAAGCCAAAAAGGCATTCTCTTAGGCCCAGTCAAAGGCATTGTGGAGAGGTCCCATTTTTAGTTGTAGAGACACTTCTATCACTACAACCAAAGAATCATTGGAAGCAAAGATTGTGAAATTAGTAGCATGGGAAAAGTCACTTCGAATATACTCATTGTATGCCTGTTAGCAATATCAACCAGTCTTTGGTCACAAAACATTCCACACAGTACAATTGCGAACTCCCATAGGAGGGTCATGTTGGGTCATCCAACATTCATTGTCTCGAAATCCTATGCCATTTTTTTCTTCTCATAATTAGTGATTCCCTCTAGGTTGTCCTAATCCCTAACCTCCATTGATAATTTGTCCATGATTGTTGGTAAATGCCCCAATTTGAAAGGAAATCTATCACACAATTGGCTTCACGATACACATGTCAGCATGTGAACTCATCGATGACATCCACATATCTTTGGATCTACTTAATCCACATCAGGATCTTCTAACTTCGTGCATATAAAAAATAAATGGCCTTGATAACAACTTGTGGGTCACCTTCAATATCTAGAGGAGATAGTCTTTCCCTTGCACACACATTCTCAAGCCTTCCATTAAGGTTGTGAATTTTACATCATTATTGGTTCCAATAGGAAACTTGATAGATCTTGCAAAGCACAACCCACCACCATCATTCATCACAATATAGCCAACCCTTGAGATGCTAGGGTTCCCCCTCGACATCCCACCAAAAATGATTTTAAATCCTCCATGATGAGGGAGCAACCATTTTGCTTATTCTCAAATCTAGGTGCATGCCTCAATCCGACGACTGTAGCTTGTTGTATCTGTGTTTTTGCCTTCATTTTCAACACTTTACCCTAATTTTAGTAATTCAACTTACAAAAGAGAGCAAACAGATTCATCCCTTGAATCCAATCAGTATCTTCTGTCCTTATCTTTGTTGGTCTGTGACTAAATCTATTGGATTAAACCCTCTTTTCAATGTAATAGGTCCCTAAGTAAAAATTAGCATTTTTCATCCTTCTTGTGATGGAAACCCTAATTTTTCACTCATACATTTTTGTGAACCCAACTCCTTACACCTTTAATTCAAATGTATGTTCTCATATCTAAGTGTTTATGCAATTTAAAATTTAAATTTTCATTTACAAATTTGATTTGCAATTGAATTTTAAAAATTTAGAGGTTAAATTCAACAAAACCCTAATTTTTAAATTTAAAATTGAGCTTGTGAATTGTTTAATTTGAATTAACTATTTCAGATCTGAGTGTTTTCCCATTTCACCATTCAAATTTTCACTTACAAGTTTAATTTCTAATCAAATTTTAAAAATTTAGAGGTTAATTTCAAAAACCCTAATTTTTAAATTTAAAATTGAGCTTGTGGGTTGTCTAATTTTCAGATTATTTGTTTCAGATTTGATTGCTAATGTTAATTCAAATTCATAATAGCAAACTTAGATCCAATTTCAAAATAATTTTAAAAATTAAGAGGTTCTTTTCACAAAACCCTAATTTTTAAATTCAAATTTACTAGTGAATTGCATGTTCTTTCTAAATTTATCCTTTCAAAATCACAAATCAATTTGCTTAATTAGTTGAACAATCATTTTTATAAAAAAATTGCATTGTTTAATTATTTTAAAATTCAAATATCAAATTTCAAATCTCCAATTTCCCTCTTTTGTGCATGAGTTTTATTACTATTAGTCCAACCTATAATATCTCCGTGAAAAGGAGTTGTAGAGTTAAGGCTTCCCAAGGTTTAATTACCGAGGAGATGGAGCCTAATTTGGATAACTTGTTCCATGAGGATGTTGGTGGTTCTTCCAATCCTACAAATGACCTCGATTATCCTCATTCTTTCCTTAATACTCATGATGTGGATGAATCACTAACTAGGGTGTGTTAGAAATTAGGATTTTAGGATACTAATCATTATAAACAAGATCATAAAGTAAATGAAATGAGAAACATACATGCATAAATGTACACATTACACAAGATATACATGGGGAAAACCCTTTCGGGTAAAAAACCCCATAAAGCATCATTTTATTAAACACTTACAAATATAGTCTATCATAAAATAGACTTGAAACTGGGGATACTCCTCCACTACTTCCACATGGCCAATAATACCTCTTGTGCATAGTGATACAACTCACCATAAAGCTCCAAATTCACACAACTCTCAAATGAGAGAGAGCCTCCTTAAATATAGGAGGAAGGGTGGCTTCACTAGTCACACCTTTTCAACAACCCCCATTCATAAATAATTAATAATCTAATATTTATTAAATTATAATTATTTCAAATGGGATATGCTTATAAATCATATAATATATAAGGTTTAATAACCTTATATTAGAACATTATGTATAATTGTTATTAGGATGTGACCCCTAATAACATTATGTTCTAACACTCCCCCTTAATGTTAATAGGGGATCACATGTCAATTTCCATAAAAGAAAAAATGAAGTGCCCCAATAACGTAGGTCTTCTTTGACAGTGATAAATAGGGACACAAATATATGCCAACATGAAGATCATGCATTTCGGACTACATGAAAGTCATCTTGTCATAATTTATAATCCCAGTGTTTTAAAAATGGTGTTATGAGGTCTTAAAAAAATATATTGGAGCCGTGGTCTCCTCAAATTAGCCTCTCCCCAGGGTCATTACATAGTGCCCGTAGGACTTAATACAACACTTTTACAAGTGGAAGATTTACAAATGCCCGTAGGACTAAAGCACAAATATGCTTATAGGACTTACTAATGCCTACCTGCAATAATTAAAATAAAAAATGACTTGCATATGCCTATCTACAGGCTTAAAGGACTCACTAATGCCTATATAGGTCGTATTTCATACCTATTAGGACATATGCCTACCCCTAGGATTTAAAACTAGGATTTAGCCACTAGGTAGTGTCATTGACATGCACACTCCCCCTCAATGGCATCACCTAAGGCCAATAATTATTTTAATTTGGAGCATATAATGCCTAAAGGTCTTATGCCTATTAGGTCTTAAATCTAGGATTTAGCCACTAGGTGGTGTCATGCACACTCCCCCTTAATGGCATCACCTAAAAGACAATCACTGCATAAAGGATTTCAAAGTGATGGCTGAAATTCCAATATATAACATGTGCCCATGATTTTCAAAGTGTCTTTATTATAGAATGATTTCAGTTGACCGAGGTGCCCATGATCTTCAATGTTCATTTTGATATCTAGAAATAGTATTCTCTAGAAAGAGTAAAGTAACTTCAAGTAAGATGGTACTTTTACACGTATCCAAATGGAATTCTTCCATAAATCTTCAAGGGCATATATTGATTCTTCAGGAGATACATTCATATTTCGTCCATTTGATTCAAAGACGCATAGAAGATATTCTTCTTATTAAGGTATTGCACCATCCACGTAATAACATTTGCACCATATATTTTGAAGGCATAATCTCGCCACACAAGAAATAATATAACTTTAGTAACATAGTAATCAATCAAACTTGCTTCATGGTGCAAAGAAAAAACATAATATTATGAATTTTTCTTTCCCAAAGATCATATAATATTCCTCACAAATTTAGAATATAATCCAATGATTAGTAGAAAGGAGATCAACATATATTTTCATAATCATAAGCATGAATAATTAGAGATTTAGACATACTATTGTATATAGTAATAATCCATAAAAAAAATTAAGGAACAGGTGAGCTATCCTTTCCAAGTTTGCTCCCCGGACAATTTATAAGGGCGATAGCCACACATTATAAATAGTATGATTGAAAAAAAAATAAAAAAATGGATCAAATACAAAATAGAACAACAAATCTCTTTGATCTCCAAAAAATATGCTAGTGAGTGATTTATCAATTTTGAATTTACTTATGCATATTTGCCAGCCTATACATTTCATAAATAGTTATTTTATCCTCTATTTATGGATAGATAGATTATATGCAACATAGAACAATAAATCTCCTTGCAAAGAGATAAACGTTAAAGTTGGGGAATATTCAAAGTTTTTTCACCTCAATATGGTTGATTATAGAAAATATTATCATAATAGAAATAGGGAAAATTTAAAAACATTTTCTTTTCATATTAAGTCTTCTCTTTCTCAATTAGATATAATATTAAGAAATTGGTATTCTATTCCACATGCTGGTCTATTATTCTTCCACTAATCAATTAAGATATATGTGAGCCTTTTTTGTTTGAAAACTAATCTAATATGAAATGAAGTTCAATAGTAGTAGCCTCAACCATAATGATGACCTTTCTTTAACATCATAGTAAGCTTATCACTTCTACCAACTAAATTGGAATGGGCTCCAATGTTGCCTTCTAGACTCTCCCACACAAAAATAATTTTCATTTTAACATCTAAATTCTATGACCATTGAAAGGAGAAAATTTTAATACTTGCAAAGGCAACCATTCCAGGCATAACACTTTACAATATACAACTTTCAAATAACATCCTTCTATAAAAAAGATGATAGTTGATACGAAGGGAAATTAAATTCACAATTTAATATGTTGCTTCTATAATTTTCCCGTTTTCAAAGATGTAACAAGATGGGAAAGGAGATTTCAAAAAATAAATTATTTCGAGCAATTTATTAACTAAGTTCAACTATATTGGTGAGACTAGTTCTCCCATATATGGCACAAGAGGATGTTGCCAATGATCAAGGAACCCTTATAAAATAATGTACAATGTCATAATTGTCAATATTATATGTAGAACACCATAAATCTAGAGCCATACTCTTGGAGATTTCAAAACTATTGTAAGAATTCTTAAGAAAGGATGTCAATAATAAGACAAATGAGTTTGTGAGATAAGTTTCTATGAAGGTGATAAAAATAGGTTCCGTTGAAGTCCACAAAAAACTAAGCACAAAGTCAATGATTCTTTCTCTAATCATCTCTTAATGTTTTTCTTGATCGACCTGCACATGAGAAGGATCACTGACAATGCTGTTCATAATAGTAACTTGAAACAATTACATTGCATCTATGTGTTGGGTAAACTCCAGTATCAAATGTAGATCAAAATTTTAAAAAATTACAGTGCTATCAAAGGAATAGAGGTCACCCAAAAATGCCTTATTTGGAAAGAGTCATGCCAAATTGGAAAAATGATGCCAAATTTGAAAAGAAGATGGCTCTAAATGGATAACAAAAGGCATTCAAAAGTGTGGTCACGAACTAAAGATTGTGAAAATGATGCCAAGACAAAAGACAATTTTCACCACATATGATGCTAAAACTAGAAACTGCCGAGTCTGAACACCAAGATCAGGTTTCCACACTAGAACATATGTTTATTCATGCCAAAAGAGAATGCTAATAGGAAAATAATAATAAGTTGAGCCAAAAAGTTTGCAGAACGTATTGTAGTCAGTGGAAAAGAGAATTCTAATCGTTGCGATGAAGTATTCATATGAGTAAGTCTAGTGTTTATGGTAGACTCCAATAGTTTTGCTTTTAAAAGACATATATTCAAGAAGAGGAACGTTCCTTTAATTATGATATAATTTGTGAGGATAACTGTGCCATTTCTGAAATCGATTCAGTGAGGTAGGTAGGCAGTCCATGTAAGTGGTTACAAAAGTGATCCATTTGATTGAATCCGCTCTGCTCTATTAAAGTGTTGTAAATTTTTTGAACTTGAGCTCTCTCTGCAGTCAACCATCATTAATAACAGTATGCCTTTGACAAGGTTTTTAAAACACAAGTGAGGCTAACCAAATGTTTGTTTATTTGGAAGAGAGCAAAGACCGAATCCTTTTACAAAATGAGAATAGTTGAGGACGACTTTGTGAGAGATTGAAAGAAGAAATCCTCAACCCAAACTATGGTAATGGAGGTGTTGTTTTCACTATCTGTCATTGAGCCAGAGAGAGAGAGGGAAATCAACTTGCTCATCGAAAAAGAATGATATATATTTATCTCTGAGATAGGGTCATGCTTCTTTGTACTAAAGGTTGTGATTTTTAAAAGGTTGCAATTTCATAGAAAGTCATGGCATTTATAAGCATTGCCATGCTCGACCTTTCAAAAAAAATGTGTCTTGTAATTTTGATTAAGGATGATGAATTTAAAAGCATATGGCAATGGAAAGAGAAGAATGCATTCATAAGTCCTTTAATATTATAATCGACATTTCAGAGGTTAATAATTGACTTGGAAATTAATGTTTTGTATCTTATTAAACATTCACTTGATTCTAATTTGAATTGGGAAGATCAAAAATATTTTGAATGATAGCTGAGTACCGTCTCAAAAAAAATGGAGATATTTGATCATTTTTTTTTCATGAGGAGGAACTATTAAGCCATATTTTATTATTGGTATCTTTATAGGATAATGTGGTGTTTATTGATATTTTCTTTTTAACCTTTTACTTTAAGATCAAGGTCATAATGATAAGATAAAAAAGGATTATGAAGGTCACTTGGGGATTGGTAATAATGAATCAAGTTTTCAAATGAACCTAAAAAAACATTTAGGCTATATAATTTCATTTATTTTGATGGAATTTTTATCTCAAACTTCTCCACTCTAAAAAAAATGTAAACAAAAATTAATGTGTTTCAAAATAAAAGGAAATTCATGATATTTTAAAAAAAATTCATTTTGTTTTCTTTGATTTCATAAGAATAAACATCATTCCTCACTCAATAATCAAATAGATGTTAATGTGAAAAAAAAATTAGGTATCACCTTGAAAAACAATGATTAGAATATTATAACTTAGCCTTGATGAATTGATTTAAAATAACAGAGAGGACATGCCAGATGCATTTCATAAAAAAACGTTACATATGTGTTGATTGTCAATAAGTAAATTTCTCATCAAATTATATATATCTTCTAGTATAGCCTGTAAAAATGATTAGTATAGCCTAACCTGCTCTGATACCATGTTAGAAATTAGGATATTAGGATACTAATCATTAGAAACAAGATCATAAAGTAAATGAAATGAGAAACATACATGCATAAATGTACACATTACACAAGATATACATGGGGAAAACCCTTTTGGGTAAAAAAACCCATAAAGCATCATTTTATTTAACACTTACAAATATAGTCTATAAAAAATAGACTTGAACCTAGGGATACTCCTCCAATACTTCCACATGGCCAATAATACCTCTTGTGCACAATGATACAACTCACCATAAAGCTCCAAATTCACACAACTCTCAAATGAGAGAGGACCTCCTTAAATATAGAAGAAGGGTGGCTTCACTAGTCACACCTTTTCAATAACCCCCATTCATAAATAATTAATAATCGAATATTTATTAAATTATAATTATTTCAAATAGGATATGCTTATAAAGCATATAATATATAAGGTTTAATAACCTTATATTAGAACATTATGTATAAATCTTATTAGGATGTGACCCCTAATAACATTATGTTCTAACATGGTGTTCGTTGACCAATTGGCGAAAATTGACAATTAAGTTGAAAATCTTCAACAATGGATGAGCCAACAATACCCAGAAAGTGAAGCTCTGCCATTGATTGAAGGATTAAAAAGAATGGTTCAAAGTGATAAATTTGGTGTGGATGTGTTGCGTGGTATTGCCCATATTGTTGATACTAATATTCTACATATGAAGAGTTGTGTTGAAGTTATACACAACCTCCTAGTCAAGTTAATGATTCCATCCCTATGACTACTCCTATGGCTAGTGTTCCCACCTTTACATCTAACATCATAGCTACCTCTACAAAAAATGTCATACATACACATGTTAGTCAAGGGGGCAATTCCTCTAATCACAATTCCTTCATCCCTCCTCCTATGAGTCTTCCATTTGTTGCACAATCATCTCCCATACCTACCTATCATAGTGTCCCACTTTCTTATTCACAAGCCCCTCCTTCATTCAATAATGTTACCCCTCTTCAATCCAACATGTCCAATTTCAATCTATCCACCGAAGCTACCATCAATAATCTAGCGCAAACAATGTCTTCCTTACAACAATAAATAGCTTACATGAATCAATCTAAGTATAATGTGCCCACATTTGATGTAGCAGGCCCATTATCGAATGACATTGTTCGTGTTGTCCCTCCTAAATATGTGGAAGTCCCTCAATTGGAGCTTTACAATGGAGAAGGTGATCCTTTGACTCGTGTTAAAACATTTCAAACTTTTTGTAGTGACTTTGCTCATGACCAAAAACATTGGGCTAAATTGTTTACTAGGACGATTAGGGATAAAGCTTTGCAATGGTATTGTTCTTGGCCTCCTTATTCTATTAATTTCACAATAATATTGGTCCTAAGATTACTTTGACTGATTTGATGCATTGTAAGCAAGGTGTTAAAGAAAAAGTGACTAATTTTATTGGTAGATATAAACATATGTATTCACAAATTGATTCTCTTGTGCCTGATCAAGATATTCAAAGAATTTTCATTTTTAATTTGCAAAAAGACATTAGAGATAAACTTCTCTTTTCTGAGTTTACTTCCTTTACACAGTTGTGCATAGTACTTCACAATTATCACCTTACCGTGAGTCAATTGGAACAATCACCTTCAATGACTCCAGATGATAAAGGTGAAAGTGCTCAACAACCTTTTGCAAAATTCAAACCGAATAAGGGATTCATCAAGTTCAATGACAAAAACAACACTCAAGTAGCAGTCGCAACAGGTGTGCCTCCTTTGTCCAAATACTTCAGAAAAGAATTCACTCCTCTTAATGAATCTTTGCATAGTATTACGACGCAATTTTTACAAAGGAATGTGTTGAAGCTTCCCCTTATTAAACCACTTGATCCATCAAAGACCTCCTCACCTTAGTTTGATTCCAAAGTTTTTTTCCAATATCATCGCCAACCTAGTCATGACATTGAAAAGTGTTATTCCTTAAAGAGTAAGATTCAAGACTTGATTGATAACAATACCATATATGTGGTTGGTGCGAATGATAAAGGAAACAAATTTGTAGCTCCTCCAAGTCAAATTTTTTAAATTTTCATTAATCCTTTACCTTCATATTCCACTAATGTGATTGAGACTAATCATCTTGCCTTCTCTCCTAATGATCTTGGCCTTGAGTCTAATAATGTGGTGAACCTTATTGATAAAACTGAACCTCCTAAGGACTTGTGCATTACATTTGATCCTAGTGAGACTATTGAAGGACCCGATGGCCCATTATATATCACTGTGAGAATCAAAGACATACCCTCACGAGGGGTGCTCATTGATCCATCTTGTATGGTTAATGTGATAACTGAAGAATTTCTTTATACATTACAATTGCATCAAGTGACATGATAAATCTGATGTGGTGATTAAAATATTTGATGGTTTCTATTGTACCGCTATTGGTTCTATTACTCTTCCAGTTGATACTAAATCTTTCGACGTTAATTTTTCTATTATTTTTACATCGGAACAATTTCTAGTGAAGTTGGGACATCCTTGGCTCTCTTCCATGAAAGCGATCCCTTCTATCATTCATAAGTGCTTGAAATTCCCTCTTGGTGACAAGATCATAAAAAATAATCATAGCATGCGCCAACCCACGATTAGGCAAAGAGATGTTAATCTTGATTATTTAAGCCTTGAAGTGATGCTCTTTTTCAATCTTATCAAAGATGGAAGAATGAGATGATCTTGTCCTTGAGTAAACCTAGAAATCCAACACTTAGTCTTCCTTCTAGCAATGACCATATTCCTTCTCCTAAAGGTACTCCCCCTCTTCCTCCTGTGGATAAACCTATTCTTCATCCTAAGGATAAACATATCATTCCTCCTAAGGATAAACCTATTCCTCCTCCTCATGATGGACATGATCTCCTTCCTACACCTTCTATTGCTCCTTTATATGTTGTGGTTCCGCCTCCTAAATCTTACAAAGGAAAGCATCTGGCTTTTCCTATTGTTCAACCTAAGAAACCTTCTCCTATGCATCCTTCCTTAAAAGAAGAAAAGAAGTCTATGCCTGCAGAACCTAAACCTTCACAACCTTCAACTAAAACTGAAAGAAATCGTTGTACGAGAGAATGTCGACGAAGATGTCATGCTAGGGCTCATGAACTTGCTTCTCAAACCATTTCTTCTTTGAAGACACCAATTGTTGACATAATAACATTTGCTCAACCTTCTCCTAACCAAGAGGTCCAACCTAAATCTTCAAAACGTAAAATGATTAAGACAAATTATGGTTCAAGTTCTATTCCTATTAGAGCTCCTATTTTTGTTAATCTTGATGAAGAAATAGATGAGAATGTTGTTCATGATGAAAATGTTGATGTTAATAATTCAGATGATGAATATGAATATGTTGATGTTGACAATGACTTATCTAAACAATTTTCAAAAGCATTAATCCTAGCTCCTAGTAAAAAACAATGTGACTCATCATTAGAGCATGGTCCTTGTTTGGAACTTGTGATAGCTCCATCTATAGTGCTCGAAGTGGCTCCTCTTGCATGTCGTCCACTTTCCCAAAACAATGATGAGCAAGATTGGGAATTAGATGATTTGCATGATTAGCTTCATTCATGTCGTGGATTCTCTCTCTCTCTTTCCTCTCCTGCTTGTTTGTGTTTTTTTATTTCTCTCAATTCTTCTATTTGTTGTCCCTAGTGTTGTCTACTTGAAGAGGATGCAAAGCGTTGAGATCTCTTTTGGTCTCTCCCATCTTGACTCAAAAGACACATGTGTCCTTCTTCCACGGTGGTTTTGCTTTCCTTGGGGGATGAGGATAATTTTATGCAAATATATATACATGATATATATTATTTATCATAAAAAGCATACTGACCCCAAAGTAAAGTAAAACCACTATGTGTTTTAAGTTTGGTTATCATTATGCTTTGATTTGCCCTTTCTTGGGGGCATATTATTGTGATAACATGCTTGTCTTTTTGGGTGTATCCTACCTTAAAGAAATTGCTCCTAATGAGGCATACACAATCGCTTTAAAATGGGGGCATACACTTCGCTCAATGATCTCTCTCTTTTGAATATCTTGATACTTAAGTTACTTAGCGAACTTAATCTTTTGCTTTGTAATTTTGTAATTTTTCTTTTCATGACTCCTAGTAAGAGAACCTTACTAGTTTGTAGTCATGGTTCTTTTTTTCTCTTTCCCTCATGATATGCCTTTTATCTTGTCATCGAAGTTGTAAGATCCTAAAGTCCACTGGGGGCTTGGTGTATCTTGCCTCCTTGGTGACTTGGTGAAAGTTTTTCAATGTAAACCCTTGTACTTTACCGATAGTATGATTGACTTCGTACTCCCGCTAAAGTGGGGGTTGAATGTAACATCCTAAATTGCACCCTTGTACAATTTTGACCGCATTTAGGTCCCTACCTTAGCGTTTGTGCCCCTAGGCTTGACTGGGTCCTGATTCTGCTCGCACCATGCAAATATGGATTTATTTTGACCTCACACATGAACAAGGCACCTTGTCCTAGCCCAAATGGGGTAGGACCAAGGTGTCACGCCTTGGCCCTCCCTATTTGGGCCTCTCTTTAAACCCTTTTTCCCTTTTCAAATTTGAGTGGGAAAACCAGTCCCATGTCGACTCATGTCAGAAAATTAGTAAGTTTTTCGACAGGCAATTATAAAAGGAGGTTTTCCCCTCCCATTTGGAGATAGAGGCATAAGGATGCACACATGAAATTCAATTTGACATCAAGCATTCAAGCAATTCAGCAAGTAATCAGTCTTCCTTCAAGCCTTGGAGCAACAACAAAGTCAAGATTCAAGCATTGAAGTTGACATTCACATCTTATTTTATCAAAGACTTCATGAAACCCTAATCCCGTGTGGAGACAAACAAAACTTCACAAGGAGGTATATCATTTGTTTTGCAATCATTATTCAACATCTCCCTCAAATAATTATTTATCATGGATATTATTACACCTTACTTAAGTTTACTTAAGAAATGCATTTCATAGTAGTTTAGGTATGAGACACTTGGGTGTTTGTGCCACATTGGGATAGTGTGTGTAGGAGAATTTCCACCTTTTATGGTGTGATCTTATTACTACTCTATCATATCCACTTATTGTGGAGTGATAATTCCACCTTCGGTGGGTGATCCACCTCATGTGGAATATTTTATTGTTTCTCCTACCTACCACACCTATTTCCTACATATCCTTGTTTCTTATTGAGCTGCATGTCATGTTTGTGTGCTCACATATCTATATTGCCTTTCCTATATATGCAGGCTCTTATTCATTGTATGATTAACTATTTTTATCTATTGATGAGAATACAGTTTATTCGTGTCCTATATTTTGTCTCTCTATTTTGTACATTTCATTGAGCTCTTGATCTTGGCAAAATCTCACATGGTATCAGAGCCATTAGAGCGTCATTGATTCGTCTTTGAGAGACATTATTGCGGCGTGAAAAGGTAGATATGAGGAGCAACATCTTTTGGAGGCGTCCTAGACTAGATCCAACCTCGCCATTGCATCCGAGTGGCTATTTCCATGAATTTTGAGTATAAATTTGGCCTAGTTTGGTGAAAGTCAAATTTCGGGCTTGGAGGAAAATTTTTGCCCAATTTGCGCTGTACGGTACGAATTTTTGATTTTTTTTGAAAAAGTTTTAAAAAAATCAAAAACATATTGATGGGGGGTCCCGTGATCACCCCCTATTCTCCATACTACCTGCAAAGTTTGCAGGTTCCATGCTCCGGATTTCCCGCCATTTGTTGTCTTCATGCTCCTCTTGTCAGTTGACTCCCAACAGCCCCTAAATCCATCCAGCAGTCGCTCGTGTCGACGACTTCCCTGCCGACGACTTCTGTGTTGACGCCTTCCCTCCCGATCGCCGCCCGTGCCAGCGACTTCCCTGTCGGCGCCGCTCACCTCACCTTACCTCACCGCCGACAACTGCGGTGCAGCCTTCGGGCCAGTATACCCCCGTCAGCGCTTGTGGTCCATCCCGGCCACCGGCGCTTGGCCTCCGACACTGGTCTCCTACTACTGTTCCTGCCGCTTTCTAGCGTCGGTCTCCCGTTGCAACTTCGAGGGCGACAACTTCTACTCCATCGGCGACCTCCCACTGCCGTCGATCATCTAGTCATCCTGCCACGTGACTTTCCCGACACACGAACCCCGCCACATCAGCTTCGCCTAGTCATCCTGCCACACAGAGAGACCGTACTGCCACGTCAGCTATTTCAGCAAATCAAAGCTTGCCACGTATCAATCCGTACTGTATGGACACCTAGTCAGCAGGGAGGTGAAGTTTTTGCAATGGTCATACGACCGTCAAATTTAACCTCATGTTTTGCTGACGTCATCATTTTTTTGAAAATTTGGCAGGCCCCCTCCATTGAGCTTTTTGATTTTGCAGTTCAACTTCAAATGGCCATATCTTGCTCATTTTTGCTCCTTTTTTTTTTGAAATGGGCTAATTTTTCGTGTACTTCCTCATGGTGGCATTATTTTCTGATTTTGATGGACAAGTTTTTCAGAAATCTTAGTTTTTGGTGACTGTACCTGTCCAATCCCCGTTTCTGCAACTTCCGGGACTCCGTTTGGGCTCATACAAACTCCTTTTCAGGTGTCATTTTTTTTTAAAGTGTATAATTTTTTGTCTACTCTCATAATATGCTATCAGTTTGCAGCTATTTTGGGTAGAAATTGTACTTTCAACATATGGTCTTTTTTGGCCAATTTGGCACTTGTATTGCATAGATCTCTCTTGCTAGTCTTTTGCATTGTAGTTCTAAGCCTACTAGGGCAGTTTTAAAACAAAATCAGAAGTCCACCTTGCTATTGTTTGCAAGTGGCCTATTGTACACGCACTACACATAAAGTGCCAAAATCATCATTTTAGGGGGGGGGGATACCTTGATTGATTGAATTTGGGGGGGTGTCTCTTGTGTTCCTTTCTTTTTGCTGCTATGGTTTCTCCTAAGTTTCCTCTCTTTACTCCTCATAATTATGCTACTTGGAAAATTGATGGATGGAGTAAACTTATGGAAAAAGGACTAACTCATTATATTGATGGAACTATTGTTGCTCACACTGATCTTGTTGGTCACTTGGATTGGCTCACTAAAAATATCATGGCAATTGGTACCTTAAGAAAGTATGTATCAAAGGATCTGATTTTTCATATTGAGAAATGTACTCTAATTAAAGGATGCTTGGCAAAAGTTTCAAGACTTGTATGGTCAAGTTGATGAGATTAGGGGATATTAGATTGATAGTGATCTCACCATGTTAGATCCCAAGATCTTTGATACTATACAAGATTATGTCGCTAAGGCAAAAGAGTTGAGGGCACATCTCAAGTATTATGGCATTGATAAGAAGATTACTCAATTGATCTTCAATTTGATGGGCAAATTTCCACAAGGATATGCAACATTTGTTTCTAGTTTCCAAACCCATAGGATGACAATGGGTTCAAGCTACACAACGCCTACATTTGATGCTCTTGCTGAAATGTTGATGATGGAACAAACTAAGTTGATAAGCATGGTCATTCTTAAGACTTCTAAGTCTCAAGCATTAGTGGCAAATCAAGGGAACAAAGGAAATCAAGGAAAGGACAACTCCAACAAGAAGAAATGACAATCAAAGCCTAAAGACAAAGCACCACCTTCTCCACAACAAGGAAATTCATCCTCTTCCAAGAGGGACAATGCACCAAAGAGGGAGAGACCTACTTGTGCCTATTGTAAAAAGTTTGGTCATGAGGAGCGTCATTGCCATTCTAAGAAGATTGATGAGCTCACACACATCCTCAAAAAGCACAACATTGATTTGCCTAATGCCTACAAGAAGGATGATTCATCAACTTCCACTTCCTCACAATCAAAAGGGAAAGGGCAAGCATTCATGCCTTCTACAAGTGGGAAGACTCACTCTTTTGGCACAAGAAAAGGAAAAGCTCTTTGTGCTACTACAAGTCATTATTCAGGGAGATGGCTTCTAGATTCAGGGGCTTCTCATCATATGGCATCTTCGTAGTCTATGTTCTCTTCATTTGAGCCTTGCACCATGCCTCAGATTTTGATGGGCACATACATATATGGATGTGATTGGGAAAGGAACTATTGCCATTGGGGATAACTCCTTCAATGATGTGTTGTGCGTACCCCACTTGACAAACAATCTTCTTTCCATCTATCAAATCACACATGGTGCAACTAAGAGAATTGTGGAGTTCACACCCGAGTCAGTTTTCATTAGAGACTTGGAGACTAGAGCTATCACTGCGAGTGGGGTGGTTGATCATGCATCTCGGTTATACTTATTTTCAGATTTTGTTGATGAGGATGATTTCACATATGATGATCACACTTCTTGTGATGATTCAAATTTTGAGGAGAACTTTGGGTACTTGAACTTGGGGATTCTCACATGTGACTTCGTTCTTGAGCCTTGTGTTTCATCTCCTCCTATTGATATCACATCACCTATTGCACCTGATGATGTAGATAGTGAGACAGTTTTTCCTTCATGTGATTCAGTGCAACAAGATAGTCATTGTCTTCCAACTTTAGATTCATGGGATGAGTACTTGATAGACATTGCAGGTTTGTTTGTGGAATCCTACATTGCAGATTTGGGAGACATCATTGATGATATTCATCTTCTCTTTGATGAAGATGATCCTTCTTCGATTGTTGTGAGGGATCACTCTGACCCTCTTGTTCATTCTCTATGTGATCATTCTTTCAAGGTTGACATGATTGTGGATACTTATGTACAGTAGTTGGAGGAGGTCTCTTTATGTTTAGAGGAGACATGTGAGTCTTTGGGACTTGTTCTACATTCATCTCCACTAGATCTTGGAGTGCCTTTTTCAGCAGTGTGGAGCAGTTCACCACCTTTGGAGGGGGTATCTTTCAACATTGACATGGAGACACTTGAGCAGTTTTCAAAGACTTCATTCATCATGAGTTTTTTTCATACATCTTCCCTTCATGATTGGGGAGACTTCATGGATACACCTTTGGTTTTGTTTCTTCCCAAGGGGAGGAATGTTGTTCGACATTCATGGATCAGTTTCTTCATTCATTCTCGAGCTTCTACCATTGGTGCAAATTCTACATTGAGGGGGGGCTACCTAGCTTCTCTTCTTCTCTCATATTGCGGGGGGGCGAGGGGGGGCGCTTTTTCCTCACATGGGGTTTTGTCCTTCACATACTTCTATGAGAGTTCTCTTGTATTGTTTTCATCTCTCTTTTGGGGGAGGGTTTTTTCCCATTGGGTTTTTCTCTCTTTCCTCGCTTTGTGAGAGATTTCATTGCATTGGTTTGCATGCATTTGCATTTGTATATGGGTACCTAACATGGCCTTGTAGCCAAGACCCATCTTGCATTGCTTAGTTGCATTGTAGACTTAAGGGCATTCCCCTAAGTTGCACTTAAGGGGGGTGTTGGTGTAAATAATTATTCATCGTGGATATTATTACACCTTACTTAAGTTTACTTAGGAAATGCATTTCCTACTAGTTTGGGTATGAGACACTTGGGTGTTTGTGCCACATTGGGATAGTGTGTGTAGGAAAATGTCCACCTTTTATGGTGTGATTTTATTACTACTCTATCATATCCACTTATTGTGGAGTGATAATTCCACCTTCGCTGGGTGATCCACCTCATGTGCAATATTTTATTGTTTCTCCTACCTACCACACCTATTTCCTACCTACCCTTGTTTCTTATTGAGCCACATGTCATGTTTGTGTGCTCAAATATCCATATTGCCTTGCCTATATATGCAAACTCTTATTCATTGTATGATTTACCATTTTTATCTATTGATGAGAATACAATTTATTCTTGTCCTATATTTTATCTCTCTATTTTGTACATTTCATTGAGCTCTCACACCATTTTTGCCTTTTCAAATTTGAGCAGGAAAACCAATCCCATGTCGACTCATGTCGAAAGGCAAGTATAAAAGGAGGTTTTCCCCTCCCATTGGGAGATAGAGGCATAAGGACACACACATGAAATTAAATTTGACATCAAGCATTCAAGCAATTGAGCAAGTAATCAATCTTCCTTCAAGCCTTGGAGCAACAACAAAGTCAAGATTCAAGCATTGAAGTGGATATTCACATCTTATTTTGTCAAATACTTCATGAAACCCTAATTCGGTGTGGAGAAAAATAAAACTTCACAAGGAGGTATATCATTTGGTTTGCAATCATTATTCAACATCTCCCTCAAAACAAGAATGCATCTCCCTCAAAACGAGAATCTTCAATTACAACAATTCAATTATCTTTTATCTCTATTTCATGGTTAATTCCAAAAACGAAGTTTGACTTAGGCAAGCCCCCATTCCCAACCTATTTTCCTTTTTTCTTTGTGTGCATGAAACAGGTACAAAGTTGTGATCTTCAGAATCGATATTATTTACAGAGATGAATCAATCCCCCTTTGGTGTGCGAAAAGTTTGGAGGACCGGGATGAATTTTGCCACGGTCTTGACATTTTAGGAGCTCCTTTAGGGATCAAATCTAAATCTACTTATATTTATCAAATCCAGGTGCATGCCTCAATCCGACAACTGTAGCTTGTTGTTTATGTGTTTTTACTTTCATTTTCAACACTTTACGCTAATTTCTGCAATTCAACTTACAAAAGAGGGCAAACAAAATCATCCCTTGAATCCAAACAATATTTTCTTTGCTAGTTTTTTACTAAATCTATTGGATTCAACCCTCTTTTTAATGTAATAGGTCCCTAAGTAAAAATTAGCGATTTTCATCCTTCTTGTGGTGGAAACCCTTATTTTTCACCCATTACATCATCCAAATTTGGTGTTGCACCACAAAAGCTCATCATCCTTATTTAAAAAAATTACATTCTAGTTGGCAAGTTCATTGGATGTGAATTTTTGAGCCTCTAGATTAAAGGCCTCGAAAGTTTTCCAAGAGATCTCCAAACTAGTACTGTTATTAATTGTGAGATAGTCTTGGACCTTATCTTTGTAAATATTCTTTATGAATTATGCACAAACTTTTAGCTTAGGAACATCATCGACAGATGGTTACCCATTCCAAGAATCAATCTAGAATAAGGCAGACTAATCGTTATTGATCTTCCAATTTAGATGCTCTATGATAATAGGTTGACACTTCAACTTAAAGTTCCATCAATGTGTAATGGTGAAAATATTAAGGTTTCCACCATTAAATGTATGAAAACTGCTAATATTTACTTAGTGACCATTACATTAGGGAAAGATAAGAATTAGATAGATCTAAACCTAAGAGGTCTGAATGTTGATTTAATTCCAAGGGGTTTTAAATGAAAGTGCCCTCTTCCTTCCCTAGAGTTAAATTGAATTACTGATTTTGTTGAGATTAAGGTAAATGTGTTGGAATTGATGTAAAAAATGCATAAACAATAAGCTACAATCGTCAAATCAAGCCACGAACCTAGATTTGAGGATTTTAAGAGGATTCAGATTTGTCCCCAGAAGGAGCTCTTGATTTGTCAAGACCAGTGTGATGTTTGTTCTGGTCATCCGAACTTTTCACACACCAATGGGGGATCGATTTGTCTCTGCAAATAAAGCTTATATTGAAAACTGCAGCTTCGTACCTATTCCTACGCACATTGGTGAAGAAAAATAGGTCAAACACTGATTTTGGAATTAACCATGAAATATAAATGAAATCTAATTGAATTGCAGTAATGGAAATGTTCTCCTTTTGAGGGAGATGTTGAATAATAATTGAAAACACAAATGTTATACCTCCTTGTGAAATTTTGTTTGTCTCCACATAAAATTAGGGTTTCATGAAGTCTTCAATAACATAGAACATGAATGTCAACTCCAATGCTTGAATCTTGACTTTATCTCTGCTTCAATGCTTGAATGAAGACCGACTACTTGCTTGCTTGAACTTGAATGCTAAGGGGACCCAGGCGCCACACCCTAGTCCTGCCCAATCAAAGACCAAAATAAAGGGGCAAGATGATGTGCAAAGTGAAAATGGTGATAAATATGCATAGCAAGAGCATAATCAGGTCCTATTCAAGCCTCAGAGCACAAACGCCAAAGTCAGGGCTCAAATGTGATCAAAATTGTAAGAGTACAATTTAGGACGCTACATTTAGCCCCCACTTTAGTGGGAGTATGAGACTAAGCATACTCTTGGTAAAGTACAAAGGTTCACTTTGAAAGGCTTTCATCAAGATGCTAAGGAGGCAAGACACACCAAGCCTCTAGTGGACTTTAGGTATCTTACTACTTCAAGATCAAGATAAAAGGAACATCACAAAAAAAAGAGAAAGAGAACCATTGTTAATGTTATTGTAGCTATGGTCAGATTCCTTCAAGCCGACATAGATAACATAAAGGTTGAGATAATATAATTATATTATAATTAGTGTGATAATATAATTATATTATAATTAGTGTGATAATATAATTATTGATATTATAATAATTATATTGATGATACAATTATTATATTATTATTATTGTTGTGAGATGATATAATTATATTATTATGTAGTAATATAATTATTAAATTAATGGGGCCACATGTCAAGAGTGGCGACCCTTGGTGAAAAGATACCTCTCACATATATAATGAGATGTGCAATCTCATTCAATATGGAATATATAGTGCTTGGAGGAGACAATTGTGAATTGTCTATGGTTGGGAGGGCAAATCAGCGCCCGTGGTTAAATGAGCACAAAAAAACATCATGGTATAAGAGCAACTCGGTCTTAGGGATCTTTCTGGTGCTATTTATTCTTGGAGCAGAATATTATTGTTTCAACTATAATCCGCATACTTCACTCTTGATCAAATTAATGTTTTGAACGGAAGTCACAGTACTAGATATTATATCTGTGAGAATCTGCATAATACTTGCCATGGGAAATAATTATATTGTCATGTATTTTCGGCTCTATTGAACGAACGTAGAATGGAATTGTTACAAGATGTGTGAGTCGAGGGGCAACGAGTGTCGATGGTTAACGAATATAATATACAAATAAGCATACCGCAGATCTCACATTTTCCTTAAGTGTGAGCAATAATTTGAGGATATATCGTGGTTTCCAAAAGAACTACCAAGCATGAATAATCATTGGCAGATTATACCTTATAATATTGCAAATATAATAAGGAGCGGCTTCATAGTTTGAGCGATTCTTTTTCCAGCAGATATGCCGGAGGTTCTGACTTGACATCAAATAACAATATTATGATCATTCATTCAGTGCATGCCACATGGCCATGTTGGACGACTATGTTCAAACACTTAGAGTAAATCTTCACAGACCTGGAGCATTTTAGGTGTTTCGAGCAATTTGGATGGAGAACATTTCATCGTGAGATTGATAATGCATGTTTCAGTTCGCAATCCATCATGGAGTTAACTAGCATTTGGAGGAAAACATTCATATTACGGATACATGAATTGCTTATACGATTTGGGGAAGTGGTAATGGTATAAGATCATGTTGACGGGAAAGATCATCAAACAAGTATTTCAATTCATTGATCCATATTGAGAACATGAGGAGGAGGATATTGTGTCCTTAGAGGAATAAACAGGGAACCATTCTGAGCAGCCGTTTTTTGGAGGATGGTTATTATTTGAGACTCGAAACTTATTATATCTCATACAAATTTATATTATCGTGACGAGCTTCTCTCAAAATCGATCAAGTGAAAGTAGTCTACATGTCAATATACGACAAATCAGGGATATGAAAGAACAATATATTACTATGTCGCAATAACTAATCTGAAATGTCATTGATTCACATATTGAAGATGAATATGATCGTGGCCAATAGTGGTCACACAAACTTTCTGGTGATGGCTGAACACTGACAAAGTATTCATT
This sequence comes from Cryptomeria japonica, assembly GCF_030272615.1. Taxonomy (NCBI): domain Eukaryota; kingdom Viridiplantae; phylum Streptophyta; class Pinopsida; order Cupressales; family Cupressaceae; genus Cryptomeria; species Cryptomeria japonica. The sequence continues at coordinate 12,811,278 of NC_081407.1, forward strand.
TGAATTAGATTTCAATATCTCTATTACAAAGCCAGAATCAATAGCCAGTTGTCTTCCACTCCAAATATCCAGAGATCTTGTTTCTTATGCACTGTGACTTCCACACAAAGTTGTTGTAGATATATTGTGTCTCACGTGATGATTTCTTCATTGCATTGAGGAGTATGGTAAGAAGATCGGACGAGGGCCACAATTAGTGTATATAGCGATATTTCCAAACTAGTGTCGATGCATTTTGGAAGAATGTTGTGCAGTATGGTGTATAACCAATTACGTGATTGAACATTGCAATTGATTTAAGTTGATTTGGTTATAACTATATGTCTAGTTGTGAGCAACTGAGACCAATCTACAACTATTCACCCAATAGAGAGAATATTTAAGGAGTTTAGAGGTGTGATGGGAAGGGAGCGTGTGTCATAGTTTAAAGAATATATCTTTGATAAGTCCATTATGTTTTGTAGATATAAAGCATATAAGAGGTGCTCAAGAAATCTCTGGACAACCCAGTATGAGGGTGTTAACAACCTACTTCACTACAAGGTAAAGGTTGCACAAGCATAAGACAATAATTAGCCACAACACCAAGAATTATAGCAGCAATATAAAGATGTAATTAGCCACTCCTACTCAAATGAGACAATCAACAATCAAAACCTTTGCCAGATTGAAGGTAACATGCCAAAATTGATATCCTAATCTATCCAATTGAAGGCAAAATTCTAAGAAATTGTTACAAGGGACTGGTGCAAATACAACCATCTACTCACAATTCCATAAACTTTTCACAGTGTGATTCTATGCTCATTGATGATGAGCCAGTTGTAAATACCTACCCTTATATTCAGGTGATGATAGCATCTAGGATTATAAAGCAGAGTTGAGACAAGAGGGCTCTCCCAGTGAGAGGGAGCAGACTGCAAGGGGATTTTGTTCTAATCTCAAGATGATCATACTGGTCTAGGACTTGATCTTATGACAATAGGTCCAAGGTGGTCTTGGATCTAGCACTTTCAGCCGTATGTGGATCATGCCAGATGATGAGAGTCTCTTGAAGCAAGATATCCTTATGATTGGACCATGTGAGCAAGGTATGCTTCCGTGACAGAGGGAGCAGCTAGAGGATCTACTTCAGTTGACTTCTGAGGATCTTGGATCAGAAGGAGTAGATCATGTAAAGATGGTTTCTCTACTAGCTAGAGGACTATGATTCATGGGATGAAGTCTCATGTATGTAGGCTGGAAGGCCTTTATGCGAACACCTAGGTTGTGATATTCCTGGATAGATGGATACTTGGTGAGCTTGGGATTCACCACGAGTGGTGAAGACTTCAACCTTGTATTTCATGATAGGTCAAAGCATGAGGAGATCAAATATCACTATATTAGAGATATGGTACCAAGAAATGCTATTCAATTGAGATACATTAGTACTAATGAGCAGACGACAAATATTCTCACCAAGCCTCTCTCCAAAATAAAGTTTGTATATTTTCGAGATAAGCTTGGTATGGTGGAGAATGAAGCCCTAGCTGAGATTGAGTCTCAACATCATTGATATATATTTATATTTTATACTGTTGCATTCTTCTCTTTGAGAGAGAAGTTTAAAGTGTAAGCTCTTGTTAATGCATTTCTCTTTGAGGAAGACTTGAGGTGTAATATCTTATCTCCACCCTCTGATATGGTTCATGGTGGATGTCATGTGTGTGACGCCATGACAACACCACGTGAGAGAGTTTGTGGTGATTTTCTTGTACTTGTGTGTTTACCCTCTGGATGAGCCATGGTGAATATCATTGTGAGGTGACAATGTCACAATGATGAACACTTGTGCATCTTACCATCATTGTGAAGTGACGATCTCACAATAATGGTTGATATCTCGCGATGTAATATCTATGGATAAGCCACAATGGTGGATATTACGTGAGGAGATATCTATATATAAGCCATAATGGTGGATATCACGTGAGGTGATATCTATGGATAAGCCATGATGGTTGATTTCACAGAGAGGTGATATCTTTCCTTTCCACATATGGATGTAGCCATTGTGGTCAATCATCACAATAAGGTGATGTAACTTGTAAACATTAAGAAGGATTCCTCCCTAGCTAAGATGGAGTGTTGATATTTATAGCTAAAGTCGAATCCTTGGTTGGGCCGACCCAATGAAGAAGTGCTTCATTAAATATAAATATCAAGAAGGATTCCTCCCTAGCTAAGAGGGAGTGTTAATGTTATTGTAGCTATGGTCGGATTCCTTTAGGCCAACATAGATAACATAAAGGTTGAGGTAATATAATAATATTATAATTAGTGTGATAATATAATTATTGATGTTCTAATAATTATATTGATGATACAATTATTGTGATTAATAATATAATAATTATATTGATGATACAATTATTGTGATTAATAATATAATAATAATATTGATAATATAATAATTATATTGATAATATTATTGTGAGATAATAAAATTATATTATTATTATTGTTGTGAGATGATACAATTATACTATTATGTAATAATATAATTATTAAATTAATGGGGCCACATGTGAAGAGTGGTGACCCTTGGTGAAAAGACACCCCTCACATATATAATGAGATGTGCAATCTCAATCAAGATGGAATATATAGTGCTCGGAGGAGACAATTGTGAATTGTCTATGGCTGAGAGGGCAAATCAATGCCCGTGGTTAAACGACCACAGAAAAACATCAACCATCACTACTAGCCTAGTAAGGTTCGCTTACCAAGAGTCATGGAAAGGAAAATACCAAAATTACAAAGCAAAAAGGCTAAGTTCGCTAAGTAACTTAAGTATCAAGATGCACAACGAGAGAAACATTGAGCTGAGCGCATACCCCCATGATAAAGCGATTGTATACATTCATCCAAAAGAGAAGCACCCTATCACAATGGCATGCCCCCAAGAAGGATACATCCAAGGATTATGTTCACAAAATGCACAACACATAAGGGTTCTACTAACTTCAGGGTCAATATGCTCTTATGATAAATAATGTATATCATGTATATATTTGCATTGAATTGTCCTCCTCCCCCAAAGAAAATAGAACCACTATGGAAGAGGAGCACATGTCTTTTAAGTCAACATGGGAGAGACCAGAAGAAATCTCAACGCTTTGCATCGTCCTCAAGTAGACAACACTAGGGACAACAAATAAAAGAATTGAGAAACAAATAGAGGAAGGTTACGAAAGAGAGGGAGAGAGGGAGAGAGAGAGAGTGAGAGAGTCTACGACACAAATGAAGCTAATCAAGCAAGCCACCCACCTCCCCATCTTACTAAACATTGTTTTGGAAAGGTGGACAATATGCTAGAAGAGCGACTTCAAGCACAGTAGATGGAGCTACCACAAGTTCCAAACCAAGACCATGCTTTAACGATGGATCACTTTGTCTATTACTAGGAGCTAGGATTAATGCTTGTTAAAATTGTTTAAATAAATCATTTTCAACATCAACATATTCATATTCATCACTTGAATCAACATTGTTAGCATGAACATCATTTTCATCCATCTCTTCATCAAGATTAATAAAAATAGGATCTTTAATTGGAATAGAACATGAACCATCATTTTTCTTAAGCATTTTATGTCTTGGAGATTTAGGTTGAACTTCCTCCCTAGGGTTAAGTGAAGGCTAGACAAATGGGATCATGTCAACATTTGGAGTCTTTTGGGAGGAAATAGGTTGAGAAGAAAGTTCACGAGCTCTAGCACGATGTCTTCGTCGACGTTCTCTTGCACAACGGTTTCTTTTAGTTTTAGCTAAAGGTTTGGGATCAATAGGCATATGCTTCTTCTCTTCCTTTAAATAAGGATGCAAAGGAGAAGGTTTCTTAGGTTAAAAGATAGGAGATTTTGAGAGCTTTCCTTTGTAAGATGTAGTAGGCGGAACCACATGTCCAAAAAACAATTAATTACTGAAAAAAAATTCCTACTGAAAAAATACAAGCATTAAGTAATAGAAAATTATAAATTTGCAGAAACTAAACCCAAAAAGAAATCCATTAAAATTGCCCAAACAAGAACCAAACAAAAAAACCACTAAAAAATCGGATATCCAACCTAAAAACTGCCTACACCGTCATGAAGTACATGAAATTCTATCGCATTTCAATAAAAACTACAAGGGAAAAAAAGAGCAACAAATGAAAGAGAAAAGCCCCTTTGAAGTTTACCTACAATATCAAAACTATAGATGGGGTGATCTTCCTCCCTAAATGATAGAGCTACTATGTTGTGCTTGGGTGGTTGAGAGGTGTAGGGGGGTTGACTATGCTTTTGGTGGTCCACAAGCGGTAAATTGATGAATGATCTTTGACTGAGCAATGGCGATGGCCAAACTATCTTGGTGCAAAAGGCTTTTTGTTTTGAAAATGATTTAAAAACAAACTTTATGAAGTTAAGTATAGGAGGACGAGGTTATGAAGTTATGTATAGGTCAAGGATTCCCACCACCCCACCATATATATGGTGGTATTGGGCATAGTCCACCCTCAACACCCTTGATTGCCATATTCATTGTATTTAAGGAGAATATTTCCTCAACTTAAGGGTTAACATATCAATAAGCGTCAACATGGTCAATGCTATGTACAATTGAAAAGTGTTGATGCTATGTACAGGTAAGGTTATGGATACCAATCACAAAATCATGACACGGTGAACTAAAGACTACCTGAACAAGTTATGATATAAAATTGCATAACTAAAACTTCTAACACTATATTATCAGGATAGATTATTCATTCACGATACCATGCAGTGTTTATGCAATATGGACGACAATTATTTCATTCATTTGCCGGCTAACATGGCATATTTTTAACATAAGCTTGTGACAGCAATGACAGCCCCAATGGACTTAAAATTTAATTTGACATTTTGAGAAATAAATATCCAATCTTATTAGATGTTTTTCATGTTCTGCTGATTCTTAGAGGAGAATCTGTTTTGCTCTTATGTATTGCATGATATGTTTTCAAACAAAAGGATGAACTAATGAAACAAATAAAATTCTTAAAGCTAAAGAGAAACCACAACATCCACAAAACACATGCTGAAATTCACAGCCCCCATAGGATTAAAGCATTGTCTAGACATTGGCATTTTGGTTCTTTAAATCCACAGCCCCATAGGATTAAAACATTGTCTAGACATTGTCATTTTGCTTCAAATCCACAGCCTCATAGTATTAAATTGTTGACAATGTAGTATTCAATAAATGCCCTTTGAGTCACTTACAAAATTTACCACAAATTTGAAGAACCAAAATAACATAGCTCTTCAAAACTTGGGAGCTAATGGCACCTTTTGAAAATCATAAACAAACAATATGGACTAGTACCTACCGAGTATCCGTTGGGATCTATCTTTGCATGATTGTGCTCACTTGTAGTTCGAATATAGTACAGTAGAACCCCTGATGAATGAATCTGGCAGTATTCTCTGTTCTAACTATACTTCTACACTAAAGTGGATGACTACTACATACTGCCACGAAAACCAACAAGAAGATAATGGAGGATTAACCTTGCAGACCATAGAAGGAAACTCTAGGCTCATTACATAACAGTTGATACTAAAAAAAACTTTTCCAAACTCCAGCAAGACCAATTAACGTGCGTTAAGCAAAATTTCAAAACAGTAATATGAAATTAAGAATGGAGCACATTCTGTTACATTTTTAAGAACTCATCTATGGGTCTGAGTACCGACATTGCGTGTTTGCAAAGACGGGTTTCACATTTTGTCATTTCAGCAAACAGTATAAGAGAAGAAATCATAAACAGCCACATCCTATTATAGCACCATCAAGGTTTGGTAATATCTCAACAGCCATAGAACTCCGCACTACCAAATACTGGCATCCATCTTACTGATTGCGAGATCTGCTTACTTCTGCAGACCTTACTTGATAAAAGTAAGGATGGGCCTGGATATAGTAAAAAGAATATAAGAAAGACAACTTGAAAATATGATCCAGCAAAAGAAACTGATTAAACAGAGCCAAAAAAATATTCCACAATGTAACAATTGGAAAAAAAGCACACCATTGCTTCTTTTGCAGTTGGCCTTTCTTGATGATCATATCGAAGCAGCTTATCCAGAAAATCAACAGCCTGAAAATTATTCATAACCATGAAAAACATAGATTATAAAATGTGTGGCCATACATTCTAATAATCTATGTGAGGAACAAAAACATAGATTTAGATTTATCATATCAAACAACTAAAAATGACTTCCTGGGAAAACTAGTGCATTTTTAGTTTCATACAAACCTCTGGGACAACAAGATGCTGATTATCAGCATTAATAAACTTTGACCAAGGCTTTCTGCTGTGTCTGCATTAAAGAGCAAGAAATTTTTTGATGGTGATATGAACTTCAAATGCAAAAATGCTTAAGAAACAATTGAACATCCTACAAAAGAGGTATAATGCAAAATATACCTTCCAACAAGTGCCTCAAGGTGAGGATCAAGCTCTATGCGGTATTTATTCAAATAAGCATTTAGTTCATCAGTGCCAAGTACCTGAGAAACAGATTTAAATAAAAATTATCATCCTAATAAAATAAATGGAAAGCTTCTACCATTCACGTTTCACAATTATTTATCAATAGCTCAACCATAATTATCTTTGATGAATTCGTGTTTTTCATTATGGCTAGGATTACTACTGCATTGTCCTTGATTCCTTGGGAAGACATACTTATTTGATGGATTGTTACCTACTTTTCTTCATTTTGGAGGAGTGTAACAAAAGCAGATGGCATTAAGGTTTCACCTTTGCAGACTTTATAGGCCCCTCCAAACTAATTTTGATTAAGAGTCATTTCATGAATATGATAAGATTTTATGACGATTTATGCATTCTGCATTCTCAATATGTATAGACTTAAAATTTCTGTATTGCAACATGTTTTGCACAGCTTTAAAGTTAACACAACTCTTCATTGATCTGACGAATAAAGGAGTCAAAGATTCCATTAAGGCTCCTATTGTAATAAATTGATTTGTTTTATTAATCCTTCATTATTTGCTGCAATTTTTATTTTTACTTTTTAGTATAGTTATTTCCTTTAAACCTATTTGTTGTAATTTAGATCTAAAGAAATTCTGGAACTGAAAAAGGGAACCAAACGAAAAACTTTCATTCATTGTTTTAAAAGGATGGACTATTGTCCAGGCACTAAAATGATTCTTCCCGTTTTCACTTTAAAAGTTATAAACATACAATGGACACATTATCGTGTTTTAAGTCATTACTCACAAGACATCAAAGTGAGGCTAAAATAAATTGGAAGTCTAACTGTGCATGGAAATAAACATAGAAAACATGTTCAAATTAATCAAGATATGATGCCAACAAAATGGGAGCATTGAGCTACATTAAAAAACCAAGAGATATTCAGCAGTTTTGAAATTGTGTTTCCATCATGAATAGATGTAACGAAAGGTGTCTCAACCTTGCATCTTAATGTTCTGATTTGTTAATTATTTGTATTTATTTACTATTTTGGCCTCAAATGGGAAATGAGGCATCTCATTTTGTGTTGGCATTATCTAGCATGCATCAGATATTTTGAGAGGTGTGTAGAAGGTTGTAAGAGCATCTAATGTCATTAAGATGTGTAAGAACATCTTATGACATTGTCAGATGGGAGTTACTTATGACAAAGTCTGACATGTAAGAGGCTTTACTGATTTCAGACCTCATTTTATGCTTCTTTCCGCTGTTCTACATATGGTTTGATGTGCTATAGGTTCATATCCTGTGATGTCCCCTACTTAATATTCCCTGAAAAGAATACAAATAGTTGGTGCACTAGGATAGGAACTTACCATTAGTCAATACTTTTACGAACTCTTGCAAAAAAAATCCCTACAGAAACAAATATGAATACAAGAAATGTATATACATAAGTTTACATATGATTTATAGATATTTATAATTTGATTAATTACAAGAGTGTTTGCGGCAGAATGATTTGGGAATTGAGTCATGATTGGATTTGCCCAGCCAACCCCCGCTAAGCCCAAGAGCAGAACTTCGTCCCGTTTGGCCTTGGGCAGACTTTGTCATCCAAGGTGGCCCACTTGGCAGGGTGTGGGTCTCATCCTCCTAATCATACCCTTACCCAATGTAAATTATTAATGTAGGAACGGTATGGGTAGCATAGTGGAGTTCTCAGTTCTACCATTCTAAGCCCAGGAACAGATCTCAGCCCTCCTGGCCTATTGCAGACTTTGTCATCAATAGGTGGTCTACTTAGATGATAAACCTTAACCCTCATCCCCCCTTCCATTGTTAACAGATTATCTCATTTAATCTGATGTTATCTATACATTAATTGCACCAATCGTTGTGTTGTAATTCAATGATTATTTATCCCAACGTTCATTATATTATTTGAAGCCATTGTGTACTTTACAGATTGTATTAAAAATGTGCCAGTAGATCGTAGTTTCATTATAATTGTATGTAACTCATGGTTGTCTACCAGATATACAGAATGTGAATCTATTAGAATTATATATTGAGTTATGATATCATTATAGGGAGTTGGACCAGACCCTAGTTAAGTTAAATTATGCTTAATTATCTTCCTTTAGAGATTTAAATTATTAGTTCCGATGGTTTCCTAACCTATTGCAGGATCTCAATCAGGTACACATCTTGTTCCATTTGTAATTTTACATAAAATGGTGATTTAGGGCAAGAACTAGAGTTTTTACAAAAAAAAATAGCAGCATATTTATTCTATCAGTGTTTGGAAAGCCATTTCATATTGGGAATAATTTTGAACATTCCATGATCATTGCTTGAGGACAAGCAATCTTGAGTGGGGCAGACTGTGATGTCCCCACTTTGGAATAGAATTTAATAATAAATAATAAATAATAATAATATTAATATTAAAATAGAAAAGAATAAAATTAAAATTAAAATTAAAATATAAAATAATGTAATTAAACATAATTAAAATTTAATTAATTTAATGAATGGTCAAAAGACATGTTAGGAAAAGTTGTGACTCCCTCAAACATTGGATATAAAAGGGAGAAGAGAAACTCATTTTGAGAAGGTGATAATTTGGGAATCAGAAGAGCAAATCTGATTTAAATAAGTGCAGATCTGATTGTGAAAGGTTGCGTCCCTTTCAAAGGGCAGAAGTAATGAAGAGTTGCACACTTTCAAAGGGTGCTAATGGTGAAAGGGTGTGTCTCTTGCCAAAGGGAATCCATAATGAAGAGGTGTGACCTCTCCCTCACATTGAGAGATATAAAGGAAAGGAGTCAAAAGCATCCACGGACAGGATCATCGATCAGATCAGATCAGAACTATTATTAAGTTACAGGAATTGGCAGCCTCCTAGTAGGGGACATTACAAATGTTGGTCATTGCATTATTAATATTATGCGTACCATCAGATTTAGTCATGCTGTGGTGTTCTGAAGATTCATTAACAGATTAATACCAATTATATTATGAGAACGAATTTGTGTATATTCAGAATATATTATGACCTTCCCGTTTGAGGGTAAGGTGGCCTGGTTTTATCCTACCGGAAAAGCCACGACTTTCTGGAAAATTGGGACGTGACTGAATTAGAGTCATGTCCCTATGGTCGTATTCAATCATTCAAGAGATGAGTCCCATTTATCACGATAAACATCCACCGTTTAAGGGAATAATAATTATTTGTCCATTATTTGATTACTATCAATAATCAATTTATTTTTATATGTTTTCTACTTTTTTAATAATAAAAGTTTATTTTCTGTTAAAATTCAGACCAGTGCATATTTTAAATAACTGTTCAGAATTAGTAATCACAGATAACTAATACAGAGGATGATTAATATTACAATGCATAAATATAATGAGTACATAAGGAATTTATTAATGGGACATGACATATCCCTATTGGAAGTCATCAGTGGAAGTTTGTGGTGTGTTCGGAGGCTAACAACAAGGTGTTTGCTGATGTAGCAGACTGTTCCAAACCAAATCAGACTTGTTCATTGGCAGATAATTAGTTCAGACCTTTGAGGATTCATCTTTTGGCATCTAAATTAAGGAATTCTGACTTTGTGCATATGAAACAATGCTTATTGTCTAAAGAATTATCTATATTTAAGATGTATAAATCAGTAAACATGAATTGCAGCCAGTTGAATGTTAAACAATGCTTTATCAGTGTTGACAGCAGTATAATATTGAATGCATGCTCATATTGTTAAGCTCATTTGCCAAACTCTTCAATAAAATAAAATAAAATTAGGGAGTGTTTTTACAGTGAGTCCCATACACCAACTAGGCATGTGAACCCTGTTGTCGATCACTACAGAAACTAAGATATGTCCTCAAGTGAAAAAACTGACAAGACTGGCTGACAAGGAATAACTTGAAAACCAACACCATAAAAACAAAAAATCAAAAATCGAATTGTCATTGGTTGGGGCAATGCAAGATCGCCTATGGACCTAGAAGCTCCTACATAACCCAAGAACAATTCTTCATTTCTCATCTTAGTTTGTTTGCAGTTTCCTTTGGCATGATCTTTCTTCCAACTCATAAACTTCCACAATTATTGCCATCTCATTGTTTTTATTTACCATTTCACTCAAATCTTTGTATTCCTGATTTTGCTTACCATGAATTATCTACAGTGCTAATTATCTTGTTCTCGTAAGCCCATGTGTTCCTCTCCTCACAATAAGTGCAGGATTATAATAAAACCCTAAGTTGACAATATGGATATGGGAATGGGTATAAATTTAAGTGACACCAGTATGGCAAAACAATTCCCCCATGTACAGGTCTAAATGAGTATTTATATAATATACATACTAAACATGTAATATATTAAATAATATATAATTAATTAAAATATATTAATATATGTTGACTACTTTTATTCCAAAGAGGGAGGGATCGGAGGAAGTTGAGACTTCATATGGAAACCCAACTTCAAGACTTATAACTGATTGAGATCAAGCTAAAGCATCATATGTAAAACCTTTTCATTGGGCAAGTATATCATTTGACAAAAAGAGAGTACCTAAAGATACTTAGGGTAAGGTCATACATGAGACCCCTTAAGTCATTGCCATTCACCAAACTACAGGGCTTTACTTGTTTAAGATCCCTCATTATATATATAAATATTTGCTCCTCCAATGCTATGGCATACTCTTTTAAGCTAGTTAGTAACAACAAACATAGAGATTCCCCCAAAATTTTCAAGGTGAAAATCCCTAAGCACATAGGTCACACTAACTTTTCAAGGACACGATTGTTTTTTGACATTTTTTGCTTAAAAAAATCTTGCAAGATTCAGCAAGGGCACAACCCTTTTGGCCCTAGGAGTGCCGCAAGTAGAAGGGTCATTTCTTGGCCATGTCATCCATGCTTTGTTCAATTCAGTGACAAGATGAAGAATAAGAAAACCTGGTAGCTTAGAATTAAAACCATAATATAAAATGTGTGTACTATACATAGCTTTTTCTCACCTTTAACCATTCTAGACAATTTTGATTTAGCTACTGGATATTTTTTGTTTATCTATAAATCATCTCCAACAACTTCATACTCCAATATATCTCCATATTATACTCTACTATCACTCTAAAAGTTACTGACAAAAGCTTCAATATTGACCACTGATATTTTTGTTCATCCCTCAGTCCCCATCCATCATTCTTTGATGCCATTCTTTTTATCTCCTAATGATAACAATGAGCTTTGCATTCTACCTGCATCCATCCTTCCTGTCCAATTCCTCTATCTATAGTAGCTTGAAAATGTTTAAGTGTTCAGAATAATACGACACAATAATCTAACTATTCCCATACAGTCTCCATGTTTTGCTTTCCTAAATTATTGCATCTTTCTTCCATTTACTGCCATCCATCAATAACACAGCTAAGCTAAATATCAAAAAATTACATGCTAGTAAGTTCATGTCTACCTTCTTTCTTTAAGAAAGCACTACTCACCTTACCCACAAGTAATTTGTTGTCAAACTCAATAAATCTTCAAACTAAGCAGTGTAATAGTTAACATCAGATTTAACCAACCTATGAAACTATCGATTAGCAAAGCTCCTATAGTTCAAAAAGTAGCCAATAATGACCTGGTCTCCTACTAATTCTAAACAAACACAATGAGAAATAGATGCCTTCAAGCAATGGCATTGCAAGAAAAAAATTCACATTCTAGCCATGGCCGAACTCATATCAAATGTTTCTCAAGAAACCCACAATTAGTCAGTTCCATTAATTCAAAACTATAACCCCACCATTTCCATGAAAGAACTGCAAACTAATAGTTATCCAATAGAGACACTTTAATTGCTTTCAATTCTCTCATGGGGGTTTACAATTCTCTCAAAATAGAGGATGTAGAGAAGAGTGGGGCTTCAAATTGTATTTACAAGAGACGATTTCAAATAAATGCTTCGATAGGTTATTATCTGTCACATAGGTTGAAAGCTAGGACTTGGCACAAACTCATCAACCCACAGTTTTAACTCGGACTTGGGGCTTGACAAAGACTTAGGCAAAAAAAAAACAAAAAAAAAAACTAATATTACAAAGAAGTAATTGGTAAAAAACTTAATGAATTATTTACAAAGATCAAAAAGATCTTATAGAGTTACAAAGACGATGTTTCTAAATAAGAAACAATCGTAAATAGAAAGAATCAAATTATTTACAATATAATACATAATTGACCATTAATTAATAATAAACAATATTATTCTAATACCCTCATTTAATGGTCAATCTATCAACAACACCAAGCTGCCCCCTAAATCTAGCAAACTTATCTGGGCTGAGAGACTTGGTGAGAATGTCTGCAGCCTGATCTGCAATTGGAACATACTGCAACTGAACTGAGTTGTCTTGAACAAGCTTCCGAATAAAATGACAATGAATTTCCACATGCTTGGTTCTTTCATGGAAGACAGGATTCGTGGCAAGTTTGAGAACTCGCTGATTATCACAGAACAAGGGAGTCGGACCTGCTTGAGATATTTGCATATCCACAAGTATCCGGCGAAGCCAAACTGCCTCACAAGCTGCCTTAACTGCTCCTCGATACTCTGCTTCTGTCAAGGAGAGAGCCACTGCCATCTGCTTTTTACTAGTCCATGTGACTACACCAGATCGCAAATTGAACACATACCCAAATGTTGATTTTTTGTCATCAACTGAACCTGCCCAATCTGAATCTGTGTAACCACTAAGTCTAGGATCATGACTCCTAGTGTAAAGAAGTCCATGATCAAAAGTGCCCTTCACATAACGTAGCACATGCTTCACTGCTACCCAATGATCAGCCTTGGGGGCTATCATGAAGCGTGAAATGTAGCTCACTGCAAAACTGAGATCAGGTCTAGTGGTAGTGAGATAGATGAGATTGCCCACTACTTGCCTGAATGCAGTTTCATCTACAGGAGGAGAATCAGACTTGGCTAACAACTTCAGTCTTGTCTCCATAGGCGTGGAAGCAGGTTTACAATCCCGCATTCGAAACCTGTCAAGCAAGTTCCTAGAATACTTAGATTGAGAAATAAAAATGCTATCATCAATCTGCCAAACCTCAACACCTAAACAATAATGGAGAAGCCCCAAATCTATCATGTCATAAGCCTTGCACAAGTCTTGTTTGATTTCTGCAATCAAATGTGTTGAACTACCAGTGATGATCAAGACATCAACATAGACAACAAGAAAGAGAACATCATCACCAGAGTGTTTGATATATAGATTAGTGTCAGAAGGACTACGCTGAAAACCATGAGCAACCAAGTACTGATCAATCTCGAGGAGCCTGTTGAGTCCATAGAGTGTTTTCACGAGTCTACATACTTGATGTTCTTTGCCAGCAACCTTAAAGCAAGGAGGTTGCGTCATGTAGACTTCTTCCTGCAACTCATTGTGAGGAAGGCACTCTTAACATCCATCTGATGGACTTTCCATCCAAACTGGGCTGCAATAGCAAGAAGAAGACGAATTGTACTCATCTTGGCAGTAAGAGCAAAAGTCTCCTCATAATCAATGCCCTTCGGCTATGTGAATTCTCGAGCAACCAATCTGGCCTTGTATTTATCCAAGGTACCATTTGCATGATACTTCACCTTATACACCCATTTGCAGCTAATGGGCTTCTTCCCTAGAGGAAGATTAGAGAGAACCCAGGTGTTGTTCTTACAAAGGATCTGGTATTCTACGTCCACTGCTTGTTCCCACTCTGGAATCCCTTTTGCCTCTACATATGTCTGAGGCTTATAAATATTATGAGTGTTGGCCATGAGAGAAAAATTGACTGTATTTTGCTGCTTGCTCTTGTTTCTAGAAGATCTACCCTCAATGAACTCATCAGGACGAAGATCGCTGATGGTCTTAGCCCACCATTTAGGCCGGAGAGTAGAAGAACCAACATCAGATGCAAAAGGAATAACTAGAACTGGAGGTGGAGCAGGATCTGGAACAAGTGGAAGATTAGCATCATCCAAAAGAAATTTAGGTAGTGCATCATCAAATTCAGAATCTGCATCATCCCTCCCATCAAGTGGACCAAATAAATGTCGAACACCCAAATCAGAAGCCTTCAAAGGCCGATCCTCAGAATTTTGCTCAAACGAGGAAAGCTGAAATGGTCCTCATTCTTCATCAAAGGCAACATCATGACTGAAGATAAGACGATCAATGTCTATATCAATCAGCCGGTAAGCCTTGTGGTTGTCACTATACCTTGTAAACATAAGCTTTTGACTCTTGGAATCCAACTTGGAGCGCTTGGCATCTGGAATCCATACATATACTAAAGCATAGATGGACTACTTGTCGAGTAGTTAAAAACTCGCGAGTAGTTTTGCCTAGCGAGTAAATACAACTTTTACTCGTCGAGTTTTTGTTAAAAACTCGCCAAGTACTCGTTGAGTTTTTACAAAAACTCGGCGAGTCCGATAAAAAAAGTCGACCACCTGTGTAAAAAAGCAAAAAACGGCCAAAAGTTATTTTATTTCATCATTTTATGTTTGGTTTTTTGCTAAGAAGGGGGAAAACACACTCCAACACACTTGCAAACTGATTTCCACCAATTCTTGCCAATTCCAAGTAGATTGAAGTGGTTTTTGAAGAAAAATCAAATTCCCAGGTAGGTTTTCTGATTTTTTTTCTTTGTTTTGTTAAAACATTTTATTTATTTTTTGTTGCATCTAGATGAATAGAAAATCATTCCTAAGTAGTCAAAAATGTTTGAGTCACTGGAACAAGATTTAACACTATTTTTACAAGTTTTGTTGAAATTTTCACTATTTTTTTTAAGAATCTCTAGTTTTTCAAAAAAAATAAAACCCTAATAGTTTTTTTTATTTTCTTACTTTGAATGATGTCTAAAATTATTTAAACTAATTTAGATAGTTTGCTAAATTGTTAAACTAAAATATTAACTTAGTCTTTTCACTTTGTATGTGTAGGTTAACAGTTAACCATTAATTCAGTATGGCAAATTCAGGGTATGATTGGCCACTAGAACAATACCCATCTGGATACATAGGCACCCGTCCTAAAGGTGCTAGAGATAGCTATGGCTTGGAGGTATGCCTATGAAGGACTGAGCCTTGGGTCAGTGATTTGCATTAAATGTGAAAAAGTAATTCATGGAGGCATAAACCGCCTCAAATACCACCTTGCAAGCATCAAGAAGCATGATGCTAGGGTATGTCCTGGGGCCACCAAAGAAATAAAAAGAGACATTAATGCCTTACTTTCAAATGGGGAAGAGAAAAAATTGCAAAGGGAGAGGACAAAACTAGCCATGAGAGCAACCATAATTGAATCTCAAGGTGCTTCAACTGACATTGAAGAAGAAGAAGAAGAAGCACTTCAAGGCATAGTGGGCTCTTGTTGTGGCCCACATATCCACAAACCCAGCACCACCTCTGCCACCACTTTTGCTTCCTCTAGTGGAGTACTTGTTGCATCACCATCAGGGACACAGCCTATAGGTAGTTATTTTGTGCCCACGAACACACCTAGAGCACAACCATCATTAGAGGCTATTGGATGGAATAGGGAGGCACGTGAGAAAATAGACATTACATGTGCTGATTTTTGGTACTTCAACAACATCCCATTCAATGTGGCAGACAATCCTTATTGCCTAAATTTGGTTACCACAATGATAGTTTTTGGAAAAGGGTACAAGGCCCCTTCTCGCAAGGATTTGGGTGGGAGGTTAGTAAATAGTCCACTTGATTTCATTTTTAATTGTTTTTCTTGTTTATTAAATCAAAATTGTGTACTAAGACCTAATTTCACTTTGTTCTTGTAGGTTGCTCACAAATGCAGTTGATAGGGCAAAAGAAGTGGTGGAGGACCAAAGAAAAGAATGGAGAAAATATGGCTGCACCATTCTTTCCGATGGGTGGATAGATGGCAAAAACCGCACCATTATTAATTTTTTGGTTGCTTGCAAGGACAATGCGGCGTTCTTGAAATTGGTTGATGCCTCCAATAAGGTGAAAAATGCAGAAACATTGGCTGGAATGTTGGAGCACGTTGTTATGGAGGTGGGAGTAGAGAATGTGGTGCAAATAATCACAGATAATGCAGCAGCATATGTGGCAGCAAGTAGAATCCTCCAAGATAGGCACCCCACTCTTTTTCAAACACCTTATGCAGCACATGTCCTTGACCTTCTTTTGGAGGACATAGGAAAACTTGATTGGCTGACTCCAATTGTGGAAGATGCAAGGAGGACCACGAAATATATTTACAATCACCCTTGGGTTCTACATTTGATGAGAGAGCACACCCAAGGGCTCTCTCACAAGGTTTGCAACGATTTTCTTAACGTTGCAAAGCATTCTTGTTGCATTGACTTCTTTGAAACAAATGTTTGTGAGTCTCACCTTATTAAAAGAAGGCTGAAGGAGAGGGTGTCGCATGCATAGTCTTCGACAACCATTTTGCACAAAAGGTTGGAGAGATTGTGAAGGTAACTTCAAAACTTGAATTTTTAATTATGCTTGATTTGAGTCTTTCATTGTTAATTTGTAACTTCATTTATTAATCTTTTTGTAATGTGTAATTTTCAATTGTAGGTGTCAGAGCCCTTGGTTAGAGTTCTCCGCTTGGTAGATGGGGATAAAACCCCAATGGGGTATATTTATGAGGCCATGGATAGGGCCAAGGAGTCTATCAAAAATTACTACCAGGGGGGGGATAGACTCAAATTTGATCCCATTGGGGAAATTATTGATAAGAAGTGGAACAATCAGCTCCACCAACCCATTCATGCAACAGGGTACTTCCTCAACCCTCGTTTTAAGTTCGGGGATTCTTACTCAGATCCTAATGGAGAGGTCATGGAGGGCCTCACTACATGCATTCAGAGGATGATACCCAAGGTTCAAGTGAGAGACCTCGTTGTGGCCGAACTACAAAATTATGAGTAAGCAAGGGGTAAGCTATTCTCTTCAAAGCTGGCCAGGACAGGAAGAACCACTCAAACCCTAGGTATAACATTTGCCATTTGGATTTTGGGGTCTAAACTGTTGATAAATTGATAAATTATGTTTTCACTTTTCTCTTTGCTTTCTAACTTTTCAATATTTTATTTTGCAGATGCTTGGTGGCAAAGTTGGGGTGGAAATACCCCAAATCTCAAAAAATTTGCCCTCGGAATCTTATGTCAGCCTTGTACTTCATCTAGTTGTGAGTGCAATTGGAGCTTGTTTGAAGCCATCCACACGAAGAAGAGGAACAAGTTAGCGCAAAAATGTCTCAATGACCTTGTCTTTGTGCAATATAATCTTGGTTGCGCATAAGGAAGGTAGAGGAAGCACCAACTGGTCCAATTGACTTGAATGATATAGATCCTTATAGTGATTGGACATCACAGGAGCAACCTCCATTGTTTATAGAGGATGACATCACTGATTTGGAGAGGCGGGCTATGGAAGAGGAGGGGGGTCGATTTGGTTTCACACTGAATGACATTGAAGAGGATGAGGAGTCATTGTCAGTGCCAGAAGCAGCTAGAGACATAGCTTCATCCAGGATGGAGGACGAGCCACAACCTAAGCCAGACATAACGAGCGAGGAGGCACAATCACCCCCACAGTAGACTTCTAGGACAAGACCCTCTAGTTTTACCTCTCCCCTAGTTTTTACTAGAGTTGGGAAGAGGAAGATGTAATTGTAATTAGTAATGATGTATTTACTTTTAGTTTTACAAAAGCTATTTACTATTTTGCTTCCAGCCATCAACATTCCTCATGAGGATGTGATTTTGTACCCACTTTGCATTTAAATATATCTAGACTCAGCTTGTTTCTATTGACTTATTGGATGCATCTTCTCATTGAATTTTGCAAAATAAATGCATTTCTAATTAAATTTAAGCAATTTTTTAAGTTCTCGAGTTTTTTGCCGAGTACTGGTCGAGTTTTTCCCTAGTTTTTTTTCCAGGCCTTAGCGAGTAGTTCAACTATGTGCTAACGAGCCAAAAAATTTTAGATGACCGATCCTAGGTTTGCAACTAGTCTAGGCTTCCTCAGGAGTCTTCCCCTTAACATGTGTGGGAAACCGATTAAGGAGATAGACTGCAGTGTATACTGCTTCTACCCAATACATCTTAGGAACATTTATGTGTTCCAACATAGACCTAGCCATTTTTGTAATGGTGCGGTTGCAACGTTCTACAACGCCGTTTTGCTGAGGGGTGTACGGTGTGGTTAATTGACGTTTTATGCCATGTGTATCACAGAAAGTGGAGAAAGCAATAGAACAAAACTCCCCCCCATTATCAAACCTAAGAATAATAATAGAACAACCAGACTCTTTTTCTACTAACGCCTTAAATTTCTGAAATATAGGAAACACATCTGATTTTTGTCTAAGTACACCCACATTTTACAACTGAAACCATCAACAAAAAGCAAGAAATACCTACACCCAGTAACAGAAGGTGTATTCATTGGACCACATACATCAGCGTGGACCAACTGTAGTACCTTCGAGGCTTGCCATGAGTCACCATCCTTGAATGGTGTCTGATCCAGGAGGATCCAAAAGACCTAAAAAATTTCACAGTCTCAAGATCTAACGAAACCAATGTCATTGGATAGAGCTCGTAGAGACAATTTCAATGTCGTTTGAATCTTGTCAATCGGAGTATGTATGAGCGAGATATGGCCAGTCAAAGTTTCCAAAAAAAAGGTTGACTAGACTGCTGACATCAACATGATACGCGGCAGGTCAAGATGGTGACATGTGGTAGATAACGTGGCAACAACTGTGACGACATGTGGCATGATGACTGGATAGTGAGTTGGTAGGTTGGCTGATGTGAGCCAATTACAGGCTGACATGTGTCAGTTAGAAGCCAAACAAAATCGTGCCACGTGGCCCAATGGTTGGGCGCAACATGGCATTGTCGAGCTTCTCCACAATCGGGTTGTTCATCCAAAATTTGGTTGGGGGATTCGAATCCCTGACCAACCTCTCCCTACTTTCACGGGCTACCACCAAACTAAGCACCTTTGTCTATTACAAATGTGAGGCGTCTATTCTTGTTGACTAAAATTGGTGGCAAATCCGATAGAATGGGGATTGGGTGGTTTGAACCCCTAGCCTCCCATTCACAACAAATACGCCCAACCATTGCGACAGCGAACTCTTCGGAGTTATAAATGGCAAAGCTTGGTTTTATTTAATGTGTGCGACGGTCCGTGGAGATAGGGACTCGGACACCCCTCCATACATAGAACAAAACAACCCCTTCAAATAAAACCCGATACATATAATCTTCAAAATATAATATTTGAAGATTTTATTAAAGACTTTTAAAGGGTTTTAAGGGATCGGGTCAATATAAGCCCAATATTTAAAATCTTAAGGGCTTTATTTAGAGATATGAAAATATTATTGTTTAACCCCTTAATTAGAATATGAAATTGTATTTAAGGGGGAGTTTTTGGCTTGTAAGGCAGAGTAGCTGGAAACTCCTTTGTCCCTCCTTGGGAATGCGTATCCCCGTATTCGAAACAAATACGTATCTAATACAACCCGAATACACATTGAATACTGTACCCACATGTGCCCAAAAAAAACTTGATTTCCAACCATGCTAGATACTATGTGATTGATTTTTTTAAAACTTGATGGAAATCTTCCTAAATTTAATTTTTAAAAACATCATTCATGCATTTTTTTTTAAAAGATTGGTATAAACAAACCTACACCCAATGAGAAAGACAAATGAAATGTTTTTCAATTTGAGTGACCCATTTTTTTGGTTATCTTCCAATGCAACTCTACTATTTTTCATATTGTAAAATGTTAATCAACTTATCATTATTTATGTACCAATTATGCGACTATATTGCTTTTGAAGTAATGAAAATCTCCTCGAATAACTTAGAAAATTGTGATAAATATGTGTATGTGTTTTTTTATGAATGACGTATCTAGCCGTATCCATATTGGGGGTCTTGAAAAATGGCCGTATTCGTACCCGATACCGTACTCGTATTTGTATCTGTATCCATGTCCATGCAAATTTGTTGTAAGGCAATCAATTTCTCTGGGGAGGAAAATAGTCATATTGGAGAATAGGAGTCTTGATGATTTTTGTACGCACAAAGACATCGTCAGTTTGTAATACTTTTATGTGTAATTGGGTTAAGAGGCAATTGAAGCCTAGCCCGAGAAGGAGAGTACCTGGGTGTCTTTAGGTGCAAGAAGAGATTGTGAGAGATGTTGTAATGCAGGATGATGTAAAAAGGCATTTTAAGCTTGGCATCATTAATGAAAGCGGTCCTACATTGAGAAGCGGACCCGGAGACATAGCTCATGTTGAGCGAACTCCATTATCAAGCTCGTGATCTCTCTTCTTCTCTTTTGTCTTATAATTCTCTCTTATTCTTTCCAGTTTTTTTTAATTTCTTTAAGTTTTAATTACGAAATTGAAGTAATTAGTTAATGTCATAAAGTTGTAACTGATTAAGTGAACCTAACTTTGTATTTCATCAGCTAAGACATAGCCACGCAATTCTATTTGCGATCGGGGAAAATTTGTAATTTGAATTAAGTGCAATTTAATTTTGTAAGCCTTAATTACAAATCAATGTCCTGTGCTGCTTCCCAACCTGACAAACTTCACAAACTCGCTGATTTTGAGTTTGAATTTCAGGTAAGCCATGTACTGAATCTTCCCTAACAAGCTGAGCAAGGTAATAAATGTTCAAGTAACCATATCATTGATGCCAAAGACTGCTGATAAAGGAGGATTTAGCTGCAAAAGCATGCTCAAGAGAATCACCCATATCCACAAATCTGTATAGACCATGATCCTCGATGCCAATAGCTACAGTAGTGTGAGATGAACGATCAACAATCGAACACTTGTGTGAATTGAAGATCACATCAAGCTGAGGAGAATGCCGCATGATCTGACTCACTGAGAGTAGGTTTAGTTCCATGCCAAGAACATAGCATACATTGAGGAATATAAGATTCCTCCCACCAGACTGTATTTGAACATTGCCCTTGCTGACAATGGTATACTCTTCACCTCCTCCAAATATGACTGAATCAGTATAGGGTTAGAATTTTGTAAACCAATCATGTCTGTGAGTGAAATGCCGAGAAGCGCCAGAATTTATATACCAGGCAAAAGATTTCACATGGTTTGCAGGCCTTTTAGCCATGAAGGCATAAAAGGCAGACTCTTTTTGTTCTGTGTGCTCAGCCACATTGACTTTAGGTTGAGACCCTCCATGCTTTCGCTGTTCGGAAGCTATCCGATTGCAACAATCCTTGATCATATGGCCATATTTATGACAGCAGTTGCATTGAACCTTCTTCTTCTTCGAACTATCCTTAGACTGACTAGAGCCCTTCTGCAGAGATGACTGAGATTTGCCTTTATCCTTGTGAAAAGATTTGGTTACAAAGGCTTGTTCCGAGGAGGATGAAGTGGCATTGCTACCAAACTGTTGTTTCCAACGATCCTGCTGCAGAAGTTTGGTGCACAACTCTGGAAATTTCAGATCAACATTTGTTGAAGTAATGTTCAAAGTTTCTATAAAGTGCTCATAGGATTTAGGCAGACTCTTCAAGGTGATGACTACCATATCCTCTTCCTCCATTTTCCGACCAATAGCTTCAAGTTGATCTCGAATGTCCTTAATCTTCGTGAGATGTTCTTGTAAGGACATACGTTCACCCATCATAATGGAGAACAACTGGTTCTTCAGAAAGAATGCTCGGCTTTTGTCGGATGTCTCATGCAATTCCTTCAGATGCTTCCAAATTTCTGATGCTGACTTGCCAAAAGGAATATGAGATAATTGATCATCTCTGACGGAGAGCTTGAGAAGCATTACGGGTGCTCAATTCCGGTCATCAAACTTGTCCTACTCTAATCCAAATGTGGTAGGACGAGACTCTTTTCCCAAAACAAGATCATCAAGGCAGCGATATTCGAAAATTGTTAGCATGCTCTGCTTCCAGGTGTTATAATTCTCGTCATTGAATCTTTGACTGCCTTCCAACATTAAGTTGGTCAATGACGCCATCTTGCATGCTTCCCAATGCACGAAAAACAAAAGTCAAAGAAGAGGCGATACCACGAAATCCAAGGCATAAATCCCAATGCAAAAAAAAAGGCAAGTGTAGGTACAAACTTCAAAAAATAGATTAAGTATGACTGACACGAATATCAAGGTAAAAAAATTCTGCTGACCTAGAAAAACTGACGAAGACCCAAAAATCCTTGCAAAAAACCCACAAAAAATATGTAGGTTAAATTTAATTCTGACCATAAAATCTAAGGGTTTTGATAAAACCCTAGTTGGCTAAACCCTAGCTGCCGAAACACAGAGAACCCGTGTAGAGAAATCGTTGTGGAAATTATCAAAGAAGTCACCAAAGAAAATATGCAAGAAAACTTAGCCCCCCCAAAAAAACCAGTTGCAGAAAATAAAATGCAAAAAAATCTCGTCACCAAACACAAAAAAACTGCATAAAAAATTCCCGTCGTTGCCAAAAATGAAACATGTATAGAAAAACGTGTGTTGACGCGCAGGAAAGAAGGATCATGGGCCGCAAAATACAATCGCGAGTTGCAGAGAAAACGCATCGCGATTTGCACGAGGTCGCGCGGGACACGCAAGTCGCGGAGAAGAGAAGACGCGGTTCGAAAAATCTCGAAATATGTTGGGATTTTCTTTGCAAAATTTGTCACACAAAGCCCTCAGAAAACAAATGTGCCTAGAATCAAAAAATGCAGACATGGGTCGAGGGCAAAATGCGGCACACAGATGAAAAAACTCTTCAAAACAACAAAGATTACAGGTCGCGCGCACGTAGAGAAGACCCCCAAAAAATGTTTCAAAATCTAAAAAAATTTCATTCAAAAGTTTTGAAAAAATTTAAAACGGGCTCTGATACCATATTACAAAGAAGTAATTGATAAAAAACTTAATGAATTATTTACAAAGATCAAAAAGATCTTATAGAGTTACAAAGATGATGTTAGTAAATAAGAAACAATTGTAAATAGAAATAATCAAATTATTTACAATATAATACATAATTGACCATTAATTAATAATAAACAATATTAATCTAATACCTAATGCATTTAGAAAACACAAAATCAATTCTAAGCATTGATTTGTCATAATCAAGGTTACCAGGAGACGGGGGTACTTGGAGACTGGTATTAGTACTGGTACGACTAATTTTCAAAAATAGGAGATGGGAGTAATTAGAGACGCCAATTTTTTTAATAAATAATATTTAATAATTTCCAAAACATATCATGACAGAGAACTTTGAAAACAAGAATAGTGGTAAAGTTTAACATTAACTTTAAAATTGAACAAAAATTGAAATTTAAATTGCTTATATTGCTGATACCATAGGCAGTCTAAATTGTTTAGTGAAAGTAAAGTAATATAGATGTTGAGCACACTCAATATTGTTGGCTAAATAGTAAAGGCAATTTCTCTTTAGACTATTACAATGATAAGAAACCAGTCCTCTCAAAAAGTCTACATTGTCAATAGATCTGATCACTATACCTTTGCATGGATTTTTGTCTTCCTGTGAAACAGTTTCTTTATTAGTCATTTCCCTACGACTTTGCTTTGCTGCAAGCTTATCTATTTGTTTGTTTTATTTTTTTTGCCTTTTTACTGCATTTTGTCCTATGTTTTCTAGGAGACGTCAATTTTTTGTTGGGAGACTTCGGAGACAACAGGAAAAAGCACCTTATGCATGAAGAAGTTTCCAGAGAAGTATCTGGTACCGGACACGTGTGTCTAGTACTGATATGGGTCTAATGATCCTAAAACCAATAAATGACATATTTCCACAAAGTCTCAAAATAGGGGGACCAAGGGCGAAAATTTGGGGACAACATGAGGACATTCATGGCACACACCATCTTTCATAATTTTATCACTATATTTTCATCTTTTCAACAACAATTCCTAAATATTTTTAACCAAATCTTCATCATTCCAATCCCTTCCCTGAGCATGATTTTCTCACATGGATGTTGAAGATATCTTTTGTTGGGAAAAATAAGAATGAAAATAGCAAAATATGAAATGAAATGTTGAAATCGCATGAGTTTTGTTATAAACTGTCACCCAGCAGTACACGAAAGAAACTAGTGAGTTTGAGCAAGAACCTAGGCCCAATTCTAGTAGAAACTCACCAAGTACTCCAATTACCTCGCCCCTAGTTCAGCTCATAAGTCCAGGTTGACTCGACATAGAGAGCTGAAAAACTCATGAGTTGCGACAAATCACTTGAATACTCGGCAAGTTTCCTACCATGATCTCTCATCCTTCATCTATAATTTAAATGATAAATATAAATGGGCACATGTAACATTTCCACTCTTCCTTGTAGGCTACTAAGCAAATATCTATCTTATTGCTACTAGATAAATTAATCACAAACCATCATTTTCAATTTGATTAGTTTTTCCATGTGTGACTTATTGCTATGAGGGCAAATAAATGCAAACCTAGACCAGAACAGTTTACAAAATCTATGCATTTCAGTCATAAAAAATAAAGCACAGTTTCTCTCAAAACTACAAGCATTTGACCTAATATACCTTTGCAATCTTAACAAGCTGGTCATGATTGTCATGTCCATAAAAGAATGGTTCTTTTCGAAATATCTGCATAGGATTACAGCATGTTATACAAGATTATAACACAACAAGAAGTTAATAATATGAGAGTTTCAGATGCGGCATGATGATATTCTATAGCTTACCATTCCTGCAAACATGCAACCGAGGCTCCACATGTCCAAAGAATAATCATAGTCCTGCAAATCTACAAGAAGCTCTGGACCCTTGAAGTATCTATTACATAATAAGATAATTATTTTTAGAACATTGATATAGAAATTAAATATTTAAATTAACTTGAAACAAAAGAAAGAGCAAGAGAATGTAGCAATTAACACTCATAAAACAAAACAAACAAACATGGACATAAACAAACTTTTAAAAATAAAAATCGTTGTTTTCAAGATCATTGCTAAATTAGATAGATATGGTAATATGCGTAGTTCCACAGAGTTTCCTGATGGGGGGATGTGGGGACATGGGGACGGGTTTCAGAGATGGGGGAACCAAGGGCTTGGATCTAGGGACTGCTGCAGGAGAGGGGTGTTAAAATAATATTAATATCTTCTATAATGGTCATCTTCTATTTTTAGTGGTCGACTCATTTAGCTTTTTAGTTAATTAGCTTTTAAGCTTTATTTAGCATTTAGCTTTTTCTTTTTAGTTAATTAGCTTTTAAGCTTAATTTGGCTTTCACGCTTAATTTAGCATTTAGCTCTTTAATTTTTTACTTCAACGGTATGTTCTAATTATAGAACATCATCTTGTAACCTCTATATATACGTGTGTATATCATTCAATGTAATCATCCGATTATTGAATCATTCATTAAATTTATTTTTCATGGTATCAGAGCGGGTCAATGGGATTCTTTAAAGTTTGGCAGATTTTTTAATAAAAATTCATGGCCTTCTTTCTAGAATATTTTCCAAATTTTTATTTTTTTTTAATAAAAAAACAATTTTGCTTTTTTGAAGGCTTTTTGGGGGTTTCTGGTTCGTGGGTGAATTTCTTTGTGCTGGGCAGCAGTTTATGTTTTTTTAGGGTTCTAGAGATTTTTGGGCCTGCAACCTGGAGGTTTTATTTTGCAGATTGAAAATTTTCCTAAGGTTTCTGCAATTTTCGACTAGGGTTTTGACCCTTCAGTTCAAGTTGAAACTTTATTCTGGTTGCATATTCTTGGTGGGTTTTTCGAGAGCTTTTCTGGGATGATCTCATATTTTTCGATTGCCTCGTTTTGCATGCCTCAAATTTTGTGCCAACGAATTTGCCTTGGAATTTAAAAATAGTCAACGATTTCTGCTAATTTTGTGGGCGCTGTTTATGCTATACATCCGACCTAGGGTTTCTGCCCTTTTTTTTTTTTTGCGTTTTTTTTTGAAAAAAAAATCGTCTATATTTTTTCTATTTTTTTTACAAGAAAAAAAATCATGAAAGGCAAACTAGTTTTCACAAAGTTAAAGGTTGCAATCAATATGTAATGGCATGTGCCAGATAGCAAGTGACCTAGTGGCATCCCCGATGGAGGTGCCAAAGGTGGTAGTGCTGTGGGGGGGACATTTCCCCCAAGTTCCCAAGTTCCGGAAACATCCCCCCATTGGGGACGTGAGGTTTTTTGGGAGGATGTGTCCCCATGGAACAATGGACTAATAAGTCAAACAAATAGTTATTGTGTTCCAATATTGGGTAGATTGCTTTTGTCTATTCATATCATATACTAATCCACTTCATTGTGTGGTGGTTACATAGGTTACATGCGTAATAGTATGATTGAATGTTTTAATTCATAAACTTTATAGAAACACTACGACACACACAATTGGTAAGATCCTATCCAAGACTAAAGCACAGCTACATCCAAATGTCTAAAGTTTATTATGTCTACCATATTTTGTAACAAGGGGTAATTTAGCCATATTATTTGTGGTCTCTGCATAAGTTCATAAGCACTTGATAGTCAGTCAAATAAGAACTGATTATATATTATTTAATCCAAGAGCCATTAAGTTCAATTATATTATTTACTAATATTACTATATGGATGCAAGTTTAGTCTGTTTTTGAATGGTAGATCTTTCTTCTTGGAATCTAAATCTAACAATAGGGCAGGATAAGCTGCAGCCATAGAGGGCCTTTTGATGGCTTCAGAGTTGAATGTTTAAGTACATTCTGCTATAGATATCCAAGGCTTGGGCAAGATGAATTGTTCAAACTGGAAATCTAATACCCTGTTGGGTGAGGATCTATGTCTGTGCAAATCCATTGACTGTGTTTCTTCCACACATTGCTTTTGGGAATGTAATAAAAGTACTGACCCTTTGGGTAGGCAGGGATGGGCCAATCTCCCTTCTTGGCTTTGATCAACAACAGAGAAGAATAGCATGAGGGCTTGGACAGCATGTAACCTTTGATCCTCAGTGAGAAGGTTGCTTTGTATTGCTAGTATTTTTCTTATTAAATTTATTTACTTTTTTAAATAAAAATGAAGGAAAGATTGGAAAGTCAAAAGATTAATGATTGTGGGAAAGTTCATAATCTTCAAGAGTGATACTTTTTAGTGATTTCCATGGCCTTTAATTATTTCAGACAAAGGTGGCTCATGATTCATGGCAAAATGAAAGATGAGGCCTCTGTAGTTTATAGCTTGTGCAACCCTCTTTATGGACCACATTGGCTTGGTAATTGACTTCATATTTTTTCCATTATCTCTCTTTGATGGCTCATTGGGATTTCTGTCTTTCTTTGCAATGTGCAAATGCTTTTTTCAAGTTGGCTTTGGGTTTCTAGTTGCAGGCTCTCACAGGGCTGCTGTGTCTGATTGCCATCTCAAGGCAATTATTAATTACTCAGACACTGTTCACATGAATTTGGTGAACTGTTTTCTTGGTCCACAGGGTTTGGGCATGTTAGCATTAGATTGATATAGGTTAATATTAGCATTGTACAATATATGTTAGCATTATGGATTATCGTGCTATCATTAGCACTTTGTTGTAAGTTATTTCACATAGGTTGCAGGTTGTTCAAAGTTCATTCAAAAATAATGGAATCAGATATTTTATTCTTTGGCTTCTATAATCAGCCATTCTACAACAGAATATCCAACGGCTCAAAAATATAATAATAATATGGTACCAAAGTGGTACTATACCTTGATGAAGGATGTCTGGGAGGATGAATTGCCAAACATTGTTGTGGAAGGTTGACCTACATGTTCAAGGAAACATATTGTGCAAGGTAGTGATTTTGCTCTGATTTTTCTCTAGCTTCTGGCATTTCTCAGATATTTGAGCCTAGTACAAAAGAATTCTGAATGGAAAGCTGCCATGAAGGTGGAATATGATGGCTTGATGAAAAATAAGACTTGTGTTGTCAACATTGTACCCAAGAAAGAAATCCATTGGTTGCAAATGGATTTATAAAGTAAAGAATAAATCAGATGGTTTTCAAGATAAGAATAAATATCATCTTGTTGTTAAAGGATATGCACAAGGAGTAGACTATGAAGGGACATTTGCTCCTACTATAAAATGAACCTGTTAGTGGTGGGTTATCTCTATTGCTGCTTAATTTGGATGGTAGTTATATTAGATGAATGTCAAAAGTGCATTCTTGAATGGAGAATTTGAGGAAGAGGTCTACATGACTCAACCCCAAGGGCTCTAGGCCAAAAACATTGGTTTGCAGGTTGGTTAAGTCCTTGTATGGACTCAAGCAAACTCCTCAAGCCAGGTATTTTAAAATTGATCAATATCTTATAGATATTGGTTTAAAAAAAAAGTTAGTTTGAACCTACTCTTTATGTCAAGTGGTGACAAAGTGATCCTAGTCATCTACGTTGATGATCTTTTCCATTTCCATCACCAGAAGCAATACTACTTCAATTCAATAGGTGAAACATGATATATGTTCTATTTTTGAAATGACATATCTAAGCTTGCTTCAATATTGTTTAGGTGTAGAACTTTGGCAAACTGATGATAAGATCCTTGTCTCACAAACTAAGTATGACAAATCTCTTTTAACAAAATCTTGAACAACTAAATTTAATCCTATATCTACACCTAGGCAAGTTGGGATCAAGCTCTCAACCAACATTGTTTCATCACTGGTCAATGAGACATTGTACCAACAATTGGTTGATAGTTTGATTAATCTAACTATTACTAGACTATATCTATGTTTTGCAGTCAGTTGTTTTTATCATTATATGTTGAAACCTAAAGTGCAAAACAAGTCCTTCGATATGTGGTCTTTTGACTTTGGCATTCTATATGAGCATTCATGATAACAGATTATATCAACTCTAGTTGGGTTAGATCAGTTATGTTTTTACTCATGGTCAGGAGTAATTTCTTGGCAGAGAAAGCTACAAAACTATTAAAATAATATTATATCTAATCTATAATGGTCATCTTAGTTGTCGACTTGGTTGTCTTTTTTAGTTTGTTTAGTGTAACTACCGCTTCTTTTATTAGAAGGCGTAGTTAACTTTCTAGTTTTTAGCTTTATAGCTTTTTTTAGAGTTTTAACTTTTTAGCCTCATGTTGAAGCTTCAGCTGAATGGGTTGTTCTTTTTAAAACACCGTCTTGTAATTCTCTTTGTATACATTGTATATTCATGAATAAAGCATTCAATTATTTTTCATGGTATCAGAGCATGGATAAAAATTTTTGAAAAGTTTTTAATTCTAAAAAATTTCTTATAGGGAAATTTTTCTAAAGTTATTTTTCTGGGCAAATTTTTTTTCATGAGTTTTCTGAAAATCTTTCTGCAGGTCATGTTTTCTAAAAATCATGATTTCATGGCTGCATTTTTCGGATTTCTGCATAGCGTTCTTTTCTAAACCCCATGTTTTTCTTGGGCGGGCAATTTTTTCAGTATTGGCAAATGGGTCTGAATTTGTCTGCGATTTTGTCCACAGCGGCGCGATTTTTTGACCTCAGCGATTTTTCGTGCATTTTTTTTTGCAACCTCTGTGCAGGTTTTCTGCTCGAGCGACATTGTTTTCTGTTAGGGTTTTCATTGTTGCCGTGATTTATGCAATTTTTGCATTTTCTACCGGATTTTTGTGTTATTTCTGCGCCCTGGTTCGTGTGCAGTCTGAGCCGCAATTTCTGCAAACGCGATTTTCTATAAATTATGAATTTTTTTCTAGGTTATTTCGCATTTTTTTAAAACGTGATTTTTGCCGAGCATGTGGCTCTGGGTCTTCGCGACCTGGGGTTTAAAAGAAGAATTACATTTTTTTCTGTAGATATTTACCTTGGGATTTGTGCCATTTTTTGTGACCTAGGGTTTGCAAGAAAATTTATGTTTTTTCAACTTGTTGTGCATTGGGATTCATGCCTCAAATTCCATGGCCAAATTTGTGTCGGGTGTTTCTATCCTGATTTTTAATCAGATTCTTTTCTCTCGTTTTTTGTGCCTTCACCAAGTTGACTTGTTCAACCTCGGCTTCTATGATTGCATCTTTGACCAAAATGATGTCGAAGCACAATCAAAAGTTCAACGACTGCAACTACAACACCTGGAAACAGTGTATGCTGACCAATTTTGAGTATCGTTGCCTTGATCAGATTGTTTTGGGCACGACTACTCGTCCTGCAGCAGCAAGTACCAACCAAGACAAACATAATGAGCAAAATCAGGAGGTCATCATGCTCATCAAGTTGTTTGTCACAAATGACCAACTCCCTCAGGTGCCTTCAGGGAAAACAGCTAAAGAGATCTAGGATCTCTTGAAGGATCTTCATGAAATGTCCGACAAGAGCCAAGCTTTCTTTTTGAAGAATATGTTGTTTTCTATCATGATGGATGAAAAGACATCCATCTAGGCACATCTTACAAAGATCAAGGACATCTGTCACCAGTTGGAGGCTACTGGCCAAACCATTGAGGAAGAGGATATGTTAGTGATCGGGCTAAAAAGCTTGCCTCGATCCTATGAGCATTTCATTGATACGCTCAATATCTCTTCTACTAGTGTTGATCTGAAGTTTCCTGACCTCTACAACAAACTTCTACAGCAAGATCGATGGAAGCAACAATTTGGAAGCAACGCTAGTTCTTCCACTAAGCAAGCCTTCACAATTCAAGCCTCGGATAAGAACAAGGGTACAGTTAGGCCCGTCAAACAGAAAGGACAAGGTCAACCTCAACAGTCTTCAAAGAAAAAAAGTGTCCAGTGTAACTACTATCACTAGTTTGGCCATTTGGAGAAAGATTGCAAGAAATTGTTGTCGTCCATGCTATCAAAACAGGGAGGTGTTGGTGTACGTTTTATCATCTACCAAACATAAGAATAAAATACCACAAGGATACTCTATCCTCTCCTGAACAAAATCACTACTTGTGCCAAGATTGTGAGAAAGACCACAAGGTGACTCCAAGGTCTATATGTGCGAACTAGTGACTTTAGTGGGATAACTTCTTGGGTAGTGTATGCTGAAAATCTCAAGGGGGACTTACGCTTATCAATTGGAATCATTCACAAGCCAGACTTAGGCGAATTTATCAATGACTGCTCTTTGTTTTTGGGTTTTCTGATTTAAGACTTCAAAAAAAAGATAAAAAAGATAAGGGTTTAGGAATCCTATGCTACTTCTAGGCTATTCCTATGAACTCAAGAGACAGTAAAGACTGGGTGAAACTAATAACTACACTTTGTTTCGCCACACTGGGACAACTACGCAAAGTGAGTGCAATTTTCTAGGGTTGTGCTTAAGATTTTCACACTTATGAATAATACCAACAATTGAACTATATTACTCAAAGCAAAAGTTAAGCATCCACATCAAAAGCTCAAGCTAACTTTACACATTGAATGAAAATCATCCATCCAACAAAAGTATGAGCAAAATTTCACCAATCTAAACTTATCAATCCTTCTTTCATCTAACAACTTCAAAGCAAATAACTTAAAGCAAATCTACTCTAAGTGTTGAAGAAAATATGCAACCATGCAACCATTTAGCAATAATAAGACTTCAAAACAATAATTATTACGAACTTTTTATTACTCAAATAGCTCTACACAACAATTTCATAAATCTCTCCACACTAAAATGAAATGAGAGAAGGAGTTTATATAGAGTTTCTGAAAACAAATGAATGGCACAAGATGTCTTCTTGAAAACAAATGAATGGCAAATGAAAACATATATAGAGTTTCTGAAAACAAGATCAATCTAAGATCAACAGTCCAGATCAAGACAACCTAGCCCTAATCAAAGTTTCCCAAAATAAGATCCAAGATCAACTGCAAATGAGACAAGTGGCACAAGATGTTGTCTTTTAGGATTTTGCACCCCCTTCTTCTGATATTCGATGAACCTGGACACAATCTGGTCAACTTCCTCCATTATGACATGTGGTAACATGTTGATCCTAAATTCTAATCCTTCCAAGTCATTTGCAAATAGAGCAAAAGTCATTTCCTAGTCTAGTTCTTGCTTATGAAAAGCATCTTTGATGGACAGGAGGTTCAATGCCTTAGCCAAATTGCTCTTCAAAACTGGTCCTATGATGGCAGAGAAGATGTCTTGTGTTCTGACCTTCGGATTCTCCAACTGCATATCCCTTTCTCGGATAGTTTCTTTCCCAAGTATCTCTACAACTATAAGGAAAATCTTGTCCTGAATTGCGTTTATCTGTCCTTCTATTCTATCAGCATCAACCTTTACTTTTTCAAAGACTTCATTCCGTGCAACCAACGTCCAGTGCCAACTGTTGAAGTCATAGGCAGCCCCTGCTTCAATTACCTTTCCATTCACCAATTCTTGTGGTGGGACTCCTTTCAGCTCTGTAAGGCATGGGATAATCCTATCTTGAATATCCTAGAAGTCAACCTACACTTTTGCCATATTCTCAATCTTGGAAAGTAAAGAAGAGGTTTGTTCATACACTGATAATATTCCTTCCATAAACGTGGCTGCTTCTTTCCTTATACTTTCCATCCAATCTTTAGTCTCTTTGGTTGTTATCTTTTCTTCCTCAGTATTTCAGCGACTTTTTGTGAATTCAAGAGCGGAAGAGCTTTTGGATTTGCTTGATTAACTGGCTTAGTAGTCAAATGCTGAATGTAATCTTTCAGGCGCTCAACTTCTCTCTTATACTCTTTCTTCTTTTTTGTTTCTTTGTCCAGCTTTGCCTTAATAGAAGCAACTGAATTGTCTAAGTCCTCCTTTACTTAGGTCTTTGTGCTTGGGCCCAAGTCAAAAGTGGTAATCTCATACTCATAGGGACAAATATCTCCCTTTGCCTTGTTTACCTTTGGCACTGCAATCTGTATTGTCCCACATCCCGTTTCATCTCTTTGGATGATGGAAAACCTTTTGGTTAGCTTCTTTACTGTAGTTTGCTCTAACCTAGCTAAGAAATCAGCCATGTCATCTTCTTCATGTTCTTTTACTACTTTTGTATTTATTTTCAACCTTTCCTTCAGCCAATCAAGAACAGTGGGCTGCTCAATGCCTTCCATTTCTTGATTGCCCTTTTCACACATGATATCCCCAAGGGCAGAAATCATTCCCTCTTGAAATTCACCTTCCTCAACATCTATTTCATTGTCCGACTCTAAGATCTTTGTGCCAATAGGAGACGCTGATTGTTCATCTTCTTGATGGACTGATTCTACATTCCCCTCATGGACTAGGGAGGGAATTTCCATCTCCGCCAACGACTGATCAATGGCCAATATATCTATGTTTGCAGATGCGGCAGAACGAGACGGTTCTATCCTTTGCTTCTTCTGAGCTAGTCCTTCATTCACAGCTACCTTCCCCTTCTTTTTAGCACCTTCAATTGATTTGGCACTTTGAGTTGCTTCCTCATTTGAAGAATATCCTTCTGCTTCACCCATCAGGTCATAAGTTAAGACTATATTTCCTCGTTTTAATCTATGACACTGTTGATCAGCCCACCACCTGAAATATTTTATAACTGGCCACAACAAAGTGGTCAAGTATGCGTGCTCCGGCTTTGCCCATTTGATAGGAGGAAGATGTGCATGCTCATCAAAGCCAGGCTAAATATAGTTTGTCTTATCTTCCAACTAATCAAGCACAAGAAAAGGCTCAGTCATTCTGATCAAGCTTACTAGCAATCTGGAACATAGTCTTTTCCTGATGTCAAACTCATCTGCAGCATTTGCCCAAAAATCTTCTATGTCTGCTCTCTGTCTGAATCTTTCTCCATTCACTGATCCAATATTGTCGAGCGGATCGAAACTAGCTCTAGATCAATAGAAGGTAAAGGGATACCACTGCATTTCTTGTTGTTTGTAATTAGGGATGGTGGATTCCAATTGCCTTGGGCAACATTGGAATTCGCCTAAGGGGGCCAACCCCTTCTCCAACGTGTAGGGCTAGGCCCTATACCTCTTGGCTTCTCCTGAAGTCTCCACGCTACACTCAAGCCTAACATGCCATCATGATAGGGCCAACCCTATCCATTTCATATTAAATAAATTAAATAAATTAAAAGGTTTTAATTTAAAAGGCAAGCCGACATGTTTAGGAGCATTGCTCCTCATATAAATAAGCATATACCTCACATCACAATTCAATCATTCAGTTTTCAATACATGCGAAATATATACATATCTGCTAATGTAAAGGTTGAGGTAGCGATTACATATATCATCAGCAAACATCTTCATGTTCAGCGAATTACACTTAGAAGGCAGCAGATCACCATTAGAAGCCAGTGAGCCCTTGTTGATGCATAGCGAACTCCATTGAAGGCTCAGCAAACCCTATAGAAGGACTGCGAACTAGATTAAAGGTGCAACGAACCCTTGTTTATGCACTGCGAACCAGATTAGAAGGACTGCAAATCATGATCTTTGTCAGTGAGCTAATCTTGTAGACTGCTATGCCATCCTTCTTGTGACAACAACATTTGTACTCCAGATAAGTGTGTAATCATCATATGAATCCAATCCATAATTAGATCTGAGGATCTTTTCTGGCTGGGTTTTTCCTCCTAGGAGGTTTTCCCAAGGTAACTGTGTCTTGCCCTTATTCATTATCTTTCTTT
The DNA here is from genome assembly GCF_030272615.1 of Cryptomeria japonica. Classification (NCBI taxonomy): domain Eukaryota; kingdom Viridiplantae; phylum Streptophyta; class Pinopsida; order Cupressales; family Cupressaceae; genus Cryptomeria; species Cryptomeria japonica. The sequence continues at coordinate 12,846,557 of NC_081407.1, forward strand.
GCTATGCTTAAATCTGGAAAACTATAAATCTCTAATCTAATTAATCTAGTTAGAAACAAATTCTGATTTTTCTGAGTTTTATTTAATCTGAAAGTGTTAAAAACAACATGGTATCAAAGCTATAGGCTAGATCAACTTTCTAATTTCAGAAGTTAGTACTCCTTTATTTTAGTTTGTTGTCTCATTTGCAATTCAGGTCAATGGGGCTAAAAGTTGAAGATAGGCTTGATGGAAATACCAATTTCGCTGCATGGAAGGTTCGAATCATGTTGGCTCTAGAAGAAAAAGATCTTCTCCATTTCATAGAAGCGAAAGAGCTAACTGAACCTACAAATGTTGTTGAGCTAAAACAATTCAAGAAGGATGGTGTCAAGGCCAGAAAACTCCTCATTGATTCAGTTAAAGACCACCTTGTCACCTCCATTGCCTCATTTACTTCTGCAAGGGAAATGTTCAGTCATCTACAAGGTACATATGAAATTAACAATCTTAGTAGGGCAATTACCTTAAGACAACAACTACTTAATATCAAAATGTCAAAAGAAGATTCTGTTGTTTCCTATTTTATGAGAATTTCAGAACTAAATAATTAGCTAGGTACAATTGGTCATAACATGGAAGATAAAGACCTTGTCATGATTGCCCTAAATGGTTTACCACACTCATGGGAGTCATTTATCCAAACCATAAGTGGTAGAACTGAGTTACCTACCTTTGATCGCCTTAAGAATGATTGCATCCAAGAAGAGTCTCGCCTCATCACAAGAGGGCAAACCAAAAGTCCTCATGTAGATGATCAACACATGCTTGCAGACCAATGCAAGAAAAGTGGAAATTGGAAGAAGCCTTGTCCAAAAAGAAATAGAGAATTCAAACCATCTAGTTCCCAGCACTCTTGGAAGAAACCAAGAGATACCTCGCGTGTTCGATGTTTCAGATATGACAAGTTTGGTCACTATGCTAAAGAATGTCAGAATAATCCTACCCAAAGAGAAGCCAACCTAAATGAAGTCTCAGAACAAAAAGATGACTTCTTATTCATCTTTGCTCTGTCTAGCAGTATGCCTACAGATAGTAATACATGGCTGATTGACAGTGGTGCTTCCAGACACATCACAGGCTACCCTGATCATCTTTCAGACTTAGTAGAAAAGGATACCAACCTTCTCGTGGTAATTGGTGATGACGCTCGTTATTCGGTAAGAGGTTCTGACACTACTTTAAATTTAGACTCTGGTATTTCACTGCACCTTAGTGACATCTTGTTTGTTCCTAGAATTAAAAGAAACTTAATTTCCATTTCTGCTCTAGAAGATAAAGGTTATCAAATTGCATTTTCTGAGGGAAAAGTTCTTGCTTGGCCTAAGAAATCTAGTTTTAAATCTGTTCGTGTAATCGGTAATAGATATGATAGTCTTTATAAGCTCTCTACTAACCCTGTTCAAGCCCTCGTTAATGAGGCTCCCGAATCCTGTGAGCTATGGCATAGAAGACTTGGACACCTGCACTATCAAGCTCTTCCCTCTCTTGAAAAGTTAGTCAAAGATATGCCTAAACTCAGTCAAATTCATGATAATACTTCCACACCGTATATATCCAGAATAGATGTCCACACCGTGCTCTAAAGAACATGACCCCTGAAGAAGCCTTCACAGGATCCAAACCAGACATCAGTCACCTCAAAATCTTTGGAAGTCTCGTTTATGTTCGTGTGCCCAAGGAAAAGCGAACCAAGTTGGAACCCTTCGAAAAGAAAGGCATGCTAGTCGGTTACAGTGAATCCTCCAAGGCATTCAAGATATATATCCCTGGTCAAAGGTATGTTGAGGTAAGTAGGGATGTTACCTTTGAAGAAGATATTGCTTTTAATAAATCAAAAGGTTCTTCTGTTATTGATGAAGCTAATGACAATCAAGACATGAATGTTGATACTAACCCTGAGATTTAGAGGGAGCCTGTTGAACCTTCACCTCAAGAAGAACATGATGATCCTCCAGAGCCCATGAATCCCATTGACATTCCTAGTGACATTATTGTTACCAAAAAGAGGCCACTTTGGGTAAGAAACACCATTGAAGAAGCCGAAAGATTTGCTACTCCCAGTGGCACCTTCCGTGAAATCTAGAGACCTCAAGTATTCTCCAACTACGATGCATTGATGAACAATCTCATTGAATCTGAACCTTGCAATGTTGAAGAAGCCTTGAACCATCATGCCTGGAAGCTTGCTATGGATGAAGAGTATCAGTCAATCATTAAGAATGATGTTTGGGATATTGTGCCCAGACCCAAAGGTAAATTTGTTGTATCCTCTAAATGGTTATTTAAAATTAAACATAATGTTGATGCTAGTATTGAAAAGTATAAGGCTAGACTTGTAGCTCGTGGTTTTTCTCAAAAGGAAGGCATAGACTATGAAGAAACATTTGCTCCTGTTGCTAGATATACTTCTATTAGAACTATAATAGCTATTGTTGCTGCTAGAGGTTGGAAGCTACATCAGATGGATGTTAAGACTGTCTTCCTTAATGATGTCATTGAAGAAGAGGTCTATATTGAACAACCTGAGGGCTATGAGATTCAGGATAGAATAACTCATGTGTGCAGGTTAAAGAAAGCTCTGTATGGCCTCAAACAAGCTCCTCGTGCTTGGTATGAAAGAATTGATAAATACTTGTTAAGTTTAGGTTTTTGTAAAAATGATGTTGACTCTAACATCTACTTTAAGTTATCCAATAATGAAATGTTAATTCTAGTTCTATATGTGGATGATTTATTTCTTACTGGTAAAGATGAACTTATCATTAGATGTAAGAAAGAACTAGCTTCAGAATTTGAAATGAAAGACTTAAGTCTAATGCACTATTTTCTAGGTCTAGAAGTATGGCAAAGATCTAACGAAATTTTTTTAAGTCAAGGAAAGTATACTACTAATATTTTGAAAAGATTTAGAATGATGGATTGTAAACCTATGTCTACTCCTATGGAATCTAACTTAAAGAAGTTAAATATTTCTGCAGCTAACTCTGATTTTGCAGATCCATCGGAGTACAGGCAGTTGATTGGATCACTGATGTATCTAGTTAACACTAGACCAGACATATGCTTTGCAGTGAATGCTCTCAGCCAGTTCATGAGCATGCCCAAACATGTTCATCTTGTTGCAGCCAAGCATATCCTAAGATACTTGCGAGGCACAGTTGGTTATGGGTTGAAGTATCCACTTAACACTTCAATAACCTTGGAAGGTTATTCAGATGCAGATTGGGCTGGAAGCGTCAAAGACAGGAAAAGCACTTCCGGCATTTGCTTCAGCTTAGGATCCGAAGTGATCTCTTGGGCTTGCAGAAAACAATACTCAGTGGCACTAAGTATTGCTGAAGTCGAGTATATCGCAGCAAGTGTAGCTTCTAGGGAAGCAGTATGGCTTCGTAAGCTTCTTGTTGGGCTGTTTGGTCAGCCTTGGGATCCTACAGTCATTCATTCTGACAATCAAAGTTGTATCAAAATGTCTATCAATCCAGTGTTTCATGACAGGTCAAAACATGTGGAAACACATTATCATTTCATTCAGGATATGGTGTAAAGAGGTGCCATTCAATTGAAGTATGTCAGCACTGATGAGCAGGTTGTAGATATTCTTATCTTACCAAGCCTCTGTCCAAAGTGAAGTTTGTGTACTTCAGAGACAGACTCAGTGTTGTGAAAAATGACACCCTGATTGAGAGGGAGTCCCAACCTCAGTGATACATTGTGTTGTATCAAACCACCCTCTGCAAGCAATGTAAGATGGTATTGTAATCTTCTCAGGGAGAAGTGTAATTGTTAACCATCCTCTGCGGGCAATGTAAGATGGTATTGTAATCTTCTCAGGGAGAAGTGTAATTGTTAACCATCCTCTGCGGGCAATGTAAGATGGTAGAAAAGATCCTCTCCACCCTCTACGGACAATGTAAGGTGGATCCAGTCTATGCTTGTGTGCGACCTGGAAGATTAAAATTATGTAGTTCCATTATATGTTGGTGTGCAAGATGGAAGACTACAATATTCTGATTATGTAATCCATACTTTGCTTGTGTGCAAGATGGAAGATTATGGTTATGTTTCTCTTCCCTAATTAAGAGGGAGTGTTGTTTGTAATTAGGGATGGTGGATCCCAATTGCCTTGGGCAACATTGGAATCCACCTAAGGGGGCCAGCCCCTTCTCCAACGTGTAGGGCTAGGCCCTATACCTCTCGGCTTCTCCTAAAGTCTCCACGCTACACTCAAGCCTAACATGCCATCATGATAGGCCAACCCTATCCATTTCGCATTAAATAAATTAAATAAATTAAAAGGTTTTAATTTACAAGGCAAGTCGACATGTTTAGGAGCATTGCTCCTCATATAAATAAGCATATACCTCACATCACAATTCAATCATTCAGTTTTCAATACATGCGAAATATATACATATCTGCTAATGTAAAGGTTGAGGTAGCAATTACATATATCATCAGCAAACATCTTCATGTTCAGCGAATTACACTTAGAAGGCAGCAGATCACCATTAGAAGCCAGCGAACCCTTGTTGATGCACAACAAACTCCATTGAAGGCTCAGCAAACACTATAGAAGGACTGCGAACCAGATTAAAGGTGCAGCGAACCCTTGTTTATGCACTGCGAACCAGTTTAGAAGGACTGCAAATCATGATCTCTGTCAATGAGCTAATCTTGTAGACTGCTCTGCTATCCTTCTTGTGACGGCAACATTTGTACTCCAGATAAGTGTGTAATCATCATATGAATCTAATCCATAATCAGATCTGAGGATCTTTTCTGGCTGGGTTTTCCTCCTAGGAGGTTTTCCCAGGGTAACTGTGTCTTGCCCTTATTCATTATCTTTCTTTGCTATGCTTAAATCTGGAAAACAATAAAATCTCTACTCTAATTTATCTAGTTAGAAACAAATTCTGATTTTTTTGAGTTTTATTTAATCTGAAAGTGTTAAAAACAACATTTCTAGCCTGGCACTTTCTGCTGCTTGTGTTGTTGGACAAGATTCCTCCATATTTCTAATAAAGAATGTTAAGGTGATTGCTGGCTTTTTCCTTATCCTTTTGAAGCTCTAATATGTTTCAAGTTGCCTAAGAACTTCAAGTAGGATCATCCTGTTGGTTGGATAGATCGGAAGTTGGTAAGGACGACCGTCAAAACCTTCAACTTGTCAAAATAATATTAATATCTTCTATAATGGTCATCTTCTATTTTAAGTTGTCAACTTATTTAGCTTGTTAAGTTAGCTTTTTATTATGTAATTAGCATTTAGCTTTTTAGTTAATTAGCTTTTAAGCTTAATTTAGCTTTCATGCTTAATTTAACGTTTAGCTCTTTACTCTTTTACTTTAACGTTATGTTCTAATTATAGAACATCGTCTTGTAACCTCTACATATACGTGTGTATATCGTTCAATGTAATTATCCAATTATTGAATCATTCATTCAATTTATTTTTCATGGTATCAGAGAATGGAAATTAAAAATTTCAAAAGTTTTTGTTTTAAAATTTTTCGAAGTTTTTATTAAAAAGATTTTTTTTAAAACTGTTTTTTTTTTCTTTTTTTTTCTTTTTTTTTCTTTTTTTTTCCAAAGCAGGTTCTTTTTCTCTTCCTGGGCGGATTTTTTTTGCAGGTTGAAAATTTTCCTAGGGTTTCTGCAATTTTCGACTAGGGTTTTGACCCTTCAGTTCAAGTCGAAAATTTTTTCTGGTTGCAAATTCTTGGTGGGTTTTTCAAGACCTCAACTAGGTCGTCATCAGATTTTTCTAGGTGCATAATTTTCCGTGCCTCAATTTTTGAGCCGTCGGATTTGCATTCTGATTTCAAATTCTTGGTGGGTTTTTCGAGAGCTTTTCTAGGTTGGCCTCAGATTTTTTGGGTGCCTTGTTTTCCGTGCCTCAAATTTTGTGCCTTGGAATTCGTGCCAAAATTCTCCTCTAGGGTTTTAGATTTTTTGTGCAGTTGCTTCTATTCTGATTTTTGAATCAGATTCTTCTATCTCATGCTTTCATTTTGATTAAGGAAGCTTCTTCTTTGTGTTTTTTTTTTTTATTTATTATTTTTTGTGTTTTAATGTTTTAAATCTTTCCAAAATGGAAAGTTTTATTTCTCTCTCAAATTCATCCTTGATTCAGGAATCTTCTAGAACTTTCTTTTAATTTCCAAAATTCTTGAATTAAATTCTTGATTTTTTTGAAAATATTTCTAAGTGTTGGAATTATTTTCCCTTCAAAAATAATTCCAAGTGTTGGAAAATAATTAAAAATATTCATGTGTCAAATTTTATTTTCCAACCCGTTCATTGATGGACCCTTGATTTCGTGTGCAATTGTTTGTCAAAATTATTTTTCCTCGAGCCATTTTTTCTTTCTTCATCATGGCAAGTTGATTTTAATGTCTATTCTCCAAGTCTTGGACGGATTTTCATGTCTGGATTAGGCATCTTCACATATTCCATTTATGCCTAGACAATTTTGTAATGCCTGTGTGATTTTATTTTTTCTTGTATTTGACCAAATTTCCAAGATATTTGGACAACAATATTCTCTTATCCTTTGCTTATGTTTTATTTGCCAAAATCTCTTGCTTTCCTACCTTGTGTATACTTGGAAGAAGTCATGCCATGGCACATTATTGACATGTTGGGCGAATTTCACCTTTTATTTGCCATCCTCCTTGCCTAGGTGAAGTTGTCTTGTCTTGTCAAGAAGGGGGCGGACTTCACACTAGCTTGGAAAAATTTTCAAGGTAAACTTTATGTTTTACTAGCCAAGGCGAACTTTGGATGTGCTTTGCCAATTGATGTTTTGCTTTTCTCCATCCAACCTAGGCAGACTTGAAGCTATCATGCCAGTTTTATTTTATCTTTGCCTTATTCCATCATGGGCGGACTTTAGATGGCATTGGGCATGTCAAGTGTTTTAATCTTTCCTTTTCATGTTTTGAAGGATAGCTTGCTTTATTCATTCATGTTTATGTCAACTTAGCAATTCTCATGCTATCCTCGCTTTATTTTGTGCTCTCCAAGCTTGGCGAACTTGGAGTCTTGCTTAGTTTAGTTTGCTTTTCTCATATGAACCTTGGCAGACTTTACCAACCTTTGGACAAATTGCTTTATGCTTTAGGCGGACTTGGAAAGTTCTTTGCCAAGGTGGACTTGGCATGTCTTTGGACATTCTTGCTTTCTACATGCCTTGTTAACTTCATACATAGGTGGACTTCGAAGTTTGTTTGCCATCCTCCTAGGCGGACTTTGAAGACACCTTGTCGTGCTTTCATCTTCTTGAACGGCAAACTTGGATGATGCTTAGCCAAGGGCGAACTTTGCATTGCCTTGGACATTCTTGCTTGTGCTTCATTCCTTGGGGGACTTGGCTAACCTTCTTCCAAACTTGTCTTGCTTTCCAAGGGCGAACTTGGAAGTCTATGTGCCAACTTGGTTGTGGACATGTCTTGTGTTTATTTTAGTCCTCCTCGCCTTTGAATTTTCCTTCAACTTTCCACGGACTTGGCAAATTTAGCTTTATTTTATGTCTTTCCAATGCTAGGCGGACTTTGTCTTCCATATGCCATGTTTTATCATCCACCCTAGGAGGTCTTTATGACTTCATGGACAGGTCAAACTTTGAATAGGCTTGGACACCTCTTCACCTTGCCAAGGGCGGACTTGGAAGGAGCTTGGACACATTGCCTTGGGTGGACTTGGATCATTTTGTGCCATAGTGGAGTAGGAAGAGTCTTAGATAGGGCGGACTTTGGACTTCTCTTGCCAATTTTGTTTGTTTTCAAACCTTGCCTTGCTTTTCTTCATGGCGGAGTTGGAAGAAGCCTTGCCAACTTATGTTTTGCCTTTGGATTTTGATTGGCGAACTCCATGCTCCACTAGCCAAGGGCGGACTTTGATGTGTTTGTGCCATCCATACTTGCCAAACATCTTCTAGAGAAGGCGGACTTGGGAGAATGTTAGACATGTTATTCTTATGCCTTGGCGGACTTTGATGAAGCTTGCACATGTTACCTTGTGCTTAGGGCGGACTTTCTCATGCCTTAGGTAGGTTGTGCCAATGTAGGGCGGACTTGGAAGACATGATGCCAACTTCGTTTGCTTGACCATAACCAAAGGTAGGAGTTTGCTTGACCCTTGCCATGAGTTAGCTAAATGGAGGTAGGAGTTTAGCAAGTGTCAGACAACTTTACTTCTTGCCTTGGGCGGACTTGGAAGGTCTTATGCCATGTATGCTTAGGCGAGCTTCATGCTTTGTTTGCCATCTTCCTAGACATACTTGCTTTGCCATTCTTCCCTTGGGCGAGTTTTATCTGGACAGCCATTTTTTATTTTTTCAAACTATCATATCCATCTCTGACTTGCCATGCCCATTTTTGACTTGCCAGGTTCATCTGGAACAAAAACCCTAATTAGGTTTTACATTGCTTTTTGCACTTAAAGACATGATTTTTCAAATATGAGGACATGGGTACTAATCATATGGTTGATCTTCTGGAACAAAACCCTAATTAGGGTTATCACCTGCTTCTTACCCTTAGAGACCAATTTTTCAAATTCTAAGAACATAGGTAGCAGTGATATGGCTTGACGATCAAAACCCTAATTCCAGAAAAAAAGCAGAAAAAGCAAAACCCTACTTTTTACACTTGGAGGAAAATTTTCTCGAATCCGAAGACATGGGCAGGACTGAAATGACCTAAAGAACAAAAACCCTAATCTTAGAAAAAAGAAAAAATTCCCAAGGCCCATCTTTTTATAACTAGAGACAAGATTTTTGAATTCCGAAAACATGGGCAAAGATGAAATGACCTGAGGAACAAAACCCAGATGTCACTTTCAAAAAAGCAAAAAAAAGCAAAGAAAGCAAAAAATTTCTAAAAATAGAAAGTTGTCAGAAATGACCCAAAGCAATTGTGATCCTCGTCCTTCAGACTTTCTAAGCACTTTGACAACACTTATACATGATTCTAAACATGATTTCTCAACTTGGCTCGGGTTGACCTCAGAAACTCAAACTCAAAACTCTCTCAGAAAATGGACTTATGAAATTGTTGAGCTAGGACAAAACCCTAAAAAGCGAAAAAACTGGGGCTCCCCATCTACGATGGGACGATGTGTGAATTAGGTCACAATAGGAGGGTCTCAGCAGAAGGCAAATTCTGCTACGCATCCCAATTAGAAGGAATCTGCCTTATATGCGTTCGTGGCCCAACGCCCATTTGATGATATGAAATCATCAACCTAGTACATTGACTCTGGCACCTCTTGGCATATCACACATCGTCAGGATTGGTTTACAGATACACGCCTTTCATTGATTCAGTGATCTTTGGAGGAGGCGAAGAGTATACTGTTGTCGGAAAGGGCAACGTTCAGATTTCATCTGGTGGGAGGGATTTGATATTTCTCAATGTATAATTTGTACCAAGTATGGAGCTCAATCTACTATCAATCAATTAGATTATGCATCATTCTCCATTTATCCATAGTTGGATGTCATCTTCGTTTTGCAAAAGTGCAACATTGTTGACAAGGAGACTCGCACTACAGTTGCTATTGGCATTGAAGATCAAGGTCTTTATAGACTTGTTGATTCCAGGTTTTTTTTTTAAATTCCTTAATAATTATTTCTAGGGTTTACAATTTTTTCCCTTAAAAATTATTCTGGGTTTTCACGATTTTTCCTAAAAAAATTGTTTGGTGGGTTTTCACGATTTTTCTTGAAAAATTGTCTGAAGGTTTTCACAATTTTTTCTTGAAAAATTGTTCGTTAGTTTTTTCGATTTTTTCCTCAAAAATCATCTATAATTCATGAAGTTCACATGGGATTTTGGTTATCTGGGTTTTACCATTTTTTCCACAAAAACGATGATTTGTAACCTCAGATTTCAGGGTTTGACGGATTTTCCATAAAAAACATGCTATCTTGCAATTTGTTTTGGGTGACACCTAGAGTTGCTGAGGCGAACATCTGCAATCATGGTATCTTGCAGTCTGTTTTGTTGTTGGAGCGAACAATGCTCAGTGCTCATCTACAAAAGTTTTTGCTGTTTTTGCTAAAATCGTGTTTGTTGCTCTTTAGAGTGTTTGCCGATTTTTCCTCAAAATCGTGTTTTCAACTCAGTATTTTGTGTGTGATGGTACTGTAATTCACGTGTGAGGATTACATCAGGTTGGACAGCTTCTAGTACTCTTGGTCATCAACATTCTGCAAATCCTAGGAGGGTCTCCATAGCACTCTTTGCATTTGTGATCAAAATACCTGCAATGTCTTCTATAAGGTATTGAGTACGATGACCATTAGGGAGGGTATTAAATAATATTATATCTGCAAAGCTAAAGCCCTATAGTTCCCACCCACCCGGGTCGGTTTGCCAATCATATGACCCAGACTTTTGAGAAATGGAGAGATGGTTTATTAGGGAAATATCGTTTGGTCGCTGAACCAGTCATATGTAGCGATCAAAATGAATAATGGTCATCTTAGTTGTCCACTTAGTTGTCTTTTTTAGTTTGTTTAGTGTAACTACTACTTTTATTAGAAGGCCAAGTTAGCTTTTTAGGTTTAAGCTTTTTAGCTTCATGTTGAAGCTTCAGTTGAACGGTTTGTTCTTTTTAGAACGCCATCTTGTAATTCTCTTTATATAAATTGTATATTCGTGAATAAAGCATTCGATTATTTGAGCCAGTTGCACTATCTTCCACTAAGGCAAAATATAAGGCAGCAATTAGTACAAGTTGTAAGGTAATGCGGTTAAGAAGGCTATTCGTTGATATTCAATTGGATCAAACTATACTGGCCTTACTTTTCTGTGACAACCAAAGTGTTCTCGAGATGGTGAAAAGTCCAATCTATCATGCCTGGACTAAACATATTGAAGTTCACCATCATTAAATTCGGGAGTTGGTCAATAACAAAGACATTTGTCCTTATTATTGTCCTACAGATAAATTTGTCAACTTCAAAGATACACATGGAACCATGTCTAGTTTAGTCATTATGGGGATCTATTACATTAATATAGATTATTGTCGCATTTTAGAATATATGTTAGCATTATGGTATACATGTTAGTTTTATATTTTTTATTATAGTTATCATCAGCACTTTGTTGTAAGTTGTTTAACATAGGTTGTAGGATGTTGGGAGCTTGTTCCTAAATAATAGGATTGGTTATTTTATTCTTTGGCTTATTTAATAAGCCATTCTGCAATGTAATATTTAATGGCTCAAGAATATGATAATAATAGTTGGTTCTTGGCCATTATACCCATTTTTGTGTGAAATCAATTTTATATAGTTCTTTCAGGTGTGAGTGCCCCAATAGACTACCTTGTGAATCTATCAAAAAGAAGTTACTATCTAATTAATTTTACAAAACAACAAATGAAAACTAGATAAAACAATTCTCACCTCGAAGCGACCCGGACATTATACTCCTTTCCTGGATGGTAAAATTCTGCAAGACCCCAATCAATAAGACGTAGTTTCCTCTGCTCATGATCAATCATTACATTGTGTGGCTTAACATCACGATGCATGATACCCTGGGAATGGCAGTAATCTAATGCCTGCAAGAAAAAACAGCATTTTCAGGTACCATAATTTCTCAGAAACAAAATCACAAAAATCAAAATTTCCAACTTTTAAATCACATGTTCAGCTAAGCAAAACTCCAACAGGCATTCTTAATTACATGATACCATTATTTATGGGCAATGCACAAATAAGACATTATTCAGCAGCCCAAAAATGACCTTATTCACTGACAACAAGTGCCTCCTTAAAAAAAATCACCAAGAAAAAAAAATTCCCACACCGCCTTCTTTAGCATTAAGAGACGAAACGGTTTAAGACCAAAATAATTCTACACCCCAAAAAGATGGCGAAGAAGTACTAATGACCATCATGTAAGAAACACTTAGGCATAGAGGAATTTGAAAGCAACACAACAGAAGACTATAATTAGGATTTCAGCGGCGTTCCATGGGGAGGTTCCCCCTTCCCAAACAATTTAGGGAGGAACTTAGAGAATAAAAATGGACATCCCTCCCCACTTTCACAACTGTCCACTGTTTTCTCCATTATTGACTCACATCTTCAGGAATGCAGAAAATTGTTTAGCATCTTGGGGACATTTCCTGTTTTATGGGAGCTATTTAGAAATATCTTCACACCCTTGGAACATCAAGGGTCATCCCCAATCTTCCAGAGTCCAGACTATCCCTCAGAAAAAAAAAGAGTCATATATTTATATTTATATTTCAATCTCACTAAATTTTTAATGGTCGATATAACAGATGTTAATGTTATTTGAATTTGAGCGCTTTGGATTGAAAATTTTTGAAATAACATTCAGTGGTCTGGTGGTAAAAATTATTTCAACCTTCTCCTAAATATTTATATGATATCTTATCCTACTCTTTGAAAAAAATTTGCAAGCTTAATAAGATTTTGGGCCTCCACGATCCTGAGGAAGTTTGGTCTAAGAGGTTAAAAAAGGTTTGGTCTAGTAGTATTGTACCCAAAAAAAAAAAAATGGATCGTTACTTTTGTTTGACAACGTTATTGTTGGCAATATTATACTTGAGCATTGATCAAAGTCTTGTTTAGAATGTGGGAATGTTGAGTCCATTCTTCATTTGTTTTTTGATTGTTTGTTTGCTAAATTAGTTTGAAATTGTTTTTCACCCACCTAGGAGAAGTTTTTTTGTAAGAATTATGTCAGTTGGCATAATATCATTTTTGGTAAAATTATCTATGCTACTAAATGTGAAAATTTTCTAGTCAACTTATAGCTTGTGATGTCTACTAAAATGCTTTGGTACCTATGGCTACTGTTGGTGATTTGAGTTGTTGGTCCCAAATCCCTAAGGTTGGGTAATCTTCCTAGTGCCAAGGGTGTCAAACCTAGGAAAAATGTCAGCAACGCCAATATTCAGGTTGGGCAACTAAGGACCAATTAGTTTATACTTTATATTGATTGATTTTGAGTCTATTGGGATAATGGGAAGATGGAGCCAATAGTAGACCAGTGCCTTTATCCAGTTGGGCAATATAGTCTTTTTAACTAAAACCAAATGTGATACCTTAATCAAGATACCACAAAAGACTATGCCTTTCAAAATGCACAAGCAAGTTGGGTTGTAAAACACATTTAAAAAACAATAAATAGTTGCACAATATTAAGTGAGTCTACTTAGTAATCCATGTGCATACCTAAATACTTATTTTAATATGCTGAAAAGATACCTTTCAAAAGATTTGCAAGACTTTACAGACATCTAGCTGACCAATTGAACAACACACATCCAAATATATATACCATATATAAGAAGATACTCAACAAAAGTTGATTCTACATTTAATCTTTTGATCTACAAAAGTTACGAATGTTCATTACAAACTCAGGAACAACCTAAATCATTTAAATACCAAAATAACTTTATCCAAGACAGGAAATTGAAACCTTAGGTCTTCCTGTGAATATCACTATCCTGTTGGTTCTACAACTACTCTTGTTCCCTCCTCTCTTTTTAGCCCATCTAGTAATTATATCATTCAACAACATCTAGAGATCTTGAGGAAAGAACCATGATCGTTTGTAGTTGCATAGGCCTCCCATGTCTGCTTGCATCACCTTCACATGGCCATACACTTAAACCATACCCTTTACATCAGCAACCATATGTTTTTGTACACCATTCATGTCTTAAAGGGGCCCATAGGCACCAAGAGGCATCTAAAATTCCTCATCTGTCAGATCATATTCATTTTGAGGTTGTTAATGGCATCTTGGATCATGTAGCAAAGTTGGTAGGGTTTTGTTCTAACAACAAAGTTTCGAGAGTTTGCACACCAAAGCAAAAAGAAGGGAAAAACTCTGACAAGCATGTTGGTATGAGAAACTCTGAAATTTGCAATCTGAAATGTTTGGGAGAGAAGTTGGCAAAGGATGCATGGATGACCAAACCTAGAACTCAAAGTTCAGGGAAAAAGGGGCCTAGGAAAAAAATTAGACATGGAGGAAAAGGCATGCTAGGGATGACAAGTCTGACAGGCATGATAATATGACAAACTCCAAAACATGAACCAATACTATGTTTATGCCTGGAATCAAAGAATGGTGCAGGCATCCTTTTGGAAGAGTTGGGGTTATTTACATGAAGATCAGTACATAGTAATGTAAACTCATACTGTCTTCCAGAATTGATGTTTTTCCAATATGTTGGTATAAGTTGATACACTTTCATTATTTATGTCCTTTTGGAATGATGTAAGCCCAAGCCTTCTATGTTGATGTTTTACAGACCTAGCTACCACTGTCATAGGCAGAAAGTATAGCATTGATTATAAATGCCAGAATGCTATCCACAAACTGAGGAACTTGAAACAGATTCCTTGAAGTTTTCAAAATGTTCCTACAAACTTATTTTATACAGGGATGGCCCTGAGCATGTTTTTTAGCCATCCCTGTGTTCCCACAATGTCCCTAGTACAGGGTAGCTGGCATTTCCCAGCAGACATGCCCCTATACAACATAGAACTAGGAATAGCCTGCAATATTTCAATCACAGAGCTTACATTAAACTGTAGCCAAAAATAGCTCACATAGTTGTGTAAGGATCAATGAAGGCTGACAATATGTAACTACCCCTCATAGGTAAGGGCATGGAACGATTAATCACAGTGTTATTTTCATGCATCAATAATGTCAAGATACACCACTCTTCACGAGATGGAAAATGTTGAAATCCAGATTGACTGGATGATGTGTAGTATAACAAATAAAGCAAAGATGACTTCTTTTACGTAAATATCTAGGAGCTCACTTGAATTAATTCTATTAACATAATTTGGAGACCAGCAGACTCACCCAGAGCATGTCTTATTTTGAGATTATAAGAGCATGAAAATGAATGCACAGAAATGGTTATGTTCAAGGTAGCTACCATGTCTTATTTGTCTCAGGAGATAAGTATGGTACAAAAACCACCATGCAAGTAAGACTAGCCTCTCAAAAGTATGTGGTCATTCTTTGCAGTTATTTTGCAATACATAAACAGTTAAACAGATTTTCATAGAAATCAATTACCCTCCATTGAAACTAGGGAGTACTGACATGAAAGTTTACAAATGACAATCTATAGCACATTTCAAAAATATAAGACTTGCTAAAACTGCAAAAAATGTATGTAAAACCCATAAGAATGTAGAAAAATACAGTAAAACTCAAGCACAGAACTCACCTTGAGAAGTTCATAAATGTAGTATCGCATATCATAATCTGTTAATGTTGGATACAGGACCTTGAAATCTGAGTTATTTACATATTCAAAAACCAGACTGGGTGTTTTAGATTGTTGGTCTCGAACTATATCATGCAGTTTCACAATATTTGGTCCTCCGCAGAGATTCTGCAATATTTTAATCTCTCTCTTGATCTGCAACAATATAAAAGAAACTTCATATAAGCTAGCTGGTAGTGTACCTCTCGAAACCACAGGGTTTTCCTAAAATGGCAGCACCTTGCTTGGGGCATTGAAAAGGCACAAGCTCTATAAATGAGGAGGAAAATAAATATTTTAAGGATCAGTTGTTAATAAAAAAACTGAATATAGCAGGAATCACATCTGATTCAGAGCCTATTTGAATAGAAAAAATAACTATTGCAGCAGCATGTTTCTCAAACAGATCAAGGGAGTGAATTACAGGAATCAAAAAAGATATGAAACAAATAGAAAACATGGTCCCAAACAACAGCCTCCATGCATACACTTACATTATAGAAAAAGGAAAAGATTAGTTATCCTAAAACTCAGTATTCTACAATAGCAATAATAGTGAAAGCTAGGTATCCATGTGTGAAGACTTCAACCTATTGCAGCTACACTTGATAAAATGTGAAATTCATGTAATCGGATGATTCATATATTTAAACTACAATTCCTATAAAACTATAATACACAAACTATGGTCCTATTATACATTTGTGGCGTACCAGAAGAAGCAAAATGGTCAAAGCCCAATATAGAATGTACATTACAATTACAGATTGATAATCCTATGCACCAACGTCCATTTCTTTGTAAACAGATCCATCCAATTCAGCTAACTAATAGATGGATTATTCAAGTTCATATAGAAGTTTTCTTGAGCTTCAACAATAACAACAAAGAAAAATGACAAATGACATGTTTACAAGAATGCTTCCGGAAGAAACTGTGTATTTTTTTGCATCAACGTTTGGGATTGCACTCCGCAATCCATCATCAGGAAGAGGAAATGTCAATCCCATGCACAGATGGTCATTTTTTCTTATAGACAAAACCCTCCATTTTAGTGAAGTGATAGACAAACTACCCAAGTTCATAGCAAGCTGTTCTTTCTTGACCTTTGGCAGTGAAAATGATGAAACACCATTTCTGTATGACCAATATCAACAGTAATAGCATATTAATGTTGACGTGATTTGTTGAACTCATCAAGTATTCTACTACAAAATGCTTCATCATTCTGCTACACAGTATGTATTATTATTTAACATTCGGTTGTTCTTTGCAACTTCCAAACTCACCATTAGATGTCACTAGACAACCTTCCAAATGGAAACACCAGTGAAGCTATTTCTAGGATACTGAATAATCATGATTTGTAATTACTCTTAAAGTTTGCAAACATTATTCTATTGGTTTCCAGTTAGTGTTCACGAGGAGTCTGTTTTACAAATAAACCTTAGTTGAAAGGTTTCTGGAATAGGTTTCGGAGAACATCAATTTAAGTAAAACCTATTAGTTTACCATCAAAATGATCCACATTTTTAGGCCTTTTCTCTAACAAATGATATCATACAATAAAAGTTAAAAAATAATTGAATAAAGCATAAATAATATAATTTATTATTAACTAAAATTGTTTCTTCTCAACATGTTAAGAGGGTAAGTAAAACAAATTCAAATTTTAGATTCCTGTTTCTTGGTCAAGTTGTTTTCCCTCCATGTAATGCTTTTCTTCAACAACCTGTTGGCTTAGCTATTTGCCATTAATGTTTCAATATTTGTTGATCCATAAACATATTTAATTTGTAAACATAGTATTTGTTATCTATTGAGTTTGAATGTCTTCCAGTATCTTTTCAAGTTTCTGCAGACTCAAATACAAAAAGATATTCTTTCATAAAGTAATCTTTGATTGCTCAAATTTATCTTTTAAGAATGCATAATTATCAGTGAAAATGCACAAAGGAAGCATAGCATGAATATCAAATTGGATCGGATTAGAAGCAGAACGATGGCATAAAAAAGTGCCAAAGGAAGTCTCGTTACTAAAGGGCAAATTCTTGATGCTTCGCCTGCCTGAAAACAGCTGGCAATTAAGCAGCATAACTATTTGAGATTCTGTTAGAATATTATGGTTGCATTGTTATTATTCAGTATAGTGCTTTGTGCTTATGAGTGAACCAATGATGTAATAGTGCTTTAATGCCTATATTTGGGTTGTGGAAATATCCCATATGGACTGTACCTCATAGGTCACAGGTTTAGCGACTATTTAAAGAGGTCAGTTCCACTATGATTTTTACCAAAGCTATACTTTTTATGTAATTGAGTATTCAAAGTAATTTCAAACAGTGGACTAATGAAGGTAGCACACCCAATGTACTCATTTTTTAATTCTTTCATCTAAGTGTTTTCCTTCAATAATGCAGATCCTATGTGAAGTGGTTTTCCTAAAACAGTATCAGATTTTGAATAAACACGAGGGCAATCTTCATGTTTTGCACAGGTATTTTGCATAAGATGGGCACAATTTTTACTTCATTTGTTTGTTTCAGTGTAAATTTTCAGGTTTAATGCAGGTCCAACATTTACAAGTCGCTAATACAAGTGTTTGGCACATTTGTGAGGTGAATCATCTTGTTTGAAGTTTTTTATTTTTATATTTTTTGTTGCAAAACCCACCATAAGAATTTTCAAATAACACTTTAAGATTAGTTTGTGACTGTAACAGAGGACAAATGAGTTGCTATTGTTCCTGGCTGTGGACATTAGCACTGTACCTGAAAGGGATTTCCATTCTGACCATGGAGATCTGTAACAAATGGAGCTGCACGTCTGCATGGTATGGCCTTGTTGCTTAGCAAATCTCAGTTTGCTAGTTTTTTTCCAATATTAGATAATATTTACTATGCAATGGTTTTCATTTGTTTAAAGTTTCCCTTGACTGAAGATCCTACTTTCTGAACATTCTAGAATGTTTTCCCCACAGATTCACCATTAGTTGTGCCCTATTGCACAATTGCCTTTGATTTCATTTGCTGTTATTTGCCTTCTTTGGACATTTGTTGTTACCACATGATGTACCATTTCTTATTTGAACTAGGGACCCTCTTCAAACAATAGAAACCTTGATTGAAATGTGCCTCTAGTTTCTAGTTTCTAGTTTCTATTCTAAGGAGTTCTCTAGTTTTATTTTCTCAATTGCTGTTTCCTTGGATTATATTTCCCTAGTTGCCACAGCCTTAGTAATTTTTTCATACTGTCTTGTAGAAAAATGAAAATTCATTTAACTAGTTTCTAAATGTCACTGGGTCCACTTTTTGGAGCCTTCTCCAAGGTTTTTCAAGTCTTTTTGAAATTTGATGTCCTTTGGACCAGAAATGTCTTAATAATTTAACATGTTTTCGTTTTCTCAAGAGTTCTAGATTCCAGACAATCTTTCCTATCTTCCACCAGCTTTTTAAATTCCAGATCAATTGAGCTTTATAGATCAAGTTTAATCTAAAGCTAATGAACATAGGGTCTTTTAAACCTTGCTTTTCCTTGTGAACTTTCCTCCAAATTTGAAATCAGTTTAAGTGCAGTTTGTTCACTTTCATGTCTGAGCTTTTTTGCTTTGTGGTGTTTAGCCAGCCTTCCTTGGACCAAAAAATTAATTAAACCAGTTTGTTTCAATTTTGTTATGCCCAATAGTGGAAACATGAGTGAATTATCCAATGAAGCCCCAAAACCCCCAAATTTATGAATCCTGATCTATATTTTGTTTCAACTACAGATTTTGATTGCTTTTTTCAAATCCCATCGTACCTATGACTTTCCAAAGCCTATACATTGATGACACTTGTCATTACAAAATTTATCTGATTGTCGAGTCTTTTGCCAGGTGTGAACCCAAATTTAAAACCGTTATTTAACCTGCTTTATAATGCTTTCAAACTCATTCCCATTCAGAACTCCCTAGTGATTTTGAAGCCTGTTTCTATCCTCTGAAAACCTAGACTTATTGAACTTATTGAATCTTGTGTATCTATTTTTGCATCCAGATATTTTGCCAACACTCATTGTAAATCCAAGCACTATTAAACCCTATGACTATACATTGTAACCCGACAAACTGGTCAAACCAGACAATCTCACATAACCTAATACATTCCTATCATATATCCTTGTGGACCCTCACACAAGCATACGCTAAGGTACAACTGACCCCTATTTTTTATGAAGTCCACGATCAAGTGCCCAATAAAGGACAGTCTATCCTTGCAGCAAACCTAAGATTTATATCCACAACAGCAGAAATATCACTAAGAAACCAAAATTCAGAACTTTACATTACATCCCGGCCACTAATATGACAATAGGGCTCAGAAAATATGACTGATGATTCGGCTTCACCTGCCTATAGGTTACTGCCCAGAAACAAAGGCATTTTAACACAATGATCTTTTTATCTCCCTTGAGTTATTTAGACCCCTGTATTTCTATATGCTATTCTTCCTAGGCCTGTGCCTGCATTTCAATACCATTCCCTTTTGTAACTTATCTCCTTTCAGTCATATGTAATGCCTTATATCATATTTAAATCAATCTGGTAAAAGTAGTTTTCTAAGGAGGAAGATATTCTATGGCCTTACTCTATGCTCTCTATATCTTTTGTTCATCACATCTGTTCACACATATATTCTTACCTTGCACTATATCTAGGATGCTGAGGGAGAGAGTCCTTAAGAATGTGTGAGCCCACATTTAATTCCCAACGGATCCCTCCAGGAATAAACTACTGTCACGCAGCCCCCTCTCTTCAACATATGTCCTAATTTTTTTAACAAAATTGTAACCATTTAGGAAGGAGTCATCGCCAGCCAATAAATGTTACAAGCCATGATCAAAATGGCGCATAAAGGGAGGAAAGATGTCTGATAGTTGCTATAGATAAATGGAACCACCAACCAATAGCTAGAAATGATTATCACAACCTTCAATTCAGTCATCCAGCAATGGGGAATGAAATGCCAATCTAGTTAATAATAGGTGAGCCAAGAAGAGACAACCACATCCAGCATGGAATAGATAAGCAGCCAACACCAACAAAAGCCTTTGGCAGGTCCCAGTAGGGAATAAGTGCTCAGAAAGGAAGTTTAAACCATAGATGGCATACTTGCCAAGTAAAATGCAAAACGAGGTTTTGAGCCATTTACTCGCTAGAAAGACTCACCAACTTTATAGCAAGTACTCACCAGAAAATTGGCAAGTTTGACAAAAAAAAACTATCCAAACACAATAAAACGCAAAACACAAAAATAACGTGAAAAAAAAATCAGAAAAAATAGTCTGAAAGATCATGATTTTGCCCTATAAAATTATAAATGCATGAATGCCCCTCACAATCATGATTTTGCCCTATAAATGCATGAATGCCCCTCATACTTCCACACATAACACTTGGAGAAAAAATATACTTCATAAAAATGTGCCAAATACCTAATTTCTCTCTTAAGTAAAAATTATGAAATGGTGTGCGACAAGAAGTTTTGTGTGGTTTCAAGGCCTTAATTTGGGCTTGGAATGTGCCAAGGGGGCACTACCCCCCAAACCCCCACAAGGGGCATCACCCCTCAACCCCATTCGGAATCTCCACTCCTAGGTCCCCACTAGTTATTGGGATCTCCTCTCATATAAGAAATATGATTAAAATGAGGGGATTTAGAGGAGACCAGAATCGACAACCTAGACAATTATTGTTATCACTATCATAATATCATTGATCAATGATGAAGTATCATACTATGAGTATCAAAAAATCATTGATTTGGTCGAATCAAAGCCACAAACACATCCTTCAATTGAGTGAGGGGCTACAACAAAGTGCAAAGATTAGAAACTACCCAAGTTTTCACTAGAATAGGGAAGACGAAGATCTCAAATGTTGTAATATGTAATTTATGAATTATGATGATGATTTTCAAAGAATATCATCATAAATTCATAAGACTTGCCAGCTAACTATTGTATCTAGATTTCACATGATGCAATTTTGTACTCGATTTGTATTCAAATGAATCAAATTTAATAGAACAAACTTTTGTACTCATTGGATATATATTCTCTTTGAATTTTGCAAAAAAAAATTGTGTTTTTAAAGGAATTTAAACAATTTATTAAGTTGCCACGTCGCAAATTTTGGGTCTCCCGAGTTTTTGCCAAGTTCAAGTTTTCCGACTATGGTTTAAACAATCAAAATAAAGTATGGTGGCCCCCTTCCATGACATGCAAAACTTCTAGGATTGATGTTTTATTCTCAACAAATCATGCCAAGACAAAATAAATGTGGGCTCCAACAAATATCAATCTTTGTAATAAATCAAATCCTTCAACAATAGCATCCGTTTATGCCTTGTCTGGCCCATATATGGTGAGCCCCCTTCTATGACATGCAAACCTTCCAAGATTGTTGTTTTATTCTTAGCAGATCATGCCAAACCAAAAGAGGTGTAGGCCCCAATAGATATAACAGATCAATCATAGTAATAAATTAAATCCTTCAACATTTGCATCCAGCAATGCCTTGTCGGCCCCACATTACCAGTTAGGAATCTCAAGAAAGCTAAAATCAAATGACATCTGTTTTGAAGAACTTGTGGGCCTGTTGACGTGTATTTTGTACACCATCATACACAGAATAAAATACCTAAGGGCATCTTATCCTCTCTTGAAAAAAGTCTCTAACTGCTGAAGATTCGCATGAAGGATCAGTTAGGATGACTCCAAGGTTCCTTTGGTTGCGAAGATTTCTAGCTATGACCCTTTGATGTTCTTCGGCTATATCTTCCTCTTGCTCTAAGATGATCCTGACTCTGCTATATTCGACTTGACTTCTCCTTGCGTTCCAAGCTACTTGATTCAATTCGGAAATGATGTCCTCTTGGGTATTGCCTACTTGCAGATTGGGTTGCACTACTTGATTCAGTCCTTCATTTGGCAACACCATCGTACTTCATGATCATGTTTGCAATGTTTTTCCCTTTTTCAAAATCTTCGGACTTCGAACTTCGGAAACTAAAAGCCCTCCTTCTAGCGCCAATTCTGTTGACGTGTATTTTATACACAATCATACACAGAATAAAATACCAATAGGTATCTTATCCTCTCTTGAGAAAATAGTCTCTAACTGCTGAATATCTGCAAAAAGGATCAGTTAGATGGACTCCAAGGTTCTTTTAGTGGGGTCTCCACGTGTGGACAAGCTTTTTAATGGTATGATGTGATTTGTTGTTTCCTCCAAGGCGTCTTACGGATTCCAAAGGCTCGAAGATTCTACTAAACTAAAAAGAGCTTTCAAAAAATAGCAAAAGGACAAGGTTTAAGGAAGTCTAATCTAGCCTAACCCTATGAACGACTTAGCATGAATGAGATTTGGCAAGACTCAACCAACTTCAATTTTGCCATAAGATAACAACTCAATTGAAATTAGTGCGATCTTCTAAGGTAATAATGATGTTCAATGCATCAAAGACCAAGGACACTACTACGAAGGTACATATCCTAGATACGAAAATGCTTGAAGGTTAGGGACTCAAAATGTTCTCCAGTCGACCACGCAAGGCGTTCCTACAATCAGCAAGAAGCTAGTGGTTTGGATTGCGAATCCCACCAAATATCAAATCTCACACTTAGTCTTTCAAATTAACAAACTACTTTGATTGAGCGTGATTCAAGTACATCCAACAACCATGAAGATAACTTAAGAAATTTGCAACAAAACACCATAACTTCAATATTTTATTGATTTCCAAGTCATCATATACAACAATTGCTTGAATTTCTCTCTTCAAGACTCAATCTTGCTACAAAATAAGAATTGCTTCTAACTCTAATCTCTCTATTTCACTCTTATCTGACTATTCGACTATTAACTATTACCAAATGAAATGAAAAATGGGGGTATAAATAGCATCCCCAGTTACAATGAAAGGTCCAGATTGAAAGTAAATCAACGGACAAGATCATGACACCTAAACCCTAATTAGGGTTTGTTATAAATGACCTCCTTTTTACTGAACAATATTAAATACATAGCCAAATATTAAATTTGGCACAAAAATCTAGGAGGTATCAACCAATGAGAAATAAGATGTCATGTCATCTGTAACAACCTTTCATCTAGAATCTTATTCCCTTTCCAATTCTCTTTCTTAGCATATGCAATGAATTTTGTCACGATTCCTTCGATTTCTGTGATTGGAATCTCGGGAAGATTCTTGATACTCTCTTCTAAGTGGATGACCTGATCGAATGCATCTAGAAGAGCTGCGTCCCAAGTAGGTTCAAGTTCCTTCGTTCTATCAATCAGGAGCATGGTGGCATACATCTGATCATACTGTTCATCTGTAACATCTGCGTCCTTGCGAAAGATGATCTTGATTCTATCCTCAAATTCTTGTATATCCACATCTGTCTCGACCTCGATCCTTCTGCCAAGAATGGTACGAAGTACCTCAAATACTCTGTCCTGGATCGGATTGATCACCTCCTCAACTTGACTACATCTAACACTGATGTCCTCGAAGAGAACATTCTTTATATGGAGTAAAGTTGACCACTGGAACAAACTGTGAGAATCACCCTCCAAGATCCTCTCCTGCGTTAAAATTCTTCTGGATGTATGTCTTATTACTTTCAAGACGGGGATGACAACGTCCTTGGTATGGGCAAATGCAGCTACCGTTGCCATCAATCTGTGGATTATCTCAAGAACTTGGATAGCCTGATGGGTGATCTTCGACATCCTTGAAACAAATTCTATGGCCACTGTGTGAGATCTATCCATCCAACTACATGTACGCTGGACCAGGTTCCTGAATCTTTCTGCTTCATTGATCGATTGAAGGGGCAATGCCTGCACTGGTGATCTAACTGGATCCTGACGTCCCAAAGGTTCATTGATGTGACTGAAATATGTCCTCCATGCACCGACCTCTCTCTCAAGCTTTCTATTCTTTTCCACTTCTTCTCTAAACTTGTCCTTCAATGCCTCAAATGTGTCGGTGGCATCATCTAAAGTCTGCTCTGCTGTGGATGGTCCTAACTCAAAAGTCTGTACATCATAATCCTCTGCTAGGATCTCACCCTCATATTTATCTGCTGCCGGTGTAGCTATCTGCAGTTTTCTAGATCCAGTCTCATCTCGAATCATCTTGGACATCTTTGTAGCCTTCTTCTTCTCTGTTATCACATGTGAACGTCCAACAAGGCTCTCTAAATCAATTGCATTGTCCTCGTCCTCAATTACGATCACCTTGGTCAATCTTTCCTTCAACCAATCTGGGATATTCGATCTTGTCTCTTGAACTTGAATTTCTTTATGTACTATTTCTTCTTGTCTGGGAGGAGATGTTACTTCATTATCTTCTTCTAAATCATAGTCTTGGAGAGATCCATCTGACGAAACATGTTGTGCCTGTCCTTCCTCCTGTCTGTCATTCTGTACCATCGACTCCATGGACTCTTCCACTCGAACTGTTCTATCCTCTGGTCTGGAAGAAGTACCCGGTACTTGATCTTTGTTGGCACCTTGCTTTTTCTTGGAAGACTCTTTCTTTTCTGATCTTTCCTTTCTCTTCGAACCTCTCGAATGGAGATTGCCCTCACTGGCACATCGAAGGTTACCTTCACCTGAATTCCTAGGATTAGGATTGCCTTCACTAACACTTGCTCCACCTTCGGCTGGTTTTTCTTCCAAAGTAAAAGACATAGCTATGCCTTGTTCTCTCAACTTCTGATGCTGAACGTCTACCCATCTGCGAGTACAAGACAAGACTGGTGCCATCAAATCATCTAAATCCACGACCTCGGGCTCATTCCAATTCAAACTTATTGTTTTGCTTTCTCTATCATATGAAGACTGGATGTGCCTGCCATTGTCCTGAGCTTGGTCGGCCACTCTGTAAATCCTGCATTTCCTGATGAAATCCAAAGGCAATCTAGAATGTATCTTTCGTTTCACTTCGAGATCATCTAGGAGATTCATCATAAAATCTTCAATTTGGTGCTCATGTTTAAATCTTCTACCGACCGTTTCCTCTAAATGTCCATGTGGATCAAAGCTATTCCTCCAGGCAAAAGATGAAAAAGAATACAAGGCTAACTCCTTCTCTGCGTCATCCATGGCTAAGACATTAGGACATACCTCAACTGAATTACCCAAAATAACAGGTACCTGAACTCCATTCTGATGTCTGTGTCTGAATGCCTTCACATATGCTGCCAACTGCCTTGTTACCTCAAGTAACACAATTCTGTCTGTTGGATACCTCGGCAACATGTATGGAGGTAAAGGACATCCATGCACTCTAATGTAAGTGAACTTGGGAAACTGAATGAACCAAGCACCATACCTCTTGATGAACTCCTGGGCATCCTGAGATACTCTGTTGTGAATCCCTCCTTGCAACGTCCTTGTGATGTTCATCGTGAAAGTATCATTGACTAACTTGTAGTTCTTCCCTGGTGGATGATGCAAGTAGGTATAGGATTCACAAGCTCTGACCTCGCCGGGTCCTCTTCCAATCACTCCTCTGTGAGGTAGTCCTGCGTACTCAACACTCCTGATCAACGCATAGATGACGTATGAACTCATGTGGAAGGACTTAGTAGCCCTGAGTCTTCTCAACTGTACGTCTAAGCAATGGCTAACTATCCTAGCCCAATGTATCGTACCCTTTCCTTGAACAATCACCTGGATGAAGTAAAACATCCATTTCTCAAAATAGAAGGCATGAGGTGCTCCTGTAACTCTGTTGAGCATGGTAATCATATCTCTGTACTCCTCCTGGAAATCAATCCGATGCGGTGTGTTCGGTACTTTGCTCAGACGGGGACGACTCTTAAGTAGCCAATTCTTGTTGATTATGCTTAGGCAAGCATCTGGATCATCATCGTACACTGACCTGGCTCCTTCAATGCTCTTATATATCATGTCCCTGTGCTCTGGAAGATGGAAAGCCTCACTTATGGCTTCCTCTGAAAGGTACGCCAAAGTGTTTCCCTCATTGGACACAATTGTCCTGGACTGTGGATTGTAGTGACGGGCACACTCGATCATCAACTCGTGGCACTGAACAGCTGGAGGAAAACCGGCCGCCTTGATGATGCCACTCTCTATTATTCTCCGGGCGACAGGTGATGGCTTGCCAATGTAAGGGACCTCTCGAAACTTCTTCGTGCTAAAGTTCCCCAGGTTTGTATCTCCAATGTTGCTCCACTTAGACACGATCTTGGTCTCCACTTCTTCGGTCTTCTGATCTTCTTTCATGAGAGCTGAGCGGCTGGTGGATGCTCCCGCCTTTGGGGTCACCATACCTACACAACATTTCATTATAAGAACTAGATTTTGCAATAAATAACGTTGATTAGAGAGATAAAGTTTTTAGGAAACCTCATGATAAGTCTTTAGAGTTATCATTTCCTAAAAAACAACGATTGAGCTAAGAGATTCAAAATTCAAAACTTCAAAATTTGAAATACGACGATCTAAAATTCAAAATTAAAACAATAAAACCAAATCGCCATACCTCACTAGAGAACTAACTCTAGAATGCAAAAAGAACAAAATCGCCTAGGCAAAATTGGAGGAGTAAAATAGTCTTCAATGTGGTCTCCTCAAAATCGACTTCGCCACCTTTGGATTTCAATGTGATCTTCAAGTATCGCCTTTGGCGTGGTCTTAAATGGATCTCCAAGTTCGCATTTGGTGTGGTCTTCAAATTCGCACCACCCTTGGATAACTAAGCGCCACCCTTGGTTTGAATTCGCACCACCTTTGAACACACTTCGCACTATATTCGCCTCTCCTCAATTCGCATGAAGAAAGGTAAAAATGATTATGTGAAAATGAAAATTTCCACTCCCCTTATATATAGCGCTCACACCTTTTCATCCCCTAGGCCGACTTGATAAATAAAACCATTTTTTAAATGATTTTCAATAAAATAACAAGGCCGACTTGCTTAATTGAGCGCTCCAAATTGATTTTTATTAATTAATTAATTAATTATTAATGCCTTGCGTTTTTTAAATTTCGATTTTTCATTGTTGGCGAATAACACACTTTATTTGTTCCTTTTGCGCTTGATTCATTTGTCTTCATTATGTGTTTGGTCATTTTAAGGGGTCATCGCCCTTGTCCCTTGGAGAGGGACAGGAGCGATCCATGTCCTTTTCCTTGACCTTGGCAACTTTACACTTTGATCTCCTTTGCAATGTCTTCTAGACGCCGTCCTTCGCTCTTCCTAACCTCGCTTTGCTTTGATCTTGAAGGAACGTAAGTGTTTTGATAAGATCGCCCTGGTCCTTGTCCAAAGGACAGGAGCGATGTGAGGCTTTTACATTGTTTGGCGATGTTTGGACGTTGAAAACCCTTGCGAATTATCTTCACACGATGCCTTGGACCCTCTAAAACATTGCGAAGTCTTGTCCTTACGTAAATTTTGCACGAAATGGCCAATGCATTCAACATCGCCCTGGTCCCTTCCTGAGGGACAGGAGCGATCTAGGCTATAGGGTGCGAATTTCATCATTGCGACGACCTTTGAATGTTTGTGCTTGCTAAAAAAAAAGGTCTTGAAGTGTCCCTCGCCACCTTGACTTGACTTGGATCGACCTTGAACTTTGGAGGAACGACCTTGAACTTGCATAGGAAGTATCATCGCCATTGTATCGCCCTGGTCCCTTGGAGAGGGACAGGAGCGATTCTCCCTTTATGGCCTTTATTTTCACCTTGCCAGGTTCCGAGTTTATATTCAACGAACTCGTCCTTCTTCACTCTATTCGTTCATGCCTTGACATTGTTTGTAACTTTGCAAGAAAATCAATTATATCAAAAATCGCTCTGGTCCCTTCCTGAGGGACAGGAGCGAACTAGGCATTTAGCACTGTTATGGACGTCCCAAAAATCTTCAATTTATATTCAACGCATTTATCTCATGTTTTTCCTTGTTTTTGAACGTAAACTTGCCTTGACCTTTGTCTGGATTTTGCATAATGAAGGAAATCGCTCTGGTCCCTGGGAGAGGGACGAGAGCTACAAGGTACCTCGCCCTGGTCCCTTGGAGAGGGACAGGAGCGATTTGGGCATTCTAGGTCATTCTCCTTCATTTTTGCATCTCAAATTATATTCATTTGGCAAAGCATCTTCCTTTGGACCCTTTCAAATTGCTAAGTCATCAAAATCTTGCAAGGACAAGGCGAAATTTGATTTGTAGCTCCGCTCCTTCACTGAGGGACAGGAGCGATTTTCCTCCTGGAGGCATTTCTGTGCTCATGAAAATCTTCAATTTATATTCAATGGAAAGATATCGCCGTTCTCCATCACTTCCAACTTGAAATTTGTCTGGACTCTGCAGGGATGATGAGATATTTGAAAATGAGCTCCCGTCCTTCACTGAGGGACAGGAGCGATTTTGCTCCTACCGGCCAAAATAACATGATTTTTCACGTTTTAACACTTCACGAGGCGAAAACAAATCAATTCCAATGCCCAGGATCAAAAATCAAAAAAGTCAAAATTTAGTCAAAATATTCAATCGGACAAAAATTCACACTTCACTCTCAACACTTAGACAAATTTAAGCTCTGCATCAACATTCCAATTGAACATTAAACCATTCTGGCGAATTCATTGCATTCAAAATTTGCATCCTAGAAAAGGAAGCTCAAAAGCTCTCAAAAACGACTGGATTTTGGCCTGAAAAGACAAAATTTAAAACCCTAAGGCTTGACCCTAAATCCAGACGACTAACCGACTAACAAAATCCTAAAAACGAAAGCAAAAGGCAAGGGAAAAACGAGCAAAAAGAGGGGGTCCCCATTTGCGATGGGGCGATGTGTGAAATGGTCACAACATCTGGCGACACCACTGAGAAATGTTGCAAAACATTTGGGAATCAATCTTTCTAAAGGAAAACTCAGAAAACTTCCCTTAACAAAACCAGGAGTTAAGAAACACTTACAAGAAGAGACCATCATATTGAGACAAAGTATCAAGTCCACAGTTACCCATGTGTGTGCAAAGGCGTTAATTCCCCTCAACAAGACAATCATGATCTTCAGGTTCCCTTGTGATAAGCTACGTAGTTCGTCTAAACTCCAAAAGCATCCTGGATAGAGCCTCGCTGCCAGTCGGACGTCCATAGTCCCGACGAGGTTATCGCCGCAAGCTCACGAACATTGCTCCATTGCCAGTCAGGCGTCTATAGCCCCGATGGAGTTACTCGTAAATTCCCTTTAGCCAATTTTGATATTTCTCTTTAGCTCATTTCTTTCTTTTGATTTTTCTCATTTTTTCATCTTTTCTTTTGATACTGCTTTTCAGTTCCGTCAATTCTTTGGCTCGTGAGTAGTGAAACTCACTAGGGTTTGAGGATTGCGGTGGCGCTGAAGCTAAACTTTAGATTTTTCACTGATCACAGCTTCGCCTGTAAACCATAATGACTCGGAGATTATAAGTGTGTGAAAATATAATAACTGAAGGACAAAAATACGTGAGTTCAATAAACTAATCAACTTCAATGCAAATACGTCCTGACTCAAAGCTTCATTGAAAGAAACTCCCTTTGTAATTCCAAAAGACCTCATGATTTTCCAAATGCAATCAACAACCTAGCAGGAAGTCAGAGCGTTACATAACAAAATCACCCAATGTCAAATGGATACCCCTCAAGACAAAACAACTAACCTAAAAAAAACAAAAACGCCTAAACTAAGAACGAAAACAAAAGGCAAACCAAAACGAAACGAAACAAACAAACGGAAAACAACGAAAGCAAACTAAACTAACTATGTACAAGGGAAGGCCTTGGCATTTTAGGATTGGAAATAATGTTTGAGATATCTCCCATTGACAGGCAACGGGATGTCTTCTCCAGTTAAAGTCTGCAACCTAAATGCATTTTCTCCCAATATCTCTGAAATTTGATAAGGGCCTTTCCAAAGCTTATCAAACTTATCATGTTCCCCTCTTTTCTCATGTGCTTTGTCCCAATACAGGACGAGGTCCGAAATTCGGAACGCCTTGACTCTTGCTTGTCGATCAAACCATCTCTTCACCACTCCTTGGTGTTTAGCAAAGTTCTCTAGTGCTTGATCTCTTTTCTCTTCTAGGTTCATCAACTGTGTCAATCTGGCCTGTACTGCATCAGTGTCTTCCATGTACTCCTGAATGAACTTCAAAGTCGGGATCCTGAGTTGCATGGGGAAGACTGGGTCTTGGCCATAAACTAGAAAATAAGGCGAAATGCCTAATGCGTTCTTCGTTCTGATTCTGTCTGCCCATAAAGCAAATCTCAACTGGGTGTGCCATTCTCTGGGGCTTCTCTCTAATAATTTCTTGATAACACTAAGCAAATTTTTGTTGGTGGACTCTGCTAACCCATTACCCTGAGGATAATAATTCGATGAGAACTTGAGGGTTACTCCGTACTCAAAAGCCCAATTTGAGAATCTCAATGATGTGAACGCCGATCCATTGTCGCAAACCAACGCATAAGGGCATCCAAACCTTGTGATTATGTTCTCCTCTAGAAACTTGATTACAACTTCAGTAGAACAAACCTTAAGTGCTTGTGCCTCTGACCATCTGGTACAATAATCTGTAGCTGTAATGATGTACTTGTGTTGTGCTGAGGATGCGGGGTTGATGACACCAATAAAATCCATTCCCCATTTAGCAAATGGTCTGGCTTCAATCACCGGATTCAGTGGCATGGCAGGATTTCTTTCTCTAATAGCTGCGACTTGACATGTGTGGCAAGTTTTAATGTGATTGAATGTATCTTTAAAAAGCGTAGGCCAGTAATATCCTGCTCTTAGGATCTGGTGTGCTGTAGCGAGGTTGGCTCCATGTCCGGTCCCAAACTTGGAATGGAAATGTTCAATTATCTGCTTTGCTTCATCTTTGCCAACACATCTCAGGTATACTCCTTCATAGTTTTTGCGATATAAAACAGATCCTTGAAGCATGTAATGTTGACACTTTAATCTTAATGCTCTTTTCTGTGTAGGTGTCATATGAGCAGGACATCTGTGATTAAGCAAATATGTCACAATATTTTTGTACCATTCATCAGGTGCGACATCCTCTAATTCATAAATTTGTTGGACTAATCCTGGTCCATCAATTGCTAATGTCTGCGCCAAAGCTTGTCCTCGGACAAGTTTCATGGGCTGTATCTCAATATCAAACTCTTGGATAATGGCGACCCACTTTCCTCTTCTCTCTCCTAATTCGTTTTGCATGAGAAGAGTCTTGACTGCCGCATCAGGCACTATTGCATAAATCTTGGCTCTCAGGAGGTAGTGTCTGAATTTCTTCACTGCCTTTACTAATGCGTATGCTTGTTTTTCAACGTTTGGATATCTGAGTTCTGCATCTTTCAACGGAGTGCTCATGAAAGCAATTGGGTTTTCGTCCCTCTCTTCACTTCTCTGGGTGAGGATGGCGGCACAAGTGTAATCAGAGGCGAAGGAATATAGATAGAATGGCCTGAGATAATCTGGACTAATCAAAACTGGCGCTTCCATGATTGCGGTCTTTATTTCTTCAAATGCCCTTCTGGCTTGTGGAGTCCACTCGACCTTTGCATCTTTCTTTAACATTTCATTCAGTGGTCTGACAATCTCGGCAAATCCGGTAATGAATTTTCGGACGAAGTTGATCTTGCCGAAAAATGACTTGAGTTCTTTCTTACTTGCTGGCAAATTAATAGTGGATATGGCCTTCACTCTTTCAGGATCGATAGATATTCCTTTCTCTGAAATGACATGTCCTAAAAGCTTTCCTTCTGTGACTCCAAATATGCATTTCTTTGGATTAAGGGAGACACCGTATCTTCTGCATCTTTGGAAGACTCTTCTCAAGTCGTCCACATGATCTTCTCTTTGCCTAGAGAAAACTGTGATATCATCCATATATATAATAATGCTTTTACCAATTAAATCTCTGAAAGCGATATCCATAGCTCTCTGGAATGTGGCCCCGGCATTTATGAGTCCAAAAGGCATTCTTTTATAGGCAAATGTTCCCCATTTGGTGGTGAAAGCAGTCTTCAGTCGATCTTCAGGTTCGACTAGGACTTGATTGTATCCTGAATATCCGTCTAGGAAGGACATCATCTGTGATCCATTGACGATCTGCAGTACTTCATCTAATGATGGGAGCGGATAATTATCTTTTTCTGACGCTCTGTTGAGATTTCTAAAATCAACACACAATCTGATCTCTCCATTTTTCTTTCTAACAGGTACCAGGTTGGCGACCCACGTCGAGTGTCTTACTGGGAAGATGATCTTGGCTGTGAGTAACTTCTTCACCTCTTGGTATATCAGTGGTTCCAACAAAGGATTAACTGGTCTTTGTCTTTGCCTGAATGGCTTGCTTCCTGGCTTCAACGGGATTGTGTGAGTGATAATTGCAGTGTCGTAGGTCTTGAGATCTTCGTAGCTCCATGCGATGACGTCTGGGAAGTCCCTCATGTTCTTGAGGATTCCATCTCTTTCAGTCGCTGTGCAGGACTTTCCAATGAAGACATTTTTAACTAGTGTCTCATCACCTAGATTGATCGCATTACACATATTGCCTTCTACGCTGTGATTCTTCTTTTCTTTCAACTTGTCAGGATCAAAAATCCTTTCTAATTCTACCATTCCTTTTGGAATAGTGTTTGTCTTTAAGTTCAGGACTCCTTCAGCATCAAACTCAGCTTCACCTACTTCATCTTCATCTATGATTTGTGTTAAGAAGACGTCCGTGTTGGCTAGGAAATCTAGAATGTGCTTGTCGTCTTCGAAAACTTGGAAATTGGTAATGTTATCTGGGACTGAAGGAACTGATACTAATTCGACTGTAAACTTCTTCAATCCTTCCATTGCCAATGGAATTAATGAGCTTGCGGCCTGTGCAAGTGAATTGGCCACTTGATTCTGATGTCTATAAATTGAATTGATATTGAAAGCATCGAAACTTTCAATTAGATCCCAGACTCGATTCCTGTACTTGGTTAATCTTTTATCATGGCAAACATATTGCTTCCTGATTTGCCTTATTGCGATTTCTGAGTCTCCATATACTTGCAGTATCTTCGCCCCTTTTTGGATGGCTAATAGTAATCCATGAACCAAAGATTCATATTCTGCTACGTTGTTAGTGCAAGGGAACTGCAATCCGTGAGCGGCAAGGTATGTTTCTCCTTTAGGACTAATCAATTCATATCCGGCTTCGGATCCTTGTTTGGACTTAGATCCATCGAACCTTAATGTCCATATCTGATTTTCTTGATTGTCTGTTTCTGGACTTTCATGACTTTCATTTGATGTGTCGGACAAAACTTCATCTTCCACAGAACTCTCGGTGTCTGTAGAGCTCTCATTCTCTAAATCTTGAGTTTCTTCTATAATTAGTGTCTGCGGGACTCTTTTGTTTACTTGCTCCAATGCGGTCTGGCATAAAGCACAAGATAATTCTGAGTGGACGGCATTGTGAATTCTACACCAATTCGGAAGGAGCAAATCTCGAACGGATGCTAGATTGCCAAGTTGCACACTTTGCTGGATGTTTCTTTGTACGAACCTTCTGAAGTTTTCAAACATCCCTTCATCCTCTTGGTCGGATCCTTGATCGCTTTCAATGACTATCTCCGTAGATTCTATCACCTCTTGTTGGGTATTTTCATCTTGTACATCTTGTATCATCAAGACTTCCTCCACCTTAGGCTTGTATGTTCCCAAGTCGGATTCCAAAAACAGGACTTCATTGTCTTCCCCATATTCAGTTATCATCAATCTCGACCTTGGAGTGCTATCGATCTTGATTTGATTCGAGACTCCTCTCCATGGTAACCACATGTGTGCGAAATCGGTCGATACATATCCATTCAATTTTCGGGACCAATCTCGACTCAGGAGCATTCCATATGAATCTGGAATATCCACTACTGATATATCTATAAAATTCTGGACTCTTGGATCTGCGGCCAATTGCATGTGAATGTTGTTCAATTCTCCCATGACTGGAACTTCTGTCTTGTCAAGCTGAGTGACCTTTCTCTTGGTAGGTGCGGGAGTTATTCCAAGCCTTTGACAAACAGCCAGGGGCATGACATTGCTTGAGGCTCCGGAATCATAAAGGCAATTGTGTAATAATTTTCCAAATATCCTGACTGATAGCAGGAACGGGGCCGGTTCGTCTTTTCCTTGAGAAGGAGCTGAATTTTCTTCACTTGATTCTTGATGTTTGACTTGATTAATCTTTGAATGATCATCCTTTGTTGAGCTCTCCTCTTTCGAATGACTGGCTTTGCTTGTAGATTTACCCTTCTTAACAACATCTTTCTTGATTGCGACTTCCTTTTCGGGAAGAA
Source organism: Cryptomeria japonica (assembly GCF_030272615.1). NCBI lineage: Eukaryota > Viridiplantae > Streptophyta > Pinopsida > Cupressales > Cupressaceae > Cryptomeria > Cryptomeria japonica. The sequence continues at coordinate 12,881,293 of NC_081407.1, forward strand.
CCAAGTTAGTGGTGAGGTTCTCTTTGACTGTAGGCTGAGCTTTCTTTGTTTCGCCTCTTTTGAGTAATACTTTTCCTTCCAACATGTCTTCCTTTTTAGCTGGGAAGGTTATAGTTTGAACCATGCACTCATTTTGTTCGGGTTGTTCTTGAGAATCGGCCTCCTCTTGGGTCACATTGATAGTGGTTTGAACATTTGACCTTGTTGCACTAGGTTCACCTAAACTATTGATCACCGTATCTTTAATTTCTGACACCTTAAGCAACTCGTAGAGTGGAAGGTTTACCTTGACTTTCTTGAGTTCATCCAATACCAAGGCGGCCAATCTTTTCATTTCATTTCCCGCGGGAGGTGAAATGTTCCTTTGCCTGTATTCTTGAGTGTTTTGTGGATACTCTGGAACGTTACTAGCTTGGGGATCCGGCGGAGTTGAGAAATTGTTTGGAGGGATCGACGTTGTTAAAGGTTCAGGATTCCTCTGATTCCTGTGATAAACTCTTTGGTTCACTCCTCCTGACGATTGGTGAAACACTTCCTTTATTCCCTCTACTAGGACATTGTCGTTTAATGGTGGGAAATAGTATTCTGAATCCTCTACAGGTCCATTTGCAGATGCTGGCGGAAACTGAGATCCTGGTGGTACCATCGGTCCATTAGCCGATTCTGGAGGAAATTTCCCATTTTGCACTTGACTAATTTCTTCTTGTGAATATCTGCAGGTTTCAACGATCATGGCTTGACCATACTGCGTGGTTGGAACAATTTCGTACCCTGTGGTGGGAGGATTTTCAGGTGGATTAGAGGTACGCATCTCTTGTTGGAAAATGTCGGCTGCAATCTTGAACTCAGGACATTGCAACTCGGAATGTTGGTTCGTGTTGTGGAGTCTGCACCAACTAGACAAGGCTGCTTCGGCTAAAAACACTTTGCTTGAAGAGGGGTTCTCTTGACTTTGCGCATTTGGTGGATTGTCCAAAGGCGTCACCACATTTCCATTGTTCGGAGCTGTATTCCATGGTCTTCTTTGGAAACCTTGATTGTTATTTCCTTGATAATTGTTTCTAAATCCTTGATTATTGTTTCCTTGGAAATTTTGGTTGTGATTGATCCTTTGCATGCTCTGGAGTTGATTATTCTGATTCCTCAAATGGGTCACCTCAGTTGATAGCCTCTTGACTTGATCAATCAGTTCTTTCATTTCGTCCTTTTCTTCTTGTGTCCTTGACGAGCTTGTGGCATTTTGCAGGTACACAGGTTGAGCGGGTGGGGCTTGAGAAATTGGAGCTCCTGGGTGAAGGACCAACTGATTCGCCGGCTGTACGCTCGGATAGGTCGCTTGCGGAATTGGATTCATGACTGGAGTTTGGTTGGCCAAGGCCGTGCAGACTGCCTGCATCTGGTTCGGTGCTGCGACGGGTCCCATATGTAGCAGTGGTCCAGTGATGTTCTGGCCCATGTGTTGAAGATGAAATGTGAATTTTTGTCCAATTGAATATTTTTGACCAAATTTTGACATTTTTGATTTTTGATCCTAGGCATCTCAAATGATTTGTTTTCGCCTTGTGAAGTGTTAAAATGTGTAAAATCATGTTATTTTGGCCTGTAGGAGCAAAATCGCTCCTGTCCCTCAGTGAAGGACGGGAGCTCGTTTTCAAATATTTTACTATTCCTGCAGGGTCAAGATGAATTACGAATTGGAAGTGATGGAGAAAGGCGAGATCTTTCCATTGAATATAAATTGAAGATTTTCATGAACACAGAAATGCCTCCAGGGGAAAAATCGCTCCTGTCCCTCAGTGAAGGACCGGAGCTACAAATCCAATTTTGCTTTGTCCTTGCAGGATTTTAACGTCTTGACGATGTGAAAAGGTCCAAAGAGATATATTTTATCAAATGAATATAACTTGAAGTGCTGTCGGGGAGATCAACAGGGTAGCAGGTCCGGCTTGAGTGAAGTCCTGATCCTGAAATTTGGCTAAGTCTGGAATGCCCTAATCCTGAAATTTGACTAAGTCTGGAAACTGAAAAAACCTCCAAAAACTAGATTTTGCAATATAACTCCTGGAGGTCTGAAACCACTCTCAAACATCCTGAAAGTATATATGGAATATAACTTAAAGTATAATTCTTATACTTAAATGTTATATTCCATTAAAATTGTCCTGATTGAGAGTGCGAAAAGTCAAATTTCGCTCGTGTCCTTCTCCAAGGGTCCAGAGCGAAAAGCGCTCCTGTCCCTCTCCAAGGGACCAAGGCGAATCGCTCGTGTCCCTCACCAAGCGACCAGAGCGAAAATGCTTAGTTGAGCCATTCCTGACCTTGTTTGGACGAATCGAGACATTAAAGGCATGGTGAAGGACGAAATGAGCATGATAGAGCATCCAGACTTGATCAAAAACAACGAAATGATGAAGTTTTTGCCTAGAGGGTCAAATTCGCTCCTGTCCCTCACTGAAGGACCAGAGCGAAATTCTTCATAAGGTACGTCCTCAACAAAGGTCAAGCAAATTTTACGTTTGAAGGCAAGAAACAAGATGAATTGAACCCATTGAAGACAAATTGAAGATTATCAAACGTCAACAAAGGACCAAAATGCTTAAGTTCGCTCCTGTCCCTCAGGAAGGGACCAGAGCGATTTTTGTTGTAGATGATTTTCTCGCCAAATTTCAACCGATCTCAAGGCATGAATGAATGAAAGGAGGCATTGCGAATCCGTTGAATATAATTTTCGAAGGTGATGAAGTGAAATGAGGCCCACAAGAGCAAAATCGCTCCTGTCCCTCTCCAAGGGACCAGAGCGATGAGGTACGTCCCCTTTGTTTTCATAGTTTTGGCGCCAAATAAACAATTCAAATTTCCTTAAATGCTAAGTTCGATAATTTTTGAAAATTCAATTAAGTAGCATTTAAAATTTGCGCTTGATATTCATTAATTAATTGTTTTGCCTTGTAAAAAATCGAAATTGTTAAATTAAAAAAAAACGTTGGCAAATAATTAATTATTTTTAATAAAAATTGAGTGAGCGCTTGATATTTATTTGTTTATTTTACACAAAGTCGGCCTTGGTTTTTATTAAAAATGGCTTTTAATTATCTTTGTTTTCACCAAGTCGGCCTAAAGGTGAATAAGAGGTGAGCGCTATAAAGGGAGGGTGAAAATTGTTATTTTCACATCATTATTTGTCATTTCTTACATGCGATCTTGAGGAAGACAAAGGAAAGTGCGAAGTTGTATTCAAGGAGCGAATTTCATTTCAAGTTAGAAGGCGCTAATAACTTCCAAGGTGGTGCGAATCTATATTGGGCGAACTTGTCCAAGGCATTGGAGATCACGTCAAAACTTGAAAGGTGGCGAAATTGCTATTTTGAAAAGGAGATCACGTTGAACACATCTAGTATCAATTTGGCCTAGGCAATTTTATTTGTTTTGCATTCTAGAGTTAAGCTCTCAAAGAGGTATGGTGATATAGATTTATTGTTTTGATTTTGAACGTTGATCGTCATTGCCTTAATTTTGAAATTTTGAATCCTTAGCTCAATCTTTTTTAGGAAATGATTAATAAAGGACTTATCATTAAGTTTCCTAAAATTTGCTCTCTAATTTATGTTATGTATTGCAAAATCATGGTACTAATTTTGAAATGTTGTGTAGGCATCAAATGGAGATCTCTTCAAGGAAAATCAAGCCGGATCAAGGACGGTCTTCGCCGGGACGGTCTTAGCCAGGACATGGGCGACCTCTTTCAATCCAGCGTTCCAAGGCGAGGTACATCATCTTCCTGCACATCAAGGACACAAGGAGTTAGAACAAAGGGCTCGTTGAAGAAGCAAAATAGATCCAGATGAATTAATTAAAGCAAGTTTCTCAACAACATCAAGATGAATATCTACCAAGTTACAATTGTCAGATGGGGTGGCGTCCTAGTCATCATTTCTCCAATCAGTGAGGTTCACCTCAGCATGTCCAGATTCAATGTACTTAACTCATGGAAGGTGGCACAAACTCCGATGTACCTACCCTGGCTATCCATTGGTCGATTTTTCTAGAGAGGACATGTGTCCAAGCAATACAATTTTATCATTGGTCAAGCATTAAATGTTATGTAATGGTTGTAACAAACCCTAATTAGGGTTTTTCATTGTAAAATCTTGGCCATTGATCTTGAATTGATCTAAGCCATCAAATTGTATTGTGGGCACTATATAAGCCCAGACATTTCATTTTGTAAAGGTTAATTTGAGATGGTTAGAGAGATAATATAGAAATAGTTGAAAGTAGTTAGTAGATAGAGAGTAGAATAGGAGGACAAGGCAAGAAATTGTTGCCATTGATTGTAAACAAACTCCATTTTCATTGAAGTAATGGTGAAATATGTCGTTTTCTTGCAATTTGCATGGTTTCTTGTTGAAGTCTTCAATCTTAGATGGTAGATAATTAGATGAATGGAGGAAATGTGATTGATTGATGGTGGAATTCGTATATCCATACTACTAGCAGTTTGTTGATTGCAGACTTGCCTTGCGTAGTCAACTGGAATCGTTCAGCCTAAGCTCAATTTCAATTTGTCGCCTCTTCATTGATATGCATCAACTTAGATGGTATCTATGCCTGCGGTGATGATTTGAACATCATAAAGCTTCCCATAGAAGATCGCACTAGTCTTGTGTAGATGTTCCATTGATGTCAAAACAAGACCTAGTTAGAGTTTCATCAAAAATCAATCATTGCTCCTACATTCTTAGTATTAGGATTAGATCCTCTCTTCGCCCTTATCCTTTTTTCATTTTTCAAATCTAAGTCAGTAAGAGCCTGTGTCCAGCAAAGCAGATCGGAAGTTCAATCATCATATGTAAGTCCCCTTGTGATTCCAGCAAATCACATCATACCACTGGAGCTTGTCCACACGTAGAGACCCTACTAAAAGAACCTTGGAGTCCATCTAACTGATCCTTTTTGCAGATCTTCAGCAGTTAGAGACTATTTTCTCAAGAGAGGATAAGATACCTATTGGTATTTTATTCTGTGTATGATTGTGTATAAAATACACGTCAACAGGGCCTCATACACTATCTAGGCATTTGGGCTCCACCAGTGAACCATCAAACACTACCAAAATTGAGATGTTGTGAAAGTGAAACACAAAAAGACATGCCAACAAAAAATGACTTGAAAACCAAACAACAAACTAGAACAAAAACCAAAAATTAACCTCATGTTTTTGGCCGATGTATGGTCAACCATGGACTTGGATACTCCATCTGTTTTTATATATGTAATCAAGTGATGAACCTAATATAGAAGTAGTTGCCTGATAAGTAAGGAATTAAACCAATTTATTCTTCTCGAAAATTATGCATGACTTTATGGGTAATATAATCACAAGAACCTTTTGAAAAGGTAAATGAGGCACTTATTTAACACCACCTACCAAAGGAAAACTACTTGCAGTTTCACTTTTTGTGGAGGTAAAGGTTTCTTCATAGTCAATGTTTTCTTTTTTTGCATAGCTCTTAGCCACAAGTCTGGCTTTGCCCTTGTCAATGATACCATCTACTATATATTTAATTTTGAAGATGCATTTGCATCCAATAGTTTTGTTCCCTTAGAAAAGATCAAATGGTTCCAAAGTTTTATTCCTCATCGACCCCCGATATCGTTCATCCATGGCATCTTTCCAAAGTTGTGACTCAAGAGTTTGCTTTTTATTTTGGTTCTGAAATTTGGATTATTGTGCACAAAAGAGCCAACTTCTTTGTGAGACTTCCTGTGAATCAATGGCCTAAAGTTTGTTACATCTAAAATTGCACCTACCATAGCATCCTTCATGGTGTAATAAAACAAAGGTATTTGGTGCATAACCGACGAGGACTGAGGTGGAGACAAAGGTGGAAACTGTTCCACTAGAAACGATACCTCTTTTCTTGCTTCTTCACCTGATTCTTCTACATAATGAATACCCTCAAGTTTTTCTCCTTCAATCTCTAAAATTCTAGTTGTTGATTACTTATAGGGGATGTTGAGGAAGATGAGCTACAACTTTTTTTTTGTCAAAAATTACATCTATACTGATGTACAACTTTTGAGTAACTCGATCCAAAAGCCAATATCGCTTCAACTTTTAACTATATCCAAGAAAATGCAAATGCATTTCACAAATTTTCATCCAACTTTCTCCTCTACACCTTAGGGATGTGCATGAAGGTTGGACACCCAAACACTCTTAGATGTGAGATCAAGAGCTTCTTCTCAATCCATGCTTCTTTAAGAGTGATGTTCTCAAGCAATTTGGTGTGTGCTCAATTCAACAAGTACACAACCAATGCTTGATTCAACAAGTACACAACCATATAAATTAATTCCACCTAAAATGCACCGACTAGATCAAAAGTCTTCAACATATATCACACTATTTCAAAAATGGTAAGATCACACCTCTCCACAACAACATTTTATTGATGCATTAAAGTTGTGATCAATTGTCTTTTGTCCCAGGTTAAGGTAGTTTGTAAACTCTTTATTAGTGAATTTCCCCTCTCAATCTAAGTGAATGGCCTTAAGGGAGCAACTAGATGATTGTTTTGCAAGGGCTTGGAGTTCATTAAATTTCAAAAGCTTGATATTTGTTTGTCAAACAACAAACCCACAAATCCACAAAAAAGCTGAAAATGTTGGGTACAATGTTGTTTGGGTATCATAAGTCTACATATATTGGTAAACACTAAATCCAAGGGACCAAAAGCTTGTGTTTTTGTTTTGGGAAAAGAAGCATGATACTATTTCTCAACAAGATAGTTGGAGCAAAAAACTTGTTTTCTTCACATAGAGAAGTCCTCACACCATGTCTCATTTACTCAAGGCAAGAAAATAGCCCAAACTAAGATGACTAAATCTTTACTGCCATTGAGTAGTGGATAAATTTTCCTAAACTGCAAGGACCTTCCCTTCGTGGGTGACACCAACCAACTGAAATATTTTCCCAACCCTTGAGGCATGAACTCCAACTTCACCATTGCAAAAATTGTCCCAAATGAAACAATCACCATTATATATATCAAATTCAACCTTCAAGTTATACACTAGCAATCGACTTACTAATAAGGGGTTCTTAGTGAACTTTGGAATGTAAAGAACCCTCGTAAGTTCAATTTGCAAATCTTGGGTGATAAACAATCACTTATACCCTATACTTCATAGTAAGTATCATCAACAAATGATACTTGCCCACATGAAATTGGTGTGGTTAGATTGTAGAATCAATCTTGTTCTCCCATCACATGTCTACATGCACCAAAATCAACACACCAAATAGGCCTTTCAAAAGAGAAGGCCAGAGTTTATAAAGCATACAAAAAATCTTCAACAAAATCAACTATTAAAGCAGCATTTCCTTGTTGCTTATGTTTTTTCTACCAACAAGGATCCTTCATTCTAACACCCTAAGAATTCTACAATGACTTTTGATGGCTTGATTCACCATTGTTGGAAAATGAATTGTATCAACATTCCTAGATAATGTGTTCCTTCTTCCCAAAAATGAGAGACTCTTTTTTTTTGTGCACACAACTTGTCTCATTTAGGTTTTGATGAACTTGATGGACCACTCCAACGTTTAGGTTTCTTTTCCCTTCATTGAGATGTGAAAGTGTGATCATCTTGAAGGTTTGTGGTCTAATCATGGATTGCCTCCTCTTGTTAAAGAATACTCACCAACTCCTCAAATGATGATTTTTTGTTAGCCACATTCAAATAAGCAACACTCAAAAGGTAGGCACAATGCTCTCAAAATGATGGTTACAAGAGAGTCATTTGACACAATTTCCCCTAGCACTTGAAGTTGTGTTCTTTAATTTGCAACTCTTCTAAAGAATCTCTCCAACTTCTCACCATTTTGCATCTTTAGGTATTGTAACTACCTTTACAAATGAGGGATTTGCTTCTCACTTTTTTATATATAAACTATTTTGAAACAATTGCAAGCCTCTTTAGCGATCAATGGATGAACCTCCTCTCAAACATTAACACAATGATCAATTTATCAACTTGGCCTTATAAAACCTTCTATGCTCATCCACACTTAATGTTTTAGTGATTGTTCCAACAACAACATTCAAGAAATTGTCAAACTCAAGATGAGTTGGACTTTTAGAGAGTCACCCTATTAAAGTGTTTTTTGTGACACTTCGGACACAAAATAAAGTATTGAATACTCTATCCTCTCTTGAACAAAACCTTCCCAAATGCTGAGTTAAATGCTCACTTGAGATGATTCCAAGGTTTATATTGTCGGGTCTTGACGTGTGGATAGCTTCAATATTTGATGTGATTGTTGGTAATCCAAGGGGACTTAACATAATTGTTCTAGGAGATTATCACTTCAAAACTAGGAAAATGCCCTAAGAGTCTAATTGTATTTTTCGAATGATTTTCAATGAAATGCTTTGCTTACTACTACTAACGACTTATGATAAAAAAGGGAAAAAGGAATTTGAGAGAGATCCTAATTTAATCCTAGAATGCAAGTGATGATGAATGACTTAGTGAAACTCAACCATGCTTTGTTTCGCCATACAATGAACAACTAGGCAAAGTTGGTGCGATCTTCTAAGGAAAGCTAATGATATTCGGTAACAATCATCAATACCACAAAAGGTATGCATATCAATGAGTGAGAAGCAATCGAAGTTAAGCTTATTTTAAATGTTCAAACTAACCATGCACTACAACTTATAATCAACAAATTGTAAATGGCATGAACATAAAAGTTTCACAATAAATCATCATCTAAATTGACTTGAGAAGATGGAAAACCATGCAAATACTCCAAGAAAGCATATAAAATCACCAAGCTTCAATGTCTTATATCAATTTGGTAGCACTGTAGCAACAATTCTCCAAAGCCTCTTATGAGGTACACATGAAATGAGCTACCTTATATAGAGCTCTTATTACAAATGAAGGGCCAAGATTGATCCAAAATCAATGGCCAAGATTAAAACACCTAAGCCCTAATTAGGGTTTACATAAAATCATTAAATGCAATGCAATGAAAATGGAATATTCTCCTCATCACAAACCACGAGGAGCAAGAGTCAATTAGAAAATTAAATGACACCTAATCATCTAACAAACTATCATCTAGAATCCAATTTCCTTTATCTCTTTCTCTAGTCCCATATGCAATGAATTTGGTCATGATCGATTCAAGCTCATCCATGAAGTCAGTGCACATGAGTTTCTTTGGAAGCTTAGATTGTGATCTCTTCAATCTGCTCATCCAATCTGGGGTAACAAAGTCCATACATATGCCAAGTGCCATTTCAAATATTGTTGTTGATTCTTGCTTCGTTATGTTCACCATCCCATCATAATGAGGAATACCAAAGGTCTCCCTAATTGCTTCTTCTAAGAGGAATGCAAGGACTACCGCATTAGGTGCCACTATCGTCCTTGTTTGAGGGTAATAATGTCTTGCACATTCGACCATCAACTCGTTGCATTGAACTGCTGGCAAGAAACCAGCGGCTTGATAGATTCCACTCTTGACCATGTTGTTTGCCAATGTGGATGGCATTTGATCTCGGCTGCCAAACATTCTCCTCTTGAGCTTGACTTGATCCAATTGTTCCAAGTTGGTATCCCCAACTTTCCTCCATCTTGATGACATTTGTGACTCCAGGAAGAAACCTCTACGCAAATTCTTCATTTGATTTTTTCTTGTGTTACCTCCGGCCTTTGATCTTGACATGTCCCTGTATGAAGCTCAAAGTCAAGAACTTGGTTCGAAAATGAATAATGATTCAAAAAATGCTTCCAAGTAATCAATTCCAGAATTGCTCAAGTTCTGATTTTTTGCTTATAAATCTTGAATTTAAGTCCTAAAATCAGAATTTCACACTTTAATTGACAATTTTAGGTATGGAAATATGCACTTGACAACATTTGGCAGTGAAATTCCTCACAAGTGAAAATTGGAAAAGTTCTGATTTTAAATCAGATTGCTGAATGTTTGTCTTAAAATTCAATGTCTCTCTCCCTAGCAAGAAGCAATCTGGGCTTTGATCTTTGATCAGCCCTCTCCTTCCTTCTTCCACAATTTATCTCCAATTTCGCCTCTTAATGCTTGATAAAACTTGTTTGAATTTTGAATTCCTTATGCTGGCTGCGATTTTGAAGTCCTCTTCCTTCGTGCAAATTTAGAATGCTCTCTCCTTTATACGAATTTACTAAAGCAGGTTTGAATTTAATCTAGAATGAAGTGCTTTCCTTCCTTCACTTTATATATCTTGCTTCAATAAGTCGCACCCTTTCACTATCTCTTCTAACCGACTTGTCTTAGAAACCATTTTATTTTGCCAATACAATTGACATCCCTTGGTTAATGATGAGGTCGGCATTATTCCTCCTTCCCTTGTGATATTGTAAAACATTAATGTGAAGCGCTTAATTGAGAGGGTGAAAACTCGATAGCAAGGAGGAAGATTTAGTTTTGTTCAAAATCAATCTTAACTCACTTTAAATCGCACAAGGAGAGGGGAAAAATGATAGTAAGGAGAAAGGTTTAACGTTTTATTAAAATTGATTTATAATCACCTTAATCGCACAAAATAAGAGAGAGGAAAAACAATAGCAAGGAGGAAGCTTTTGCTTTTGCTCAAGTTCAACTTTAATCACCTTGAAATCGCTCAAAGAGGAGTGGAAATTCACCATATAGGAGGAAGGTGTGGAAATTTCCTTGTTGAAATTTTGAACAAGGCTTGATCAAAAAAACTAAGTGGAAAATTGATATGCACTAGGAAGGTTTTGATTTTGTTGCCTTAGAATCTTTTACCTTCATCCCTTCATCATTCAATTTAGCAAGAGTGGAAAGTGACCACGCACGAGGAAGATTTGGATTTCCACATTTTTTGACCTTCATCATTCCACATGTTAGCAAATTTTCATCTAGAGTGGAAAATTGAAGAATTCAATCCCACTCAATTCCATCTCTTAAAATTTCTCAATTATACAAGGGTGGAAAATCGACCATCACTAGGAAGGGGTGGAAAATAACCACGCAGAAGGAAGATTTTTACCTTCACCAAATTTTGCCTTGTGGATTTCTTCTTGGAGTGGAAAATCAACCACCACTAGGAAGGTTTAATTTCCTTCATATTTTTCGCTCAATTTCCAGGAGAGGAAATTAGACCTCTAGGAGGAAAATTTCCAATTTTTAAATTTGCTTGAAACAACTTCATTGCTTAATCACTTGATTTCATCTCCAAAAGGGTAGAAAAACGACCCTAAGAAGGAAATTTCAAACTTGCTCATCTTGACAAACTCTTCCTAACAAACTTGCAACATGACAACTTGACAACATGACAACTTGACAACAAATTTACAAAAATGACCACATTTGACAAAATTGCCAACATTGAACGCTTTCACTTCTACCCTTTAACCTTGAAAACCCTAGCTCAAAGATAGCTAAAATTACCAACTTCTCAAAGTGATTTGCTTTGGAGATCAAAATTTACTGCCAAACTAACAAAACCCTAGAAACAACTAGACGCCTAAGCAGAAAAAAGGGGGTCCCCATTTGCAATGGGGTGATGTGTGAAAAGGTCACAACACGCCTAAACTCGCCTAGACTCAACGAGTCCTGAGTCGAGTCACCCTCGGCGAGTCCTAGGGGCTCAAACTTAGCCGAGACTAGGCGAGACTTGTCAACTCCAAGCAAGTCCCATCCTCAAAAGAAAAAAAATTAAATCTCAAAACTTAGTTCTTTTTGGTTTATGAGATGCCCCCTAAATATACATGAAATATAACATTTCACTCCACATCTTTGTCTTCAAGTCAATCTCATTCTCTTCATCAGAATATATACATGAAATATAACATTCAATTATAAGTCACATTTCCCTTTTTCTTTCTCCTGAGATGTGACTTATACTTTAAGTTATATTTCATTGCAGGATATTTGAGTGGTTGCAAATCTCTAAGAGTTATAATGCAAATTCTAGGTTTTAGAAGATCTTATAAATTTTCAGACTTCAAATTTCAGTAATCATCAAGCTCCTATCGGTATTCTCTCACTCTCTCTATCTCATTCACTTTATCCACCCTTAACTCTAGACCTTTCTCTCTCCCTATCACTCTTCCTCTATCTCACTCTCTCCTAGATCTAGGCCTATCTCTCTACCTCTCTTTCACCCTCGGGCCCCCACGAGGGGTGCTACCTTCAACTTGATTTTGGTGTTGCCCCCAAAACCCCATCAAACTATAAGCTTGAGCAAGTAATAGGCCAATGACAAATCATGATCATAAAAATCTACAAAATACATATCTCTTGTTACAAACCTTTGCATATTCATACTTTAAAAAAATGTCTGCATCATTCGGGACCTACCTTAGATGCCTTCATATGAGGTATGCAAGCTCTTCTTAGCCATAGACTTCTATTGGAACATTTGATGTCATGGATTTCATACTCCATGAGTTTTGTATGCATTTGACAATATTTATATATCTAAGTGTGCTATTTCCTTCAACTACGATTTGCGTTTATACTTATGTGATCGATGTGTACTTGTGTATCTGATCAAATTAGCTTCTATTTGATTATGTTATTGTGTAATTAAGGTTTATTTAATAAGGGTGAATGGAACAAATTTTAAATCCTTAATAATCTCTAAATTTCTTGGGTTTTTCAATTGTCAAGTCTGCGCCAGTTTTTTTGCTAGTCCTGAGTCATGAGTCGAGTCATCCTCGCCGAGTCTGAGTCTCAAAACCATGGTTAGACATTGTTTTCCAAGCCAAATAATTATCACCTTCAATAAAAACAAACTAGAAGCATGATTTTTAAAGCATTTGTAGGCATTTTTTTAGTAAGAGGGTTCCTTATCTCTCCAAAAGAATTCCCCTTTCTATATACTTGCCCTTCCAATATCTATCAATATTTGCAAAAAGCTATTCCTCTCAATATATGCAGTTATAATTGAGAGAGGCCTTAAGGGATGTAAAAGAGAACAACACATGACACCAAGGCATTGCAAGAAAAGGATTCGAGCTATCGATGACACCTACCTTAAAAAATTCTTTGTGCACAAGCATAACTTTCCAATATGCTCAAAATATCTTACTATCAAGATTTATGCCTAGAGACAAATAGGTAGTGAATTGAGTGTAAATTTTCCAAAACAATTATGTACCCTTATTTTTCCTCAGCAATTTATAGGGTTGATGACATATACGTTATTATAGCATCTTTACTAAGAATCAGACAATAATTCATCATGCTTTACTCATAAATGTGAACTAAAGGCGCTGTTTAAAAAACACTACAGTTTTGTTACAAACCGTGACAAATAAAAGGCTTGAATTTTTTCAAAAAATATATATTTTAATTTTTCTCCAATTCAAATTAATATAGTTATTTTTCTTTTTATTAATAAACTATATTAATATGCACTTTGTTTCATTTGATTTTGTTTCTACAACTGTTTAAAAAAATGAATAGATTGCAAAAATTTGCTTTCCGGTTTTTAGAAAAAAACAAAACTTGTATCTCCTTAAAACTTTAGGAAAGTAGTAACAGTTTTAAACAATATGCACCTTTGCTCTTCCATGAAACCTAAAAACTGCAGATTGTACTGGCCATTGATCCATGTTTCGATATTAGCTACATTGGATTAAAGAAATAGGTTGTTTGCAGGCTCGCTCACCTACAAAATACCTTCCCTCACACAGAAGCAAAAGCTCCTCTCATGCTTTCTTAAGCAAGGAAAATGAGAATTGCAGGGCAAAGACTCTTCTTTCAATGATTTGGCAATATTTTCCTTCAAGGCAGCAAATGGCAGTTGAGATGAAAAATGACATCTTGTCTTGGGCAGTTTGATGCATTCTTCTAGCATTGCCATGAGTAAAAGGATTCTGCTTTTCTCCCACACTATTCAAACAGCACTATCGCCTTGCAGACAGTGCTTCCCTCTTCACAGGCAGCACTTTATTTTCTGAAGGAGCACTTCTGTTCCACATTTCTGCCTACTCTTGTGCCATATCATACTCTGTTTTATTATTTACTTTGTTTAATTATTTACTTTGTTTTGTGTTTAATTTTATTAAATATTAAAACATATTAGTATATTAATATTATTTTATTACTTGTGTGTGTGTGTGTGTGTGACTACATTTAATGAGGTCAATTGTACTATAATTATTACCAAAGTTATGTTGTTATGTAACTGAGCATTCACACAGTGTATTAATAAAGTTAAGGAACATAATGCACTCATTTATGTATTCATTCGTCTCAAGTATTTTTCACCATTTCCTTCAATAATACAGGTCCTATGTGAAATGTCATTCCTAATAGATTCTATCAAAGAAAATCCTCAGATCAGTATAGTAGTCGGCAAAGAAACCTAAAACGAGAATGTTAAAAATTTTAGATTTTGCAACACAAATATTTTAAGGAGACTAGGAGAGAACTAAAGCCAAATGAAACTTGGAGTTGCCCTCAGATTCTAAAATAGAACATACAGGAAGCTGAAGACCAAGGGAGTTTGAAGTTTCAACTAAATCGAGTACTTTGTGCTGATTGTTTTGTCATTGATGTCATGAGCTAGCTGATTTGTTTTGGCACTTTGTTTACATAAGCCTGTGAATCTGCATCAGATGTTTTATCTGTTTGAGTGCCATGTCTTCTATGTTGAATATTTGGATGACTTCACGATTTTCTTTCTTGGAGATGGCTGCTACAGGTGCCTAGCTGTTTAAGTTTTGTTTGTCAGCATGAGCTAGCTGATTTGTAATGTTCATCTACTTGCTGGCTTCTTATGCCATGTCATTGGAGGAACTCATTGGAGGAAGTGTTAGGAATGCTGTAGCAAGTTCGCTGAGCAGGAGTTTTGTCACGTTTTGCCTTCTATGGAACGAACTCTGGAAATTAGTTTTCTTTGTGCCTAATGTTTTTATCTTTCATGTGGAAGACATTACTTCTGCTTAAGTCTGGAGAACTGCATTATTTCTGCGTAAGGTTGTTTTTTTGCTGAAGAGGGGTATATGAGTGTTACTGAATAAAGTGGAAATGTTTTTCTGTATGACAGCGCCTTCCTTCAGCAGTTACATCTGAGTTGTCATTCCTTACAGCTGATAAGGGAACCAGAGATTCTAAAATCGTGAGTTTTATTCTGTGCAAGGGCCATTTTTTTTTTGTTCAATTTCTGAATGGGCCGTTTTTGACATATGTGGTTGCAATTCTGTAAGGTGTAGTGATCTGTATGATAAAAAAAAAACGCAAGTAAAAGAATTGGTGACATATGATGAATTCATTTTCGGTGAAGAGTGTGAATCACAAAAAATTATAGATGTGTCGTTTTCCTTGAAGATCAATTTATCCTTTTATATGTGTGTCAGTGCTTGAGTGTTTTTTAATTATTCAAAAAATACATCTGGGCAATTCTTTTTTTTTATGATTTCGGTATATGCTGTATTGATATATGAAAGGTTTCGGATGATTGAAATTTTTGTCAGTTTGTATGAAGAGAACTTGAATGTTTTGACAGTTGTTTTTTAGTGGTTTGGAGGCATAACCTTTGCTATGTGTGGCTGGAGTTTAAAGTTTTGAAAAAGCGCCTGTTTTATGTGGCATAGATTTTTGGCAGAAGGTAGTAAGTGGAGTTCAGGATTTTAAAACATATGCAGAAAAAGAATGTTTTTGTAACAGAGTTTTATTTTTATCTTTCTGTATGATGCAGCGACTGAGAGAAAAGTATTCAATACTTTTGGAGAGCTGAAAGATGTATTGGTTTTCTGGAAAAGATCTTGAGACTGTGTTTGAATCGAGCTTCTTGGAATATTTTACTGAACTGAATGTGTGATACGAGCTGAAAAAGGTTTTCATCTCCAGTATACAGCATATGTGAGAGTTTTATGTTAGCAAATGATCTAACTTCATTATTCTGGTTATCCTGATGAGCATAAAAAGCTACAGCTGTGTATGAGATTGAAATTGCTGCTTATTGGACATCATAACAAAAATTTCAGAGGTGTGGTGTCTTTCTGAATGAAAGCTGAAGATGTATTTTGAGGTGCAAGAACAAATATTGGTGCAGAAATTTTTGTGTGTAACTCTGTGTCTTTATTGAAAAGCTTTACTGAGTCATGCAACGAGTTTGCTGCTGTTGTATTTCAAATTAAGAAGCTGTTTTAGATTCAGTGATTTTTTGAGTTGGTGCTCATCTTGAGGTTGGTGCCTCAGTCAATCTGAGTTGGTGCTCTTGTCGTGAGTTGAAGCTTACTGTTGTAATTTGAGTTGGTGCTCACTGGGTTAGTGCCCGTTTAATTTAATAATAGCTTTTGTTGGCATGGTTTTTTTACCCGAAAGGGTTTTCCACAAGATAAACAGTATGTCATCCTTGTGAATTGTTTTCAGCTTTCTTATTTGTGAAAATTGGAACAAAATACTTAAGATACTGATTCACTTTGGCAGATCAAGGCTGCCATTGACATCAATCTTCAGATTTCAGTTTGGCACCATAGTTGAGAAAATTCGATTTTTGCTAAGGAGGTGATTTGGTGCCACATTTTGATGATTTTCGTGCATGCTTGTTGGCTGCCATCATTTCCAGCCTGCTGATTCGCTTCAGATCTGAGGTTTGTTTCAGATTTTCACCTCCATTAATGGCTGCCATTAATTTTCAGACTTAAGTTTTTATTGCCCAGCCAATTTCAACTTAAACATTTAGCATATGGAGGTGTTTTATGGAGTTTTCTGTGCATTTTTTTAGACCATTTTATCGCTGTTGCAGGTCTGAAACTCCATTGTTAGGCGGTTGTCCTCTGAAATTTTCATATCCAGCCACCTAACCAAGTTTGGCGAATTTGCTTGGGGCTATTTCCTTAGCAATTTTTTATCATTTTCAGGGATTTAAACCACTTTGCAAGGTGCTGGTAAGTCTGAAGTATCCGATTTTCAGACTTGTCCTCAGAAAACTAAATTTTACCAGCCATACTTACATTCCAGAAAATGATTGTTTTGATCATTAGAACTGATTTTTATCAATTTTATGCACATTTCTAAAGATTACAACATGTTTTAAAAGTCTGATTTTCAGGTTGTCTTCAGAATTGTTGACCTCCATTGTTGACTGCGAGAGGTGTCTTCAGACATTCAATGTGTGAAAACACAACCTTTCACACCTTTTCCTTAGTCATCATTTATCCGGTATACTCCTTTGCATTCTAGCTCTATAATGTCCCCTACCTGATCTATTTAAATATACTAAAATTGATAGATTTTCTTCAATAAGTTATTAACAAGTGCTTGTCTATTTTCCTCATTAGCTGATTAATTTCATTATTCATAGTTCTTAATATAGATATCAAACCTTGCTACTACTTCAGTTTTAAGGGAGAAGGGTTTACATATGTTACCAAAGCGCTTAGAGACCAACTACAATAGGTTCCCCCAAAGTTTACAGATCCAAGCCCTTACCTATCTTGGGTCTATACCCTCAAAGCTTATGGGTCGTTGATCCCCACCCTATCTTGGGACTTAACCTATTGCTTGGATTTAGACTACCCCTCTTTGGAACATCTCAATCCCATCTTCTTAAATACGAAAAATAATAACATGATTTAGACTATAAGTATATATATTTCTTATGTATTATGAATATATATATGAAATTAAGTATGACTGTCATACATATTGCAGTCCATATTAGCATTATTATTAATTCTGCATAAGAACATTATTGGGCTTCATATATTAAGCATACTTATTAAGCACATCCCCATGCATACCACCAAGAACACAAATGTTACTGCCTGTAACTTGATAACAATTTTGATCTGATCTAATCAATGGTGATCTTACTAGATGCTTTTGATTCCTTTCCTTTATATCTCTCAATGTGAGGGAGAGGTCACACCTCTTCATCATATATACCCTTTGGCCATACACCCTTTCACCCTTAGCACCCTTTGAAAGAGTGCAACTTTTCATTATTTCTGCCCTTTGAAAGGGACAAAACCTCTCATAATCAGATCTGCACTTATCAATTAAATCAGATCTGCACTTCTCATTTCCAAATTATTCCCCCTCTCAAATGAGGTTCTCTTCTCCCTTTTATATCTCATTGTTGAGGGAGTCACAACCTTTCCTTTCATTTCTTTTGACTTTTCATTAACTTAATTAATTTTTAATTAATCATATTTAATTATATTTAATTATTTTATTTTATATTTTAATTTACTTTTAAATATTTTAATTTTATTAGTATCATTTATTATTAAATTTTATTTCAAAGTGGGGACATTACAAGCTCGCATATTTTCTAAGCATAAGGAGGTATAAATGAATTTAATGGAAGGCTTCCATGCCTTAGTGTTGTCACACTTTGAACTTAATTGCTAAAATTTACCAAGTGTATGGATTATTTTCCTGACTCCGTGCTCTAAATTAGCTAAATCTTTGAAAAGTCAGGAATTTTATTATGAATATTTTCCTAAGTTTAACTTTGAGCTTCGTACAGGTGCGATGTCAAAGTCATGATATAAGGAAAGGAAAGAACTGTTGAAGACACTAGAGACTAGATTTTATCCAAATTTAAGATTTCATCCAGATGGAAGGAGATCGCTGATACAAGCATGCATTTCCTGGACTTCGACCAGATGCAGCATCGGATGTTCGGAGTCAGAGATCAGGTTCTAGCATTTTCCATGCCGCTGGGTTTCCACAGTCCATACAGTGCAGTGAGTTTATCCTGGAATGTGCACGATGTTACGATCCGCTCACGAGAATGATCAAGAGTCCTAAAGGCGTTGTCATCGCCTACCTTGCTGAGGATGCCATTGTTGAGGTGTTTGAAATTCCACGCGAAACAGACATGAAAGATGTGGCCAATGAGGATTATGCAGAAAGATACACGAAGAAGATGGGTGTATGCAAGAATTTAATTAACAAAGAGTGGATGATTGAGCCTAGGTCTCATCATTCCAAGGCTCCCAAGACACTTATGTACATAGATTTTAAGGAGGAATATAGTGATTTGATATTCCTACTCAACAGAGTGAGGGGGATGCCGCAGGAAGCAATATTTGATGGATGGATGTTCTACCTCATCCAGAATTTGTCTTAGAGGAACACTAGTGAATTGGTCCAAGATTATAAGTGACAATCTGGATTTTCAGCTAAGGAATGTAAAGCGGTCCAAGTCATTCGCCATGACTTCTTACCTGGTGTACCTGCTTGCACGATTTGTTTCATACAGAGGATTAATATGCAAAGGTGAAGTCGGGAATGGGCAAGGACAGTTCAAGAGTTATGAATGCTACCCCCAGCTAAGCATGCATAGAATTGAAGACTATAAGAGAGTGAATGATGCATTCACTATGTACATCACATGGATGCTGCAAGGCGGAATCCACAGAAGATTGTCCAAGGAGGCAACAAAGTTAATAGAAAAATATGGATCGTGGTATATACAGTTTCCCACTTTCACATACCTCAGGATTCATGGGTTTCAATCTGAACCCTACAGACTTCCTAGGTATCCAACCGACAGAATGATATTGTTGGAAGTGGTGAGACAGCTTCTAGAGTTCGATGTTATCCAGAGAGAGAAGCACAGGACAGGAATGACATTCCCTATTTCAGTTGGGAAGACATCAGAAGTTTGCCAATCCGCCATAGCCGCCAGCACTGCGAGTGAGGAGCTTGCATTCTATCGATTTGCTACCTATAAGAAAAGAGAAAAATTTGATCCAGACAAAAAGGTCGGAAGGATCAGAGGAGAGAAGTTCACTCATAAGATTGACATAGAAGATTATTGGGCTAACCTGATGGACGAGCAAGCAGTGAAGAGAAGAATGTGATCCAGAATGTCAGTAGATTTCATGAGGAAGTGTGGACTTTTCCTCATTCCTGATCAGGTATTAGATGATAGAGATCATACACATCCACAGTATGAGAGTGAAATGAAGAAGGCAATCCTATTGCCTAATTGGTCAGAGTCATAAGAGATTGACCTAAATATATTGATGAGAGAGGTCTTGAATTTCTCCCGCCTATGGGTGGATATACAAATGAATAAGTTAGTTGACATGGGTGTTCCCTTCACTTATGAAAAGATAAAGCCGGAAGAGTCTACTTCCGAGGATAATCAGAGGACTGTCACTGATGTCAGGATTCATGCAGACGAAGAGAGTCAAGCTCCCAAGAGAAGTCAAGGCCAGGAGAAGTCAAGGCCATAGGGAAGAAGATTAAGGATGTGAAGAAGAAACAGAAGACTATCACTCCACTCATCATTCCTTCACCCCCTCCCAATGTCTCATCAATCGAAGTGATTGAAGTAACAGAACAAAATGAGGAAACTCAGCAGTGTTCCAACATAGTGATACTACCAGAGAATATTCAGGAATTCCATGCCACAGCGACATCTGCACCTCCTGATGAGAATAATCATCAGCTGGAATCCCCTACTATCCTTTTGGAAGTTAGCTTGGGAAATGAGGTATATGATTGGACCAGGAGTAATCCTGATGATAATGATGATGTTATTTCAGCATTGAAAGGAATTGATCGAGAAGTATGTCTCGATAATGGTATGGAGATGGCCGCTATTCATGAATGGCTGAGGAGAAGTATGGAGAAAAGTAAACAAATGATAGAGATACAACCTATTGATGATATTGATGACTACCTCACTAGGAGTGCTAAGAAGAAGGAGCCCAAGAGAGCAGAGATTTTGTCGCACATAGCTAGAGATGAGACAGGAATGCGGATTGCGCAGATTGTTGTTCCTATTGCAGGCGTGACAGCGGACATCGCTACTCCTATGGATTTTCAGATCACTTCAGTTGCCCTTGGCCGTACATCCACAGAGCAGGAATTCCAGGAGATTGGTGACAACCTCCAGGCAATCAATGCAAGGTTAGACAGAGTGGTTGTGGAGAATGAAAGGTACAGAGAAGAAAATATTAGACTCAGAGAGTATATTGCAGAGACAAGGCATGGAGATCCCACCCTTATTTCCCCTATTGCAATTGACCATGGAATACATTCACACTGCGAGGTAGCGAGAGGTACACACTCGGAGGTGGAAAAGTGGATTAAAAGCACAAGAAAGCAGGCAAATGATTTCCTTACTCAATTTGTCCATGCATATGATAGGACAACAGGGCTTATATTCAAAATCCAGTATTTTGAGGGAGTTTGGGAAAAATTCTGGCCTATTCAAGACAAGACTATTCCACGCCTCCAGGCATTGAAGAAGATTCCTAGTTCCACCTTGGTCAGCAAGAACATTGTGCATAGTGGAGACAGATATGATTTCCATGGCTGGTATTGTTCACTAGCCGTGAAGAAATCAACTTATGAGAGCGCCCAATCGAGTTGTATGGAGATGGAAGGATTAATTCAAGACATTCAAATGAAGATCCTTGCCTCGATTGAGGAATTATTGGGTGTTGATGTTAGTGATGCTAGTGGTTTACACCTAGCCGAATTAAGAGACAAGATGAAATTCATGTATTTTTGCCAGTTGGACTCTTTGAAGAAGAGTCAGATAGATGACTTGGTCTCTTTGTTGATTCATGTTCATAGTTCGCAGAAGCTCATGCCAGAATGGGAGAACACTTTGAATGCTTGCTCGGATTCATTGGACGTGATTGATTTACAGTAGGATACCTTGCCTAGCATTTCCATGGAGGAGTTAGATTCAATATTGGCTAGATTCTTGGAGTATGCTAGGAGAGAGAGAGATGCAAGGAGGAATCTTCTAAAAGATTTCCTATATGATGACTAGGTATCTTTTCATTGGGCCATATGTTGGTGGCGCCATTTTTTATGTAACCCTAATTAGGGCAATTCTAGGGTTTTGTTGGCATGATCTTGGTCGTTGATCTTAGATCAATCTAGGCCATCCATTTTGTAAGAGACTCTATATATGCCTCTTTGTCTCTCATTTGTAAGAGAGAGTTTTTGTAGAATTGTTGGTATATGCTACAGCTATTTGAATCCTAATCATTGTATATGCTCTTCAAGTGTTGTATTTGCATTCATGGTTCTCAATTCCTCCAAGTTAGATTAGAATTTAAATTAGAATTTATTTTCATGTATGTTAGATTGAGTGGAAGATTTGTTGAATTTATTCGTGTGGAATCCTTAATCCATACCACTAGCCTCTTGCCGCTGGTAAGTGCACCTTGTGCGGTCAACTGGAATTTAAGTAAGCATAACTTCAACTATTACGCGTCCGTTGACAAGCATCAACTTGGATGGTGTCAACATTTGATGGTGATAGCCTGAAAATCTTTAAGTATACCTTTAGACGATTGCACTAAGCTTGTGTCAATACCTGATTGTGAGACCTTGCCTGGTTTGATTCCACTAAATCCATTCATCATTTCCTACATTCCTAGGTTTAGAATAGACTTCCTAAACCCTATTCTTTTTCCCCCTTTTTTAGTAAGAAGTAAATCCAGAGCCATATTGATAAATCTTAAGTTGTCAGCACACCTATTCTGCATCATTCATGATAATCCAAACATTTGCGTAAGCCCCCAAGTGAAACACAACAATTCACATCAACCACTGAACTTACCCACTCATCAAGACTTGACATGTAGAAACCTTGGAATCATTTTAGTTGATCTCATTCTTAGTATCTGAGGTGATTTTGTTCACAAGAGGGTAAATTATCTTGGTAATTTATTCTGTATTCTTATGTGCATAAAAACACATCAACAAGTATATAACCTATTAACTTTCAATGCTACTCTATAAAGTGACTATATGTTAAGATACAAATTTGTAAAACATCAAGAATAGGAGATATGCAGTAGCCAGTTGATGAGTCTGGATATATTTAAAACTCACGTCAAGGGTTTCCACCTGACATGGACAACAACAAATCATCAGCTGACAAAATCCATCCTGACACTCAATTAGATAGCAAAGCAGTTCAAAGATAAGGCATTGTTATGATATCCCAACCATGTGTTTCTCGTTTAAATTTTTCTCCAATCTTGCAAAATGAGAACGATATATGAGGTCACATAGCTAAACCCAATTTCACTAATATAAAAGTTTCTGACCATATGCCACTCAATTAGAAATTCCAGAATCTTGAATGGATAAAGATCTTGAAGTGCAGTAAAAACCTTCACTATCATATGATAAACAAATCTCAAGATGGAGTCCTTAAACATAAACTCCTTTTGTATGCCTGTGCATTGCATCAATGATCAAAAGACTACATAGCAGACAGTACCCAAAAGGTCCTCAAAAGTGTCCTCAAAAATACGACTCCAAAAAATTGTGTTCAGTAGAATTTCATACCAAGAGCACTCTGTCAACAAACTGGAAACTACAAGACATTCAGGAAAAAATACAAACACACAATAGAGATAGCATTATGATAATGTGGATCATTACATATATCTGGGAAAAAGTGACAACAAATATATCTAGCAAACAATCCAAATCTCATCCTAACATACAAAGACTACTCCATGTAAAAAAAGAGCAAACAAACACATTTAAAATATGGAAATATCAGTACCCATAGTTAAATATGAACTTACCTAAACAACCATTTAAGAATAATTAACAAAATAGCATAATATATAGAAATCACCTTCTTCTTCTTTACAGGCTTCAAGATCTTGATGATGCATCGTTCATTGTTAACTACATTGACCCCTTCAAAAACTTCACTATATTTACCCCTTCCTACTTTCCGGACAACCTCATAATCTTCCTGATCACTGTATAAAAAACTCACGTTAATCAAAACCCTTCACAATCTCAAAGGAAAAGACAAGACTCATAACAAGCACACACCCAGTTAATTAAACAAACTAAAAACGAAGAAGACTTGCTAGTATTACAAACACTGTAACCCCAGCTAGTTTTATGAACAAAAATATAAAAATACTTCCAAGGAATATTTTAAAACTTAATTAATAATGAATGTTATGAAGTAGAACAAACACAATTAATGCTTCAGCCATTGTATAACATTACAAGCTCAAAACCCTAAGGCATCATAAAAGGTTTTGCAAAAAGAATGAAAAAATAGATGATAGTCAGTAAGACTAAGAAAAAGACAATTGCAGAACCACAGCCTTTGCTTAATTACAAGCACTCCAATGGAAACGGAACCAAATAAACAACAACAATGATTAAAATATACAATTTCAGATGTTTCTTTTACTCTTGAAAGTTAAATCTTTTGTCTTGTGTTCTGGGTGTAGGTGGATTGGCAAGGTCAGGATTCCACCTGAGCTTGTTCATGAAGTTTGAAATTAGCATTACATAATTTGAACAAATTATTAGGAAAATGAAAAGTAATCTCCTTGAGGGCTTCCATATTGGCCAAATTGATATCCAACTTGGCATTGACTTAAACACAAACCTTTACTTTTTAGTGAAAACCCCATAATAAATATCATCCAAGAAGGTTGACACTTGACAATAACTCAAATATAGCAGGGCCTCTAAAGTTAACAACAAAATCAAGGTGAAGGAACTTACTAAGAAATGATAATGACTATATCACACTGAGTTTAGACCAGTGCAGTAGAAGTTGAAATCAACACTAAAATGAATGATCCAAAAAAAAAATGTTCAATTTCATCTCAACTCAAGGAAGGTGTAGATAAAATCATAAAAGCATTTGCAAATTATACAAACGAGGAAGATATACTCCAAATAACTTAGAAAGATTTTTTGTGTTCTATGATCAAAGTGTTTTGGGGAGTCTATGCACATTTGGCGTTCCCCAAATTTCCTTCATCTTAGAGATGTTGGAGCATATCTTGAGTGTTTGCAACACAAAGTGCAAACATCTAAGACGTCCTGGAAACATTGAACCCCAAATTAGAGGACATATTGACATTCCTAAAATGTAGTGGATGCATCTCAACTGTCCCAGGATCCTTGTAATGTCCCTTAACCTAGGCACGAGGACAATTGAGTCACCTTCTAGCATTGGGTAGAATTTTGGACTTTCTCATAATGGCATACTTCCTTTCATTCCTCGCTTCCTTATCAATATCGGATATCCCAAGACCCCAATCTCTAGACTCCCACTCCCTTGTTTGTGGTGCAATGTCCCTTCCTGGAATTACCCAAAAATAACAGTGCTAACTGAGTATAAGGAAGAGATTCATTAACATTCCCAAAATTATGTGAAGTAGTAACACTAGTTATCATTTAGAAAGTAGACTAGTATAACAGCACCTATTTATGGGAAATAATATTAGATAACAGCTTCCAAAATACCATATAAATGAATACCTGTTTTATGCCTTAGAAAGGGTGGAAAGGGTTTTAGGAATACCTGGGGATTCAGAGTGGAGACCTGCAAACAAGTTAAAAGAGATGAAATATATATATAGATATATGTATACAGTGTTGCATATAAAGTTATGACAGATTCTGACATAAGTTGGCTCTAAAGACTTAACCAAGTAATGAACATAGGATAGGGTGAGCAAGGGTGGTGCCCAAGAGACTACTCCAACTAGGCTCAAGAGCGGCTGAATCCCTCTTGACCCCACATGGCCCATGCAATCAATGGGGTGGCCTACCTAGAGGAGTGTCCTATCACCATTATCCTCCACTTGTCATCTCCTATCTTATGTTCCACTTTTGCACCTCTATTCAGTATGACAGAGGAGGGAGAGAGTTGTCACAGTAAGGTGCCCAGGAAGTCTATACTCTACAGGCCCAAGAGCAGCACCCTTGTACCCCCTTGGCCTTATGTGACCCCCGGTCTTAAACCATGAGGTTGCACGCCTGTAAGATAACCCCATCACCGTTCTCCTAACTGTAACTCCTTCCCCTTCCATTATACCAGTAGCATTCAGAATATGTAATTCAGGACCATTAGATTGATGAAGACATGATGTATTTCCAGAATACTAGTTAGTATAAATATGCAGGACGTGGATCCAAATAATCAGAGAATATGTAAAGACTGTATGCAGAACTTAATTACAAGTATTGTCACAGAGTTCTATTTACATGTACATAGAGGTGCGTACTGATTGCCCTTGTTCTCTGGATTCTGGAAGATCTTAATATCTTATCTTTTATTCTGATCTGGAGGTGTTACCTTTGCTGTAATTGCTGGGCATATAAACCTTCGATCTGATTGTTCTTCCTTAAAGCAGCGATACCCTTATTTGTAATCATTATCGGTTGCTCATAATAAAACATGAATATATTCAAAACTCCTCTAACCAGAATATGGGGGTGGGGGGGGATACGATAGTACGAACATTATAAGGTTTCCTATTAAGCATACCACCAAGAACAAAGATGTTACTGGCTGTAACTTAATAACAGTTCTGATCTGAACTGATCGATGGGGATGTTACTGGATGCTTTGATTCCTTTCCTTTGTATCTTTCAATGTGGGGGAGGAGTCACACCTCTTCATCATGTATGCCCTTTGGCACGAGACACACCCTTTCATCATCAGCACTCTTTGAAAGAGTGCAACTCTTCATTATTTCTGTCCTTTGAAAAGGACACAACCTTTCACAATCAGATCTGCACTTCTTATTTAAGTCAGTTCTGTACTTCTGATTCCCCCAAATTATCCCCTCTCAAATGAGGCTCTCTTCTCCCTTTTATATCTCATTGTTGATGGAGTCAAAACTTTTCATTTCATGCCTTTTGTCCATTCATTAATGTAATTAAATTTTTAATTATGTTTAATTATATTCTTTTATTTTTTCATTTTAATTTTATTTTTATTCTTTTAAATTTTTATTTTATTAATATTATTTACCATTAGATTCTATTTCAAAGTGGGCACCACTCCCTACAACCATTGCATCCTTCTACCAAGCTTTCCTCAAACCCTTGCTGTTTGGCATGCTCTTTCACAAAACTCCACCAATTTGATCAAAGGATTCCATCAATCATAAGGGCTGAACGCTAACACCATTAATGAGCCTAAATTTGAATGTAAAATGACGAGAAACTTTCAAACAACTCTCCACACAAGTAGGCCAATGCTAGGTTTCCAACCTCTAAACAAACCCATAACTGTAGAGTTGAGCACTTGTGTTCACCTATTGAACCTGAGGATGAAAACCATTGGGTTCTAGAAATCAGTGGATAAAACCCCATTGGTTTTCTACAGCTTGAAGGATGAAAACCCTTTGGATTCTTAAGAACATCTTCACACAAAGTTTGTGTCTACCCTTCAGGCTTAGTGGATTTCAGCATTTCAGCATTCAAAATATTTTTCGTAAATATATTTGTGATCTTTGTTACCAACAAACAATTGTAGCAGCAAATCTTATAATCATTGAATAAACTATTTGAATGAAATACTCTATTCCAACTAATTTATATGTGTAGCTCTGTTTATTTTATGTAGGCATTTCAAATCTAAGTATAGATCAATTTATATGAATATAGGTCCTACAATGGTATCAAAGCATTGGTCTTCCTAGTTTAAAGGGTAAACCAAATTGTTGATGCTTCCCAATGAAAGAAAAATAAAATATTAAAGAACAAAGAAAAAGAAGTTGCAAGCACAAGATCAAAGATAAAGAAGAAGATATGGCAAAAGGAAAAAGAAGAGACAACTCCCCCATGAGGACATGACTCATGAGTGTCAAGGTCAAGAGAAGTCGCAGATTTACTAGTGCAAGTGTTGTATGCTATAAATAACTTGGAAAACTCAAGACCTTTTAAAGCATCTCCAAGAGAAGCAAGTGCATCTACAAATGGTTGGTTGATTTTCACTGCATTATTCTAGATGTGAGCAATTTATATGAAATTGGTCTTACAATAGTATCAAAACATTGGTCTTCCTAGTCTAAAGGATAAGCCAAATTGTTGATGCTTCCCAATGAAAGAAAAATCAAATATTAAAGAACAAAGAAAAAGAAGTTGCAAGCACGAGATCAAGATAAAGAAGAAGATATGACAAAAGGGAAAAGAAGAGACAACTCCCCCATGAAAACATGACTAATGGGTGTCAAGGTCAAGAGAATTCACAGATTTACTAGTGCAAGTGTTTTATGCTATAAATGACTCTTGGAAAACTCAGGACACACTAAAGCATCCTCAAGAGAAGCAAGTGCATCTACAAATAGCAGATATGTGGCTAACTACGTACCAAATCTATCAAAACCTACATTATATTGAAAGTGACAAAAAAAACAAGTACCTAGAGACTCTTTATGTGGGGGTTTGCTAAACCTTTTGAGGAGTACCAAGGCCAATACAGAGCCTTGAAAAATCCAATATCCTTTGATAGTTGCATAGTCATCATTGTTGATATGTGGTGAATGATCATGCTGCAGGTAGTTAGTGGCTGCACGAAGTTCGCAGCTGCAGGAAGAACGTTAAAATGTTAATCACATTGCAGGAAGCACATTAATATGTTAATGACACTGTAGGAAGGACGTTAGAAATTAGTTATAATTTTATTCTTGGCTATCTTTTAAGTTATAAACAATAAAATATATGAAACTGAAGTTTTTTGGAGTGATGAAAGATTGAGGGTTTCTTGTGGCAGCAATGAGGGTTTTGATAGAAACTCATAACAGTAGATTGTGTTGGTGATTGTTTTACAATACAGCAATGGAAATTGCTGCAAATCTGTAACTCACATTGTTGTATAATAACAAAAATGGATGGCTGGACTCTCCGTGGACGTAGCCCATATTGGGTGAACCACGTAAGTTTGTGTGTTAAGTACATTCTTGATTTTATTTCTGCACTATTAAATCTACATTATAATTTTATTGTTGGTTATTTTTAAGTTATAAACAATAAAATGTATGAAACTGAAGTTTTTTGGAGTGATGAAAGATTAAGGGTTTACTGTGGCAGCAATGAGGATTTTGATAAAAACTCATAACAGCAGATTGTGTTGGTGATTGTTTTGCAACACAGCAATGGATATTGCTGCATATCTGTAACTCATGTTGTTGGAAAATAAGGAAAGTGTGTAATGTCCGCTATTGGGACTTAACTCAATTTGCCCTAAAATTCCCAGATAGGGTTTGGATTATGCTTGGGAATGTAAATTGTCAACTTAGTCTCTTGATTTAGAACCTGCAACCAGGTTAGTTATCACAAGATAAATAAACATATAGTTCAAAAATGTTAAAAATAGGATTCTAATCATCTCAATAATATTCATAATATACATACAGGATTCCCTTAAGCTTTCCCTCAATAACCTATCCACATTATGAAGCACCGAGGGAGATCCTATAAGGTGCCTCAAGGCTGTCCACCAAGCCCAAGAGCACGGAATGACACCTGGCAGCCTCCCAGCCACACCCAGGGTTACCCAACTCGAATGGACCTTTAATTAAGCCTCTTGCTCTCCTCATATACCCTACCTCCCCTCCATTATGGAATGGTAGTTTGGCTGAAGCTTAGAGGAATCTTCATCATTATATATATATATACACACACACACACACAATAACAATAATATGTTAATTACATCCATTTCTATATCGATGACAAAATAGCAAATCAGTAAGGTCATGGTCCCTGCATTATGCATCAGACCCAAACACTCACACAAATGCACAGGGACTGCATGCTGAATATTATTTATTTATTAAGATTTTTACTTGATCCTTATAAAACTTATTCCCCCTTCTTCTTAATGAATCTGCATCTGGGTCGGCTATTACTATTTATTTTATTGCCCAGTTCATAGTCTGGTCGGCTCCCATTGATGATTAATTTCCACTTTCCTTGGTCGGCCTCTCTCAAGAAAAGTTATTATAATGCCTATATTTTACTTATTAATGCTGCGATCTGTTTTTGCTGTAGATAGCTGCTAACCCTACCTTGGCAGGGGCATGACAAAGTGGATGGCTGGATTCTCCGTTGACGTAGCCCATATTGGGTGAACCATGTAAATTTTTGTGTTGTTGTTGTTGTTGTTGTGTACATTCTTCTTGTTTTTATTTCTGCACTTTTAAACCTGCATTATAATTGTTGTTTTTCAAATTCCTTCACCTACCAATTCCTAACAACCATTATGTTGTACCCAAACAAAGAATCAATTGTGATGCATGGAACTCCTTCCTCGTCAATAAATTGTCATTTGTGTGTCAAAAATGTGTCATAGTCAAAAGCCAAAATTATCAACTTCCCAAATGTTTATAGCTTGTCCATCAATTTTAAATATAACTTATTAAGTTATATTTTAATATTTTAATAATATGAAATAACTTTTAATAATATTAGTAATTAAGTCCAAGGGGTTGAGCTTAACTGGTTAAAACACTAGGTTCTCACTATGGAGACCCAAGTTCAATTCCCAATAGGGACATCTGAAGTGGAATTCTAAGCTGTGACTCTTGGCCTTCCATGGGATGGGGAAGGTCTTGGGTCAATCTAATCAAACATAATAATAATAATAATAATAATAATTCAAAGATAGTCCAAGGGGTTGAGCTTAACTAGTTAAAACATTGGGTTCTCACTATGGAGACCCAAGTTCAGTTCCCAATAGGGACTTCTGAAGTGGAATTCTGAGCTGTGACTCTTGGCTTTCCATAGGATAAGGAAGGTCTTGGGGTCAATCTAATCAAACATAATAATAATAATAATTCAAAGATATGTAATGGGGATGGGGCCCCCTACTGTGTCCCCACTAGTTCATAGCTCCAGTCAAAAGCTATTCAGGCTTCGACCAATTACCAATCAAAAAAAATAATAATAATTCAAAGATATGTAATGGGGATGGGGCCCCCTACTGTGTCCCTACTAGTTCATAGCTCCAGTCAAAAGCTATTCAGACTTTGGCCAATTACCGATCAAAAAATAATAATATTAATAATTAAATAATAATTTATTATTAATTAATGAATACCATAAAAAAAATAAAAAACAAAAATAATTCTAAAAGACAAAGAAAGACAAAAAAGTCAAAAGGCTGCAGCAAATAAAGAAAGTGCATGTTTTAATCTTTAAATAAAAAATTGTCCGTTGGTTCAGCAGTGGGTTCTACAGTTATAGAGCCTCACGGTGTGAGTAGTTAAGGTAGTGATAGTAGCAAGTCAGATATTGTCTACAGTATAAATCACTAGCTCTAGCTTTACCTTTTCCTTTGGATGGATAAGCTTCACCTGGATCTTATCTTGATTGGTAAAAGCTTCAACCTGCCTGAACTATAGCTTGTATTGGTTAGGCCTCGTCATTCAAAATCTGTTGGAGACCGAGTGGACCTCACAGCGGTTCGAGATCGATATCCAGGAGCAGTAGGAGAAGCTAGACGTTCGGTGCGGTTGGCCAAATGAGTGAGACAGAAGAGGGTCACCCTCACCTCCTAGAGGTCCTACATGCTCAAAAAGGGCCCCATGGGGAACCCTTTTAAACCGGAGAGCGATTGAACTCTCCCTGGCTTCTCCATAAACTAAAAAGTGAGCCTCATATGAAGCAAACCTTTATAGGGTGCTTGATAATTTAAATAAAGTGCAGCCAGGACAAGAAAAGAGTATAATGTCACCTCTTCAAAATTAAGCCAAGATAAAACCCAAAATGTACATTAAACTTTTGCTGTTGGCCTTGGGAATTTTGCATTAGGGAAGTGCGATTAAAATTATAACAAAGAGAGCCTCGAGTAAAGTTAATATAAAATAAGGTCTCCAATAATTTTTGTTTATCTGAATTACTTCCTCTCAAATATCAATAAAGGATCATCAAGGAAATAAAGAGAGCCATGACGTTTGGAGCTAAATTCCATTTAAGAGGGACCAAGCAAGGAGGAGGATATTGAAAAAAAATTCTATTTTTTGATTTCTACTTCTTATGGGAGCATTGAACTTCAGTTCAATTAACTTAAGGATGAAACCCTCCAGGTCTGGAGTTGGAGGATGAAAATTTCACAATTCCTTGGAGCAATTTCATACAGGAGTCACCATTGGGCTGAATCATTGAAATCTCAAAATGATATTACACAGGATTACACTTGTGTTGAAGGGGCATAATGACTGATTTAGTAATTCTAAATTCTTTTTGGGCAAATATATTTAATTTTGTGGTTGCTGTTGATACACTAATTAACTAAGTCATAGGTGCAGCACTGAAAAGGGTTTCATACAAACCAGTCACTAGATTCGAATTTACAAATCACATCATTATTTCAAGGGTAGTGCTGCAAGTTGGGGCATAACTCAGATATATGATGGATCCTTAGGGTATATGTAGCTCTTGTACTGCTGTCATAGTAGTAATCTGACAGTCTGGAATATTGTGCACAGTCCTTTAAAATACTGTCACAACCAATGCATTGATCATTATGGCAACTTCATTATTGGTCAAGGTTCAAGAATTGTAGGATCTATTATTATTGAGGTTTCAAGACTGCTGGGATGAACATAAGTCCATATTATATGCTTCATAACAGCCCTGTGTTATTGTTCATTGGATCAATTTGCTTATCAATCAAACTATTCAATTTATTGCATAAGATATCTTCATTTTCAGAATTGTGCTTCCTTTTTAGTCAAGGGTTTCAAGGGATATTTGTATTTTAAGAGCAATTTTTCATATTATCTCTAGTGCTACCAATTGTGGGAGCTATAATTCAAGTCTACAGTTTATTGTATGTTTAAGGATCTAAACTAATTAAAGGTTTCATGATGGACCTAACAATTGCCTCACAACATGATGGACCTAACAATTGCCTCACAATATTCCATAGTTTTTCAGTGACTTTGTGGCAGATTTATTTTGGAATCTAACAACTCAAAAGACATACATTCAACCCCTAAAGAACTGTATAATCAAGGACTATGTGCTGATCATTACATGTAAATCAAATAATATAAAATATTCCATTAGGGATACTATAATGGTATCAATGCTTGATTTTGCCAGCCTATGAAATTTCTTCTTATGCAGTCAAATGATGGAGTTAGCAGGTATCATCAAAGGGTATTTAGAAAAACTGAACATCAATTTCCTAAGAAAAAAGAAATAGAAACTCCTTTCGAATTTGAGATAGAAGAAGTAACTATGGAAAGAGAG
This sequence comes from Cryptomeria japonica, assembly GCF_030272615.1. NCBI lineage: Eukaryota > Viridiplantae > Streptophyta > Pinopsida > Cupressales > Cupressaceae > Cryptomeria > Cryptomeria japonica. Next base: position 12,914,312 of record NC_081407.1, read on the forward strand.
AAGAAAGCTTTGAAAGATCATGTAAATAAGTTTGAAAGGAAGTTTGTCTTTATGATAGATATGATGGGACAAATGTTATATATGATGCATAAGAACCAGAAAACATAGAATAATGTAGGAAATTCCAACAATCAAAATAGTGAGGCAAGTTCTTGTGGAGCCAATAACAGTAACCACAATAAGCAGAGAAGTCACATACAAAGAACCATGGTTGGGTTTTTTGATAGACATCTTCATCCTACTAATAGGGGAAGCACAAAGTCCATTGGTATAACCCAGTTTTTGAAATGGAAGCACATACATCTCCCGGTTCAAGTTCTGCAACTTGTGATAGTATCAAAGTAGCATAATGGTAGTTGAATGGTGAAATGGTTCTTCATAAAGAACAACCCCCAAGGAAAGTTAGAAGTTGCAGAGATGGAGAAATTAGCAGAATTGGATATGACTCAGGAAGCTTTCCAGAGAAGTATGGATAGTAAAGGAAAGCTATTTGAAGACAAGAAAGACAAAGTTGTTAAGAAACAACATTAGCAAGACTTAGCAACAAATGAGCAGTTAAAAAAAGAAACTACATCACTATAGAGATTCATTGTATTTCCAAGATTGATTTAAGATCCAGATATTTTCAAAAAAAACTTAGTCAAGTGGAGAAGAATTTCTAAAGCATCCTAGTTTGTGATTGCTTGAGGACCAAAAATCTTGGGGAGGGCAAATTGTAATGTCCCTTCTTTGAAATTAAACCGAGATTAAACTCAAAACACCCATCACACATTTTCTATGGGTCGTGACAATTTTGCACTAAGAAAATGGGATTAAAATTATAATAAATAGGGCCTCAATTTTGATCGATTTTCCTTTTCACTTTCTCATTTAGGACCATTTTCATCAATCTTTCTTCCTTCTAGGATTCTAGTTTTGTGCCAATTGGTCATCCATATTTGGACAGGGTTATAAATATAGTTTATATATTTATAGATTTTTTTAAAAATATATCTACTGATATATACATATATACATACATTTATGTATGCATGTATGTATGTCTCTATATATGTACTGTTATTGTTGTTTTTAGATATGTAAATGTATATCTATACTTTTTATATCCATACTTATCGTGGCTTTTGGCCTCCTGACACGGATCAGGTCCGCACGGGTCGGGGTCCACACTGAGTTTGCCCCTAGGTCCGGCCAAGGTTCACCCCAAGGAACCCAGGGCCCCTAGGGTGAACCCTGGCCAAACCCGAGCAAACCCAAGCGCGAACCCAGGTGAACCCAGGCGACCAGCTAGGTTAAGTCACATCAAAGTGACTTTTAATATAAAAAAATAATTTGAAATTCTAAACAATCAATTGAATTGGCATTTGGCATTGACCAATGATGAAGTAGCATACTATTAAATGTATTTAGATTTGTAATATATATGTGTGTGTGTGTGTGTGTACATATATATGTATACATAAATATATAGAGAGACATATATATGTACACACACACACACACAACACATGTACGGACGAACCCAACCCACGAACCCAAAAGGCAAAAGTTTTTTGCCCGAACCCACGAACCGGGTTCGTCGAACCCGCTCCTGAACCTAAACTAGTAACTTAGATAATTATGCACACATATATAAAGACTCACACACAGGTTCACATATTCATCTACTTTTCTATTTTTAAAGTGATACTATTATTCAGATAAAATTTATATTCTTTTTCCTATTGTTAGGTTTACATTCTTATACGTGTTCCTTCATCTACCTTTCTTTCTTTGTCGTATTTTATCATTCAAATGCTGTTTAAATTTTCTACATGACTATTCATTAACTGCCTAGCTCCATAAATATAGGTATTCTAATCCTTATCTCCATCCTTTGCTTCAATGTTGCATTTCATGATGATCCCTCACTCTCATGCTCTCTTTTTTGGTTGTCTTAATTTCTCAGGATGCTTTGGGAATTCTGCTCTATTATTATTATTGTTCCTCTCCTTTATCTATTTCTTTTTTGTCGTTTTTGAAGTCATTATTGGTTGACCTTTCTTTTTCCTTTCACTTCTAGCTTTCTTGATTCCCGTGTCACCTCACTCCCTTCATTTATTTAGCTAATTGGTGTTTTTTAAAACCATCATCACTATATCAGTTGATAAATATTTATAAATATAATAATAAGTATAAATAAAGTATTTGTATTTGATCATAAGTGTGCATAGGCAGAATTTCATAGGACTGTTGGTGAGTATCATTTAGAAACCAGGTGATTGCAGCAGGCATCGAAGGGTATATTCATCCACAAACCTGGCCAGAGGATCACTACAAAAACCAGAGTCAGGAAGGCCGTGGCTACACCCAGAACTGAGGACCTGCAGTGAACAGCATAGTGGAAGCTTTGACATATATTTACTTGTGAATACCTACTGCAACGGTTAGGGGTGTGTTTCAGACCCAATCATATAGAAGTGCCCAGACATAGGTGCCTTTCTCTTGAGACGGATTCCAGCACAAAAGATTCTAGAAATAAGGCATTGAATGTGCTAATAACAGGGGGGTTCATGCCTCAGGTCACTGGGCACGTTTGAAAGGAAGGCATCCAGCCATTGAAGACAGAACTCTATCATTTCATCAATAAACTTCAGATCCTACAAGGGTTCCTCCTTAAGGAGGCTAGATATTGAGAAGGCTAAAGGTCAGTCACACTCAGTCACATGTAACCTCCCTACAACAGTAATTTTTGTAAGCCATGTACCATATTCAGGTCTTATCAACAGGTCTCTGAATTTGATAACTTGCTGTGCGACAATTTTGTAATTGAAATTATTGTTTGGGAGTAAATTCTTTTCGATTTCTGACCAAACTAAGTGTTACTGTTGTTGAGTTAATGTTGTTGATCTGAAAATTTAACTTGAAATTGAAGCTCTGAAACTGGTTAGACAGATTGAGAAACCCTAGGGATCTTACAAAAGCTTACATAATCAAATCCAGAAATATTCAGTAACATTTTTTTAATTACAACCATGCTTGTGATTTTTCAGTTTTTTATTGTACTGGGCTTTTTTTATGTTGCATGCTTTGGGGTTTTCAAAATGTTGTGAGTCCCTTTGCACGGCAATATACTAATGCAAACCCAGCAGAATTTAAGAAATCCTTTCTATGCCAATATACTGGTGCTGTGTACCAAGTGAATTTAACAGAAAACTCATTTAAGCAGACATAAACTAGTTTAAGTACCAAGTGAATTTAACAAAAACTCCTCTGAGCAGACGTAAACTGATCTAAGTAACAAGTGAAATTTACAAAAGACATACACTTCGGGCAGTCATGCCCAAATAAAGTTTAATTTGATAAAAGAGATACCTTCGGGCATGGCAACTTTACCAAAAATTCTTAAAATAAGTAAGAGAAAGAGAGCCTCTTTACTGTAAAAATATCCTGGTGTAGACTCCAAATAAATTTGATGGAAGACATACTGTTCAGTCATAGAAATAACAGCACAATTTATAGGCAAAAATAGAGCAAGCTTTCCAGGTTTAAGAAAGGAGAAGGAAATAAAACTGCTGCTTACCCCCATTGTACAGCAATAGATTCGTAGTCCCAATAATCCTTAGGGCGGACCACATTAACATCGGCGTAAACCCGCGCCTTGGACATCGCACCAGGCCGCCGGATCGACTTGCCGATTTTCTGCGCCAGATTTGCCGCTGCTGCTGCTGCTTTAGAAGACTTCGAAGGCACAGTAGTGGCGGTGTTGTTGCCTGTGGCTGTAATGGGTTTGTAAAAGACTTTTGAGGATTTGCGTTTTCCTGGGCGGTGCGATGAGGCCGTGCGGATCCGAACCCCCGACCAGAGGGCTGTGACGAAGCCTAAATGGCAGTTTGGAATGGTGGTTGTGGATGGTGAAATATCCAAAAGTGTGTTAGGAAAAGTGGGTTTGTGAAGGAATGAAGAGCGGAGGATGTGGAAGTAGGAGTGCAGAGGCCTTGCGGCCATGAAAGAGGGAAGATGAACGAGTGCTCTCTGAATTCATCAAACGGAAAAAAGGACAAGGAAAATTTGGGTTTGCTTTAATTGATGGCTTTAGGTTGTGAAGGTTTTTTTATTGTCTGTTTTCCTGAATACTTATTTCGTCTCTCGCAGAAAAATTTACTCCCATAAATTTTTAAGTTAACGGCGGACAATTTTTCAGTTTGGGACAAATACTTTGAATGACAATGGCTGTTTTTTGTATTCAATATCATTTTATGCAATTTTCCCCGAAATTCTGACTTTAACGAGAAGTGAACATGACTGTAGCGGCTAATACCTATGCTATATTTTTCAATTCGATAAAAGCTGTGTAGCAGTTACCAGAGTTTTCAGCCAATTCAACATATTTTTCTTGAGAGCATTAATTTGACCATATTGGCTGATTTTTAGTGTATAAATGAATAAAAGATTTTTAGTAATCTTCACAAGCTTAAATAGTTTATATAGTTTATGAATGAATGAATGAGTTTTAATGACGTTCACAGACCTAACGGTCTATGAGATCAAGAACCTAATATTGAAATACAAGAGCTTGGAATTCTAATTTTGTAAGTTTTTTCATTTCCAAATATTTTTAAGGCGAGTTTTGATTTAAAAATTAATATTTTTTTATTAGTCTTTTTTAAATAAGATGTTTGGACTGTTTGTTTTGTGTTTGTTGGAAATCTTGTTGTCATTGATATTAAAGGTGAGAAGTGCAACTTCGTTGCTATCATATTGTTGTTGTCAAAAAAAGGAAATCATATGCCTTAATATGTAACGATATGATTTAAATGTTTGAAAGCTAAAGAACACTATTCACATCATTTCAACGAGATCATTAATGCTCTTAAAAGGAAGGCTATATCTTAAGTAAGGCTATCTTGGTGTTAGTAAAAAAGATGGTTGACCCTCATGGAAAGTACTAAGAATCAATTTAAAATAAAAGAATAGATGACTTGCTTTTGGAAAAATTAATCTAATGTTAATTGAACCCTTTTAAAACAGGGTGACCCTCTTGATATTGTTGAGTCTCTTGAGAATTAAAATAATTTTATTATTCTCAAATATGGTTGACCCTTTTTGAAGGATCACTCCTCTTCATGAAGAGGCATAAGAGAGGTATAAAAAGAAGTTGAGTGTGAGAAAAGAAAAGTAAACAATAAATGTAATATCATTCTTATTCAAGCAAATTGTTGAAGAAGAAAATATATGTGAAGAAGTTGCAAGAAGGATATTATGAAGGAGACTTGAATGATCATCACCCATTGAAAAAAGTAATTTTCAAGAAGGTGAAATTGTGTCCATTTGGAGGTTGGTGCCTCTCAATATAAGAGATTGTTGTCTCTTCCTAAGTTGGTGCTTAGTAGTGAGGATTGGTGTCTCTAGTGTACTTGTGCCTACAAAGATTTGTAAGAGAATTTTATTTTTATGGCTAAAGTTCGACAATGGATCTAAGCAATCTTTCTTTGTGGTTTTTACTCAAAAAGATTTCCACATAAATCTTGCGTTTCCTAGTTGTTAGATCTTATGTGATTGTTTCGTTATAGTTGTTGAATTTTAATAATTAGAATGAAAGAAGTGCTTGGTTTGTGTATTACTCCTCAAGTTGTTTTTTTTCCATTAGATGATTGAGTAAAATCGATCTTGATTCCTAAAGTTGTGGTGATACCAAGATTAATAATTTAAGAAACATAAGCATAACTGAATATATCATTAGATGGAACAATCTGCCAATAGAAGATACTACTTGGAAGGGACCTGACATTTTGGACTATCCAAACTTACATTTGCTTGGGGATAATAAATTTTGAAGAGGAAGGACTTGTAATGTCCCAAACTAAATGAAATTGCAATTTTTTTTATTTTTTTAAAGGCAAATTGCTACCTAAGGGGGTAGCTCCTCGTATTAAGATAGATAAAACTAAGAGATTACATATGGCATCTATAGCTGGTGAAAGAGAAAAAAGTCCTTCACTCAGCACAAAGATCCTTTCCAGTTGCTAAGTATTAAACAAAGTATTTTTCTAAGCCAGGAAGATATTGAAACCTTCCATGTCTGGTTTTGCAATCCCTTTCTTAGAAAGGGTCCACACTTTACCAATTTGACTTCTTTCCTTCCGCATCAAGATTGAAAAAGGCAACTAATTCCCATAACAGGGCTTGATTTGCACCTTCACTACTTTGGTCATCATCATCACATGATGTTATTTAGCTATTGTCATTTGTGCTACTCCATGCCATTTAATGTAAGTTCATGTGATCTAAACAAAAGGAGAATATAGTTTTGAATATATTTCTCCAACATGGACATTCCCTTCTTCGTCTGCTCACACTTTGCTACCGAAGACTTTGATTATGTCTTCCTTTGCTTGCTAGTCATATGCACGGGAGAACGGAGCCTTTGAATCAGTTGTCCTTCTCCTCTTGTGTGCCCCTGCATTGAACCCCAAAGAAACTTGACATTCTAATCTTTATTATTATTATCACTAAAAATTCAAAGATGGATAAGCCTTTTTCGATAGGATTTGTTTTGATAGCAGTTTGAGTGGTGCCTACATTTTGGGATTTGGTTGATGCAAGGTTGATTGTGTAGATTTCAAAAAAAAATGTTTTAAGAGATTTTGTCAAATTTTGTCATTCCTACAACCTTTGAAAACAACTATGTGGTTGAACCATGCTTGTGGCATGCCTGAGATGTTCAGATGCTCAAGGTTTCACAGAATGGCATCCTATCCTCGAAACAATTTGGATTCGATTTGTGACAAATTTGGTATTTGAAATCGTGGAGTCATTTCTTATCGTTGACTTCCATAGAGTGTTGTTTTCTAGTGTCCTAATTCACATATGCTTAATGATGGTTTCCTTTAGGATCAAATGTTCCAAACCTATCCAATCTTTTGCATTGCTTGAAATGATTGACTTTTGGCTTTGATCAATCGCTCGATTAGTTGGTAGGTCAGCCACTGAATTAGCTTTGCGATATACACAAGCTAGGGTGTAATTGGGGATCCATTTTAGAAACTAAGTAATTATTTATATCCAATGTGTGGCTTTTTAGATTAGCAGTTGTTGCTTAGATAGTGCACTGATAACTATTTGAGAATAACCTTCCATGTTGAGGTTTGTTAAGGATTTTTCTAAACATGCTTGTAAGCCAATTTGCATTGCTGCATATTTTGCTTCATTGTTTATTCCGTAAGGAAGTTAATTGATCCTGTCTATTTTAAATTTCATCTTTGATTGCGAAACCTACTCCCGATTGCCCAAGATTTTGCTTTGTTTCTTTTGTCTTTGGTCTTTAAGATATTTCCTTTAGGTGATATAAGATGTGGCTAGTTCCTAGTGATGTGCTCATCCCATTGTGCAAATTGTTTGAATTGTTTGTTTATGATTTTGGAAATGATTTACTCACATATGCTCGTTTCCATTTTATGTATGAGTTTATCCATTGTTATTTCTTTTTGCTTAAAAATTCTATTGTTTCGCTCTTTCCATAAGTTCCATATTATTTGTGTTGGGACTTCTTGTCATAGTCCTTTCCACATATCTCCTTTATGGATTGTAGACCATTCTTGGAAGATTTCCATTGAGTTATTTTGTAATGGTCCATATTTGTTTAACTTGTTGCAAAAGTACATCCAATATTGTTATGCTAGTTTGAAATTTACTTGTAGATGGTCTATTATTTCTATTGCTTCTACACACATCAGACATCTGTGAGGTCCCATAGTTCCAATGTTTTGAAGTATTTCTCCTGTTAGTATCTTATTATGTAACATTGTCCAAGCGAATGCCCTCGCTTTTGGCAAAATATTTGTGCCCCAACAAAGTTTGGTTGGTTAGCCTTTGTGTTGTGGTGTCATGTGTTGCTACCGCATATCCTAATTTAACAATATAATTTCCTAATTTTGTTGCACACCATATCAGTTCATCATCTTTTGTTGATAGAATTAATTTCCTTTTATCTAATTTTTAGATCATTATTCCTTGTGTGTTGGGGTCAAGTGTGTCTAAATGTTTCCATTTGTAATTTATGCTTTTGTTCTCATTAAGGACATTTAAGTAGTCTTTTACTTTGTATATGTATCTTCTTTGTAACTGGTCTAAATTGCTTTGGCATAGTTTTAGGATCAAATCTAGTGGAATATGTTCGTTCAATGAATCCTCCAAGAACAAGGCATGTTGGTCGCTGCTTACTCGCTAGCTCATATGGTTAGTGATTAATTGTCTTCTCTTAATGATGAAGTTTCATATTGTCGATCCTTTTGTTGGGTTTGCTAAGGTTAAGATCTTGTTGGGTTCATTTGAATCCAAGTATTTATATCGAAGGAGTTTACTCCACAATGCATTTAGTATTTTATACATTTGCCATAATAATTTTGCCCCAGGTGCAATATTCTAGATTTTTAGATCCTTAACATTGGCTCCTCCCTATAATTTATCTTGTGTTACCTTATCCCATGATATTAACGGTATTTTCTTTTGGTCACTTGAGCCTTTTCACATGAACTTCCTTTGAGTTGATGTGAGTTTTTGTTGTTCTTTCTTGGTAATTTCAACACATGATAGTGTGTATATTGGCACTGCTGGTAATATTGATTTAAGCATAGTGATGCGGCCTGCTAGAGTGAGCCATTTGTCTTTTCAATTTTTTTGTGGCATTTTTCTATTGTTAGGTTCCAAAGATCACCTTTGATGTTTCTATAAATAGTGGTATCCCCAAATATTTGGATGGTAATTTCTCCTCGTTGAATCCCAATATTTTGTTGATGTTGTATCTTTCGTTGTATCATCTGCAAACATTTGGTGTGAAAATGAGGGTGATTTGTGCAATGTTTTTATTCCTTCCCATTATCTTTACTCTTTGAGTATCCATATCGTTCTACTTAGTGCATCTACGATAATTACAAAAAGAAAAGGTGAGAGTACATCCCATTGTCAGAGTCCCTTTTCTCTTTGGAAGAAACCTTGAGGTGAATTGTTTATGATTATTGAGTATCTAGGTGTTGAGATACAACTAAAGATCCATTTCTACCATGAAATGTTGAAACCAAATTTTGCCATGACTCGAATGAGAAATCACCATTTTACTTTGTCATAAGCCTTGTTGATATCTAATTTCAAGAGCATGCCTTAGAGGTTTGATTTTTGGATTGAATGTAGCACCTCGTGTGCTATGATGATGCCATCAGAAATATTATGTCCAGGTACAAATCCGCTTTGTTCTTTTGAAATCAGTTTGGGTGGTATAAGTTTCAATCGATTACCTATCACCTTGGAAATGATTTTGTATATTGCATTACATAGTGATATAGGTCTATAGTCTGCAAATGTTTTCCCATCTGATTTATTGGGGATTATGACTGTTTATCAGTAAAATTCACCATAGCTAACAACAATTAAATAGGAAATCATGAATCCTATTCTAGGTAACGAATTCTAAATAAATATCAATGAAAGTATGCAAACATGACAATAAGGATATAGAATAATTCAATCAAAACTCCCTATTCCACAGATATAAATCGCTTCCATTGTCCTTCTCTTCCTTGAGTGAATGTTAGCTCTTACATATTGCACTGCTAACCTGCAAAATGGCACAAAGATTCGAAGTTCGTGATTATTGAAAATGGAGAATTGATGTTGAATTTATAGATTTTTTGAGAAGATTGGTTGAGAGGTGGAACTTAGGTGAGCTCACATGTTGATTGATAGTTTAGGAGGTGGAACTCAATTGATTAAATAGATGATTGAATAGATTGATTAGTTAACAAAATTAATTGCCAAGGGAGATAACTAGTCTGATTGCATGTTAGAAAAAAGCTAATTAGAAGATAGAAATAGAGATTAGAGAGATAACTGATTAAATTAATCAATTAATTGAATTGATCAACTAGTTAAAAATTTAACATGTGTTGTAGGATTTTTAATTTGAAATTCAATTCCATTTGCATGTAAGTTGAACTTGATTTAGGAATTCAATTTTGATTTGCATGTATTTGAATTTTGATTTAGAAATTCAATTTGATTTTAATTTAGGTTTTCGAAATCATGAAATTGAAATGCACATGTATTTGAAATTAACTGAAATTAGAATTTGGGGAAATTAGAATTGAATTAGAAGAATATATGAAATTAAATGAAATTAGAATTTGGGGATTTGGATTGAATTAGAAGAATATTTGAAATTAGACGAAATTAGACGAAATTGAATTAGAAGAATAAATAAAATTAAAATTTGGGGATTTGGAATTTGAATTTTGAATTAGAAGAATAAATTAGCTAATTAAATAATTTAAAGAAAATATTTAATCATTAGAAATTGAATTTTAAGTAAACAATAAATATTATTTAATTAAAGGGATTAAATCATAATTAATTAAATAATAAATAATTAATTAATACTAGGAATAGGTTAAATGATTAAATGATGATATTGGAAATTGAATAATTAGTAAGATGACAAAGATAATGATTAAATTAGAAGAATAAATAATTAGCTTAACTAAATAGTTAAAGAATTATTTAATTAATAAAGATGAATAATTAGCATGCTATAAATGAGACATTTCTAGGTGTCTACATTTACCCCTCTTTGAGACAATGTTGGAATGACGTTGTTTCAAAGAAAATGAAAAAAATTCTTGCCCCAATATGCCCCAGCACCGCTTAGGGTGTAAATATGCCCCCTCGAAAAATTGGTCGAAAAATTATGGAACTAAGACCAATTTAACAATCCCATGCTAGTGAGCAATAGTAATAGTAATAATGAATGTTAGTTGATTAGAGATAGAGATAGTTGACGAGAAAATGATATTGAGACAAAATCAGAGAAATAAGATGGGAAACTGCAAAGAAAAGATTGGAGATGATAAATCCAAGAATTTGTGTGCCTTTATTCATAGTGCAATATATTCATCACTGAGCCTTATTATGTAACAATGGAGCTTTGCACACCAGGGTATAAGGAACCAAGGTGTAAATATATCTCATTGCAAAAACAAACACGTTGCAGAAAATGAGTGAACCCTTCATTTTGGGTGTAACACTAAGGTTCAAGGTATGTGCGATAGTCACAAACATAACTATCCTTGACATTTTGCATAGGATATTTTTCGAATGAACGTACCAACATAGACACCCTAGGCACCATTGCCCCAAAACTTCATTGGTCCACACCACAAATAGAAAACAAAGAAAAAGATCATGCACATCCTAACTCCTCTAGTCACTTGTGGACATCCTTGAGTGCCATGGGAACATGACCTATCACCAATTAATAAAAGATAAAGACTAACCAAGACAAAATCCAGTAGCCAACCTGATTTGTGCCTTTGCTTTCATTATTTGATGTGATGGTTGATAATGTCTGATCTTATAAATTGAATACCCCATTTAAGACTGCTATGTGTGATTTTGAGTGTAACCTTCTTTGTTTAAGACAAGATAATGATTACTTGATATGATTGATTGATACGATTGATACGACAACTTGATCGGTCTGATTGCAGATTGTTGATAAGATAGTTGTATCCTTTATTAACTTCATGTGAAGTGTTTGTTGGACTAGGGTGTTTGATTCTTGTAAGACATTTTATTGCAAGTTTTTTGATATTTTGATTGTTAGTTCTTTTGCAAGAGCTTTTTCAATATTTTTGTGTTTTTTTAAAAATCATATTTGAATATTTTTGGTTGATATTTTTATGACTTTATTTGAATGTTTTTTATTGAATTTTTCAGGATCGTATTTGAATGTTTTTTATTGATTTTTTCAGGACTTTTTGTGAATGTTTTTTATTGATTTTTTTAGGATCGTATTTGAATGTTTTTGGTTATTTTTTCAAGACTTCATGCTTTTTTAGGGATTTTTTTAGGACTTTTTATGCTTTTTTAAGGGATTTTTTCAGCTATGCCTCCAATATGAAACCTTGTTATAATATGATGATCAATAGAATGCATGTGGAAAAAATGAAATTTTAAACGTGAAACTATACTTATGCAATATGCAAGATGAAAATGCATTCTCCAAGGGCGATTATGTGCGTCTATCACTTTGTAATACACCGATTGAATTGTAGGTGCAAAACATTTTAGAGATAAGGGTTTGTTCTATTCTCAAGAACCCTTGGACCATCCAGATTAACACACTAAGTGGCTAGGATTTGTAAATGGAGACACATGAAACTTCCCCACTGATTCTCAAAACTTTTGGTCTTCTTTTGCTTATGTGTGTGAAATTGAGTTTATTCCAGCTCTTATGATCGTTAGAGACCGTTAGAATCCTACATGACTAGCTACATGAGTTATTATAACTTCAAAAGCATTCTAGATAGACTCTCGCTGCCAACAGACGTTTGTAGCCCCGACGAGGTTATCACTATAATCTCTTGAATATTGCTCCATTGCCAGTAGGCATCCATAGCCCTGATGGAGTTACTCACATGTTCCCATAGCCAATCTTTTAATGCACTTTTATGCATGATAGTTCTTGTATTCTTTCTTTTCTTTCTCTTTTGCCTTGATATTTTGATATGTAATTAGGTGTAGCTCTTTTTCTTTCACATTCTTGCATTGGCTTGTAAGTAATGAAACCTACATGGGTTAGATAATTACAACAACGGTAAAGTAGAATTTTGGATTTCTCACTAGCCATATGATCAACTAGGTATCTATAATGATTTAGAGCAAATGATTAATTTGTAAGATGTAGCAATTGATAGACTTCAGGTAACAAGGCTCAACGATGAAACTTCTACCTGACCTTAGGTTTTGAAATCTTCCTGAATGAATATATAAGAAATGAGATGACCCTTGATCCATTCAAGCTACTAAGACAATCGTCTTGTTTTAATTAATGCAGCTACATGTGAATGCAATGCAATGTGACTACGATACAACTTGAAAGGGAAATGTGCGATGCAATGCTAAGGAAATGATATGCAAATCCAGTAAAAAATGAAACCTAAACTAACTAGCCCTTAGATATAGTGTCGTTCAAGGTGCATGATATTCATGGGATCAGGGAGTGGATCTCCCCCCATTGTGGTCAGATTATAAGCTTTGTTACCAATGACCCTTGTTATTACAAAAGGACCCAACCTAATAGGTTCAAATTTCCCTAGTTTTTCTTGCTCTACTAGATTCCTTTGATTTTCTTTGCGAACTAGATCTCCCACTTCAAAGTTTCTTAGTCTTACTATTTTGTTGTAACTTCTTTTCAGCCTATTCTAGTAGCCTTGCAAGTGGTTCAATGGTTGCTTTTCATCCAACATTTCTAACTCTTGCAGTCTTGCAACTCTATAGTCTTCCTCTGATATGATGTGTTTCAGGGAAACTTGGAGAGAAGGTAATTCTATTTCAATGGGAAAAATAACTTATGAACCATAGACCAACGAGTATGGTGTCGCACTTGTAGTTATTTGCACACCTGTTCTACAAGCCTAGAGTGCAGTATTTAACTGGAGGTGCTAGTCCTGTCCTACTTATTGACAAATTTCTTTAAGATTTTTCAGTATTATTTTGTTGGTTGCCTCTGCTTGACCATTACTTTGTGGGTAATATGGAGTTGCAAATCATTCTTATATTTGAAACTGATCACAGAGCTCTTGCATCTCTTGATTCTTGAATGGTCACCCATTTTTCGTAACTATACACATTGGGACTCCATATCGGTAAATGATATAATTGAGCATGAACTTTGCTATCTTCTTACCAATAGTGTATGTGAGAGGGATTGCCTCAACCCACTTGGTGAAATACTCGGTAGTTGTCAAAATGAACTTGTGTCCGTTAGAGGAGGTAGGGTTGATTTTCCCTACAAGATCTAATCCCCATTATGAGAATGACCATGGTGATGTAATAGGTTGGAGATCTTGAGCAGGTGCATGAATCATATCCCCATGTATATGGCACTGTCTACATATCTGTACATATTTATAAGCATCTATTTCCATTGTAGGCCAGTAATATCCGGTTCTCAATAGTTTCTTTGCTAGTGTAGGGCCATTGGAATGAGCAGCATGGATCCCATCATGTACCTCTTTTAAGGATAATTGTGCTTCTTCAAAATTCAAACATTGAAGAAGGGTTCCATCTAAGCTTTTTTAGTACAAAGTATCACCAATAATAGCATGTCTAGATGCCTGATGAATAAGAGTTTTTAATTGATTTTTTGAAAGATTAGGAGACATGTGTTGGTCATGTAAGTATGCATATATTTTATTATACCATGGCGATTTGGGACCCACGATCACACACACACATTCAGATTATGGGATCTCATATGCTGGTACCATCAATTGTTCTACTAAGAACTCAAACAAGGTTTCATTGTTCGACATATCTAGTAGAGAACCTACAGTCGCCATTGCATCCGCTACCTTGTTTTGTGCTCTTGGTATTTGCTCAAAAGTTATGTGACTGAAGTGTTGCTTGAAATCTTCCACCATCTATTTGCAGGGCATTAGTTTGTCATCCTTGGTGTTATAATCATCATTGAATTGGTTAACAATGAGCTAGGAATCTCCATAGACTTGTAATTCTGTTATCTTCCACTGTATGACAGTGCAAAGTCCTATGATGAGGACCTCATACTCAGGTATGTTTTTTTGTGCATGGGAAGATGATTATAAAGAACTTTGGAATTGAATCACCTTGAGGGGTGATGAAGATAATTTCAACACCTGCTCCATGGTTTATGTAAGAACCATCAAAGTATAATTTTCAGCTTGTAGATGTTGCCAATGTGAACACAGACTCATCAGAAAAGTCTGCTAAAAGAGGGTGACTGTATTGTAAGGGATCTTTTTCCAACTAATCTGCTATAATATGACCTTTGATTGCCTTTCTATCAACATATTCTACGTCAAACTCACTCAAGATCATGATCCACTTGGCCAATCTTCCAGATAGCGCTGCTCTACTCAATGGGCACTTAAGAGATCAAAGCATGCACTGAGTTGAACTTTATGACTGATCATATAGTGTCTAAGCTTTTGAGATGCGAAGATCATTTCTAAACATGATCATTCTATGGGAGTATAATTGAGTTCAAACCCAATAAGTGTTCTACCGATGTAGTAGATTGCCTTTTCCTTCACTTGGTCGTCATGTTGTGCTAAAAGGGTTCCCAAAGATGAATTTATCGCTATTGTATACAATAGAAAAGGTTTTCCTGGAATTGGTGGAATTGGAACTAGGGTTGTTAAAAGATAATCCTTCAATGCTCGGAATGTTTCTTGGTGCTGATCTATCTACTTGAAGGTGACTCCTTTCTTCAATAAGTGTTGGAATGGGTGGCACTTGTCAGCTAGTTGTGCGATGAACCTTCCATGTAATCCCCTTAATTGTTTGAGGGTAGATGGTGTTGGCATTTCAAGAATTGATTTTACCTTCGCAGGATCAACCTTAGTACCTTTGTTAGAAACAATGAAACCCAAAAGTTTATTGATTGTGACACCAAACACACACTTTTTTGAATTTAGCCTATTTATATTGTTCAAATCTGTCAAATATTTTGGCAAGAACATCTAGCTGACCATCTTTGGTTCTGGATTTTGCTAATATATTATCCACATAGTCCTCCATGATATCATGTATCGTGTCATGGAACAATGTCGTCCTTGCCATTTGATAGGTTGCACCAACATTCTTGAGACCAAAAGGCATTACATTCCAATATTAGTTTCCCCATGGATAGGTGAATGTTGTTTTGTGCTGGTCCTTTGGCACAATTCTGATTTGATTATAGCCCAAAAAACCATCCATGAGTGACAACATTTCATTTCCAACAGTTAAGTCAACTATCATGTCTATATTGAGAAGTGGGAAATCATCCTTGGGACAAGCTTTGTTAAAATCCCTGAAGTCTATGCAGATTCTTATGCCCCCAACGGGTTTAGTCATTGGTACTAAATTAGATATCCATTCTACATAGTTTATGGGCCTCATGAATCCCACATCTAACATTTTTTGTAATTCCACCTTTACTAGTAGTGCAATCTGTTGATGCATCTTGTGGAGCTTCTATTTATATGGCTTGATTCCTAGCAATAGTGGTAGATGATGTAGCACTAATTCTAGATCTAGCCCTGGCATGTCTGTATATGACCAAGCAAATTTAACTGGCCTTTGCTTGAAGAACTCAACGAAGTTGTCTTTCTCTTTAGGATTCAATGATTCGACTAAGTGTGGTACTTGGATTCACATTTTGATGATTATACGTTGATTTGATTGAATGACGAACTGGAGGTTGAGTTGTATTTCCTGGGTTTGAAACTTGTGACGCTTGTGTTTGACTCTATGTAGGAGTAATTGATATAGTTGGTGTAATTTAGGAAATAACACTGGCCTGCATTTGAGTAGTAACATTTACATTTGATGATGCCATGTCGGATTGTGAGGTTTTAGTTGAAACTATATCTGTGTATGGTGAAAGTGGATAATGGAAACAACAATATTGAAAGACTCAAATAGATTCAACCACAAAACCCTAGCCTAACAACAACAAAGATCCACCATAACATATGAAGATTACCTAAGACAATGTAAATCAACGAAATCACAAAGATTATACCATCACATGTCCAATAGGGTTTGAATCTCCATTCTTCCTATCTCCATTGATCTTGCTTGATATATTTGCTCTCGGATTTTATGCGTGCACAAGAGGTCAACACAAAACGAAAATGTGGTTGCAAGTAGGCTTGATTGCATATGAAAGTTTGAAAGCGTAGTTGAGGAGGGTTGATAATGAAGGAAGCATCCTCTTATATAGAAGACATTGTAAGAAATGGAGGGATAAGATTAAGAGGTGTAAAAGATAGATGGTTGGCTATGATTAAAGAGTAAGTAGAGGAAATGAGAAAATAATAAGAGGGTAGGTAGTGTAGGAATTAAGAGATGAATGACATGTGTCATGGGTAGAAAAGGCTAATGAATTAATTAAATAAATAAAGATTCATTTAAATAATAGAAGAAGCTGGATCAATTAAATAAATAAAATATTTATTTAATTTAGGAAAAAGACAATTTAAATAAATTTATTTATTTATTTAAATGAGGAAAAAGGCTAGAAGAGGATAAATGAATTAATTAAATAAATAAAGATTTATTTAATTAATAGAAGAATTAGGCTTAAATAATTAAATAAATAAAAATATTTATTTATTTAGACGGGACAATTTTAGGTGTCTACAATAGCTTCTTGTGTTGATGATATTTATGCATTTTAAGTAGCATTTTCTATAGAGATTGAAGTTGCAACTTGGGTTTGTGACACATTTGGTGTTTGACTGGCATTTTGACTCAAAGTAACCCCTGGTGGTAAAATTGTTGTAACATCAAAATTTTGGGGTAACTTAACACCGTTTTGCAATAATAAGGAAATATATCTATCCATGTCATTATTAAAAGTGCAATTATAATCACAAGGAGCTACAGATCTTGTTGCGCAACCTCAAGTTCTTCGTGTGTTAAAGTTGTGTTGAATTTGTTCTATTGTAGGCATAGTGTTTATGTTTCCAGACACTGTTGTATTCCTATGGATTTCACTATTTGACACGTCCATGTTCCAAGTAGGATTAAGCGGGGGGTCACTATTGGATCCATCTTATTTTTTGCCTTTTTTGTGATCTTGTGACAGGCATTTAAGGACTCTAATGATGACACTAAGATCTATGCAAGATTGTAATGCACCTAGAATGCAGATGTTAGACTTGAGAATGAAGGACTATAATGTATGCAAATTATAACGACACCCTATTGAGGATTAGGACAGGGAAGTTGTTGAAGACTTTGTTGAGGATTTTTTCGAGGAAGTTGTTGTAATGTGAACCTTTCAAATGTCTGTCGAATACGTTCTTGTTCGACTGCTATTTCAATTCTTCGGGTTGTATTATATTCAACGTTTATTTAAAACTCAACCCCCATATACTGAGGAGCACTTGTTTTTAATTCCCAAGAAAGATTATCTAAGTTGTCAAGGATTTCTCTTTCACCAACATTTGGGACTTGATTGGGATTCTCAAACGGGAATAAACCATCACTTGGTAGACCCATCCTAACTCATGCTCTGACACTTTTAATATGCAGCTAGTGGAGGACTGTGAAGGATGTAAATGGAGACTATGCAAGGACTAAATGAATGTTATACTAAGTGTAACTTTGACGAGTTTGGACTTGATTATGGAGACTATGCAGGGACTTATACAAGGATTATAACGATAATGCAAGGATTATGACAACTATGCAAGGATTATGACGATTGTGCAAGGACTTATGCAAGGATTGTGATGACGAAGATGAGGACCATGCAAGGATTATGACAACATAAATGAGGACTATATAATGACTATGATATGAGGACTGTGTAAGAACTAAGGACTCTAGGAATACCTATGATTGCAAAAGATAAGATGTTTTGTCTTGTTTTGAAAGTGAGGATATTGTTTGCACTATTGTTGTTTGGTCAAATTGCTGAAGTGATTTTGTTTGAGTAAAATATTTTTTGATTTTGAGAACACGGTTTATAGATAAGTGTGGCCATATGAATTTTGTTTTGACGC
Source organism: Cryptomeria japonica (assembly GCF_030272615.1). Classification (NCBI taxonomy): domain Eukaryota; kingdom Viridiplantae; phylum Streptophyta; class Pinopsida; order Cupressales; family Cupressaceae; genus Cryptomeria; species Cryptomeria japonica. The sequence goes on from NC_081407.1 coordinate 12,932,881, forward strand.
ACTCTATGAATCAAAGTTACGCAAGGTGGAGGGCCTAGATTAGTCCAAGATCAAAGCTGACTCTATATTGGTTCAAAACATGCGTGATACACAAAAAATCACAACAAACATGTACCTAAGTTGGAAAGTGGAAACCATTTGATGAAGCCCCTACAATAAAATATCAAAACAAAAAAGACAAATAGAGAATCTAGCAACACTGGCTCCACTCCATAGTACACACTTCTCGAGCATGCCATTTTCTCTTACCCTGAAGATCTAAAGATCTTATCATCGGGGATTTTTTGTCTCATTAAGCAAGGTACATGAGGGGTATCTTCGGGGTATGATCCACATACCCTGAACCATCAAACGTAAGGATTTTTGGATACTAGATTTGGTTCATAGTTGGGGAACTTTTAGGGTAAATCAGGTGTTAATACATGCGGTGGTTGGCTCATTTAAGAGATATCCCAGCCTGTAGAACACAAGTTTTTACGCATCTGGCACACAAGCACCAGAGGATTTTGAATTTCATCAAGACCACAAAGGTATTTTTATGTCAATACTAAGGGAAACCATCGGTATCACACAATGACACCAGTTGATTTATGGTTTTCACCAAAATCACAAATATTTATATAGTGGACCGAAAGATAGTAATGCTTGGGTCGTGCCCTTCCAAAACCAGTGAGGTTCCAAAAGGCAGACCCTATTTCTTAAAAAATTAAATTTTGAGCATCGTTAACACTTTTCTCTTGCACCCAAGTCCACGAAAGCCAGGGGAGAGGATAGTGTGTGTTAACAGTAGGACCACTCCAAACAAAGAGCAAATGCTCAAAATTTCTTTCCCCTAAGATATTGCAATGTGTGAGATAATCTACTCATAAGTCAGGTGCATGTCCTTTTTAAACCCTAAATTAAGGTGTGAGATCTGCATGTTCGTATCAATTTTAAGCACCAAATCCAAAAGTGAATCCATGCATGTCCATTTTAATTTCATCACATGTCAATTTTAAGCACCAAATCGAAAAGTGAATTCAAAATCTAAGAAATTATGCAATCACACATATCAATAGTTTCACAAAAATCTTGGACCGATCGAGCCTTCTCTATTTTTTCCGCCACACACTGCAAACAAAATATTAGTAACACCAAAAAACAAAAAGAAAACAAAAAACCCAGAAACAAAAAACCTCCTATTTTATTAGATGAATGTGAAACAACACTTAAACGAATGTGAGATGATATCTAAACGAATACGAATTTCTGACAGGAGCAATGTGAATTTCTAATAGGATGATTGCACAATATTATCAAAACGAATGCAAAATGATAGCGAAACGTGAGACAAAAAAGATAAAAAAGATAAAGAAACCTGCAAACATCAAGAATTAAAAGAAATCAAAGAGTTAGATGCAAATGGAAGGATATAAAATAATTCAATCAAAATTTCCTATTCTATAGATGCAAATCACTTCCATTGTCCCTCTCTTCCTTGAGTGAATGTTCACTCCCAGATATTGCACTACTAACCTGCAAAATGACACAAAGATTCAAAGTTGACGATTGTTGAAAATGGAGAATTGATGCTGAATTTATAGATTTTTGGAGAAGATTGGTTGAGAGGTGGAACTCAAGTAAGCTCACATGTTGATTGATAGTTTAGGAGGTGGAACTCAATTGATTTAATTGTTAAATGAACAAATTGAATAGATGACTGAATAGATTGATTAGTTAATAGAATTAACTAGGGAGATGACTAGTCTAATTGCATGTTACAATTAACTGATTACTTTTTCTTCCTCGCTCACAATTTCTTCCTTTGATGCCAAAATTTGTTCCGTATTGTTCACATAATATAACATTATTTCCCTTATTTTGTTATGGCTCTCTTCCCCTAAATTTTTAACTTTTGCATTTGATTCAATTTTTGGGAGATTAAATTTGTTTGCCTACATATTTTGTGGAACAGGATGATCTATTATACTTTGTTTTGCATTTTCCTTTCTTCTCCATTCCATTTTCCTTGTTTCTTTATCAAATTTTGCCTTTCTAGGGCATCCTGTCATTGGATTTTTCGGTTACTGCAATTTGAGCAGTAGAATTTTGGTTATTCTATTTTGATGTCTCGTATCCATATTCCAATGCTTATTTTTAAATGGATTTGATTTGGAATTGCTTTGATGGAGATTAATTTTGTCTGTGCAAACAGGGTCGATTCATTTCATTCTATTTATAGCTTTATTACTATACCAATCTTTGCTCCAATTCGCCTAAGGTAGTTGCTTGTCCAATACTTTGTTAGTAGATTGTATAGCTGAAGCCAAAAGGCTCTTTCTATTGGAGTCATTACTATTGGGTTGAAATTGTTCTCCCACTTTTGTACATAAACTAATTTATTTTCAAACCACCACGATACTATTTCTGCAATTTTATCTTTATGTTGTTTCGATTCTAGGGTTACCAAAAAGAAATTCTTTCGAATGAAGCTAATCTTTGTGTTTTGCCCCCAATTTTTGTATACCCATTGTCTGATTTCTTCTTTGTCTGACTTGATTTTGATTACCTTGGCTATTACTATGTATGTTTTGAGATATTTGTCAATACGGGGAAGTGTTAGCATTGCCTCTTTGGTTTGTGTTGTTCCCTAGGTTGTTGTTTTTGTTGCCTTGGTGATTGTTGTTGTTGTTTGACATTGAAGCTCCCTGGTTGTTATTTCATTGACAAGTGTTAGTGCCTTGATTGACACTTCTTTTTATCATTATTGGATGGTGGGTTGCTTGATAAAGTCAACACTAGTTGTTTAGACTTTACATTGTTGGCATCGACTAACCCATCATTAACAACGTTTTTTTTTCATGTCCAAAATTTGGACTTGTTTGAGTTGTTGTTATTGTTTTGATTGTTAAAGATGTTATTGTTTGACGAACTAACACCTTCCTTAAATAACTTCAAGGTTCCTTTCTTGATGGAAGCTTCCTCTACTTGGATACCATTCTCTATTAATTTTGCAAAAGATGGTATACATTGTAGTTTGAGATGATAACTCATTTCACTATTCAGATTATCTATGAAGATTTCCATCTTTTCCTTTTCAGGCGCATCTCGTGGGTACCTTGCGACCATGCGCCTCCATCATTGTAGAAACACCATGAATGTTTCATTGTTTTTTTGTTTAGTATTGCATACGTCAAGCATGGTGATCATGTGTTGGATATTATAGGAGTATTGTGTTATGAATTTATTCACCAACTCATCAAATGATCTGATGGGAGGTGTGAGTTTTGCCAACCACTCCATTGTTTTCCCTCCCAAACTTCTTTGAAATAGTCTCATTAAGTATGTGTCGTTGTGAGCGAACTCCAAGCTCATGGTACAAAATTCCCAAATGTGATCACGGGGATCACTCTTACCATCGTAATTGTCATACTTTGGTATATCTGAATTTTGGGGAAAAGGTACCATGTTTAATCTCTTATCAAAAGGATAAGGAAAAATGTCTTCTAATGAGTATCGTATTGTGGTTCCTTGTTGGATGTCCTGCATTTGTCTTTGAAGTGTTTGATGTTGTTGTGTAAGAACAGTTAGGGGTGCACTGGTCCTTCGATGGGGAGTTTCCCCTCACTCATTAAGATTGTCCCAATTGCGGGTATTGTCTTGTTCATGAGTGTTATCTTGTTCATGGGTGTGATCTCGGTTGCGTATGTTTTCTTGATCATGCGTTTCCTCTCCTCTCAGGTGTTCTTGATTGTAAGTATAGTTTCTCGCCCTTGTTTGTGAAATTCTCTCATCCGTATTCCTTAAGTTTTCAAGAAAACGTGGTGATCAAAATGAATAAATCGAGATCAGATGACCTACATACCAATGAGACTCTTAGCACAAATATAAACTAATTTAACTTCCCAAGGGGTTTCCCATTGTTCTCTATCTCACAGGATCCCTAAAGTCAATGTTTTTCTCTCATATCATTGAGCAAATGACTTAGGAATGACAACTCCAAGAACGAGTGATATTGTGATCTATATACATGAATGCATTCTAAGATCTATATGATATGTTAAAAGCTATGATGATTAAGTTAAGATGAATATAGTGATATAATAATGAGATTAACAAATTATCCTAACATGATATACTAGCATGAATATTCTATGATATGAAATTAAATTTTTATAAATGTTTATGATGATATTTTAACAAAGAGAGGCTAAAATGCTTAGTAAATTAGACTATAATGTAGATGCACGAAACTTGGATCCCAGATAATGAAGAATGAGAGCTCTATTTATAGGAAAAATAGGGCAATGGAGGGTTAAGATTGAATAATCTTAACAATGTCTGAGATTGAAAGTTACTCATTCCATGTTTACAATTTTCACCAATGAAATGGTGACAATTGTCAACAAGAGGTGGCTCGAGAGGATATGCAAGCGACATCAAATGCCTAAGGAGACATGAAGGTTACCTTAGGAGGTAAGGTTAGGGTTATCCATTGGACAAAGCTTTTACCCAAGGGGTAAACTCTTGTGCAAGGGTTAATAGGATAACTAGGGTCAAAGCCATAAGTGCTTGATGAGACCCTTGGGTTAGATGAGGGTTAAGTTAGAGAGAAAGTCTCTAACCATGAGGGGAGGGTTGAGTTAACCATTAATGTTTTGGAAGACTTTGGGGACAAATTTGTAAGAGTCCTTCCAAATTTTGGGGAAAACACAACAAGTTAGCTTGTTGAAGAAATATAGCCTTTAATGCATTTAAAAGACTTTCCTCCAAATTTGAGAAGTGACCTCCTCAAACCTAGGGAAAGGACATGTTTAGAGGGATTAAAGCTAACTAAGATAGTTTAGAAGAATCTAGAAGGTTCTAGAAGAGGTTTAGGAGGCAAGTGGGAGATGTAGGAAAATGCAAGTGGGGAGATTTAGGATTTTAATTAAAATAAAATTGCTTTATTTCAACCAAAATAGATGCAACTTGCATAAATACAAGTGGGGGGATTTAATTAAATTTAATTAAAAGGAAGAAAGGGGAATTAATTAAATAAAGTGATTTATTTAATTAAAGGCTAGAAAAGGTTTAGGTGAATTTAATTAAATAAATTGAATAATTTATTTAATAAATAGATGAAAAATGAAGAAATTAATTAAATAAGATTTAATTAATAGGGGGATATGGTTAAAATAAATATTAAATATTTATTTAAGAAAGTGGTCAGATTTATACATCTACAAGTGGTATTCGATTAACGCCCTGCACAAACTTGGATATATTTTGGCAAGTGATTTTGAAGAATTTTCTGCATATTGGCTATTCAATGGGTATACTTTTTGCTCCTTAAGAGCATAGCACATTTTGAATTTTGTCACTTTTTGTAAATTGAAATTAGATTTATTTTAATTTAGTTGATTTTCCATATTCCCAATGAGCTAAGGTAATTGATAAAAGGAAACATTTTTATTTGATATTTATGTTGGTTTCATTTTAAATTTTAAATTCGGGAATTTTAGAAAATAAAATAAATTAAATATCAATAAAATATCCCAAGGAGGAATAGGGATTCTCATGAGGTCCATTTTGCATTATGGAACTATTTTAGACATGAACGTGTGGTGATTATAATAGATCATTTGAGTTGTGAAGAGAACATACAAGACTTGGCAACATAAAATGGCAAGAGTTTATATTGAAACTAAATTTGTATTTCACCATCCTAAATGGGTGTGCTACTTCTTGGATGCCCAAGTTGGTTCATTGTCTGTATATTCTTTTTTGGATACTTTTGTTGGATAATTTTTCCAATTGTTTTCTTAAAAATATATTGTATGAACTCTTGTTTTGCAATCTTCTTCTATCCATGAAAACCTACAGGAGGACATAACTTGTGAATGAAAACCCATGGGTTTTGGGGTCAAAGCATGAAATTTGTTACATCCCTCTTTTTCACTGATACTATGCAATGTTTTATTTGCACTATTGAGTGATGTTTAGACAATGTTAATTGAACAATGGTTCAAAATTACCTATGAGAAATGATTACATTGGATAGTTAATGAGGTTTTATATTCCTATTTAATCATATTCATACATGTTAGAATAATTGATGTGATTTCGGGCTAACTACATTCTTATGACCTAGTGGTTGCAGGAAACTCATCATCCTCCAAGAAGAGAGGGGAAGTATATGTTACCTATTTTCACTAATAAGCTTAATCAGGTAGAGCTTTTATGTTTTTTCCTGAATAGAAAGGTACATTTTATTTTTGTTGTGTCACAATCATGTGCAAAAAAGAAAGAATAGAAGATAACACTATCACAGTGCATTATGCAGATGCAGATGCATAGGAGAGAGTGCACAAATTTTGAGGAAAAAGTAATCTTTATTGATAATTTAAATGATAATGTCTCACACATGCCATACGACTAACTCTTATAATGTTAATAAAGGAAAACATTCTATATTTGTAGATGCAAGGAAATATAAAGGCACATATAAAGAAGGGTGACTCGTCATTGCCTGAATGACGAGCCCTAATTGAGTTGACTGGTGTCATCTTTAGTCTTCCGCCCATCTTATGTCTAGTTGTTGCTTCCTTGCTGCTCTTTTATTGCATCTGAGAGAGAGAACATTGTTAGAGCAATGAGGGTCATCATTCATTATATGCGCATACATATATAAACACACAATCTGATCCTCATATGCATTATAGCAGTTAGCATGTAATAGATGTCCAAGAAAACAAGTGCTATCAAAACACACTTATCATATGCTCATTTTAATCTAACATGTTTGTTCATTGTGCAGGTATAGGTCAAATTTTTGCTACTATTTTGTTTATCTGTTATAGCATGTGGGTTGAAATGTGGCTCCCACAAGGGTTGAGCCCAACATGTTTTCCTTTTGTGATGACATATTATCAAGATAGTGAGTTGGGAATTCTTTGATAGCAGAGAATAAGACACAACCCCAACATTCAAAAAGCAATCAAACTTAAGAGCAAATCAAGAAAAATGCAATCCTAAGAATGTCAATACTATTTAAAAAGGTGATCTCGTTCCATGTACTCACGAAAGAGATTGTCACAGAGATAAAGAACAAAGAGATAACTTTTCAGATTTTGTTATAGTCAAAAGGCTTTATTCGTCAAGCAGATCATTAAAAAGATGAAAGCCTCTTTTAGCGCTCACAACCAGATGAAGAAAATTTCTTAAAGAGTAGGACCACAATCCTCATAGAGTTGAAAAGTCATGATAATCAAGATATTGATTAGAAGAAATGATAGTCATTAGAAACAAAAATACAACATTATAGGTTAATGATTGCAATATATTATCATGAAGCTTAGAGCAAATCCTTTCACACAATAATGATGGTTTGTGAAGCACAATAATCATACCACAATCATATATAATTAATATTAGTCTTCTAAGACAAGGGGATAATTAGCATACGAAGAAGCCATTAGGATGTATGAGCCAGATTCAACACAAATCTAATGCCATAGTCTAATGGTGAAGTTTTTGGAGTAGATCAAAGCACAGTGGGTTGATGAATATACCTTCTTTAAATCTTAAGAATGGTCATGTCAAAGATCTCAAACAAGAGCGAAAGATCAGTGAAATAATCTTTTGAGAACTCATGCAAAGAAGACACTATCATTGAGATAAGGCTTATAAGGCAGTAATGGTAGTCATGATAAAAGATAATCAAAGCAAATAATGATCAAAATTGCAGGTCTTTACAAAGGACAGATCAGTCAACGATTAAAGACAGTTTGAAGAGCAGTAGTCATTCGTAGTCCAATACAAAGTCATATGGGAAACACAAAAGGCATTTTTGAATGTCACTCAGAGAATATGCAGGTGTTACAAAGAGTAGTAAGGTCAAGCCTCTATGACAATGATTATACACCCATGCATATCTTGTAAAAGTGCATACGCAGATTAAAGTTTGTGTAACAGTGATTCAAACAATGACTTAAGTAAAGTTGGACAGTTATAAGAAGCAAACATTGTGAAAAGGCAAGAAAGATTGAGGAATTTTCATTCACGCAGTCCCTAAAAGGACAATCCATCTATAGAAGCCACATCTTCATGAAGAATCAAAGATAAAGTACTTGATGATAGTCAAGGAGTATAACAATCATAACATGAAGTAAGCCACATTCAAAGTCATCTATGTAAGAGACAATGAGCAACATCTTCTTTGAAACAGATTTGAACCACTGTAGGACATGACAATCATATGCACTGTTTGATAGTACTCACACATATATACAAGGGACTTGTTACAGTCAAGAATCAAGACATTCATGATGAAAGTACACTTAAAACAATGATCACTATCATCCAGTAGTCTCAGGCTTGAGAATAAAGACAGAGCAGTATTGACTATCAAATAGACATCAAAACATAATATAAAAGTCTATAACAAGGCAAATAGTAGTGAGCTTCAACAACATAATGAAGAAAAGGTAACCATGCCTAAAAAGAGCAGATCAGACTAGAGAAAGGGCAGGTAACAGTAAAGTGACCAAGACATAGTCTTCATTAAGGCAGTAATAATGAGTTTTACAATGTTTGACAACCAATGAATAAGCATAAGGCACAAAGAGCCATGAAGAGCACACACAATCCTAAATCCAACATTATGAGCAATTATCTCCCATAAAGACACAATACTATGATGGTTTAAAGGTTGTAGTCATTGAAGCACAAAGACATCCATGGGAGAACTCCATGTTTTGCAAATCAGTCATAAGAACACGTATCATTAGAAGGAAATAAAAAAATAGTGAGGTTTATAGTTGCAATGATAAACATCCTTCACAAGAATAGGAAAGGATCCTCTTCACAGTGATGAAGGCCATTAATGATCTTATTAGAGTTTTTGCAATTCAAAACACATTCAAAGCAGTGAATGATCTTCCAAAGGAGATGGTAGTTTAAGTAGCCTCCAAATTTGCAGATACAGTGATCAACAAAAAGATAGGGATAGTTGTATCTACACCATAATATCTACAGTCATATGGAATTAGTAGCCCTGTTGAAGCAAATATGTAGCATGAGAACACCTTATTGCAATCATAAGTGAGGAAAAAAAGATAATGCAATGATAGTGTCATTTAAGGCAAGTTCATAGAAGTCAACACGGTTTTCAAAGGCATCTTCATATCTTGAATGAGCAAAGACTATGATGGAGGTTGTCACAGTGAGTATAAAAATAAAACAGTTAGGCATCTAGCTCACACATGGTTTCAAGATGCAAATGAAGGCGAGCTACAGGTATGACAGTCATATAACAATGTTGTAAGACACAAAATAGCAATATATAACAGTAAGTAGCCTTGCTAAACCCTTTGACAGTGTGAGAAACATAGAAACAAAGGCCTAAAGCATTCAAAAACAGGCCTAACCATCATGAAAGTAGATTTTAAAGATGTCTAGATTTGATATACAAAGGAATCTTATCTCAGAATACAAAACACAGTAGTTATCATGATTTGAGACAGTCCCAAAAGACTTTTTGCACCATACAAATCCTAGGTGGCCAATAGATTCAACACAGTGAAACCTTATTACCATCAATCACAGAGCTACAATAGATCCATAGATCAAAAGCTATGAACATAAGGTATAAAAGACACAGGGCGAGATAAGTTATAACATTAATCGACAAAGCCCTAAATAGTAGTCTCATTCATGGATAAGGCAGAAATCAGACAATATATGTAGCCCTCACAAAGCTTCCAAGGAATAAGACAAGTGGTGAAAAAAGTATGACAACAAGACAATGATGGGAGTAACCATCCAAAGTGCAACCACTAGTAAGAAATAAGCACATTCACTGTGATTTTTATGGTAAACTCCACTAATCTACAACCAAGGGTTCACAATGTTGCAGTAACCAAGTATGAAGGAGTCCTCCAAAACAGTATGCTACAACTACAAGGATATTCAGAGACAAATGTTTCATAACACCATCATTGTCTAATGAAAAATGTAACCCTCCTAGCAGTGAAGTAGGACAAAGTTGTAGATCTGAAGTAAAACAGTGGTCAAAACAATGAAAAGAAACTATTTAAGTCATTAATCTCAGTGAACGTAGCACAATGCACATATAGTCCAAGAAAGAGCACTACATTGTCAAGATAGTGAGTATAGAACCAATAGAGTGAAGACAAAATGAGCTTACCATTCATTTCATTGCAAAAATCTCCTACAAATCATTAGTAACAACATGAATAACAGAGATTTTGAGCTCTAAAAGTGCAGGTTCCAAACGGCTAGGGTTTCTATTGAACACAAAGTACCACTGAGAGGAGGGGGGAATCAGTGGTTCCTAAACTTTTTGACTTTTAAAGCAACTTCACAATACTGATTAATATCTCAAGCACCAAACTATCAAATCGGTAAAGCAAAAGGAAACTAAAGAGAACAATCACACAAATGCAACTCACAACACCAGATATACGAGGAAAACCCAATATGGGAAAAACCTCGATGAGAAATGCTGCTGGAGACTACTGCTCCAATCCAGCCTCACAAGTAAAACATTGGATTACAAAGATTTAGGGCACCAACCCAAGGAGCATCAACCCCTTTTGTTTTAGGGCACCAACCCAAGGAGCACCAACCCCTGCACCAAGCTCCAACTTGGTGATGTATATATTGAAATACAATTTAGATGCAGTTAAGGCTTCTTGTTGCAAATGAATTATGCAACTCTTGATCAAATATCTTACTGCCGGTTGACAGTCTTTTCTTCTCTACTCTCTCTCTCTCTCTCTCTCTCTCTCTCTCTCTCTCTCTCTCTCTCTCTCTCTCTCTCTCACACACACACACACACACACACACACACACACACACACACACACACACACACACACACACACACAGTCCCACAACATATTGTGTCACGCTTGGATGTTGTCTTGCTCTAACACACCTCACCAGTTTGCTTAATTATTGCACCTGCTACAGTTATACCGGTACTCAATCACTGTCGGTTAAACCCTCTCACCGGTCTGCTTGCTCACTCACTCTGCAACTTTCTTAGAAAAAATTCTAAGGCCAAATGATCCTCCTCTACACTTAAGCTCTCTTTCACTTCTCTACAAGCATTACCTTGCTCTGTTTCGAGCTCATATATTTATCGCCATAGTTTCCTGCCAAGAATGCATTCAAACACTGTCGTGTTAGGTTTTCCTTTTCAATCTTAATTTGTATCTTCTTTGATGCAATCTTCTTTTCAGAGATATGATCTTTATGACAATGTTCAGTCACCAACTAAACTTCGCATTCCAATATGCATTTTCTAAATTTGGAGTTCTGCACCTTGCTTTTATGCTTTTCTCTATCACTCGCCATTAATGGCTTTGTTGTTTCCTTCACCTAACAGGTACGAAAATCAAATCTTCTTGCAAGATCAATGCGATTGCTTTTCTAGCATGTGTTCCTCGAGCCACAATCTTCTGGCATCCTTCATGACTCGTGGGCTCCTCATTAAAGCCAACCTATATGCAAATTTGTTTCATTGATGCACACTTCACCAACCTGTGCAATACCTCCACCTGACATCCAGCTGTCATGCTTGTCGACATCCTCCTTTGCTTGGATTCTTATGTCAGTTTGACATACTTTGTTGACCCAAGTTGACTACCAGTTTAGTCTATGTTATCGGTATGACCATCAAACATCCTTTATACTTTGTTTACCGGTTGTTGTGCCTTCATAACACACAAATAGCCTTCATCCCAGTTTATGCCTTACCGGTAAGCCTTCTTTATCGATAGATGACCCAAGTCATGTGTATCGGTAGCCTTCCTTTTGTCTGCTCACTCTTATGTGTATTTCCATCATATTGGTCACCCTTTCTTACTTACCGGTGACCTTGCCAAACGGTTGACATCAATGACAACTTAATGCCAAATTGCCAACAGTTTCATGGTGGCACCTCATAGAAGGTCAAATAGCAGCAAGTGAAATGAAGATTAAGTGTTTGAAAGCTTTTTGTTAGGGTTCCCAAAACCTAAAGAGACTCGATAGGAGAAAGACTTTTTGCCTTTTATTTATTTTTTAAAAAGCTTCATTTACTTGTGTATGTTGTGGCATTTCTATCCCTTATAATTCTTTTAAATTTTTTATAAACATTTATAAATATTTTTAAATAAACCTTTTGGGTTTTCAAAGTATTCCTTTATTTTGGCATTTATTCTTGTAAATCTTCATTTAAGTGATAACATAAGTCACTTTAAATGAATGATATTTTGAAATGAAAAATGGAGGATATCTTTAAGTCAAATGAGAGATAAGAAAGGGATAAACAAAATAAAAGCCTTAGTTATCTTTGGAACTCTAGCTTTCATATAGGAGATAGTCAAAGTGATTTGCAAACATGTGGAGGAATAATAGGTGATTGAGACACCTAATTGGCAGTTTGAGTTCAATTAAGAGTCCAAGTGGTCGGATTTTGAGTGAAGGAGGATTTTGAGGCACTTGACTCCTTGATTCTTTCAGCTACACCCCTATTTTGGAGGGATTTTTAGTTGCATTTGACCCCTTGGAGTTGTTTTTAAATTGACAACTCGTTAGTAGTTTTGGAGGAGTTCTCTTTCAATCACATGCCTGATTTAAGGGAGAGGTTAGAGTTGTTGACAACACATCATTTTTGGAGCCAAAATTCAAATTTTAAATTTTTGGATCCTTTTGTATAAGTCTTTCTTCTTCTCTCAGTTTTCTCTAGTTCTGAGTATTGTAACTACTGTAGCAGGTTGTTCATGCTTTTGTAAATCATTTCTCATGAGTATTTTCCAAAGTTTGTAAGAAATTTCTTATGCCCAATAAAGAAGCAGAGCTTCTTTTCAGATTATCTTGTTGTCAAATTTTTGTATGTCAATAGTGAGTTGAGAATATTGTGATTTTGATTAAAAATCCTTTATTTTTATATATTCCTTCAATGTTTGGTTCAAGAGTAACATGCTAGAGTGCAGGTCCTTGACTATATTGTCATTTTGATGAATGCAAGTTATGAAAACAATATTTGTTTTCTTTCAAACAAGCATCAAATATTGAAGTCTTTCAATGAAACATTTATGCAAAGCATGTGCAATTAAATTATGAGTTATTTTAGCTTATTAATTGAGTATTTTGTGAGTTTGTCATCTTTTCAAGTCTTTTTTTATCCATTGGTGCATCACATGTTAGTCATTAGTTTTAGTTTTAAATAACCTCTCTTACCCTTTTCCTTGTCAAGTGTTAGTTTTAGGATCATAAAAAAGGAATCCGACCTATAATTTGGAGGTCTACTCTCACTATAGGAAACCCACAGCGTGAGAGTAGTCCCATGTTGGACGAGATTGCATATTTTTTGCATTTGCATCATGTGCAAATCCCTGTGACAACAATATCATCCGGTAGAGGAGGTAAATAGGTGAAGAGCCGAGTTGCCATCTAAGTCTCTCGAGCCTGTAAGTATTAGTTAAGTTTTGAGATGTTAGTGCTTAGGGTTGTGAAGTCGTGATCTAGGTTCCTGTTTGTCTAGCCCTAGACTGTCAGTTGACTTGCTAGGGTTCCTTCTTTAATATGAACTCATAACATTGACTCAATTTTTTTAATAACTTAGTTAAAAGTTAAGAATTGATCAGATAGATTATTATGGACTTTTATTTTATTCGGACCAACAAGTTTGACAACAATGACAATATAATCTTGTATTTGCAACAATCTCCCCCTTTGTCATTAATGGAAACACTTGTGCATAGTATTAAAAACACTTATAACTCCAAAATAATTTTCCCTCTTTGACATCAAGGACAAATGGTAATTTGTTATCTATACATATATGCAGTCTCCCCCTATCAATGACATTTCCTCAAAACTGAGACCCAAAAATATTTTCAACTTTTCACCATATTACTCACCAAAAATAGATCATTAAAAGATTATCAGTGTTTCTTAGCGGGATAAATGTTCTTGTATTATTCTCTAAGACTTGCAAGGAATGAATCCCATGAGCCTATTATAGATGAGAGAACTCAATTCTAACATTCACACTAAAGACACAATTGTATTGCAACATCAAAGGTGTTCAGGTTATTTACATCTTGCTCTACTTTTTTAGCAACCTCCAAAAGCTTGATAAGAGAGGACAAATGTAACTCAACCGCTTCCCAAAGAGAAAAAATTGTCTCTTGTATTTGTCTCTCTACTCTTGCAACATGGATAAATGTGAGTGGAGGTGATAAATCTTAGCTCTAGCAATATCATCACTATCCTTGGATACATCAAACAAATTGGATAAATTAGTGATTTGTGACTCAATTGAGTCAATTTGTTCCATAAATTTCCTAGTGGCATCAGGCCATCTTAAACAATAATGACACAACTAAATGACATCTTCAATATACGTTTTGAGATTCTTTAAATAAGCTTTTAATTTGTGATGTGCCTTTGCACATTTCCCAATCATCTTAGTATATAGATTCCTCTGTAACTTGTCTACTGAAGTAAGTTTATTTTCTTCATTTTTCCTAGTATCTTCATTGCCAGTATCTTCTAAAGCCATATGTTTAGCTAGATTTTTCACTAAGACTTTTGGAAGTAGATTTGCAACATCATTAGGAGCCATTTTTTTTGGATTAGATAGGAAACAAAAGCTTGTTCAATAATATGTTGATCATATGTTGGAACCATTAGGTACAAACCACCTATATTTCTTAGTTCATTAAGTTGTTCAATCATATTCAATACTTTATGTACCTTAAGAGGATCTTTCATGGAAGATGTAAGGGAAGACATCTTTTTTTCTACCACAACTTTCTTTTGTTCATCATCTTTCTCAGGTTCATATTCTTCACTTTCTATAATTATGGTTTATGTCCTTTTCTCCTTGTCAAAATGCACCTTTGCAGATTTCATCAAATTGGAAGCAAATTGCATGTGAGAGGAGGAAGCCTTTGCAACTACAGTAGATAATCTTTTAGCTCTCTTGACAATTAAGTTATGTTCTTCTAAGGACATACCCACCTTTTGTTGTAGTCCTATATTGTTAATATATACATTAGTACTTACTATTTCATAAAAAGTCCCAAACTTTTCTTCACTTTGATCCTGTAAAGCGGAAAAATCGCGATCAAACCCTAGTTGCTCTCCCCTCTTCCAACTCCAAGGAGAGAGAAGGGAGGTTCGCTAGGATTCGATGGTTTTCACTTAGGGGGGAGACTTTACATTCAAAAGAGGGGTTGAAATCCACAAGATCTAATCCCACGCAATGCAAGATTGGATGCTAAATGAGTTTCAAGGGTTAAGACAACAAGGCTACCCTCTTTTGTAAAGAATGTGCATAGGATAATTAAGCTAGGAATGCATAGAAAGTGACAAAGATTCGCTTATAAACTGAGATAGGAATACAGTATGAAGCTGCGGACCTGGAATTAGCAGTAAAATGTCGATACGGTGCTGTCTTGCAAATTTGAGCAAAAGTTGTCGGGACGATGGCGCCCGGTGCCACGGTCCTCCGAAAAATCCGCGAAATGAAGGGGGATCTGTTCGTCTCTGCACAAGGATTCCAGATCTTCAATCTCAGCCGCGTACCTGCAACCTACACACAAAAAAGCGAAGACGATTGGGGGGTTAGGGATTAGGGGTTTGCCTTTAGGTCAAACCCCGGTTTTGGAATTAACCAAGAAATGAGCAAGAGCTGTAAATGTAAATGACTGTAAAACAAGTACTAATACCTTGTTCTAAGGATGTTTGTATCCTTATGTGCGAAGGTTTAGATGTTGTATGTTGTATGTTGTAGTAGTATGTGATCTCCTCTTCAATGGTTGAATCCTTGTCTTGAATGCAACACTTAGCCTTGAATGGAGACTTGAAATGATCAATTGCTTGAAGGAATGCTTGAATGCTTGAATGCTTGAGTATAGTTTCCATGCCTTTTTCATCATATGACCTTCTTACCCAAATGGGAGAGGCAAATGTAGTTTATATACTTGTCAATTAGGGCTGATAGACTGATTTTCCCGACCTTAGGCTGACCAGGAAAGATAATTTCCAAATTGCAAACAAAAAGACCCGAGGACCCTTAGGAGACCGGGCCCAAAATAGGACCCAGGGACCAGGGCGCTGGGCGCTCTGGTCGCACCTCCCGGGACAGCAGGGTGCAAGGAGGTTCAGGCCAGGGTACTTGAAAAATGCAGTTTTCAGTGTCATAATCAGGTTTCGGGGTCTCCATTCAGGTTGCGTGTTGCGTCGCCATCGTGAAGACCGAAATGCAGTCGAAATTGCAAGTGTCGCAATTTTAGGACGCTACATTTAGCCCCCACTTTAGCGGGAGTATGTATGCTCATACTTCCGGTAAAGTACAAGGAAACAACATTGAAAAACTTTCACCACGTCAAGGAGGCAAGACACACCAAGCCCCCAGTGGACTAAGGATCTTACGACTTCGATTGACAAAGTAAAAGGGAAGATCACGAGGGAGAACCGTGACTGTCAGTAGTAAGGTTCCCTCACTATGAGTCATGCAAGAAAGATATCAAGAATTTTCAAGGCAAAGCTAAATTTGCCAAGAAATTCTCAAGTATCTTGAAAAGATATGAACGGGATGTATGCCCCCCTACGTTAAAGCGATCGCACACGCCTCACCGGGGGTGATTGTTTTAACGTAGTGATACACATAAGAATGAGAAAGGAAAGGAGCACGTTATCGCAAGGATTTAGCCCCCAAGTGTGAGATAAGCCCAAGGATAATAGACACAAAACACAAAGCACGAGGTGACTTCGCTTTCCTTGGGGTCAGTATGCTGTATGATAAGTCATGTATATATCATATGTATGTATGCATAATTGTTCTTCATTCCCCAATCAAGGAAGGTCACCTAGAAGAAGGGAACACACGTGTCTTTTGAGTCAACATGAGAGAGATCGAGAGATCTCAATGCTTTGCATCGTCCTCAAGTAGACAACACTAAGGACAACAAATAGAAGAATGAGAGTAACATATAGAAGAAGTAACACAAGAGAGGAGGAGAGAATCTGCTATGCTAATGTAACTAGTCTAGCACGTCATCTACCCCCCGATCTTGCTGATCAATGTTTCGAGAAGGCAGGGAACACGCTAGAGGAGGAACATTCAACACAGCAGATGGAGCTATCACAAGATCCAAACAAGGGCTATGTTCATGTTCCGAGCCACATTGTTCTTGTCTAGGAGCTAGGATAAGTGCTTTAGAAAATTCATTAGATAAATGGTTATCAATATCAACAAGTTCATATTCACTATCAGAAGCAAGAGGAGTAACATTTTCATCATGAATAACATTTTCATCTATATCATCATCAAGATTTATAAAAATAGGATTTTTAACTCGCACTGGATCAAGACCATCATGCATCTTATGTTTAGGAGATTTAGGCTCAATGTCCGGCTGAGGAGAAAATGGAATAATGCTTGTTGAAGGTGTTTTTGGAGATTTCAAAGTTTGAGCAGCAGCTGCTTGAGCTCTAAGACGACGGTTTCGTCGGCGTTCACGTGCAGAACGATTTCGTCTAGTCTTAGTAGGAAGTGAAGAAGATTGAGGAGGAGGAATGTTCTCATCCCTATCACTTGGGTGTTTAGGTTGTGGTCTCTTAGGCTGGATAATAGGAGAAGAAGAAGGTCTTTTCTCTCTATAAAAGGAAGGGGGAGGAACTGCTCCATATAAAGGAGGAATTTTTGGTTTAGGAAGGAGACCAAGTCCATCATGACGAGGAGGTATAGGTCTACTTTTAGGAAGTTTATTAGACATAGTCACATCCATAAGGATGGGTTGGGAATCTTCTTGAGGAAAGACATTAGTTTTATCTTTCAAAGGAAGAACTTCCTTCTCAAGAATGATAGGAATGTCAAGTTTAGGTGTTCTAGGTTCACTTAAAGATAGGATCATATCTGTTTTCCACTTTTGATAAGATTTGAAAAGATGATCACTTCGCGGAGGAAGGGATTGGAATTGTTTAGGCCAAAAGTAATCAAGAGGAACACTAGAGGTTCTTTCAGCTGGTTTAAAGAGGCTATGATTGACAGTAACAACTGCACCATTATGGGGAAATTTCAAACACTTATGAATAGGAGAAGCAATAGCTTTCATGGAAGATAGCCAAGGATAGCCAAGCTTCACACGAAATTGTTCGGAAGATGGAATAATAGCAAAGTTCACATCAAGGGATTTGTTATAGACCTCAATAGGCAATGTAATAGAACCAATTGCGGGAGAAGAAAATGCATCAAATAGTTTCACAATCACATCTGTTTTGTCATATATCACTTGATTCAATTGCAAAGTAAAAAGAAATTCTTCAGTAATAACATTAACCATGCACGAAGGATCAATAAGCACTCCACGGCAAGGTGTATTCTTGACTTTTGCAACTATGTATAAAGGACCATCAGGTGCCCTAATGGTTTCATTGGAATCAAATGTGATGGAAGGTTCTTTAGGGTTTTCTTGCTGCTCTACAAAGTTAATCACATTTGGAGTCATAGACACAAGACCATCAGATGAAAGAGAGGAATCATTAGTCTCAATCGCATTAGAGGTATGAGAAGGTAATGGATCAGTAAAAATCTGAAGATTTTGATTAGGAGGAGCTACAGATGTATTGCCTTTATCATTCACTCCAGAAACAGAAATAGTATTATTATCAATCAAATCTTGAATTTTACCCTTTAAAGAAAAACATTTTTCAGTATCATGCCCAGGCTGACGATGAAATTGACAAAAGGCTTTGTTATCAAAATAAGGTGAAGTAATCTTTGCAGGATAAATTTGTCTTATAGGAGGAAGAGTAAGCACATTTTGTTCCAATAATTTATTCATAATACTATGCAATGATTCATTCAAAGGAGTATACTTTCTTTCTTTCTTGAAAAATTTAGAAATAGGAGGCACACCTGATGCTGCATTCACATTGTTGTTGATGATGTTTTCATTGAATTTGATGGAGTCTCTGTTCGGTTTAAACTTCCCAAATGGTTGTTGACTGCTATCACCCTTATCACTCGGAGCCATAGGATGTGATTGTTCCATTTGACTCACAGTCAGTTGATAATTGTGAAGAGTTGCACACAACTGTTGGAAAGAAGTAAACTCAGAAAACAGAAGTTTGTCTCGAATATCTTTTTGTAAATTAGAAATAAAGATTCTTTGAATATCATTGTCAGGCACTGGAAAAGAAATTTGAGCATACAAATGCTTATATCTACCAATGAAATCAGTCACTTTTTCTTTAACACCTTGTTTACAATGCATTAAATCAATCAAAGTAACTTTAGGACTTATATTGTTTTGAAATTATTGAATGAAAGCATTTGCAAGTTGTTCGAAAGAAGTAATAGAATAGGAAGGCAACGAGCAATACCATTGTAGGGCTTTGTCTCTTAATGTTCTAGTGAATAGTTTTGCAAGCAACCTTTGGTCATAAGCAAAATCAGTACAAATTGTTTGAAAAGTCTTAACATGTGTTAGAGGATCTCCTTTACCGTTATAAAGCTCCAAATGCGGGATTTCAACATGTTTAGGAGGGATAGCTGGAACAATGTCAAGAGAAAGTGGGCTCGCAACATCAAATGTGGGCACACTAAACTTAGATTGATTCATAGAGGCAATTTGTTGCTGTAAAGAAGAGACAGTTTGTGCAAGATTGTTAATGGTCGCTTCAGTCGAAGAGTTCATATTAGATGTGTTAGATTGAGATGGAGGTGTTATGTTATTGAAAGAAGGTAAAGAGTAAGGTGGTGGGACCCTATGATAATTAGTCATAGGAGATGATTGGACAGGAGGAACACTACAAGGAGGAATGGAATGGTTAAATGAATTGCCCCCTTGCGTCATGTTCATTTGTGAAGATGTAATAGGAACACTCATTGAAGGAGTGAATGAAGAAGTCGGATTGAATGAAGGAAGAGGGTTAATTGAAAAGGAAGGATTGCCCCCATGACTAGTGATCATAGGAGGAATGTCTTGTGTAGAAGTAGCCATTATGTTTGATGTAAAGGTAGGTATGCTAGCAATAGAAGTCATCAAAGGAATAGAATGATTGACTTGTGTAGGAGGTTGTGTATAACCTAAAGTTTCGGCACAACTCTTCATAGGCATCACGTTCGAATTCACAATGTGTGAAATACCACGCAAAATATCAATTCCATTCTTATCACTTTGAAGCATACGTTTTAGACCCTCAATTAAAGGAAGAGCTTGACTATCGGGGTATTCTTGAGACATCCATTGTCGAAAATCATCAAATTGGTTATCCAATTTCGAAATTTGTTCTTCAGAAACCTCATGGAGAGCTTCTTCATCATTAGGAGGATTAGAGGAATTACCCATGTCCTCGTTAAAAAGGCTATTCAAATTAGGTTCCATCTCCTCGGTAATTAAACCTCGGAAAGACTTAATTCTACGGCTTCGTCTAACGGGAATAGTGTAAGTAGGGCTTATTGTTGTAAAACTCATGCACTAGAGAAGGAGAGAAAATTTTGATTTTAGAGGTAGCAATTTTCAGTAAAATCAGCCAATCTTCTGGATTTAAGCTGTTAAATGCAATCACAACAGTCTCCCGAAATTTCGGAAAAAATGTCCGGGACCGTGGCGCTCAGAGTGCAACACGGTCCTTGCAACTTTTTTCGAAATTTACAGGGATGCAAGGTATGATGATTTTAAAGCCAATCTGAAAAAATTGAGTGATTTTACGATCTGTAGATAGGCCAAATTAAAGTTGCAATCTCAAAATTGAACCTTACCCAGATTGTCGAAAAATGCAAAATTTGAATTTGAAAAAAAAAAGAGGGAAACTGAAATTTTGAATTTTATGATTTTAGAGGGAATGTCAAGAGTAATGCAAATTTTGAAATTTAAAAATTGACTCAATTTCACGCAAAATTCAATTTTGAAAGCGGAAATCAAAGTTGTTGTAATTAAGCACTTAATTTCAAAAGTCACAAAATGCAAGAACTTGAATAAAGCACTGAAATTTTTAATGAATGTTAACGCACTTTTCAGATTTAGGACAGTAAGAACACAATTTTGACACAAAATTTCAGTTTCAATGATTTTTGAATGTTTAAAAGCCTTAATCCAAGCAATTACAAGACCAACTTTGACTGTAATTTTGAAGGTGTTAAAATTGATAAAATCAGCCAAAATTCTGGATTTTAGCAGGAAAATACAGTAAGATCTAGCTCCCGAAATTTCGGAAAAAATGTCGGGGATGATGGCGCTCGGCGCCACAGTCCTCGCAACTTTTTTCCAAATTTTCAAGGATGAAAGATATTGTGATTTTATTGCGGAATCCAAAGTTACAGCTGATTTGGAGATGTTTTGATCAGTGAAATTGTCAGTCAAAGGTTGAATCAAGAAGGTTTCAAAAATTAGGGTTTTGACACTTAACCACTTAATTTTCAAAATTAAAACATAGATATGAATTGATAATTTGTAATAGAAGGATAGATCTGAAACAAGCATTAACAATTAAATATTTCACAAGTTTAATTACTAAAAAGAAATTTTAGGGTTTTTATGCAATCACCTCTAAAATTTTGCAAAAGATCAAACATGGAAATGTAATCAATTTTTTCAGATCTAAGCATGAAAAATCAGAAAGGATGTTCACGTCGGGTTCACCAAAATGTAAAGCGGAAAAATCGCGATCGAACCCTAGTTGCTCTCCCCTCTTCCAACTCCAAGGAGAGAGAAGGGAGGTTCGCTAGGATTCGATGGTTTTCACTTAGGGGGGAGACTTTACATTCAAAAGAGGGGTTGAAATCCACAAGATCTAATCCCACACAATGCAAGATTGGATGCTAAATGAGTTTCAAGGGTTAAGACAACAAGGCTACCCTCTTTTGTAAAGAATGTGCATAGGATAATTAAGCTAGGAATGCATAGAAAGTGACAAAGATTCGCTTATAAACTGAGATAGGAATACAGTATGAAGCTGCGGACCTGGAATTAGCAGTAAAATGTCGATACGGCGCTGTCCTGCAAATTTGAGCAAAAGTTGTCGGGACGATGGCGCCCGGTGCCACGGTCCTCCGAAAAATCCGCGAAATGAAGGGGGATCTGTTCGTCTCTGCACAAGGATTCCAGATCTTCAATCTCAGCCGCGTACCTGCAACCTACACACAGAAAAGCGAAGACGATTGGGGGGTTAGGGATTAGGGGTTTGCCTTTAGGTCAAACCCCGGTTTTGGAATTAACCAAGAAATGAGAAAGAGCTGTAAATGTAAATGACTATAAAACAAGTACTAATACCTTGTTCTAAGGATGTTTGTATCCTTATGTGCGAAGGTTTAGATGTTGTACGTTGTATGTTGTAGAAGTATGTGATCTCCTCTTCAATGGTTGAATCCTTGTCTTGAATGCAACACTTAGCCTTGAATGGAGACTTGAAATGATCAATTGCTTGAAGGAATGCTTGAATGCTTGAATGCTTGAGTATAGTTTCCATGCCTTTTTCATCATATGACCTTCTTACCCAAATGGGAGAGGCAAATGTAGTTTATATACTTGTCAATTAGGGCTGATAGACCGATTTTCCCGACCTTAGGCCGACCAGGAAAGATAATTTCCAAATTGCAAACAAAAAGACCCGAGACCCCTTAGGAGACCGGGCCCAAAATAGGACCCAGGGACCAGGGCGCTGGGCGCTCTGGTCCCACCTCCCGGGACAGCAGGGTGCAAGGAGGTTCAGGCCAGGGTACTTGAAAAATGCAGTTTTCAGTGTCATAATCAGGTTTCGGGGTCTCCATTCAGGTTGTGTGTTGCGTCGCCATCGTGAAGACCGAAATGCAGTTGAAATTGCAAGTGTTGCAATTTTAGGACGCTACAGATCCTTAAGCAATTTGAGAAGAATTCCTACAATTTCCATGCATTTGTGTTTAATGATTTCATAGGGAACCTCGATAACCCACGAAGTATGAGGCTCTACTGCTTCCATGAAGCAATTGTTGTTATCAACCATGAAGGTAATCTCATTTTTGTAAATTTCTACAACCCTTAGTGAAACCCTATTCCTAATGATCATCTCCTTCTGGAGATCAATGAAAAATTTATAACAGGTTGCCTTATTGTCCTTCACATTAACTAGCTAGTTTTTGATTTGAGAACCAACAAATATATCTTTTCTCCACACAATATTACTTTTACTAGGCAATTCATTCAAGAAATAAAATATTAAACACAGGATAAGAGAACCATACCAGAAGGGGTGCATTTCTTCCTTTGTTCGTAAAAGATTATCCATCATCTGAAGCCTCAAAAGTTCACACAAATCATAGTCTTTATTCTCCTTTACCATTTGATGAGCGACATATACAGTTGTAGAGGATGGAGATCCTTCTCTGTTTCTAAAATAAGCCTTGTACGAAATCCCCATCGCTAAGTATCTTACATCAAGATCAATTATATTGTCAATTCTAAGTTCTCTTTTATCAGATGCACCCCCATTTAATCTTGTGACAACTGCATTCTTTACCGATTTCAAAACTGGAACCTCTTTGATGGACCATAGACTAGTTACATTACTTAGGGCATCTTTCGTAATCAAATATGACTGATCTAGGCATATGGAATCCTCATGAATTTTTCTCAGTGTAATCCTTACCATATCTTCTTCAAGAAACACTAGAAAATTATTCCAAGCATCTAACTTCATAAAACCTAGACTAACATATTTTGGTTTAAGCTTTTACATGCTATCAATCAAATGAGTTATTATGAAATTACCTATCTTGCCATGATCATATTCATCTAAAGAAGTATGAATGTAACAATAAATATTCTCCTTATGAATGATCTTGTCGGGAACAAAACAAAAAGCACCATCAGGATCTTCCTTTGAGGGTGTTGAGTGAAAATTTTGTAAATTGGCGAAGGATTACAAAATGTGTGTTTCACAACAAAACTTGGGATAATATCTTTCAGAAGGCAAGATATGCTCCCTCTTAATTATAAGGGAAGGCTCCCCCTTTCTACTACAACTATTTTCTATTTTTCCGACCTGCTAACTTTACACTAATCCAAGATAAAATAACAACTTATTTCTCTTCTTTCAGAACTAGTTTTATCTAATTCTCTTTGAAAGAATAGATTTTTCCTCAACCTAAATATCTTGAAAACTTGCAGTAATATTATACTAACCAACTTTGGAAAGTAAAGTGTCCATGAAAGAACAAAGTCTTCCATTACTTCTCTTTTCTGAAAATGACCTAGGGACAGGAATTTGGCACACTTAGGAACTCAAAGATTCTTTCTAAGTACTAAAACTCCTATCAACCACTGTAACACAAATATGTTATTAGTTTAAAGACTAACAAATATATTGAAAGATAATATACTCTAGCCAGATCGTCTGTATAGCACAAAGTCTTTACTTCTTATCCTTTAAATGAAACTCAAGAGATAACTTGTAAAAGCTCAAACAATTAAAGCAATATTATCTCAACTAATTCCCAATTTCTGAATTTCCAAAGCAATTCAAAGATTACTTGTAAAGACTCAAAAGTTCTTCAATATTCAACACCAATGACTATAACCAACTTTAATCATTCAAGAACATATGATACTAATTACATAAGAACATTCATACCACATAAAAGATTGAACTCAAAACAAAGTTTGAATGCCAAGCTTATCTCCTTCTTGATTAAATTGCAAATTAACAAAAAGAACACAAAGTCTTAATTTTCTTTTTACTTGGGCAGAGTTTTGTTGCATAACATAGATGGAAAAAAGATCATTTTTACAATAATAACCCTCATATATATAGAAGAGGGGTGCAACATGAAAATAGGAAATTATAACTAATTCTAAGACTAAGTCAAAAGAAGAGTTCAAATTGACTTAGGACTTGTGCACTCAACAGGTGCACAAGAGTAATTACAAAAAGACACTTGAAGTGTTAATGGGTAAAATGAAAAGCCACTAGAAAAAACATGAAAATGACTAAGTTTCATTTTCCCTTAAGCTAAATTTCACTTCTGGAACTCCTCAAACTTCTCAAAAGCATTCTTCATTTGAATTCTATCAAGTCCCTAGGTATTCCTAGTGATGACCTTGGCCATGGTGATGGAATCTTCCAAGTCAGTGCAACACTTCTTGTGCTTCCTCAAAATAGTATCGAGAAAATCCAAAATGAACTAAAGATCAACCAATTTATCAATTGAGGATAAAAAGAAATCCTCCCTATCAACCTCAATAGTCATGAGCAAGCTGAATTCTTTGATGATTTCATCCGCATCAAGTACCTTTTTTATTCTCATCAAGGAAAGTGTTGGGTCTCAAATCAACAGATTGGATAGGTTCTAAGGAAATGCCAACTCCTATGATCAAACCTTCCAATTGACTTGGCCAACTTATAGAGTGAACCTATTTGGTTACTAACTCTCTCACTTTAGGCTCTGCAAAACCTAGGCTGGTATACCTATTCACTAGTTGTTTTCAATGACTAGTGCTTTTTATAGCAGATTAAGTATCTTGATCTGGCTTCCTCCTATCTCAGAATGGCATAAGTTCCTAGGATGGAGATATAGCAGATGAGTTCAAGATTGTTGTTGTAGAAGCTATTTGATCTTTGTGCTTAGAATTTTATATGTATACACTATTGCCAACTTACTCTATGCTTCTTACTCAATTACTCCTATTGTTTTAAAATAAAATGTGATGAATATGGTGATAAGTTGTGACTTATAAATGGCCAGTGCCTTCTTTGCTGTCTGGGCTACAGAGTCTTTATATTTCCTTAGGACTTACTGTGTGAACTTGTGAGACAGTTTTTAAACCCACCCCTTTATGGATCTGTCAGCTACTATTTCTTATGAGATCAATTGAATGCCTATATCATAAGTTGCTTGAATGAATTTAACCCTACCTTTAAGGGACCATCCAAGTAAGCACTGCAAAGAACAATTATAATTCGCAAGCAGAACTTTTATTTCAACCTTATAAGATACAACATAAATTCACTCAAACAATATGAATAACCTTATCTCCTTTAGATAATATCACAAGTAACTGCCAACAACAAAATAAAATAATCCATAGCACATATGCAAAGAAAAGATGACTGGTTGTATTGTGTATCTGTCAAAATTTGTATAACAGGAGACTTACAAGCTGTCATATATTACTGTCTTCTTCCTCCGATATCTCTTTTTTAAAAACAAATTACAAGAAACCTCTCTCATATATATATGAGAGCAAAAGCTATCTATGAAAAGACGTGTCTTTTTGAAATACTAATTGTCAATTTGAACACTCCTAACAAACTGAAGTAAAAAGAGATTAAGCATCCCTAAATGATGAATGTAATCATCTTCTTTAAAAGTCTTGATCTTGATGCTCTGTTTCTTTAATTCTTCTCCCTGTGAAAGGTATTCGAATATCATTTGGTTGATGGTAGGGGCCATGTCTTTGCTTCGATCCAATCTTGACAGAGCCCGATCCTTGACGCTTATAAGTTCACTCCGCCATTCCTCCATTGGAGCTTTTAATTCCTTCGCGGGAAGTACTGTTCAACTGAAATGATTGTGAATCGAGTTTTCGATGAAACCCTTGTCTTCGGTTGAATGCTTTAATCTTTCATCGAAAGTTCACTTTCCTCGATATCACCTTATCGGTGAATGGCCCTTGTCGAAAAACCATCTTCTAATCTCCCCCAAGTCATCCTTTCTTCGATGAAATCTTTATCGATGAGTTATTCGTGAGTTTCATCGAAATCATATTAGATAATATGCAGCATTCCAATAAAATAGAGATGAAGAATATGCTGATGCCACAAGAAGCAAACTTTTGTAAAAGTATAAATATCATCTCCTATGGAATAGGGGATAATGGTAATCTAGGTGAAATAAAGAATCCTTGTAAAATAAGGATGGATAATGCATCTTATGATAGGAATTGCGAATCAGGTGATATCACTAATTTCAAAGTTTTTATACTACTTCATGATGAGAATCAAATGTTTGATAGAGGAAAGAATTGGTGTTCAGTTTTTGGGCTTGAGGCCACCAAAATAGGTCAATGAATTAGGCACATGGTCTGCTCTACCAGAGATCTAAATTCTTTCTATGCCCACAAGGGGCATCCATCCCCAGACAGAGCCACTGTTGGAACCCTAAAATTTGCAATTTTTAGAATTCCAAATTCCAAGACAAGGAGCAAGAAAAATTCTAAATATATATATATACATATATATACATATACATATATATATATATATATATATATATATATATATACATATATATACATATATATACATATATACATATGTATACATATATATATATACATATATATACATATATATATATATATACATATACATATATACATATACATATACATATATACATATATATATACATACATATATATATACATATATGTATATATATGTATATGTATATATATACATATATACATATGTATATACATATGTATATATGTATATATATACATATACATATATATACATATATGTATATATATATGTATGTATATATATATGTATATATGTATATGTATATGTATATATGTATATGTATATGTATACATATATACATATGTATATATATATATATGTATATATATATATATATATATATATATATATATATATATATATATTGAATAGGTACAAGTAATATATTTTATATTTGTTGCACAATACGAAACCATAACATAAACACAATAATGGGCATAAAAAATGGAGTGTGAAGCACCAAAGGGGGTATTTACATCATTTAAAGACCATTTATCCATTATATACCCATAAAATAGCCTTAAAATACCTCTAATATGCCTAAACAACTTGTAAAGTGACAATTAATTACATAAACTAAGGCAATTTCGGGATTTGGAATTATTTTTATTTAAAAGGGGCGTGTCTTTTCACCCAAAGGGGTATGAAAACCATTCAAACACATATATATGTGTGATGTAAAATGTAAAGAGAGAAAAAGAGAGAATAGAGATACAAGAGGTAGAGGCAATTTTGTACTTTTAAACTTTTTATCAAAAATAACCAGTTGCATTTTCTTTCTCATATGTGTTGAGAGTTAACATATTTTCAGAAGGCAGTTGCTTGTGATATTATCTAAAGGAGATAAGGTTATTTGTGTTCTTCTAGTGACATTCTGTGTTTCATATTGTAAATTTGGATAAAAAAGGATTTACTTGTGAATTGTAATTGTTCCTTGTATTTCTTCCTTGGATGGTCTCTTAAAGTTAGGGTTAAATTCATTCAAGCAGTTTACAATATAGACCTTGAAGTAGAGCTCATAAGAAACAGTAACTGACATACTCATCGAGAGGGGGTGGGTTTAAAAAGTCTCATAAGTTTACACAATAAGTCCTGAAGAAATATAAGACTCTGTAGCCCAAATAAGAGGAAAGGCACTGATCATTTGTAAACAAACCCTTTAACCATACCAATTACCCTTTACTTTTAAGCATTAGGATTAGTAGAGTAGGTATAGTAGGAAATTCAGCCAAAGTGTAACATATATACTTTTGTAAGATACATAGATCAATACACACATCTGAAATCAGTCTGTTTAAGAAACTTATGCCATTCTGAGACTAGGAGATATCAAATTAAGACACCAAATCTGTTATAAAAAGCATTAGTTGAAGGAACAACTAGTGAGTAGGTATACCCGCCTAGGTCCTGCAGAGCCTAAAGTGAGAGAGTTAGTAACCAAATAGGTTCACTCTATAAGTTGGCCAAGTCAATTGGAGGGTTTGATCATAGGAGTTGGCATTTCCTTAGAACCTATCCAATCTATTGATTTGAGACCCAACAGAAAGCACATGGGATCTTGGATAGTTTTGCAACAATCTCTACCTTCTTATTTGTACATTCTTTTTTAGCCTTCCTCATATCTTTGACTAGGTGCTCTAGGATATTCATCTGGTACTCCAATGCTTCTCGTTGCTGAATGTACATGTGTCGTGAGGGGATCACACCATTTTGAATAAGATCATTTGGATCATAGTCTTCAAATTTTAACCAAGCTTCAAAATCCTTTTCTTGTTTTTCAAGCTCTTGGGAGAAAATTCCTATAGTATTATCCACCTCTGTCCTTACAGCATCAAGGTTGTTGACAATGGTGCAAGCTGAACTTAGGAGTTGTGTACCTTGACTTAGCATTAGATCCATCCATTCTCCTACAACTCTTCTCCTTGATGCAGTTTGCTCAGATCGCTTGACAACCTGTTCATCCAAAGATGAAGCTACTAATTCAACAACTTCTGAAGACTTGGTCACTTTGACAAGAATTGAGGTGAGTTGCTCAATTCGTGCCTTAAGCTGATATTTATTGACTTTGTCCTCATCATACCTAGAAAATAATGCCTCCAAGGTTGACTGAGCGTCTTTCACCACAGAATCACGAGTTTGCTTCCCTAGATCAATCCTTTGAATAACATAGTCTGAGTCCTAGATTTGTCCAATAATTGCATCTGGGGGAGGAATAGCAATCTCAACATACTTGTTCCTATTCTTGTCAACTTTAACCCTTGACAAAGTTTTGGTTTTCTTGACGGTCTTGGGTTTGATAGGAACAAGTTGATTGAAATCAAAGTCTTTAGGAGAGACAACTTGTTTCTTTCTCTTAGGTGCATTTGACATCGACCAAGGTGGTAAAACTGAATCATCATCCTCACCTGTTACCACTTCCCGAGAGGGATTGATAGAATCTTGAATGGTGGTGGTTACAAGAGGAGAGGTCATGGTATTGACATGGGGAGGATTCTCAAGGGATGATCCATTGGATCTAGGGACTGCTTCATTCATGAATGTATCAAAATCATCCATCATGGTTGCAGACACTTCAGATAATGTGTGGGAAAGGTTGAAAACACATTCTCAATATTGTCATAGGGTGTGTCTAAAGAAGACTCACTATCACTAGTGGAGGATACATGAATAACATTTGAAGGAGAAACACAAGTAATTACTAGAGGATCAGACTTAGAAGTAGGGATAGATGTAAGTGAGGATAGACATACCTAGGGTAAGGACTTATCAACTTATGGTAACTATTTCTCACCAAATTCACCTTGTTCTTGATCACCTTCTTGTTCCTCTTCCACTTGACCAATATCAATTGATTCTTCATCTGGAAGTTCGTGTTGGCAACAAGGCAAAAAACTAAGAGGGGGGGGGGGGGAATTAGTTTTCTCAAAATCTCTACTTAAACACAATTTTAGATCTGATAATTAACAGTGACAACATAAATCAACACCACACCCATAAAATACATAAAACCAAGATTTTTGACGTGGAAAACCCAGTCAAGGAAAAAAACCACAATGGGAACCTACCCACAATATGATGATACCTTGTTAGAAGTATATGAAATATTAGAATGAGGAATGCACATGCATCCAAGCACACTACCTAGAGCTCACTGCTAAAAAACAACAAAGGGCTACAACCCAGGGAAGACTCACTGTCTTACAAATATATTTGGATTACATCTGGAAGATGAACTAATAAAATAACGTCTCCTCATGTTTGGTTACAGTTTCAGTTAAGCACATAACACATATTCTTCTCTTTCACACTTCTTCACACTTCTTTGAACTACTTCACTTCTTTCGAAAGATCAAAGCATTACTCGCACACACATATCACTCTCACACATGAGCACTACATTTATTTACACATATCATCAACCTATCTTTCAAGGTCAGCTCAACACACATCACAAATTACAAAAATACAACCACACACACTACAATATTATATGCAGACCAAAACAATATCAGCTAAGACATAGTATGGACTTAAATCAATACCTCGAATATGAAACACCTCCAAGAATTATGCCTCGAATATCTGCAACACGCTACAATCATCATGTTGGCCAAGAACATGAAGAACACCACTGGATCAAGGAAAATCATCAATAATGTGCTCAATGATCAATGTGAACCACCAACACGAATAGGACACGATCTAGAAACATCCACAAGCATCATGAATTATTACAGAAACAACCGCACCAACACCACTTACTAGAATCTTCATCATCATTATACCAAACTTCAAGAACACTAACTGCAATGACTATCAAACTGAAGGATTCACTTGCGGACCTCCAAATCATGAACCATATAAATTGAGGACACACTAGAATATTCCAAACACTCTGACAAATCCACAAACCAATATATTGCAACACCGAGCAAAATCCAAAACACTCATCAACACCAATTAATTGAAAAACTAACCGCAATACCGGATCTCATAACTCGATCGAATCTCCATGTGAACCTTTGAAACTTGAGCATAATCAACTAGAGATACTTATCTCAAAACCCTTTAATCCACAACAACTCATCTGCAACACACTGGCCAAACCAACTCACTTAATCTGACTGAAACACTAGAACACACAGAGAATATGTTAACATCAGTGACAACACATCACTCACATATTTGAACATTATCCCAATAGTCTCTCTAATATCAATAGTTCTCCCTCCTCTTTCTCATTTGGAACTTCTAACCCTTGTGTCTCACGAGCATTCAAACTCGAGGGTTCCCCTTGACCTTTTCCTTTCTTAGTTCCAACTGTAAATTTCAATTTGGGATCTTTGGCAGGAGTATCGAGAACCTATTTGTTCTTAGTTCTAGTCTCTGATCTTTTTCCCATTGGGCCAATAGTTTCATCATCAGAACATGATGAGAAAGGCTTCAATGGAACACCATGCGTAGTCAACCAAACATTGGTATTTGTAAGAATTCTTTGGAACTACTCCTTGATGGAAGTACATTCCTTTTGCGACCATTGAATGAGAGGCAAAGGAGTAGAAGAAAATTTATTCTTCTCATATGTAGGATCTAATATATCCCCATCTTCCTCAAGATCATTGGGAACATCAATGAGACCAAAGTTTTCAATTTGCTCAACTGTCAATCAACGGTAGTTAAGTTTTCTCATATCGTGCTCAAATCTGCAATCAGCCCAAACATCCTCAATTTGATACACATGAACATATGCCTTCTTCAACTTATTTCTCATTCCTCTATAGTCAAATTCCTTCCTAGCGTTGAAGAACCTCATGGTAACTCTCCTCATCTCCTCTTCCATTGCTCTAGCTTTAAAGATAGAATCGATGGAATATCTACCAATGGAAAGAGAAAACTTCAGACCTATTTTATGAGAACCCGATTGGGCCTCATGTACTGCATTCATTTGACAAGATGAATCCATCAATAAAATCTTATTAGAGGGATATCTAGGGAGCATGAAAGGCTCACCAGTGAAGCAACCAACCCTGAGGTATGTGAAGGTTGGAAATTGGAGAAACATGCATCCATATTGATTAACCACTTCCCAAGCATGATCAAATACCCTTTTATTGTATAAATTATTTGTTCAACATAACCATATAATAACTGAAGAAAGCATCATTTACCCTCCAAAAATGACTATGACTATTCTGAAGAACCAACTAGGAATAGTATTTATGTACCTCAATCTGCCTCCTATCACTAGTTGTAGACAATCCAAGAAAATGTCTCATTTAAGACACAACATATACCAAGTATGAAGTCATGTAAAATTTGAGTGTGGTAGGTACCTTGGTGAGTTGTTCACAAATAGCAGATCACTAATCTGTTTTCCCAAAATATCTTCTCTTTGTTTTGCCTGATCACATGAATGTATTGATACATCCATTTATAGAAAGTGTTAGAGGTGGGAATCCCTTTAAATATACTTAAAAGAGTTATTAAATCATTGACTTCTTCGATTAAATCACATCTGGGAAGAGTTTCCGACCATCTTGCAATGGTAGGTCTCGGGTTCTTCAGCCAATTATCATTCATGTTCTTTCTACATTTGTCATAATTGATGTCAAAATAAGCTATGGTTGATTGTATTGTAATATCAAAATATTCCTCATATTGGGACACTTAAAGACTGAATCAAAGAATTCCTCATCAAGTCTGATCAATATCTTCCCATTTTCATCCTTTACACTTCTACTAACTGGATCAAAATGATTTGCAAATGATATTACAAATTTGGGGTCTTGAGCTGACATTGGTAAAGCAGCCACTAGATGAATTCCATTGTTGATAACAACTTCCATGTTATGATATGATGGTGGTTTCCCAATCCTTTTAAGAAACTCAGCTAGGTCAACATGATCTATCTCTGTATCTCTTATGTGATCAATGTTTGAACTGACTGAAGAGGAAGGAAAGAACAGATGAGGGTCTTGTTTCTTGAATTTCATCCTTCTCTTGTTTGGAGAAGCTTCCGTCATTGATATAATAATCACACTGAGAAAAATACATTTGTTAGCATTACAATGATACATTTTATCAATCATCTTTGTTCATATGACTTGAACAAATTCTGAAAATAGTGCAATTAAAACAATTAGGGTTTCCAAAACCCTCTTTGGCAAACTGATATCTCCATGGTAAATTCGATAAAAAATCACCATTACATGTGTGCGATAAATGAATTTGAAATACATAAACTTGAAAAATTCATTTACAAAAGAGTGTGGATTGAAAGATCTTTAAATCTTAACCACATTTAAAAATACCAAAAATAGGTGTAAGTCGGGTTTTTAGACCCATTTCTCTTTGTAACACAATATATAAGATTGTAACTAAGGCCATTTACCTTAGAATGCACTTCCTTGTACCTAAGATCATCTCAGAAGAACAAGGGGGGTTTGTCCGGGTAGGGAGACTATGGATGGAGCCCTAGTAGTGCATGAGGTTTTACACCCTATCCATGAGAGCCAACAAGAAAATTTTGTTATTAAACTTGATATGATGAAAGCATACGACCGGGTTAAGTGGGAGTTTCTTTTTGAAGTATTATCAAAATTCAGCTTCTCAAACAAATGGTGCAAATGGATCAAAAATTGTATCTCAGGCGTGCATTTCTCTATTCTAATAAATGGTCATCCCTCACGGTTTTTCCAAGGTACACAGGGAATAAGACAAGGCGACCCTTTGTCACCCTTTCTCTTCATTATCATGGCAGATGCCTTGAGTAGATACATCAATTTTCAATCTTCAAAAGGGCTTTGGCTTGGGGCCACCCTTCCAGGTACTTCAATAATAGTAACTCACTCTCTTTTCACTGATGACACATTGTTATTTTGTAAGTATTCTCTAAAAGAAGCCAAGCTCATCAAGAAAACTCTGGATATCTACTCTTCTACTTCGGGTCAAAAAATTAATGCTGCCAAGTCTAAGATTTTCATTTTCAACACATCTCCAATCATATCATTAAGAATATGCAAGACTTTGGGCTTCTCAATGGATCAATTGCCATCCTCCTACCTTGGCATCCCCTTTTTTATGGGATCAAACAAACCGTCCTATTGGTCTACTGTCATTGGTAGAATTCAGGCATGAATCTCAGCTTGGAAAGTAAGGTGGCTTTCACTATCAGGTAGAATCCTACTTATCAAGTCAGTGCTAACAACAATACCGAACTATTATATGTTTGTCCTCAAGGCTCCCTCATCCGTCATCCAACAATTGCAGAAACTCGTTAGAGATTTCTTATGGAACAACAATATGACAAATGAAAGGAAAATCCCCTTAACATCTCTGGAAAATATGTCATGTCAAAAATGTTAGGGTTCCCACAGATACTGAGAGGGGGGGGGGGTGAATTAGTATCTGACTGGTAGTCAAATTTTCTTAAGTTAAAACATACAGAACATAAAGTATCAGTGTACCGGTATGCAAGAATTAATGTAATAAACAGAATAAAAAACATCCACATGAAAAGAACACCATAACACAAGATGTTTAACGAGGAAACCCAGTGTGGGAAAAACCTCAGTGGGATTTGTGACCCACAATATTCACTTACTGGCCAATAAGAGAATATTACTTACAATAGGGGCCTGCACATGCAGGAAGGCCAATTGCCTAGAGCACACTGCTCAGTGAGAAGTCACACTGACTTACAATGAGGATTATACTAATCCAATGATCTGTACTGCTTTATAATAGCATCTCCAATGCCAGATTCAGTACCAGTTCTTGCTCTGTTCTTTACATAAACCCTTGACCTATAATTCGCACATTAGGTTTGCCTAATAATTTTCTTTATGCTCTCTTGCTTACCTTTCAATTGTCTATAATGATCTTCTTTATATACAAGAGTCATTTTACAATTTGCCAAGTCGGCTTACAATAATAAACAAAATATTACATATCAATAAAAAATCATGTCGGCCTCTGTGCCGGTATACATCTTTTCTTCTGTGCCGATGTCGGTGTAGAGTGATCTTGTTGATGCCGGTGCACTGTCTTGCTTGAATAATGCTTTGCTAGTATGATGTCTTGTCGGTGCCATAGGATTGCAAGGTTGCCATCAATGACAAAACCTTCAATCACACAATGTCTCATTGGAGTGTCCATATGCCAACAAAAAATCCCAAGGGGGAGTGGGACTTCACAATTTGAAGCACTGCAACAAGGCCTTTGGAGGGAAACTGATCTGGAAAATGTACACTAACCCAGTTTCCAAATGGTGCCAGATTATGCAAGCTAAATATTTGGACAACACCCAACCATCAAGAGTATTGACACTTTTAGACCCTCCAAAGGGGTTTTCTATTTGGAATTTCATGATGGATTCAAGGAATCTAATATCTAAGTATGTCCCATGGGAAATCAACAATGGTCTCAGTGCTAACTTTTGGACAGACTCATGGTGTGGCCATCCTCCTATTGCTAAATTGGATAACATGGAAGACATTATGAATACAATTATAGCCCATTGGGGTACAAAATTGAGTGACTATGTGTCTGTTGTAGAAATTTTTTCAGGGAAAATAATCTGGAAAGACCCTACTCTTCTCCCAATATCCTTCCAGCAATCTTCCTCATTGGCCAATATTCTATTGAATAGATCAGTTATCATGTCTAACAAAGATGATGTGTTATTTTGGGCAGCTTCAAAATTAGGGCAATACTCAATCAAAGAAGGTTACAATGCCTTACAATAGGGTTGAAACAGTAAGGTAAGTAGTCGGGCATATTATTTCTGTTGGAATGACATCGTTCTACCAAAAGTAGGTTGTTTTGTGTGGCTAACATTGAATAAAATAATCTTAACAATAGAGAGATTAGTAAAACTAGGCATTGCACAAGCTTTTAATTTATTTTTTTTGACTTAGAGGAAGAAACAGTTGATCATTTATTTCTACACTGTTCTTTCGCCTCCCAATGTTGGTTCTTCATCATGAATAAACTCCAAGTCATGTTGCCCTTTTCAAAATCACTGTGGGATATGTTTAATTCTTGGCCTCTTTTATTTTCTACATCAACCTTCTCAGGTATTTGGAAATGTGCTCTTGCTCACATCATTTGGGAAATCTGGTGGGAGAGGAACAAAAGGATCTTCAAAAAAACATCCTCCTCTTTGGATTAAGTTTTGATCAAACTGGAAAATTCGATTGCAGAAATCATAAACTCTTCGCTTACTAATTCCAAGGACATCCAGTCATTTACCCAGTGGGATAAGTGTTAGGTCTCAGAGACAACTGAGAGGGAGGGGGGGGTGGTGAATCAGTTGTCTAATAAATTCAAACCAAAAACAACTTAACCAACTTTAATGATTAATACCGGTAAACCAGTCTTTTATGCCAGTAGATAGTTTTATCAGTTAATTACAGTACCGGTAAATATTAATGCATGAAATAGAAAGACAATAACATCCACAACATATAACACCAAAGTTTGTACGTGGAAACCCTATAAGGGGAAAAACCACGGTGGGAAACCTTACCCACAATCAGATGATACTACTGCAGATAGTATGTGTATACAAATGGGGTCTCCACATGCAGAAAGGCCAAGCACCTAGAGTTCACTGCTCAAACATAAATAGGAGTCACACTAACTACAATTGGATGGTTAAATCCAATAAGAATGTACTGCTCAAATTAGCATCTTTCTATGCTGGATTCAGTACCGGTGTAGTTTCTGATTGTCTTCACAAAAACCCTCCTTCAACCTTCAAATGATGTCTGCATGTATAACTCTTCTTATTCTCGCATATACCTTCACACAATTTCACTTTCGCATTCCACACTGATCTTACAAATAAGATCTTACATTTATATCATAACCTAAGACCAATTTTAGTAGGTCAGCTCTAAAGGATATTACAATAAAATCAATTTACAAATAAAACAATGTCCGATGCAATAACCGATTCAACATGTCGACTTGATGCATTTACAAAAATAATAAGACATCTCCATAGTGTGCCATGCTCATCTGGAAAAGATAAACCTGCCAGTGTATAACCTGGACCTATTTGCCAGTAACATCAAATATGCAAATACGAATATGCCAATGAACAAATCTCCAAGACAAAGTGTCCAAACTGTGTCTTCGACATAACCAGGTGTTTTCCATGCCATTCCAAGTTCCAGTGAACATTATATCCTATCGGTGTACCATATACCGATGACTGTTCATAAGTCACTTGCTTGCCGGTGAATGTTGCTGATTCTCCAAAGTGCTAGAGTTGATAAGTGTTAGTAGGTGTTGACATCAATGACAAAACCATACCAAAATACCAACAATAAGGCAATTGCAAAATCTTGGCACGATATTATTTTACCAATAGGGATTCCCCCGGACTGGTCTTCAGTCCATGTGAAAGACCGGTCGTCGATCAAATGGACACCCCCAGCTCCAAATTTTTTTAAGATCAACTTTGACGACTCTTCTTGTGGAAATCCAAGGAAATCGAGAATTGGAGTTTGCACTCAAGACCACTTTGGCAAAATGCGTGCTTTCCAAGCTTCACCAATCCCTCCAGACATGAATAACTTGGCAGAAGAAAATGCCTTACTAGCCGGTCTGATGTTAGAAAAGAAGTGTGGCCTCCCCAATATACACATAGAAGGGGATTCTTTAGTAATTATCAACTCAATTACTTCGAATAGATCTAAGACATGGCAACTATCTTATGTTCTGAAGCACACCTTGGATCTTCTCGACACTTTCTCAGACTACTCTGTCAGTCACACACTAAGAGAGGGCAACTTCGTTGTTGACATGTTAGCAAATATGGGCTGCGATGGCATCTCCGTGGAGTCGGTTGCAATTCCTACTAAATTGCCTTCTTTTCCCAAA
This sequence comes from Cryptomeria japonica, assembly GCF_030272615.1. Classification (NCBI taxonomy): domain Eukaryota; kingdom Viridiplantae; phylum Streptophyta; class Pinopsida; order Cupressales; family Cupressaceae; genus Cryptomeria; species Cryptomeria japonica. The sequence continues at coordinate 12,971,044 of NC_081407.1, forward strand.
TTGCTCGAACTAGTACAAAAGGAAAGTAAAACACTCTTATCACAAGCTTCCTATTAAAATACTTGCATATAAGCACATAACCGGTGTCGGTGATCAAGAAGGCTGACAGGACACTCGCATTTATGCTCTTAAATGCATTTTGCAAATTGTATGTATGGAAATTTAGTGCGAAGTACTCGGGGATTCTCAGTATGTCACTTCACACGGGGCAAAACAAACTTAGGCCTCTCACACATCCCCTCGACTATAATACGAGCATAAAATTAATGCAAGAATCGCAAGCATGATCCCAAAATCTAATCATTTATTGCACTTTGAGATGGTAATTTTTGTTTATAAATGGAACCAACTTTCTCTTACACACATAGTTCTCAGCCGAAATTTTCAAAAATTTTAAATTTTGAAGTATTACAGTGCTCTGCAATATGGAAAACGGTTCTTGTGGAGGATGCAGGAAAATTCACTGGGAGTATATGCCATGGAATGACCGGGTCTCAGTGCAAATTCCAGAATCCTTGGCATCTTTTCACGGACACATCACTGATAGGGACCTCGACCATCTTTTTCTATTACACAATCCACAATTGAGAAGGGCTATCAAAGACTTTATCAGTGAGGAGATGCTATTCCCGCAAGCTAAAAGGATTATGTATCTCCATCAACTTCTTGGTTCCTTTCTGTCAAATGCTCTGGATCTCTTGCAATCTATTCCTCTGCTGGAATTAGTATTCTTCAAGATGGTAAGACAAGATGTGCTCCCCTCAGCCTCGTTCCATGAAGCTCTGGAAAAATATAATCTATGACAGGGGTCGACTCTCCTTGGGGGCCTCTTTCCACGTCACTTCATTCTATCTAGCCATTCTTACATGGTACTCTATGACCAAATTAAGCATGGCCTTTAACGACAAATTTTTTGCCATGTGAAGAACGACCTGCATCAATTCGACAGACAATTGGACAACCACATTGTACATAGGGTCAAAATTAAAGTTGGGGCTCTAATGGAAATCCTGGAAATAGAAAATGTTGACCCTTGTCTGCAAATATCGCAACCTGTGGATAGGGGTCGGACCACAGATAGGATTCCTGACCTCAACGTACCGGCACAAAATGAAGCCACAAGATGGATTTCCTCCTCTATGCCCGTCGTCGATGCCCCCGCAAATCAGACCCAGGAAGACACCGCCATGGAAGAGTAAAGTCATTCTGGCTTTGGCTTTGGCTTTGTTTTTGCTATCCAGAAATTGCTTCTTTTTGATGGATGGAAAATCTAACGATAACCGGCATGACACTATGTTCTGTCTGCCCCTAGCCTTCCGGTGATTGGCTCTTGCTTTTATTTCCACTGGTATTTCAGAACCGGTAGAGGAACCATTTTTGCTTGATGACTAACACCGATATTAGAGGCTTTTCGTTTTATGAACCAGTCATCAAGACTTCATACCGGTATCAAAGCACTGGTACAACAAAATCGACAATCGGTTGTCGCAACTCTTCAGTGCTCCGAAATTCAGAGCCATGCTTCCCAGTCGCCACGGTAACCGATTAAGGGGGTCGGTTATTTATGATTTCCTTTGGTCTCGCCTCGATTGCTTATTCTAATTTTGGCCCCTAAGTGACTCACTCTATGAGCAGTCCCTATCTATCTCTCTGGATTGGGTGGCTTCTTCTCTTTGCCTCCTTTCCTCTTTTTCATTGTATCTGAGCAAGGATATAGGGTTTTCTTCCCGGTTCTTTCCCTATTGAGCTCTTGAATCAATTTTCTTTTTATTAATATATATATATATATATATATATATATATATATATATATATATATATATATATATATCAATCAGTGGCTTGCCGCTTTTTCCTAAAAAAAAAAAATACCATGAGAAGAGGTGTCGACCGGGTTTCTAAACCCGCCAAACACCTATGAACAATGCAAAGGAAAGAGGTGTCAGTCGAGTTTCTAAACCTGTGGAACACATAGAAAAAGAAATTCAAACAAAAATGGTCGAGTGTTTGGCAGGGTTACAAACCTGCCAAACACCAAATCTTGGTGTATGGTGAGCCTAAAGCCCCACCAAATACCTTGGGTATATATGAAGGGCTGGAAGTGGTGGCCGGGGACCCACCACACACCACTGTGTGGTGTGTGGCGGGCCTATGGCCCGGCCCAATACCACCGCGTGGGTAATGCAATAAAAGTTTAAACATGGGTGGTGGTTGAGGTCGTCGACCCCCCACACACAACATTGTGGTGTGTGGCGGACCTATGTTCCCGCCCAACACCACAACACCTTGTAACATATAAAAATAAAAGGTAGGAAAAATAAACAAAAAACAAAATGTGCGGGGGGTTGGTGATGATATGATGAATCAAAAAGGATCTAGATAACTACTGAGAGGGGGGTGAATTGGTAGATATAAAACAAACTAAACTTTCACCAAACTCAAAACCCAACTCATAAATCAATCACTGAACTAACTGGTTCAAACACTGTACTACAAACTGCATCTACACTGTCAAGGTTACTGGTTGACTAGCATACCAAAATAACAGTGTAACAGATCTGAAACTCTTAAATCATTTAACCAAAACATCAAACTACTTTACTAATATTAGCAAAAGCACATTTCAGATCACTGTCGATCATCTTAACACATCTAAGTGGATTTACTAGTTAAACAATTTAACCAATATCAAAACATAACCACAAAAACCATTCACCAATTGACACAATGATTTTTGACGTGGAAACCCAAATGGGAAAAACCACGGTGGGGATGAATACCCACAAGTATTCTGAACTCTTTTGAACTTTGCCCTGTTAGGAGCCAAGCCTTGTTAGAAGCTTTACAAAAATGTCCTGTTAGGAACAGATTCAGTTAAGGACCACCTGGTTAAGGGATTTACTACAATACCATGTTAAAGGCAATACCATGTTAGGAGTAACCTCGATAGAGGATTTGAAATCCAAGCTAATTGATCACCTGGTTAGAGGATTTAGAAAACACTAAGCCCGTTAAAGCTTACCCGGTTAAGGGATTTAACCGTTGTAATTGTTAGAGAACAACAGGGTTTTGTTGATTTGGTAATAGCACTACTCTTCTTGATCAGATCCTTTTCATTCTCCTATCTATCTTCAAACATTCTGCAGATACTCCTTCTGGTTTGACAATCAATCACAATGACACTTAACCAAAATTGCCAACACTACAACAAAACAACTCATCAACCTGATAAGCAAAACAATAGGTCGGCAACAAATCACACAACCTAAGATCTCATAGAGATTACAAACAAATCAGTTCAAACATGATCGTTGGATTACATAGCAATCATCTGCACATTGTATAAGACAACCTCGACCGCTCTTGGATCACCGCACATTGGATCCTGTAACTCATCACATAGTTTCCACTTCATGCAATGTACTCGCTCATTCCCAAGATAAAACAGTTATCTCTACACACCAAAACAACTTTGAAATTCATCACCTGCATCATGCATACGTGGAATTATCATCTCCGATCACCATTTGATCATAGATCAACACAACCGATTCACCAAGCTCCATCGACTACGGTTTGGCATATCAACAGGTAGGGTTACCGATTCATCTCACTGCTACAATAGTAATATCGGTTTCCTTCTTGCTCAACTACCAGTTGTATTATTGCATCACTACCGGTTACAATACAACTCCATTACCGGTTACAATTGACATTAATGACAACACTTAATACTTCGTTAATGCAATCTTCATGAAATGCTAACAACCTCCCCATTTGGCATTGATGACAATACAAATATCAATACCCTTTGATTGTGATGATTGAGAGTAATGCACATACACATGTATAGGAATCATGGTTTACATTTTTCCATGTACTCTCCTTCGACTCAGTTGCCATGTCTCCAGATGGTAACTAGCTACAGTTATTCTCCCTATCAATCATATAGTTCTTCTCCCCCTTTGACAACAATGCCAAAGTGAAAGTAAAACATTCAGTGTCATACTTCACTGTTCTAAAACAATGATCTGTAGCTTGTTGCTCCCCCTATGGAATAACTCCACTCTATACCAATCCTACTTCAAGATTCTTCAATTAGCTCCGGGACTGATGTCTTCCACATCTGTTCAACTGACCTCATGTAGGGGCACAACCCCTAGTTGACCTCTAAGATACTCAAAAGTAGCTTTACGCAGAGGTTTAGTAAAGATATCCGCTAGTTGTTCCTTAGTAGATACATGCTCTAGTAACACATCTTTACTTTTCACTTTCTCTCTCAAGAAATGATATTTCAGCTCAATATGCTTGGTTCTAGCATGCAACACCGGGTTCTTTGAAATATTTATTACACTGGTGTTATCATATAAAATCTTTACCACTTCTGTGATCTTCAACTTAAAACCTTCCAAAATGTGTTTCATCTAGATTGCCTGGGTACAATTCATATACACTGCAACATATTCAGCTTCAGCAATTGACTGTGATATACAACTTTCCTTCTTGCTGCTCCAAGATATAAGCCTTCCTCCAAGAAAGAATGCACCTCTGATTGTGCTCTTCCTGTCATCAACATTTCTTGCCCAGTCTGCATCTGTATAGAATTTCAAATCAAAGTTACCTGCATATGGATACCATAATCCATAATCAACAATACCTTTCAAATATCTGAATATCCTTTTAGTCGCTACCATGTGTGTCTCCTTTGGGTTCTTTTGAAATTTGACAACTAATCCAACTGCATGAGAAATATCCAGTGTGATGTGAACAACATAATGCAGTTTCCCTATCATAGACCTGTACTCCTTTTCATCAACAGATGCAACATCATCCTCCTTAGACAGTTTACAACCTATAACCATTGGTGTCCCAACTGGTTTACAGTCTCCCATTCCAAATGTCTTCAATACCTCTTTCACATATTTGGACTATGTGATAAAAATACCACTCTTCATCTATTGAATTTGCAAACCTATGAATAATTTTATCTGTCCTACCAGAGACATCTCAAATTCACTTTTCATCTCATTTGCAAAGTCATCACTCATGTCATCATTGCCTCCAAAAATGATATCATCCATAGATACCTCACTAACTAGTATCTTATCTCCTTCAGTCTTGAGATATATTTTGTTGTCTTCACTGGTTCTCTGAAAACCTATCTTTACCAAGTGTGAATTTAGTCTTTCATACCATGCTCTTGGTTCTTGCTTCAAACTGTATAATGCCTTGTGTAGTTTGCACACCATATCATTTGCATTAGTCAAAGCATAACCATCTAGTTGTTTAATGTAGACTTCCTCTTCTAGTATTCCATTTAGAAATGTTGACTTCACATCCATCTGATATACTTTGAATCCCCTATATGTTGCAAATGCAAGTAGAGTTCTAACACCTTCCAATCTAGCAACTAGTGCAAATGTCTCGCCATAGTCTTCTTCTTCTTCTTGTGTATAACCTTTGCATACTAATTTGGCTTGTTTTTAACTACTACTCTATCTTCATTCAGTTTATTCTTGAATACCCATTTAGTACCTATTACATTTTTGTTCACCGGTCTGGGTACTAGGGTCCATGTATTGTTCTTCTCAATCTGGTCAAGCTCTTATTCCATAGCCTTGATCCAGTGATCATCTCCAAAAGCTTCCTTTGCCAGTTCTAGGCTCAATAGTGGAGATCATACATGAATTCTCTCTTATTCTTCTTCTGGTTAACACACCAACATCTTTATCTCCAATAATCTGATCAGGATTATGATTGAGTCTTACATACCTTGGAATAACATGATCATTATCTTCAGGTTCTTCTTCCTCACTATCTTCATCTTCTACAGAATCTACCTATTTCGGTTGAACTGGTGCAACAACATTCATTTCACCAACTTCTGGCTTCACCGGTTCTGGCTCCAAAATCAAAATGTAAGGTTCATCTTCCTTCTTCTCCTTATTGGTTTCTCTTGTATATTCAAGAGACTCATCCACTTGGACATCAACACTTTCAATGATCTTCTTTGTCTGGTTGTTGTAACATTTGTAGGCTTCGCTCTTGGTGGAGTAACTAAGAAATATGCCTTCATCACTCTTAGCATCAAACTTACCAACATAGTCACATCTCTTGATAAAACATTTACTGCCAAAAACCTTAAAGTAACTGACATTAGGTGATCTACCATACCAGTATTCATAAGGAGTTTTATCCTTACCTCTTTTAACCAATATCTGGTTCATAGTGTAGATAGCTGTGTTGACAACTTCTCTCCAGAAAGTCTTAGCTACACCTCCTTGTATTAGCATAGTTCTAGTAGCTTCAACAACTGACTGGTTGTTCCTCTCTGCAATACCATTCTGTTATGGTGTCCTAGGTGCAGAAAGTTGCCTCTTAATTCTATTGTCTTCACAGTATCTAGTGAATTCCTCTAAAGTAAATTCACCACCTTGATCAGTTTTTAAGCACTTTATCTTCTTTCCACTTTCATTTTCAGCTAAGGCCCCGAATGCCTTAAACTTGCTAAAGGCTTCTGTTTTGTCCTTCAAGAACGTGACCCACATCATTCTTGAGCAATCATCAGTGAAGATCATAAAATATCGTTCACCTTGAATACTTCTAGTCCTTATTGTTCCACAGAGGTCTGTATGAACCAAATTTAGCAAATATTCTACTGAGAAAGATTTGGTCTTAAAAGTTGAGGATGTCATCTTCCCTAACTGACATTCCTTACATAGAACATTCACTAGTTTGTCCAACTGAGGCAAACCTCTTACTGACTTGGACTTATTGACTTTGACAATGTTATCAAAATTTACATGACAAAATATCTGATGCCAAAGCCAACTATCTTCTACTTTAGCAATTAAACAATTGTTGACTTTAGGATTTAGGTGAACAAGTTACCTTTTGTTTGTTTCCCAGTTGTAATTAGTACACCTTTGCTTCCATAGATTTTGCACATTCCATTCTTGAATTCCAGTGGATAACCTCTGTCATTGAGTTGAGCAACACTCAAAATATTGTGTTTCAAACCTTCAACCCAATAGACATCATTTGCACTGCTCTTTCCATTAAGAGAAATGGTTCCCTTTCCTTTTACCATGCAGGGCGAATCATTTCCAAATCTCACAACACCTCCATCAAATTCCTTCAAAGTAACAAACTTACTCTGATCACCGGTCATGTGGTGTGAACAACCACTGTCTATAATCCAATCATCAGAACTATCCATGCGATAAACTAATGTCTTCTGATCTGATGTCTCCTCTTTAATGGCAACAAAGACAATGTCTTCATTTTCATCTCCCTCAGATTCCTCATATGTGATTCCTCCATCAACTGCAATGAGGCAATCTCTTTTGCCTTTGCCTTTGTACTTCTTATACTTCTCACATTTATGCGCATTGTCTCCATTTGGACAGTTAGCTGCAATATGTCTAATCCGGTTACATGTAAAACATTTCAAAGGTAATTTACCTCTGTACTTACCGGTACCTCTAGGTAATCACTTGGCCAACAATACTTCAAGCTCAATCATACTATCTTCATCATCAACTTCTCTACTGGATCTTGACTCATGACTGTGACTAGCCTCTTTGCTTTTCCTTACCGGAGGACTAGAAACTGAAGCTCTAAATGCAAATTTCGATTTCTGAACACTTCCATCAAAATTATCTTATTCAAATGTAGTTAGTTTACCAATGATGAAGTCAAGAGTTACCTTTGTTTTATCAATAGACTTGAGTTCCTGAATGGCTGCAACTCGAATAGCGTAGACCAGTAGAAGGGTTCTCAACACCTTGCTAACCACTGTGGTATCCTCCACTTTACCACCAACACTTTTGATCTCACTGACTATCTCCTTGATCCTCTGACCACATTGTTGAATATTCTCACCTTTAGCCATCCGCATGTCATCAAATTTACCTCTTAGACTCTCCTCTTTGGCAATCTTCACATAGTCATCACCGCTATAGATATCCTCAAGTTTCTTCCACACATCATAAGCAGTCTTGAAACCATGGACATCAACATACTCTAAATTAGAAAAGGAACTGATAATGGCCTCCAATACTTGATTATTCTCTTATTGCTCCTTCTTTTGATCATCTGATAGAATCCCACTAGGCAAGGTATATTTGGTAACATGTTCCCAATGTTGACTTCCTAAGCTTTTGATATAGATCTTCATCCTATCACTCCATATTCTGTAGTTTTCCCTATTTAACTTCGGACCTTCTTTCTTCATCATGTTCTTCTAGATATTTACCTCAACCTGTTAGGCTTAGACACTAGAGGAACTGAAATGCTCAGATACCAATTGATGATATGATGAATCAATAAGGATCCAAACAACTACGGAGAGGGGGGAGGGGTAAATCAGTAGATAGAAAACAAACTAAACTTTCACCAAACTCAAAATCCAACTCATAAATCAATCATTGAACTAGCTGGTTCAAACACTGTACTACAAACTGCAATTGCGTTTACCAGTTGGCTAGCATACCAAAATAATAGTGTAACAGATCTGAAACTCTCAAATCATTTAACCAAAACATCAAACTACTTTACTAATATTAACAAAAGCACATTTCAGATCACTGTCGATCATCTTAACACATCTAAGTGGCTTTACCAGTTAAACACATTAACCATATCAATACATAACCACAAAAACCATTCACCACTTGACACAATGATTTTTGACGTGGAAACCCAAATGGGAAAAACCACAGTGGGGATGCATACCCACAAGTATTTTGAACTCTTCTGAAGTTTGCCTTGTTAGGAGCCAAGCCTTGTTAGAAGCTTTACAAAAATGTCCTGTTAGGAGCAGATCCGGTTAAGGACCACCTGGTTAAGGGATTGACTACAATACCCTATTAAAAGAAATACCCTATTAGGAGTAACCTTGATAGAGGATTTGAAATCCAAGCTAATGGATCCCCTGGTTTGAGGATTTAGAAAACACTAAGCCCATTAAAGCTTACCCGGTTAAGGGATTTAACTATTGTAATTGTTAGAGAACAATAAGGTTTTGATGATCTGGTAATAGCACTACTCTACTTGATCAGATCCTTTTCATGCTCCTATCTGCCTTCAAATATTCAGTTGATACTCCTTTTGGCTCGGCAATCAATCACACTGACACTTAACCAAAATTGCCAACACTACAACAAAACAACTCATCGACCTGATAAGTAAAACAATAGGTCGGTAACACATCACACAACCTAAGATCTCATAGAGATTACAAACAAATCAGTTCAAACATGACCGTTGGATTACATAGCAATCATCTACACATTGTACAAGACAATCTTGACCACTCCTGGATCACCGCAGATTGGATCTTGTAACTCATCGCGCAATTTCCACTTCATGCAATGTACTCGCTCATTCCCAAGATAAAACAATTATCTCTACATGCCAAAATAACTTTGAAACTCATCACGTGCATCATGCATACATGGCATAATCATCTTTGATCACCATTTGATCATAGATCAACACAACCGATTCACCAAGCTCCATTGGTTAGGGTTTGACATATCAACAAGTAGAGTTACTGGTTGATCTCACTGCTACAATAGTAATATCGGTTTCCTTCACTTGCTCAACTACCGGTTGCAACAACTCCATTACCAGTTACAATTAACATCAATGACAACACTTATACTCATTAATGCAATCTTCATGAAATGCCAACAGTTGGTCACTGACCCGCCACACACCAATGTGTGATGCATGGCAGGTCGATGGCCACCACCTCGCACCACTGTGAAATACATCTAAACTATGATGTAATTTGAGTATGAAAACCCGAATAGCATCATTTATTCACAAAATTTCATAAAGGGAAAACCAACATGATTCATGGAAAAAACAAAAAGGGTTTTCAAAACCCTAAATAATAGAAAGAAATAATACATACCAGGGTTTGAAAATTTTGGAAAATCTCCCTCTTTAGCTCCAAGTGAACTTAATTAAGTAAAATGAAGATTAAAAAGAGGTTTAAGGCTTAAAATTAAAGGAGGGAGACTCCTAAATAAATTACTCAATTGAGTACTTAATGACTCTGAGTGACCTAAATAGGTGCAAATCGGGTTTATAAACCCGATTTGCACCTTGAGGGCAAAACAAGTGAATGAAGAGGTGTAAATTGGGTTTATAAATCCGATTTACACCAAAAAGGTATACTTAGTGTAAATCGGACTTATGAACTTGATTACACCTATATTACACTCCTTAGTGTAAAAGGGAAAAATCAAGGGAAAAAACCCATTTTACGAGACGATGACATCTCGTAAAGTGTGCATAGAGAAAATTAGTACCCTCAATTTTGCTTAATGATGAAATCAATGATAACATAGGGTTTGAATAGTTGCTTCTTAAAATTCAATCATGGTTCATCTATAATACTCACAAATTTAGAATTTTCCATTTAAAACCAAGTCACAGGAAATACCTCAATTCATGTGCAACAAGAATCTTTGGTCGAACAAATTTCACTTTCAAAAGCTCCACAAATTTGCAAGTGACCAAAATGAACTTAAAAGGCAAAATATATTCATTGTTCCTATCCACTTATGGTTTTGTCGTCTTATTTTTATTTTATCATTATAACAAAAAAGTTGATACTCTATTTTGTCGTCAGCTACAAACAACATTTTAGACCAACGAAATCATCTAGCATCTTCCAAAAAAACACTCATATCCTCTGCCATGGTAAAAGAAGCTTTAACATCAATATCTGAAGGGGGCACATAAGATCTACATTCAGTTGACTCCCTTAAACAATGCTCAACTGATTAGTTTTCGAAAGAAGAAGAATCAACACCAATATAGGGTGCAGATCTATCCTCATTTAGGTCAATCTTCTTAGTCAGACTAATCCTCTTATTCTTTCCTCTACAGAATCTGGCAATGTGTCCCGAGTTATTGTAACTATAGCATGTCAAACCTTGTTGTGGTCCATTTCTACTTATCCTATTGTTTTTACTACCTTTGATACTTATGTTAGACCTGTACTCAATAGTCTTGTGCCCAAAATTGTTGCATGCATAGCAATATCCATTGAAATATTGAACCTTTCTACTATAGTTTGTATTTCCATATCTATTCCAATTCATCCTACTTCTGCATACATTTGCCTTGTGCCCAAACTTGTTGCAATTGTAACACTATCCACAAAATGATTATGATCTGATTTGTCTTCTACATTTACTAGCTCTATTTCTAAACTAATTATATGAAAAATAGTTTCCATTGAAGATTAAATACATGGTTTTAGCAAGAGGGGTTCTTTTGACATTATTCTTGTTTTAGATCCGAATGAAACCTTCCTGATCTTTGCTGAAGTCAATCAATTCATCCTTCACATTTTCTTTACCCTTATCCCTTTTGTTGGAAGTCATTAAGCTTTCACTTTTCTCAAGACTCAGTCCACCCTCGTCTTTATTCCATTTCTAAGCACTCAACATTGCATCAAGAACTTCACTACCTCCCTTATGATTGAATCCTTTGTCGATATGTTCTTTTGCAACTTTCAATTCTTTCTTCAGTTTGTGCCACTTCCTCTTCAAGTTTGGTACATTCTTTGGTTTTCTCATCAAGCTTTTCCTCAGAATCATCTATGAACTTCTTTCCTTCATCAAGTAAACCCTTTAGGCATGTAATCTTTTCATCTACATTTTTTTGTTTATCTTTTCATTCATCCAGATCTGCCAAAGCTTCTCTCAATTCTCCTTTCATATCCACAATAGAATCGAACTCATAAACATTAGAGTCCATGCTCTCTTTTCCAAACGTATTGTTCAAATCCCAGATCTACCTCAATGGCTAATTTGTTTCTTTAGGAACCTCACTCCGATACCAATTATTGAACACTTCTAGATGCTAAGAGGAGGGGATGAATCAACATACACTTAAAATCCGATCATATTTAAACCTTTACCACACCACATATCTCATTTATCATAAGCATCAACATAAATAACAACACAACCACACAACAACACCAATATTTTTACATGGAAAACCCAAACTGGGAAAAACTACGATGCAAATCAAACACAATATATATATATATATATAACTATTTACAAGATTTAGACCATAAGCCAAGCAGATCACTACCCCTAAAAGAACTTACACAAGCAAGGTGCACTGTCTTAAAGAAAGATACAATGATGACTTGCACAATTGAAGATCACTTCTTCAAGGCAAGATACATAAACTTAGAAATCATAACAAAAGATTGAATTGCAAGAGTACTGCATCTACCAAAATGCAAATTATAGTTCACACATCTAAAATAGTCTTCAACTTGGTTCTCTTACACATTCAAACCTTTGTGTTGTATCATAATTGTTTCGCTTAACATCCATATTCAATTCAATAATTTTTTTTCTGTATATATCAATCGCAACCTTGAAAACATTCATCAGGTTAGCCTAAAAAGATGTAAGGTGTACATGTATAACCATCATCCTCAAAACACTCTCCAAATTAAATCCAGAAGAAAAATGAAGCATGTGAATGGTCACACCATGTCGACACACCTTCCAAATGCATCGAAGATAGCACCTATGAAACCACACATTACCATGTAACCCAAAGGCACATGAGTGGGCCTCAAAAGATGAAGCAAATGACTTCAGATTGATACAAAAAACACAACCATCATGTTGGATATTGCTGCTGCTAGGATATGTTGTTGTCATTGATGTCAACATATTCATGTGTTCAGTGTTTCGGTGTTTGCATTGAGTTGATCTAGTTGGTTTATCTACTTGGGATGTTGAATCAACTAGATATATCTTATTCTTTATTGATTCCATGATTCTATGTGGTGATTCAGTTGAGTTGTGGATTTCAGTATGAAGACTGTTCTTTTGTGTTAAGTGTTGTAGTGTTCTGATATTTGATCTGATGTGCTCCGGTATGAACATATCTTTGGTTGTGGATTTGGGAGAAAGTTTTGGATGTTCATGTGTATCTTCATTTCAGATGGTTCATGATTTGATGCTCTACAAGTTATCTTTCTAGTCTGAATTGCTACTATTAAGTGTTCTTGAGAGTTAGCATGTTGATCGATGAAGATTTGAAAAAGTGGTGTTGGTGCAGCTATTGCAGATGGTTCTAATGTGCTTGTTGGTGTATCCTAATCATGCCCTATTTATTTTGTTGTTCTACATTGATCCTTGTGCGTGGTATTGGTGATTTTGTTGATCCGGTGATATTCTTCGTGTTATGCGATATTTTTGGTGGTGTAGCATGTTGCGGTTGATCTTGGTGAGATTTCTGGTGGTGATGCTTGTTTGGAGATTTGGTTTAGGTCCATGCTATTTCATCTATGACATTATATTGGTCTGGTGGTTGATATATGTATCATGAGATATAATTTTATAATTAAGGGTTGAGGGTTTGGCTGACTTTGTAGTCAAGGTTGATGAATTGTATAAATAGGTGTCAGATTCATGTAATTTGGGTGTTGATGTGGTGTCTGCATTATCAAAGAGTAGTGTATGTGCGCATAAGAAAATTTATCCTTTGGTATGGTGTATTAAGAAAAGATTGTTGTAGAGCAGAAAAATGAGCTTAACCAGAACTGTCATCAAGCATTAGTAGATGCTATCTTTGCAGTTCATGTAGTCCATATTGTAGTCCAATCATTGTTGTAATGTAGTGAACCTTCCCTAAGGGTTGGAGCCTTCTGGGTCATTGTAGTAATGTTTACACATACTATTGTAGAGTATCATCTTATTGTGGGTAGGATCCCACCGGGGTTTTTCCCTTAACTGGGTTTTCCACGTCAAAATCTTGGTGTTATGTGGGTTGTTGTTATTGTGTTTATCTTTATTCTTGTTGCATTTGATTAAAATCTAAGATCATGCTTAATTGGTTTAATCCTGTGAAAACTGATTCACCCCCCCTCTCAGTTTTCCTTCATTGTTGTTGCCAACAATTGGTATCCGAGCTAGATCCTCTGGAAGAAGCTTGACTGCTTGAGGAGATCTAGGATGACAATTTATGTGTTCAAGAAGGAGAGTCGAGATTTGATGGAAGCAACTATACTGTATGGAAGGACCAGATGGAAGTTCATTTGAAGTGTCTTGGAGATGAGTATTGGAAGATTACAAAGAATGTCTACAATGTTCCTTAGAATGGACCGGTTACTGCTACTGAGAACAAGGATGTTGAACTTAACATAAGAGCTAAGGAAGCATTACTGAGTGCCTTGACCATTTCAAAGATGACTATTGTGATGGGTTTGAAGACTGCACATGAGATCTAGAAAAAGTTAAAGACCTTGTATGAAGGAGATGTGCAAGTCAAAGTAACTAAGCTGCAGAATTTGAAAGGGAAGTATGAAGCATTGAAGATAGGAGAAGATGAAAATATAACATCCTTTATGGCTAAGGTGAATGAGCTTGTCATGAACATCAGATGTGCCGGTGGAACTCTTGAAGAAGATGAGATTCTTGCTAAAGTGCTGAGATCATTGCCTCCTGCTTACAAGCATAAAGTAGTTGTTATTGATGAAATCTGAAGTATGAATACTATGACTAGAGACATGTTGGTAGGAAAGCTAGTTGTATTTGAGTTGAGTGAATTTGGAGAATCAAATGGTAAATCTGAGACTGCATTCAGAGCTTTTGTATCTAGGAAGCAAAAGTATGATTCAAGAGAAAGTTCATGCTGGGTATCCATATATGAAAGAGAAAAGAGAGAGATGGAAGAGCAAGAAAGAGAATGGGATGATCTTGAAGCCCTTATTGCTTGGAGATTGCCTAACGGAGCCGATAAGTATGATGGAAAGTTACCTTTGAAATGTTTCTTTTGTAATAAGATAGATTATTTTTCTTCTAGGTGCCCTGAGAGAATGTCTAGATATGATAAGCATGATAAATTTGAAAGGCATGATAGATCTGATAAGTATGATAGATATGAGAAGCATGATACAAATGATAAGCCCTATAAGCCCTACCAGATGTTCAGAAATCAGAAGAGATGCTATTATGTTGTTGATGAAGGTGTAACAAATGAAGAATCAGAGAATGGGAATTCAGGAGATGAGTTTGTATTTATTGCTATCAAGGAAGATGATCTGGTACCAATGAATCCTACAAGTTGCATTGTTGAGGAGAAAGCTTTGGCTGCTAAGACTAAAGAGAAAGATGAATGGGTAATTAACAACGGTTGTTCACATCACATGATAGGTGATAAAAGTAAATTTGTGAATATGGAGATGTATGATGGTGGAATAATGATATTTGGAGATGATAAAGCTTGTGTGATTTGTTGTAGAGGCTCTATATTTTTTAATGGTATGCACAATACTGATGATGTATTGTATGTTGAAGGTTTGAAGCATAATCTTTTGAGTGTTGGATAGATGGTTGACAAGGGATATGATTTTCTATTCAAGAATGGTAAATGCAAGATCCTAAATGCCTTTGGTATAGAGATTGCATCAGGGACTAAGACTAAAGGTAATATATTTCACTTGAATGCTGGTGAGAAAAGTTGTTTGATTGCTCAGATTGATGAAAGCTGGTTATGGAATAGGAGAATGTGTCATGTTAATTTTGATTGCATGATAAGGATAAGTTCTACTCAAGTTGTTAGAGATTTGCCTAAGATTGTGAAGCCTGCTAATCCAGTATGTAAGGAATGTCGGTTGGGAAAGCAAACAAGAACTTCATTTAAGAGTAAGTTGTATTTATCTAATGGACTATTAGATCTAGTGCATACTAACTTACGTGGTCCTACAAGAGTGAGAAGTATGCAGGGTGATAGATATTTCATGTTGCTGATTGATGACTATTCTAGGATAATGTGGGTTACCTTTCTAAGGGAGAAATTAGAAGCATTGGAGAAATTCAAGATATTAAAAGCTAGAGTGGAGTCTGAGACTGGACTGAAGCTGAAGTGCCTGAGATCTGACCAAGGAGGAGAATTCACATTAGGAGAGTTTGATATATTTTGTGAGAGGAATGAAATTAGAAGACAATTATTTGCTCCTAGAACCCCTGAGCATAATGAAGTTGTTGAAAGAAAGAACATAACCATTTTGGATGCTGCCAAGACTATGCTGATTGAAGGGAATGTTGCACAAACCTTTTGGAGAGAAGCTATTAGCACCATTGTTTACACATTCAACCGGGTGCATATAAAAGGTGACTTCGGTAAGACTCCTTATGAGTTATGGTTTGGTCATGTTCCTATAGTTAGATATTTCAGAGTTTTTGGAAGTAAATGTTATATCAAGAGAGATGAGGATATAGGAAAGTTTGAAGCAATATATGATGAAGGAATCTTCTTGGGATATTCTACTAAGAGAAAGGCCTACCGGTGTTACAATAAGAGACTGAGAAAGATAGTGGAGAGTGAAAATGTGAAGGTAGATGAATGCCTTGGAAAGCAGATCAAAGCATGCGGTTATGATTTTTATGACGAAGATGTTGTTTCAAAGCCTATGCAGACTGAGATCCTAAAGAAGAATGATCTAGTCGAGACAGTCAATCTAGATATTGCTGCTGCTGATGAAGAAGTGCAAGAGCCTAACAATTAGAACAATCAGAAGACTATGAGGTATGTAAGATTGAATCATTCAAAACATCAGATTATTGGTGATAAGAATAAAGGTGTGATGAATAGGAGAAGGATTGCTGCTGAAGAGATATGTTTGATTTCAAAGATTGAGCCTAAAGATGTTGCAGAAGCATGTAAATATGAGAATTGGATTAAAGAAATGGAAGAAGAGCTAAATCAGATTGAGAAGAATAACACTTGGGAGCTTGTTTCAAGACCTAAAGACAAGAATGTGATTGGCACTAAATGGGTGTTCCAAAATAAACTGAATGAAGCCGATGAAGTTATCAGAAACAAAGCGAGACTGGTATGTAAGGGGTGTTCTCAGATGGAAGGAATTAATTATGAGGAAACTTTTTCTCTAGTAGCTAGAATTGAAGCTGTTATATTGGTGCTTGCATATACTGCTTACAAGAATTTTAAGGTATATCAGATGGATGTCAAGTCAACCTTTTTGAACGGTGATTTGGAAGAGGAAGTCTACATTGAGCAACCAAATGGATTTTATTTATCAGATAAAGGAGATGTGGTATGCAAATTGAATACAGCACTATATGGACTGAAGCGAGCCCCTAGAGCTTGGTATGCTAGATTGGATAAGTATTTGTTGAAGTTGGGATTCTGTAAAGGTACCGCTGATAGTAATTTATACTTTAAGGTTGATAATAATAACATTTTGATTTTTGAAGTCTTTGTTGATGATATCATTTTTTGAGGAGATGATGATTTGAGTATGAAGATTGCTGATGATATGTTAGATACTTGATCAATCCAAAAGACACCGAGAGAGGTGGGGGGGGGGGGGGTGAATCAGTGTCTAACCGGTAAACAAAAGATTTAAACTTGTTTGCAACTTTATAACCCAAATTAATATACCGATAAACAAGTAATAATGCAATGGAGAGAAACACAAGTATAACCATCAATACACACCATAACACAGATATTTTTGGCGAGGAAACCCGGTAGGGGAAAAACCTCGGTGGGATTTGTGACCCACAATATTTACTCACTGGCCAATATGAATAAATATTACTTATACAATAGGGACCTGCATATGCAAGAAGGCCAATAGCCTAGAGCTCACTGCTCAATACAAAAATGGAGTCCCACTGACTACAATTGGATAGTTAAATCCAAAGATAATGTACTGCTCAAAATAGCATCTACAATGCTGGATTCAATACCAGTTTAAGCTCTGTCAGATACCTCTGTCATAAACCTTGCTTCGCTCTGCTCTGCTCTTATTCACTCATAAAATAATTACATCATAATGCATATACAGTTATTCACTCTCATATATCGCTTACATTCATTTCCTACTTACATTTTCTTTACTTACAAAATGACCTACAAGATCTCATACATATATGAGTCTTTACAATACATCATGTCAGCTATACAAATATAATTACAATACAAAACAATATTATTTCCATGTCGGCTTAGAGTACTGGTGTGATCTACTATCGGTGTAGACTGGATGCCGGTGAATAACCTTGTAGTGCCTGCCGGTGCCGTTAGATGATGTTTGTTGCCGGTGTAACCTGTGAACCATATTACCAGTTGGTTGCCTGTTGTTATTTTGGTATGATTTTGTCATTAATCTCAACACCTACTAAAACACTAGCACTTTGGAGATCCAGCAACATTCACCGACAAGCAAGTAACTATTGTACAGTTACTGGTATATGGTTCACCAACAGGATATAATGATCACCGACACTTGGAATGATATGGAAGACACTTGGTAATATCGAAGACATCGTGTGGACATCTTATCTTAATGAATTAAATCATTGGTATATTCATATTTACGTATTTTCTTTTACCGACAAATAGGTCTAGTGTTACACCGGCAGGTTTATCTTTTCCAGATCAACATGGCACGCTATGGAGATGATTAATTATTGTTGTAAATGCATTAAGCTGACATGTTCAATCGGTTATTGCATCGGGTATTATATTGTTTGTAAAATATTTTTATTGTAATATCTTGTAGAGCCGACCTACTAAAATTGGTCTTAGGTTATGGTATAAATGTAAGATCTTATTTGTAAGATCAAATGTGGATTGCGAAAAAGAATTGTGTGAAGGTATATGCGAGATTAAGCAGAGCTATACACGTAGACATCATTTGAAGGTGAAGCTAGGTTTTTGTGGAAGCATATCAACATTACACTGGTACTGAATCCAACATATGAAGATACTATTTTGAGTAGTACATTCTTATTGGATTTAACCATCCAACTGTAGTCAGTGTGACTCCCATTTTGTGATTGAGCAGTGAGCTCTAGGCTATTGGCCTTTCTACATGTGCAGACCCCATTTATGTACACTTACTATCTGCAGTAGTATCATCTGATTGTGGGTAAGGTTTTCCACCGTGGTTTTTCCCCTTACAGGGTTTCCACGTACAAATATTGGTGTTATGTGTTGTGGATGACTTTGTGTTTATATTTCATGCACTAATCTTACCGATATAGCAATTAAATGTTAAAACTGTCTACCACCATACTTAACTGGTTTACCGGTATTAAGCATTAAGTTGGTTAAGTTGTTTTTGGTTTGAATTTAGTAGACAACTAATTCACCCCTCCCTCTCAGTTGTCTCCGGGACCTAACAATTGGTATCAGAGCCTAGTCCTCTTTTGCAGAAGCTTAACAGCTTGAGGAGATCCAATGTCTACTAACTATTTCGGAAGGACAGTCCTAAACTTGATGGAACCAACTATGGCATATGGAAGATCAGAATGGAGACACATCTAAATTGCATTGGAAAAGACATCTGGGAAGTTACAAAGAATAGTTATATTGCTGCTATACCTGGTCAGCCCTGTCCAGCTAACTTGACTAAAGATGAAGAAAATGATTGCAAAGCAAGAGAAGCACTTTTGAGCGCATTATCAGATCAACAAATCATGGGACTATCAGATAGGTCTACTGCTAAATCTATTTGAGATCATTTGGAAAAACTGAATGAAGGAGATTCCACAGTCAAAATTGCAAAACTTGAAAGCTTCCGGGTCAGGTATGAACATCTGAAAATGGAAGAAGATGAAAGGATTTCTGCTTTTATGGAAAGAGTAAATGAAATTGTTTTGGGTATTAAATGTTGTGGAGGAACCTTAAGTGAGGATGAAATTGTTTCAAAAGTTTTAAGAGGATTGCCACCGGCATACAAAATGAAGGTTACTATTATAAATGAGTTAAGAACAATGCCTAATACATCAGTAACTAGGGATACATTGATTGGAAAACTTTCAGCTTTTGAAATTAAGGAATATGGTCATGTTGCTACTATTAAGATAGATTTAGCCTTTAAAGCATCAACATCATCTGCTCCATCATTTGACAAATCTGATTGGAAAGCCTTTTATGCAAGAGAACTTGAAGAACGCTGGAAAGAAAATGAAGAACTTGAAGCACTATTTGCAAGGAAAATGCCTAAAGGTCAAGTTGGAAGTAAGTATGAAGGTAAAGCACCCTTTAAATGTTTTAACTGCAATAAGATTGGTCATATGGCTTCGAGATGCCCTGATAGACATGCTAGACTAAGAGAAGAACCTAGAAGAACATACAAGCCTAATTCTGAATATCAGAGATACAGATTTAAGAAGAACAAAGACAAATCTTGTTACATTGTTGATGAAAGTGTGACTGATGATTCTGATGAGGGTCCGACAGACAATGGATGGGTTTTTGTTGCTATAACAGAAGATCAATTGACACCTACCGCTCAACCGGTAGAACAAGCTCTAGCAGCTAAAGTTGAAGTAAAGGATGAATGGATCATTGACTCAGGATGCTCACATCATATGATAGGAGACAAAGGTAAATTCTTGAACTTTCAAGAATACAATGGAGGCTTAGTGAGATTTGGAGATGACAAAGCCTGTTCAATCAAAGGTAAGGGTACAATATCTCTTGATGGTAAGCATAACACTGACAATTTCTACTATGTTGAAGGATTAAAGCATAATCTTTTAAGTGTTGGTCAATTAGTTGAGAAAGGATTTCAGTTACAATTTAAGAATGGAAGATGCAAAATCATGAATAGAACTAGTTTAGAAATTGCAACCGGTAATCAGACTAGAGGTAATATCTTTCATTTGAACAACAGTGAAAAGACATGCTTGATTGCACATATAGATGAAAGTTGGTTATGGCATAAGAGACTCTGTCATGTAAACTTTGATTGCATGGTAAAGATCAATACTACTAAGGTAGTTAGAGATTTACCTAAAATTGTCAAACCTCAGAATATAGTATGTAAGGAATGTCAATTTGGAAAACAAGTTAGAGCTAGTTTCAAAAGTATTCCAGAAAAATCCAATAATGCTCTTGATTTGATTCACACTGATTTATGTGGTCCAGCTAGAACTAAAATCTTACAAGGTGATAGATATTTCATGCTAATCATTGATGACTATTCTAGAATGTGTTGGGTTACTTTTCTTAGAGAAAAATCAGAAGCACTCGGAAAGTTCAAACTGTTCAAAGCAATGGTAGAAAATGAAACCGGTAAGAAAATCAAATGTTTAAGATCAGATCAAGGAGGAGAATTCACATCTAAAGAATTTAATACATTCTGTGAAGTGAATGGAATCAAAGGATAGCTATCAGCACCTAGGACACCACAACATAATGGAGTTGTTGAAAGGAAAAACAGAACTATCTTGGATGCAACAAGAAGTATGTTATCAGAAGAAAATTTACCACATGTGTATTGGAGAGAAGCAGTCAGTACAATGGTCTATACATTCAACAAAGTTCACATCAAAGGTGAAACCGGTAAGACCCCTCATGAACTATGGTTTGGTAATACTCCTACTCTTAAGTATTTCGGAATTTTTGGAAGTAAATGTTATATTAGAAGAGATGAGTATATTGGAAAATTTGATCCTAGAAGTGATGAAGGAATATTTCTTGGTTATTCATCTAAGAACAAAGCATATAGATGTTTTAACAAGAGATTGCAGAAAATTGTTGAGAGTACAAATGTAAAGATTGATGAACAATTTAGAGGAACTTCAAGGTATATAGACTCTGAACCGGCAACAAAAATTTTGACAAATGAACCTACATTAAATCCACCAGTATAGAATGAAGATCTAGCTACCCCGGTACCATCTGAGGATTCCACAGTAATTGAAGAACAACGGCAAACAAAGACACCCCGATATGTAAGATTGAATCATTCTGAAGATCAGATAATTGGAAACAAATTTAAAGGAGTTACGACAAGAGGAAGATTGGCAAATGAAGAGGTATGTCTTATTTCTCAAATCGAACCATCATCTGTTAATGAGGCATGTGAAGATAAATTTTGGATTAAAGCTATGGAAGAAGAATTAGAACAAATTGAGAAAAATAACACTTGGATATTAGTTCCCCAGCCTAAAGATAAAAATGTAATTGGAACCAAATGGGTATTCAGAAACAAACTTAATTAAGATGGTAAGGTTGTCAGAAATAAAGCATGACTAGTGTGTAAGGGATATTCTTGGAAGGAAGGAGTTGATTACAATGAAACCTCTGCACCGGTAGCTAGAATTGAGGCAGTCAGATTATTCTTGGCTTTTGTAGCACATAAGAACTACAAAGTTTATCAAATGGATATTAAATGTGCATTTTTGAATGGAGATCTTGAAGAGGAAGTATACATTGAACAACCTGGCAAATTTTCTTTGACAGATGACAATGATATGGTTTGTAGGTTAAGGAAAGCTCTGTATGGACTAAAACAAGCTCCAAGAGCTTGGTATGCAAGATTGGATAAGTATCTTTTAAAGATTGGTTTTACTAAAGGAAATGTAGACAACAATTTATACTATAAAATAACTAATGATGACATGTTGATTATAGAAGCATTTGTTGATGATATAATCTTTGGAGGAGAAGATGGATTATGTAAAGAATTTTCTATTAAAATGCAACAAGAATTTGAAATGTCTATGATTGGAGAAATAAAATTCTTTTTAGGATTGCAGATTTCACAAACTGATAAAGGTATATTCTTGAGTCAATCCAAATACTTAAAAGAGTTACTAAAGAAATTTGGGATGGAGAACTCTAAACCGGTAAGCACACCTATGACTACAAATGACAAATTATCTCAAAAGGATGAATCTACACCTGTTAATCCAACTAGATACAAATCTATGATAGGAGGTTTACTGCACTTGACACAAACTAGACTTGATATTATGAATGCAATATGCATTGTTTAGGGATTTCAAAGTAATCCTAGAGAAAATCATGAATCAGTAGTAAAAAGGATTTTCCGGTACTTACAAGGCACTATAAATCTTGGATTATGGTATACTAGAAATGAAAATTTTGATCTATGTGCATACACAGATGCAAATTGGGCAGGAGATGTGGATGATAGGAAAAGCACCACCGACAGAGCATTCTTTCTTGGAAACAGACTAGTTTCTTGGTTGAGTAAGAAACATCTTTATCAATAGCAGAATCAAAATATGTTGCAACAACAACTAACTATACACAGGTACTATGGCTTAAACAAATGTTGAAAGACATAAAGGCAAAATGCAAGGAACCTATTACTATCTATTGTGATAACACTGCAACAATTGATATATCTAAGAATCTAGTACTACATCCTAAAACCAAACATGTTTCTATCAAACTGAATTTTCTAAGGGAAAAAGTTGAAGAAAAGGAGATAAAACTGGTTTATGTGAATACTAAAGAACAACTTGCAGATATTTTTACAAAACCTTTGCCCAAGGAGACTTTTGAATATCTCAGAGATCAGCTTGGAGTCATACCACCACCGGTAGAGACTTAGGAAGTTGATGATTGTCATCAACCGACATAACTAACAGACAAATCTTTTATTCCAGTCTTTGATGAGGAAGCTACTTCTCAGGGGGAGTAGTTGGTATATTGAATTGATTGGTATTTTGTATATGACTTTGGCATTTGATGTCAAAGGGGGAGAGATATCTATGGAAAAACACATTATCTTTTGAGGAGAGATTGGTATTGAAAAACTTTGGATAACACATGTTGCTCCTAGGGGGAGAGATTGTTGTTTGGGAGAGACTATTACTCTCTGTATGTATTTTGATTTCTGGTTATCATCTTTTAGGAGATTGTTGGTTTTTGGTATTTGGCATTTCTATTTTGGCACTTTGATGCTTTTTCCATCTTGTGTTGCCATCAATGCCAAAGGGGGAGATTGTTGGTATTTTGGTATGGTTTCGTCATTGATGTCAACACCTACTAAAACACTACCACTTTGGAGATCCAGTAGCATTCATCGGCAAGCAAGTAACTATTGCACAGTTACTGGTATATGGTTCACCGGCAGGATATAATGATCACCTGCACTTGGAATGATATGGAAGACACTTGGTAATAATGAAGACATCATGTGGACATCTTATCTTAATGAATTAAATCATTGGTATATTCAGATTTACATATTTGCTTTTACCGACAAATAGGTCTAGGGTTACATCGGTAGGTTTATCTTTTCCAGATCAACATGGCACGCTATGGAGATGATTAATTATTGTTGTAAATGCATTAAGCCGACATGTTCAATCGGTTATTGCATTGGATATTATATTGTTTGTAAAATGTTTTTATTGTAATATCTTGTAGAGCCGACCTACTAAAATTGGTCTTAGGTTATGGTATAAATGTAAGATCTTATTTGTAAGATAAAATGTGGAATGTGAAAAATAATTGTGTGAAGGTATATGCGAGATTAAGCAGAGCTACATACGCAGACATCATTTGAAGGTGAAGCTAGGTTTTTGTGGAAGCATATCAACATTACACCGATACTAAATCCAACATATGAAGATGCTATTGTGAGCAGTACATTCTTATTGGATTTAACCATCTAATTGTAGTCAGTGTGACTCCCATTTTGTGATTGAGTAGTGAGCTCTAGGCTATTGGCCTTTCTGAATGTGCAGACCCCATTTATGTACACTTACTATCTGCAGTAGTATCATTTGATTGTGGGTAAGGTTTCCCACTGTGGAATTTCCCCTTATAGGGTTTCCACGTACAAATATTGGTGTTATGTGTTGTGGATGACTTTGTGTTTATGTTTCATGCGCTAATCTTTACCGGTATAGCAATTAACTATTAAAACTGTCTACCAACATACTTAACTGGTTTACCAGTATTAAGCATTAAGTTGGTTAAGTTGTTTTTGGTTTGAATTTAGTAGACAACTAATTCACCCCCCCCTCTCAGTTGTCTCCGGTACCTAACAATATTGCCGTCAATGACAACATCAACCATTCTGATCTGAGCGTATAATTCCAACAATCTCCCCCTTTGGCATTGATGGCAACACTCATGAGAAAAATCCAAAAACTGATATCCAAAAATGAAGTCCAAAAATTGAATGTGCTCCCCCTGAGCAAATGATCTCCTTCTGTACATTTTTCTCATACACCACTACTCCCCCTTTGACATCAATGACAAAGGATGTCAAAAGAATTAAATAATTCAAAATTTACCTAGAGACCTGTAACTGGTTACGTACAATTTCAAGACCTTGCAAAAATTTAGTAGTGTCAGAAATTATGGTCTCTATCTATCAGATCATCCCAGCTAGATAATGCATCTGTTGCTCCAATGATCTGTCATCTTGAATAGATGCTTTAGAAAGCTCATTCCGGTGTGTTAGTAAGTTGTCCAATCTAGGACCAAGTTTGTTCTTCAACTCTCGGGTCTTCATTTTTAACCTCGCTTTCTCCCTTTCCAATTTCTCAATCTTCTCTTCATAGATTGCCATTTCCTAATCCAAAATTGAAGTAAGTTTCAAAGAACCTATCATGCTGTCAGCTATATCATCAATTTCTTTTTGTGTCTTCCTTATTTCCTTATCAATATTCTCTATTAAATGGTGAGGCTTACATGATTCCCTACACAACTCTTTGTATTCCAGAATGGTGGAATTTAGTGCCGGTAACAAAGAATCAATCTGTCCAGTACATTCCTTAATTTTCTTGTCAAAGAATTCATCTTTCTCCTTATTCACCCTTTCCTTAACGGTTTCTTCATTTATTTTATCCACAGTTTGAATATTAGAAGAAATGAATTCGGACAATGTGTCCAATTTACTCATAGACCCAACAATGTGATCAACTTTACATGCCAGTGCAATCATCTGCAAAATTGGTAAAGTATCATCAATAGCTTTAAATGCTAAGGCATTGCATTCTATGATATTATTTATTGAATCTAGAAGTACATCTGTAAAATTTGTTGGTCTATAATCCATGGTGGAAGTGCTAGGAAGAGTGCTAGGTTCTGCAGTTGGTTTCTTATTTCCTTTGGATGTCTACACATTAACCTTAACCACTTCTTCTATCTTGCTTCCATCATTAACCTCTTCTTTATTCACTGTTTCTTCCTTATTCTCACTTTTGTTTTCAACCTTATTTTCATCCTTACTGTTATCCTTACTATTTGCCTTGCTGACTGTCGATTCAGATATACTCTGTTCATGCCTTGTTCCAGTTCTGGTTCCTGTTTCTGCTTCTGCTTGTACTTGTGCTTCTGTTGGTATTTCAGTATTAAGATGAGTATCATCAAGGATGGTTTCTTTTTCCTTAACTTTAGTTGATTCCTTATCCATGACAATATTAAAGTCCTGAGTGTCCACATTCATAGTAAAAAAAATGTTTGACTCTGGATCTATGCCATCTTTTGTCATTTCCTCTTCCTTATCTTTAGGTTGACTATCAGTTTGTGTTGGTGCCTCTGTAGTTATTAGTGAGGTGTCATGTGCTGGTGGAGGAAGGTTATCCTTGACCGTGATATCCGGTACACTTCCAATTTTCCCTTTACCTTTATCTTTCTGATATACCTTAGCAAAAGACATCCATTTTCTATCTATCCTTCTCTTCTTTCTTTTTTCTCTCAACAAATAATATATCCCTCTTATCCACTGTTTCATCTGCTATTTCTTTAACTCCGTCGGCCATAAGACTAACTTGTCAGTGGCCACTCACAAAAAATGTTCTATTGGCTTTAGATATTAGATCATCAATTTCCTGCTTGGAATTAACAGGATGCACAACTAATAGAGCTTCTATCTTTAATTTCTTGTCAAGCTCCATGATAGACATTCTCTTATCCTCTAATCTTAAGTATAAATCACTAGGTAGATCATCTACAACTTCAATAAGAACTTTCTTGTATATATCAAGATATAAAATAATACTTTCTTTTATAGTATCCTTATTTGAATCCTTGAAAGAATGATAGAATTTATTCACATTACCAAGGTTACCATCTTGGGTGATTTCATTGATCAACTCTTCTAGTGAAAGTATCTGGTGCCTTAGGTTCAGGTTTTTTCTTTGGACCACTAGGCTCTCTTACAACCCGTTGTTTCTTTCTCTATGTCCTTGACTTCTTGGGAGATGGAGAAGGTGTCGGTAAGGGTTTTCTTTTCTTCCTGTCCACTCTCTTGAATTTGGTTGCCTGATCAGTGTCAGAATCAGATGTAGTAGCCACAGGGGAAATGTGAGCTACCGATTGCTGTTCTTATTGACTTTCTAACACACTAGCAACATACCGCCAAGATTCATCAATCCTTCTTTAACACCCTTTACCATAGAAGCATCTTTCATTAGTTTCACTATTTTCTTCCTCTGCTTCATCATAGCAACACCACTTTCAATAGTTTCAACATTACCAAATATTTCCTCTATTCATTCCGGTGGAGCATCTAGGAGTATTTTAGCATATGAATCCAGGATATGTGAATCCACCTCATATCCCATTTCAGTAGTCCAGACAGTTCTAGGTCTAACTGCCTCCTTCCAAATTTAATCTCTTTTCACTACAAAGCATATCTGTTTATCATACTTATCCACAATGCTTTGCGGAATCCTTTCCCTTTGTCTCATTTTAGCTTGGAAATTTTTGAAATGATCTTTTACCAATTTATCACCATCAGATCCTATATTAGTAATTGCCCCTTTATCTATTTTCCAACAAAATATCATAGGCAAAATCCTTATGTCATATACCGGGATCTCCTTTGAAAAGTAAAGCATTAAACACATAATTAGACTTCCAAATTTAAAGGTTCCTTTCTTATCACTGTTGATTTTGTGCAAATTCTCTAACAGTTCATCCTTTAACCATTCACAGATGTCAATTTTAGCATTGTTTAATATAATCTCATGAGCACTATGAATGCAAGAACTAGATACAGAATTCAACCTATTAGTATGAGCAGCTTTATATCCAATGACCATACTTGCAAATTTAACATTGTCATCTTTTATATCATTGACCCTAATGACCTGTTGTCAAATGTAGCTCCGGTTAAGCTCATAACCTCTTTGTTAGGGATTTTTTCTTCTTCTTGTCAGGCCTAGTGCTAGTGGATGGTAAACCAATAATAGCCCTTATAGCCTCTTTAGTGATCTTAAAAATTGAGTCCAACCACATAAATTCACCATGAACCCTGCTAAGAACATAGCAGACGGTTGCATCTGAGAATTTTGACATATGGAGGATATCAATGAAACCTAAATCCTCAACTACCTTGTGTTCCGGTTTTACTACCCCATTCTTGTCAGTGATAACATTCATGTACATGTTCTTCAAATCTTCGGACCCTAAAATTTATATGTTACAATGTATGTATGCCCTAGGATCTTCAACAAACGCAACTCCCTTCGGGATTCTAGAAAATGCATCAATGGAGTCATCCATTTTTGCTATCTTAGGAATTATTTTGAAAATGGGTCTAGATCATTTTATGTTCTACACAATGGTAGGGTTTGCTATAAATTCAGGAACAGAGGATGAGGAAGCCATTGCGAAAGATAAATACCTTTTAACTGAGAAGTCCTTGTGTGTATGGTGAAAATGGATAACAATAATAACAATATTGAAAGGCTAAATGAATTCAACCACCAAACCCTAGCCTAACAACAACAAAGATCCACCATAACATATGAAGATTACCTAAGACAATGCAAATCAAATGAAATCACAAAGATTATACCATCACATGTCCAATAGGGTTTTGATCTCCATTCTTCCTATCTCCATTCTTCCTATCTCCATTGATCTTGCTTGATATATATTTGCTCTCAGATTTTTATATGCACAAGAGCTCAACAAAGAACGGAATGTGGTTGCAAGTAGGATCGTAGTGTAGTCGAGTCCTCCAAATTGTCGATTAGGCTGAGTGATTAGGAATGAATGATTAGGGTTTGATAATGAAGAAGGCATCTCCTTAAATAGAAGACACAATATGAAATGAAGGGATAAGATTGAGAGGTGTAAAAAGGAGGTCGGCTATGATTAGAGGGTAGGTAGAAGAAATAGTAAAATAATGAAAGGGGTAGGTAGTGTAGGAATTAAGAGATGAATGACATGTGTCATGTGTAGAAAAGGTTAATGAATTAATTAAATAAATAAAGATTTATTTAATTAATAGAAGAAGTGGGATCAATTAAATAAATAAGATATTTATTTAATTTAGGAAAATGATAATTTAAATAAATAAATGTATTTATTTAAATGAGAAATAAGGCTAGAAGAGGATAAATGAATTAATTAAATAAATAAGGATTTATTTAATTAATAGAAGAATTAAGCTTAGCTAATTAAATAAATAATATTTATTTAATTAGACTGGACAATTTTAGGTGTCTACATTTTGCCCCTCTTTGAGACAATGCGGCTTGTCGCGTTGTTTCAAAGAAGATAAGATGAACTGATACAGAGTTGCCCCAGAATGGGAATGATATGCCCCCTCGAGAGATTGGATGAAAATGTCTAAAAAGATTGCAGACAATCTCTCGATAAGAAAGAGAGGCTAGAATGGACTGACCGGATAAAGTGACAAAGTCACGGGATAAAGAAGACTGACTCGGGAAATGAAGGTTAGGGGTAGTCTATAAGATAGACCATGGGGGAAAATACATCCTCATTGTCATCTACACATCCACGAGAGCAGAGTGCAGAGCGAAAATAGAGCAGCAGCAGTCAGCAGCGATGGCTTTGGTTCATAGATTTGACCGCGTTCGCCGATTCTAGAGGCCAGTAGAGGTAGGAGAGCCAGTGAGTACCACAAAACCTCCTCGTACTTTGATGCATTTATTGTTGTCATTAATGCATACTAGGTAATGTAATAAATGCACGTTTATGTTAGGAAAGAGCGTTTGTGTCCAAAAATGTGAATTTGTGTCTTCTAGGTCAAATCGGCAATTCTGTGATGAACATACGCTGTCGATTGGATAAGCTGCTGAGGGGATACACTCAAGCAGGTCCTCTAGGAAGACTAGGATAGATCAAGGCACTTTGTGATGAACAGTGAGTACCAAGATAAAGTACTTTGTGATGAACAAGGAGTACTAAAATATGAGCAACACTTTGTGATGAACAGGGAGTGCAAATGTGAGTAACACTTTGTGATGAACAGGGAGTGTCACACACGTAGTACTTTGTGATGAACAGGGAGTACCACTAGGATAAATAGCAACACTTTGTGATGAACAGTGAGTGTCACTAGGGTAAATAGCCATATGCATTTAGATAGCGAGTAGCATTTTGTGATAAACAGTGAATGCCACTATAACTGACATGATTGAGTTGTTTGACTGCAGGAGTATTTGTCGATGCTAGAGTCACGAGAGAGATTCCTGTCGACGCAGAGGTTGTGACCTGAGTTGTCGCTCGAGGATAGAGTTGCCATCGAGGAGATGGGTTTGAGACATATATTGTATGTGCCTGAGTTTCGGGCAAACATGGGACTACTGACTGCGCTGGCGGAGAGATGGCACTCCGAGACTTGCACATTCCATTTGCTGATGGGGGAGATGACAGTCACCCTGGAGGATGTATATAGGATTATGCAGATACCGATTGATGGGGAGCTGATTCCGTACGATCGAGACGGAGACAGGGATTCCCTTAGACGAGTGTTCTAGGATCCAAGACTGGAGATGAGGGTGGGACACGTGGCATGGGATACCATGACATGGATAGGATTAGCACTACCAATAGTGTTGGCAGGAGTGATCAGTGAGTTCCTCTGTATCAGTTTTGTACCATTTTGTATAATGATGTAGACACCTGCGGGTGATTGTAGCCATATGATTTTGACATCATTGTATCATGACACTTTATATATATATGAGATGATTCATCTTTGCGGAAGCTATATGCATGTGTACCTATGTGATGAGATGTTCTTATGTGATGCTTATGATATGGATGCAAATATGTATATGATGCAATGCAATATTTTTTTTTTTGTTCGTTTATGTTTTATATGTGTATGCATGATACAAATGTGAATGTAAGTAACGCAGATGAATATGATAATGCAAATGTAAATTGTGCTAACTGGTGTTGTGTGCAGGATGTGATGCAGTTGTGATATCTATATGTATGTATGAAATACTTATATGTGGTAATGTAGGTGCAACAACATGAAATGCAAATGTTTTTGGTGTGTCATTATACTCAGTCATGTGATAGTAGGCTACACGGACTCGAGAAGGATGATGGAAGTCAATCAAGAAAGGGGGATGGAAGACAGAAGATATGAAAGTGAAAGAGATTCTTGTGCGTTATCATCATTGAGCTTTATTATGGCAAGTAGGTTATGACAATCGAGGCATATGTTCGACCTAGAAAGTCATTGTACCTGTTTGCATGGAGATAAGACAGTCACAAACAAGGAATGCCCCAGTTCATACTAGACTCACAATGTCCTCATATCCTTGGACAAGTCATAGCATTACTAAGAGACAATCCACAGACAGCAAGAGAAAATGGGTGACGATACCCCATCCTCGCCTTTCTAGTCAAAGACATCCTAGAGATAGAATCTCTAGTCAAAGACATCCCAGAAAAGCTAAAAGACATGTCACCAAAAAAAAAGATGAAATCAAAAGAAAACCAAGACTCGACACCAACATCCACTGTAGTCCTCAAGTTTAGTGTCCCTTGTCACTTGTATAAGTCATGTTTGATTGTGGTCACAATGTTCACTTTCACAAAAGGGATAGATTAACACTAAACCATAATGTTGTTTGAGTCTGTTGAAAGATTTGATTTTGTTGAAGCCCATTGTTGCTGCTGTGTCTCATCTGAAACTGACTGAATCCATGAAACTGATACTTTATTATGGAGAAGATGAAACTTTATTGCGGATCTGTGATGCAAATGTTGCTTTATTGCGGATTGTGCGTGAATAGACTGAAGGAAGCTGGAAGAAACTGTACTCCTCCAAACATGTGATGTCCTCAGTTCCACACCCATCACTAGACGTAGGATTTTGCCTTAGCCACAAATAGGATCTGATTTATTATGGATGGAAAGGGAGGTGAAAAGGGAGGTTTATTATGAATGGCTAACCAATCTTGGGTAGATAATAACAAGCCATGATGAGACTGGGTAATTTTATTATGGATGAATAGGTTGTGAGTGTGTGCGAAGTGAAAGGATGAAGAGAATCCTGAAGGAGGGAGGAGCAATGTCTCTACGCATGGCGCTGGTGACCCAGTTTTCACCATGGTACTTGCCCAGGGCGCCACCGAAGTGGTTTTCACCGTTGGACGAAATTATTTCTCTTTACTTTTTTTGATTTTTCAATTTTTTTGTGTCACAAGGCGCCTGTTTGCCAGGTTTTCACCAAGTAACGATTTTTTTGTTTTATAATTTTTTTTTGTATTTTTGATTTTTGATTTTTATTTTTATTTTTGAATTAGGATATTCTGAAGAGCTATGTGTAGAACTTGCGAAGGTGCATGTTGTTGATAGGATCCTCCAAAGGTTCACCTTCTGTAGTTGAGAGCTGATATGCACCAGATCCATATGCTGCTGTAATGATGTAAGGACCAAGCCAGTTTGGTTCGAACTTGCCCTTCTTCCCTCTGTCTTGCTGATTCTTGGGATTTTCTCTGAGAACCAAGTCACCTACCTCAAACGTGCGAGGCTTGACTTTGTGATTGTAGCTGCATTGTTCCTTAACTGAATGATGTGTAGCTCGAGTGAATGTCTTCCTCGATGAAGGAATTGAGATAGAATTACTAGTGTGTGGACTACACAGGCCCATATGTGTGTCACCTAAAGAAGTTTGGGCATCCCTGATAACAAAGTCCTTCAAGGAAGCTCCATTAAAGGTCCATGATGTATCGGCAGAAGGGAATGGATGTGTGGAACAAGTGGATGAGTTATGAAGGCTTATGATTGTGAAAAGAAGTGAAAGTAGGATAGCATGATGGAGACTTAGGATCAACAAGTATGCTTTTTGACTTAAAATTGTAGAACTTTTGCCCCCAGTTATTTTGATATTAGGGGAGATCAACTCTTGTTCTTTTTGCTTCATAAGATTTTTATCCTTGACTTTGATTTTTGCAGAGTCCAGAAGCTTTTGATTTTGATTTGGACTAAAGGATTTTTCTTTATTATTGACTTTTAGATTTTTCTGTTCATAGCTTGATTCTTGATCCCCAATGAGTAAGGGCTTTTGTAATTCTTGTTGATCCAAGTCTGGAAGAGGAGTGAAAATGGAATGAGTAGATGAAATGGTAAGGCTATGTGAGTTCTCAAGAGGGTTGGCGATATGCTCAATAGATTCTTCACTGGAACCACTCTTAGGACTATTGATATCAAGAGCTGCTTGCACCGCTGGAGGAGATTTGCATTCAGACTTAGTAGCCACAACACTAGGTGGTTCACATCCAATTCCTTGCAAATTGTTTGTAGGTTGCTCCTGTTGACTGAATACCTTAGGGGATAATGGGAGTTGGTCAACATGAAATATATACTCACCACATCCCATGTCTTTAAAATTGAACTTTTCTTTGAGCTCTGCTTGCTTTGATGTAGAAGCTTTCAAGGATTCTGGATCCACATGTGCTGATGAAGGAATAGCTTCTCGATTGACTGGGATTGTTATTTCTGATCGAGGTTGTAGATTGTTGCAATATATGAATGGATTTGGATCCGCTTTGACAGTCACTTCAGCTCCATTGTGTGGGAACTTGATACATCGATGATATGTAGATGGTACTGCACTCATCTCATGAATCCATGGACGTCCCAAGAGTATGTTGTATGTGAGATCTAGATCAAGGACTTGACAAACCACATCCTTTGTAACTGGCCCAACTCTGAGAGGTAAGGTGACCATGCCCTTGGATGAGCGCTCTTCATCATCATATGCCTTGATGGTGATTTGATTTGTTGAATTCACAGCTTTATCAGAATATCCCAATTGTTTAATGGTCCTTAATGTACAAATGTTTAGACCTGCTCCTCCATCTATCAGGACTCGTTTGATTGTATGTTTGTGTATGAAGGCTTCAATGTGTAATGGTGCATTATGTGGCTGACTTATGGAGGCATCATCGGCTTCTGTGAACGTAAGGGAATGTGGAATGGAAAGGTATCCCACCATGGCTTGAAATTGGTCCACGTTTAGATCAGTAGGAATAGGAGTGTCTCTCAAGATTTTGTCAAGAATGGCTTTATGTGCGGGAGATATGCATAATAGCTCAAGGATTGAAATGAGCGCGGGTGTCTTCCCTAATTGTTCTACAAGGTCATACTCAGGTTTGGTTGATGAAGAGGCAGTGTTTTTAGCTGGAGCACCTTGCAAAGTAATTTTACCTCGACGGGTTGTAACATGACATTCAGAGGTAGGTTCGGAAGAAGATCCAACACCTTTTAGGACAATCTTGGGTCTTTGAGTAGAATTCTCAGATGCTTTGTCCTTGATGATAATAGTAGAGACATAATTGTCCATAGAGATGTGATTGATAGTTGAATCATAGTTGTAAGGTGCTCTAGTATAGTTGGCTTGGTCATCTGTGGCTTTAGCTTTTCCCTTGTCATGTTTTGGGAATGGTTCCTTAAACATCTCATGTTCTTGATTAGACGAATGTCCCTCAATCTCAATGTCACCTCTATCAATGAGATCCTGTATGATGTTCTTCAATCGATGACAATTTCCTGTCTTATGACCCTTGCTCTTATGAAATTCACAATACTCATCATCATTCCACCAATTTGGTTTGACCTTTGGTTCATATGGAGGAAAATCTGGAACTGTGATTACCTTGTTTGCCACAAGCTTCTTGAAAACTGACTCAAGTGGTTCTCCCAATGGAGTGTACTTCCTTCGTGATCTGGAAGTTGTTTGAGTATTTACTTGATTGTTTGTAGAACTTGATCCTGAAAAGATGACTTTGGGTCGCACTGTGTTGGCATCAACAACACCATCATTGACTGTGTTCTTGTTTTTATTCCAAAATCTTGGCTTGTCTTTTCCTTTAAAGTCATCTTTGTTTTCCTTGAATAGCTTGATGACTCCTTGTTCAATTAGGACCTTTTCTGTTGCTAAGCCTTTTTCAATGACGTCCTTGAAGGTGGACAAACAAGCTTTCCTTAGATCATAGTCAATATCCTTGTTAACGTTTTGAGTGAACATTTCTACCATTTGATTTTGGGGAATTTCACAAGAGCATCTGCTAGCTAGATTTCTCCATCTTTGTAAAAATGATGCAAAAGATTCTCCCTCTTTTTGCTTAGTGTTGCACAAAGTAGTGACTGATATGTCTGTCTCTATGTTATAGGAGAAATGTTGAATAAATGCATCTGCTAAGTCACCCCATGACTTAATTCCAGGTGGAAGTTGGGAGAACCATTCCATAGCTTGATCGCCTAAGCTTTGTGGGAATAATCTCATCAAATATGTCTCTTCTACTGCTACCTCAATGCAAGCTGTGAAAAATTGTCTTATGTGTGCCTTAGGATCCCCTTTTCCTCTATACTTATCAAATTTAGGCGTCACAAAGTGTGTAGGAAAAGGAGGCATTGGAATGCTCTTATCAAATGGATAAGGACATATGTCTCTCATTGTGTATGTTGGCTTCGGTGCATTTATGTCCTCCATTTTCTTTTGTAAGTCTTTGATTTGTTGCTCCAAATTGCTCTTAGGTGGAGATCGACTTCTTGAACCATACCCCATGTTTGAGACACCAATTTGAGGAGGAGCTTGTTGCATATATGGATGATATTGATCATACACATGTTCATATGGAGGAGGTCTATATTGATGCGGCATATATGGAGCACTTGGTATAGATTCATGTTGAGGAACCCCATATCTATTTTGCGCATGTATACCGTATTCTACAGGTATGTCATGTTCCATTGTGTTGCCCCCAAATTTGACATGGGGTTTCCTTGTGTCCAAATTTTGAGCATGCCTTTGAACATCTCATTGTTTTGGTGGTTGATCCTTAGCATTAGTATGTGATTGAGCATATCTATCTGCATAAGACTTCCATAATGGTCTACGAAGGTGAGTATCATATGCTTGACCATATGTATGTGGGACCTCTGGTTTTTGAAGCAAAGCTGATGGTGATTCAGGTACCATATGTGGTCCTTTATTTCCTCCACTATTAGGTCTCCTTTGATCCATGTTGGAGTGAGTTGTTGCAAAGGTCGATTTTCCATTATTTGAGACATGTCAAAATCATGAGGTATCTTGGCTCCACTTTGTGCCATCATGTGTAAGAAGTATTGTCTATCCCTCTTCATTATCTCTTCAACCAATCTATTGAAATGAGGATTCATTATGGATTCTTCTATATCTGCTGATTGTATTGAAAAGTTGTCCACATTGTCATTGTGTGTAGCCTTGTTGTTTGTAGTGTCTGCGTTTTCCACATTTGGAATGTGTCTATAAACATCCATGTCAGGCAGTGTAGTGTGCTCAGGATTGAAAAATAAATCATTGTCATACTCATAAGAACTCATGTTTGCGGACTCTTGAGCTTCTTTAGCTTTTCTCCTAGATTTTTGAAGACGGGTTTCAACCATGAACTAGGTGTTTGACCAAGATGTGAGAGACTAGATGAAAAATGGAAAGAGTATGGAAGACCAAGAGTTGTATGGAGTGTAAATGAATCTGAGGTGTACTTGTAATGTCCAAAGTGTAAGACCAAGTATGTATGTAGTAGAGTAGGTGTGACTTCCAAAGAGAGGATAGTTTCTCTTGATGAGGTAAGTTGACCTTGACTCTAAGTAAGACCAAATGAGACCCAAAGGTAAGAAACCTTGATGAGGGACCACTTAGCAATGTGTAGTTGTATGTAGTGTGTTGACAAAGTATGATGAGGACAAGCAAGTGACCTTTTGACTCAAGTTTAGACAATTGTGAATGTAATGAGAGATGTAAAGCAATGATGGACTATGTGAGACCCAAAGACAGGTTGAATGCTAGATGAAACTTGAAGAAACAACCTAGGAAGCTCAAGTATTCCGAAACTGATTTCTTTTGTTTGCTGGACTGTGAAATTTTTCCAATTTGTGAAGTTTTTGGTTGTGACCAAATCTGAATGTTTGACTATTTTTCGTGACAAGAGGACACAATGTTGATGAGGACTCAATGTTTGCAAGTGTTTAGACTGACAATGACTCCAAGAAAAGTGTGTTGTTTGATGTAAAATTGTTTTGCATATACTTGAAGACACAAAAGACACAATGTTTTGCTGTTTGGTCTTGATTGTTTGAATGTTTAACATAAGTCAAGCACAATTCTTATGGCTGGCCAAGACAATAGTTGTTGATCCCACATGGGGTTTTACCCCCGAGGCTACGCTATTTAGAGCGGATACTTAGATGCTTGACCTCACTGGCTCCACCCTCGACACTCACTTCTCGGGTCAGCCAAGCATCAGTCCCCATGAAAACTCCCCATGGCGAACTTTGTATCTCTACTAAGAACCGTATGTGTGTGGGCCGCTACCAGAGGTCTGACCTCCTGCCCCAACAACTAGAAGGATTTGGGCTTCTAAAACAAAAAGGTGCTAGTAAGGGCATCCGCTCGTGTGGCCATACATGCGGCACTTTCAGCTCTGTAAATACAGAAGGCTCCCAGTCGATAGGGGTTACGCCCTACAAATGATCAAATAAATTTGATCAAACGGGTTTATGGGGAGACATAGTGTCGGTATGAACTAATCAGCACACGTTATTCATAGTTTTCACCATGAATACATTTGATTATAGTGGTTCGGATGAGGTGGGTTTTCCTCGCTACCACTTGGGTCGTTCTCTTCTCACTAGTAGTCCTAATGACCACACGGGAAGACATGCCCTCTAAAGATTAAACAAAAAGAGCCTATTGCTCAAGACACAAAAGACAATGATTCAATTTTAGTGCACCAATTGAAGTGTTTGCTAGTCTATGAAAACAAGGCACACAATAAAAATCCAAAAACCCTTGCCAAGGATCTACAACAAAGATTTATTAGTAGTTTGGATTGTTTCAAATGATCACCCCTTCCTGCAAGCACACAAGTTAGGTAAATTTTAGATCCAAAAGACTTTGTGAAATAGGGGCCTTCAATAATGCGTTTTGTTGACCAATTAAAAGATCTGATTCATCATAAGAAAGGATCACCTGTAAAATTTCAAGAGATTTCCAAAAATGTAAGAAAATCCAAAAAATTTGCTAATTTGCTCCAAAAATTAATTTTTTATGAAAAATCATAAAAAATTCATATAAAATGCAAAATAGATCCAAAAAATATGAAATTTTTACTGGAGAGTCTTGATAGTCTTCCAAACTTGCACAAAAAATTTTCTGCAACAAATCCAACCATTTTGTGGGATATGAGTAAGATAATGCAAAACCCTAATTTTCAAAGATCTGATTTTTGAAGAATAATTTTGCATCAAATTTAAAATAAAAAATAACAGATCCTATGTATAATTCTGAGAGATTTCCAAAAATGTAATAAAATCCAAAAAATTTGCTAATTTTCTCTCAAAATTAATTTTTTATGAAAAATCATAAAAAATTCATACAAAATGCAAAATAGATCCAAAAAATCTAAAATTTTTACTGGATCTTTCTGATATGTTTCCTGACTTGCACAAAAACTTTTACGTCAAAATTCGAAATGGTTTGTGAGATCTGATCAAAATAAGGAAAAACCCTAATTTTTAAAGATCTGATTTTTAGGGAAATATTTTACATCAAAATTAAAATCACAAAGAACAGATCCTATGTATAATTATGAGATATTTTCAAAAATATAAGAAAATCCGAAAAATTCTCTCATTTGCTCTCAAAATTAATTTTTTATGAAAAATCATAAAAAATTCATAGAAAATGAAAATGTGCTCCAAAAATTTTGAATTTTGGCTTGAGAGCTCTTGATACTTTCTTCAACTTGCAAAAAAAATTTGGTGCAAAATTTCCTAGCCGTTTGTGAGATATGATCGAATCTCTCTAAGATCTTGATTTTGTGTCCAAAACCCTAGCTGCACAAGGTTATTCTCCAAATTGTTTTACAAAATAGCAATATAGGGTTAGAAAAATCTGCAAAAAAAACATAGATCTAAGAAAAATCCATGTCCCACTGGGCGTGCCAAAATGTGTATGGTGAAAATGGATAACAATAATAACAATATTGAAAGGCTAAATGAATCCAACCACTAAACCCTAGCCTAACAACAACAAAGATCCACCATAACATATGAAGATTACCTAAGACAATGCAAATCAAATGAAATCACAAAGATTATACCATCACATGTCCAATAGGGTTTTGATCTCCATTCTTCCTATCTCCATTGATCTTGCTTGATATATTTGCTCTCAGATTTTATATGCACAAGAGCTCAACAAAGAACGGAATGTGGTTGCAAGTAGGATCGTAGTGTAGTCAAGTCTTCAAGATTAGGTCATTAGCATGAGTGATTAGAATCGATGATTAGGATGATTGATTAGGAATGAATGATTAGGGTTTGATAATGAAGGAAGCATCTCCTTATATAGAAGACACTATATGAAATGGAGGGATAAGATTGAGAGGTGTAAAAGGAGGTCGGCTATGATTAGAGGGTAGGTAGAAGAAATAATAAAATAATGAAAGGGGTAGGTAGTGTATGAATTAAGAGATGAATGACATGTGTCATGGGTAGAAAAGGCTAATGAATTAATTAAATCAATAAAGATTTATTTAATTAATAGAAGAAGTGGGATCAATTAAATAAATAAGATATTTATTTAATTTAAGAAAAGGATAATTTAAATAAATAAATGTATTTATTTAAATAAGAAATAAGGCTAGAAGAGGATAAATGAATTAATTAAATAAATAAAGATTTATTTAATTAATAGAAGAATTAGGCTTAGATAATTAAATAAATAAAATATTTATTTAATTAGACATGACAATTTTAGGTGTCTACACCTTGAATGCTCTGAAAGACCTTTGCTGCTTCGCCTTTAGAATGCCTTTGCTCAACTTCACTCTCTTCAAATGCTTGGATGCTTTATGAGATGAAATGAGAAGTTACAGTGCCTTTATAACCAAAAATTAACTTACAACTGCAATAAATGCTTCACCGGTGAAGTGAAAACTCCACATATCTGTCGATAAAGAAAAATTATAACTTATTACCACCAACCGAGGGTACATGCATGATTTTCAATTTGTTGCCTTACCCCTAAGGATTATTCCTTAGTTAGATGAAGAATCTCCTTCTGGTGCAGGATTACTCTATTCTACCAGTGCAGTGACATATTCATCATTTCTTTGATCTCTCTTCCTAATCCATTGTTTAGAATTTTTTTGCTTGATTTCAGTCACCTTCTCTTTGCCTTTGTCATTAGATCCTTTATTGTTCGTCAATATAGTCTTGCTTCTACAGAATTTTGCAATATGCCCAATCTTGTTACATGCATAACAAGTTACATTGTTTCTCTGAATAGCTTTTTCATAACCTTGACCGATTTGAGTTCTGCATTGATTAGATAAATGTCCAAATCTACCACAAACATAGCATTTCACATTCATTTTGCAATTATCTAAGTTATGACCATTTTTATTGCATTTGGAACATTGACCGGTGGGTAAGTTTGTATTCTGATTACTCCTAAATCTATACTGATTTTCTCTATGACCAAATTTGTTGCAATTAAAACATTTCGCATTGAATTTATAACCATTAGGTTTCCTTAATGGTTTGTTGTGATCATGATTGTTTGCAGTCTCGAAACTTTCTCCATGTTCAAATCCAAGTCCAACTGTTTCTCCATTAGGTTTCTAACTTTTCAGCATATCATCAAGATTATCTGAACTTTTCTTGAATTTGTCTTTGTGTTCATTTGTAGTGATCAACTCACTTTCCAAAGTGCTAACTTGTCTCATAAGTTCCTCTTTGTCATGTTGCATGTGAATCAAATCTGTTTTAAGCATTATCATTTTCATAACTAAGCCTTTGAGATTCATATGATCTTTCATTGTCTTCTGGCTAAATCTTCTTCATTCCTCTTTCTATCTTCAATATCCTTGCATAATCTCATGGTTAAATCTTGCATCTCATTCTTCATGTTACTATTCTCTTGTCTCAATTTATTTGCAATATCTCTAAGAGTTTCCTTTTCTTCATCATCTTGATTTTGCAATTGCACATGTAATTCTTTTCTCTTATTCTTTGCTATAACCAGGTTATCCTGAAGTGCTTTGATAAATTCCCAAGAAGTTCTAAGTTCATCTTCCAATTTGATATTCTTCAATTTTTCTGCATCAAAATTTTCAAGAGCTCCTTCCAACTGTTGTCCCAAACTTTCCTTCGGTACCGGTTTCAGAATCTTCCTCAAGCTATTAGGCTTCTGCAAATAGAGGACTAGGCTCTGATACCAATTGTTAGATACTTGATCAGTCCCAAAGACACTGAGAGGGGGGGAGGGGGGGATGAATCAGTGTCTAACCGGTAAACAAAAGATTTAAACTTGTTTGCAACTTTATAACCCAAATTAATATACCGGTAAACAAGTAATAATGCAATAAAGAGAAACAAAAGTATAACCATCAATAGACACCATAACACAGATATTTTTGGCGAGGAAACCTGGTAGGGGAAAAACCTTGGTGGGATTTGTGACCCACAATATTTACTCACTGGCCAATATGAATAAATATTACTTATACAATAGGAGTCTGCACATGCAAGAAGGCCAACAACCTAGAGCTCACTACTCAATAAAAAAATGGAGTCCCACTGACTACAATTGTATAGTTAAATCTAATGATAATGTGTTGCTCAAAATAGCATCTACAATGCTGGATTTAGTACCGGTTTAAGTTCTGTTAGATACCTCTGCCATAAACCTTGCTTCGCTCTGCTTTGCTCTTATTCACTCATAAAATAATTACATCATAATGCATATACAGTTATTCGCTCTCATATACTACTTACATTCATTTCCTACTTACAGTTTCTTTACTTACAAAATGACCTACAAGATCTCATACATATATGAGTCTTTACAATACATCGTGTCGGCTATACAAATATAATTACAATACAAAACAATATTATTTCCATGTCGTCTTAGAGTACCGGTGTGATCTACTATCGGTGTAGACTGGATGCCGGTGAATAACCTTGTAGTGCCTGCCAGTGCCGATAGATGATGTCTATTGCCGGTATAACCTGTGAACCATATTACCAGTTAATTTCCATCAATGACAACATCAACCATTCTCATCTGAGTGTATAATGCCAATATGATATGCAAAAGGAATTTGAGATGTGTATGATAGGTGAAATGAAATTCTTCTTAGGATTGCAGATTACTCAGACCAGTAAAGGTATTTTCATTTCTCAATCTAAGTATGTGAAGGAGTTGTTGAAGAAGTTCGGGCTTGCTAATTCCAAATCTGTTGGAATTCCTATGTTAACTATATGCAAGTTGTCTAAGAATGATGAATCTCAAAAAGTTAATCAAACTTTGTATAGATCTATGGTTGGTGGATTGTTGTACTTAACTCAGACTAGACCAGATATTATGCACATTGTTTGTATTTGTGTTATATTTCAAGCTGATCCTAAAGAGACTCATATTATTGCTATTAAGAGGATTTTTCAAATACGTAAAGGGGTCTGTTGAGTATGGTTTGTGGTATCCGAAAAATTATTTCCTACTATGTGCCTATACTGATGCTGACTGGGCAGGTGATGATGATGACCGAAAGAACACTACTGGTGGATCTTTCTTTTTTGGAAAGAAGTTGGTCTCATGGTCTAGTAAGAAGCAACATGCTGCATCTCTATCTACTGTTGAAGCTAAATACATTGCTGTTGCTAGGAACTGTACTCAGGTAGTTTGGATGAAGTAAGTGTTGAAGCATATTAGAGTAATTAATGATGAGCCTATTGTTATATATTGTGATAATTCAAGTGCTATCAATATTTCCAAGAATCCTGTACTACATTCTAAAACAAAGTATGTATCAATTAAGTATCATTTCTTGAGGGAGAAAGTCAGTGATGAAGAAGTCAGATTGGAATATGTATCTACAAAGGATCCAGATTGCTGATATTTTCACTAAACCTTTGCCTACAGATACATTTGTCTATTTGAGAGACAAGTTAGGGGTCTCTGCCCCTCCCGATGAGAACTAAATTCATGGAGTTGCATCAAACCGGTGTATTTCAGAGCCTTATCTTTTTATCTGGGTTAATGAGTTGGTGCTGCTACTCAACCGAAGTAGTCAGTGTGTGATTCAAATGTTTAGTCATGAGTTTATCCTAAGGGAGAGATTTTCCTTCTTAGGATGAGTTGTTGGGGGAAAGAAGCATAATCTGTATTCTGTCTTTGGCATTGCTGTCAAAGGGGGAGAGAAGCATGTGAAAAAATGCTTTATCTTTGAGGCTTTATATGCATGATCTTAGAGGGAGTTTTGTTGCAGATTGTTGGTGTTGATTCATTCCTTTGCATTGATTGTTTTTCACATTCATATGTTGCCATCAATGCCAAAGGGGGAGATTGTTGGATATTGTTGTTGCTAGGATATTTTGTTGTCATTGATGTCAACATATTCCTGTGCTTGGTGTTCTGGTGTTTGCATTGAGTTGATTTGGTTGGTTTATCTGCTTGGGATGCTAAAATAACTAGAGATATCTTATTCTTTATTGATTCCATGATTCTATGTGGTGATTTCGTTGAGTTGTGGATTCCGGTACGAAGATAGTTCTTTTGTGCTCAATGTTGCAGTGTTCTCGTATTTGATCTGATGTGCTCCAGTATGAACATATATTTGGTTGATGATTTGGGATAATTTTTTGGATGTTCATGTGTATATTTAGTTCAAATGGTTCATGATTTGGTGCTCCACAAGTTATCTTTCTAGTCTGAATTGTTGTTGTTAAGTGTTCTTGAGAGTTAGCGTGTTGATTGATGAAGATTTGAATAAGTAGAGTTGGTGCAGCTTGTGTGGATGGTTCTAAGGTGCTTGTTAATGTTTCCTGATCATGTCCTATTTGTTTTGTTGGTCTGTATTGATCCTTGTGCGCGATATTGGTGATTTTGTTGACTCGATGATATTCTTCGTGTTATGTGATATTTTTGGTGGTGTAGCATGTTGCGGTTAATCTTGGTGAGATTTTGTTGAACACTAGATGTCACTGAGAGGGGGGGTGAATCAATGGTTTCCAAATCTTTTCCCTTTTCTATCTTGTGTATATACAGGTTAATAGATCTAACATAACACAAACATACTAGTTAGATGAGAGGATAACACAAAAGCAATCACACATAAAAGGGGCATCTCATAACACCAGATGTATGAGGAAAACCCAAGATGGGAAAAACCTCGATGAGAAATGTTGCTGGAGACTACTGCTCCAATCCAGCCTCACAATAAAAACCTCGGTTACAATATTTAGGGCACCAACCCAAGGAGCACCAACCCCTGCACCGAGATCCAACTCAGTGATCTATTGTAAACATATATCAAGTACAAAATTAATATCCTTGTTACAAAAGAACTTTGTAACTCTTATGCAAATCTCTCCA
The DNA here is from genome assembly GCF_030272615.1 of Cryptomeria japonica. Lineage (NCBI taxonomy): Eukaryota > Viridiplantae > Streptophyta > Pinopsida > Cupressales > Cupressaceae > Cryptomeria > Cryptomeria japonica. The sequence goes on from NC_081407.1 coordinate 13,015,505, forward strand.
CTGGATCTCCTCTATCCAATTCTCTGTCGATTCTCTGCTCACCTTCTCACTGTTGCAACCTTACTCTTTGTTGCACCCTTATCAGTTCAACCTCTTCTTCTTCTTCACGGTTCTCCTTCCTCTCTGTCACACTGCTACTAGTCACCACCGATCTTCTTCACTCAGTCAGATATCCACTATCTGATTACTGTTAGTTCTCAGCTTACCAGATCTTCACTGCAATCTTCTATGGCTCTTCTCTGCTGGTTCAGTCACCACCAGTGTACTCCTCTGTTAGAGATAATGGAAGGCTACCGGTTTACTTTACCCTTGCCGGTTGAACTCTTCTAACTAGTTCCCAGTCACTCACTTAGTCTCTTCTTTGATTGACTTCGATCACTTGACTGATTGGCTCTCCTTTACTAGCCTCACTCTTTCATACAACAAATCATGATCTGGTCTTCGATCTGTATATTTTTAATATGCCTTCCTACCAAAATGACATTCAAACTTTTTGTGCACTAGGGTTCCTTCATCAACCCCACGACAAACCAAATCCAATCAGATTTGCTTGCAAAGATCAACCACCTGCAATAGATCAATCAAACTCCGCCAATCCCACTGCATCTAGAACACGTTTGTCATATTTGGAAAACACGACACCTCTTTCGGTTTGCATTTGTCAAACACCTATGAAGCGATCATGCATATAGTTTCACCTACCTGAATCAACACCTGGATACCTGACCTCGATCATGAAGCCACTAAATCAGACTTTTGTCCTCTGATCCATCTTGAGCCACACTCTTCTGCTCTCAACCTGTGAAACATGCTATCGACATTAATGTTGACCAGTCACCAACTAACTCACCAACAACTCTTCACCGACCACCGTATGCATGACACCTAATTCCTACGTGTCATCATAGTTGACATCCACCTCTGCTAAGTCTTTTGTGTTGGTCCAGACAAAGATCACCGACCAACCACACAACCGTGTTCATCTATCAGTTCACAGACCTTGCCAATTATACCCTAACCGTTATTTACTCAACCTTGCACTTTGCTTCTCTTGCGATGGACCACCTAAACCAATCAAAACTCTTGCCAACCTACCTCATACACATCTTCAACAGATGGTAGCCTTCTGCATCTGCACTTTGTCAACTTACCGGTTGACATCTATATCGGTAGTATCTTCTGTATGTATACTGGTAAGATACTATGCACACCAGTGGCACCAAACTTCATCTTCATTCCGACAACATTCTCTATCTGTAACTGTTCCAACTTGCCTTCTTCATCAATAGACCAGTTCTCCTATCAATTGGTTTGTCAAAGTGACAAACATATCCTTCCTTCTCTGTACTGACAACTCATCATGTCTACTTGGCTGATCCGATGCATGTCATTGATCTCATGCACCTAAGACAACTTAGTGTTTCACCAGTTGATCCGGTGTGAGCCTTCAATCACCTACCATCTACTCTTTTGTATTATCTCAGAGGACTATGATGCATTCCATGCATAATAGGAGATAAGGTCCATGTACCGGTGGGAGTGGATCCTCATCATTTGCATCTGACATTGCACCAATGTGGCTTCCTTGTTTGAGAAAGCATATCTTCAAACATGCACATGTGATCCAGTTGGGTACACTCACTATCAGTCATATCTTCATTTGGTGACTGCAACTTTATCTGGTGGGAGTCCTGCTGATTGACATCCAACAACATATCGGTGGCCTGCACATACTTCACCTCCAGTGTTGATGTGATTTTTGTAACATTTTATCTCCTCATCACAATCAACATCCTAACATCTTGCTCTCATACAGATGTCATCATTTACCTATTGTTATATCATACTGGTCTCTTGTCCATGACTTCAACACAAGTCAACACCAACTGTGTACCAGTGACTCCAATGATCATTATGCTGAATGATACTCTCTTCCTTACCGATGACCTGCTAAGCTAGGTGACATCAAATACATCACATCCGGTACGCATCAATGACAACATTGCTAATCAATCTCCTATACTGGTTGCCATCCTATATTGGTTGACATCAATGACAACACAATGTCAACAAATTTCTGGTGGTGATGTGTGTTTGGAGATTTGATTTAGGTCCATGATATGTCATCTATGGCATTGTATTAGTCCGGTGGTTGATTTATGTATCATGAGATGCAATTTTGTAATTAAGGGTTGAGGGTTTGGCCTCCCTTGTAGTTAAGGATGATGAATTGTATAAATAGGTGTTAGATTCATATAATTTGGGTGTTGATGTGGTGTCTGCATTATTAGAGAGTGGAGTATGTGTGCATAAGTGAATTTATCCTTCGGTATGGTGTATTGAGCAGAGATTGTTGCAGAGCAGACAAATGAGCTTAACCAGAACTGTCATCAAGCATTACCAGATGCTATCTTTGTAGTTCAAGTAATCCGGATTGTAGTCCGATCATTATTGTAAGGTAGTGAACCTTCCCTGAGGGTTGGAGCCTTCTGGATCATTGTATTTTGAGAAGTGAGCTCTAGGTAGTGTGCCTGAATGCATTCCCCATCATAATATTTACACATAGTACTATAGAGTATCATCTTATTGTGGGTAGGATCCCATCGTGGTTTTTCCCTTAATCGGGTTTTCCACATCAAAATCTTGGTGTTATGTGGGTTGATGTTATTGTGTTTATCTTTATTCTTGCTACAGTTGATTGAAATATGAGATTGTGCTTGATTGGTTTAATTCGAGGTGAAAATGATTCACCCCCCCCCCCCCCCCTCCTCTCAGTTTTCCTTCATTTTTGTTGCCACTACATCAATCTAGACCAACAACAAAAGGATTAGATAGTTAAATAAATAAAAATATTTATTTAATTAGACATGACAATTTTAGGTGTCTACAATGGACAACCAAGGAAGCAACATAAATCATTAGGAAATTTGAAACAACCATCCTCAACACTTTATTATCAATGAATCTGAGGAATGCAACACATTCCTCCGCTTCACTATATAGAGCTAACTGGAACACAAGCATACATAACTTCAATTATAGATCACTCAAACACCAAAAGGTTGAGAAATGATAACATATTATGTTTACCAACATTGTACAATGACTGCATAACCATTTGACATATATCCACCACAAAATGGATCATAAAGGCTTCTCCACAATATTACTGTTATTACATTGTCTAAAACATAGACCATCATGTCTTCAACTGTACAACATTTAAACATTTGAAATCTGAAGAATATGACCACATGACTAGCATACCTTAATTATATAAACATATGATACACATCCGCTATGACTTGAAGCAAGAGCCAAACATACAGACTATTCACTAGAACAACCACAATTATCCAAAGCACAACTCTAGTTTATGAGGATCTCCAATAGAACACTAGAAATACCATTATTTTCTATCACAGGTATCAATACACATGCTCCATACAATTACATGACATTTGCATAAACATATATCAATCACAAACCATAGAAAAACTTTTGAACCAACAAATTGACAACAACTGGACCATAAGACATATCTTATTCAACCACAACCATTACTCCTCCATCTATTAATGTGATCACAAGGTTACATAACACTCATTTATCAACCTGTACCATAGAAACACTAGGTCATCAAGCCATGTCCTGAATAGCTAGACCACTTTTGGACCAACAAGTTTGACATCAACGATAATATAATCTTGTATTTGCAACAACTATCACTAGTGCCAAATAAGGACCATGCTCTAATGATGAATAATTTTGTGTCACTAGGAGCTAAATTTAAAGATTTTGAAAAACTCAAAGAAAAATCATGATTAATCTAAACATCATACATATCACTAAAATAATTAGTATGCACATCATTTTTATCACCATCATCCATATTAATCACAATAGGAGATCTCATATGCAAAGGAGATGAAGAAGAAGAATCATTTGCATAAACAATTTCAATCTTTGACGAGGATGATCAAGATAAATCTTCTCCCTAGGATTGGTGAAGGTTGGAAAAATAGAACCAACTGAACATTTAGTTGCTTAAGAGAGGTAACACTTTGGGAAGCAAGGTCATGAACCTTGGCAAGAGGTCTTCGTCGACATTCTCTTACCCCATGATTTCTCATGTTACGACTCGAAGCTTGTCTGCATGAAGGTTAGGGAACACTCAACATTAGTTTCTTTTCTTCCTTTATAGAAGGAGGAATACAACTTGAACCATGTACTATGTTAAGAGATACTAGATGCTAGGCGCTTTTATCTTTGTCCTTTATAGGATTTGGGAGGTGGAACTATAACATATATAGGAGGAATATAAGGAATAAGAAGAAGTCTAGGTCTAGGATGTGGAGGCAAAATGTCCATATTCATAGAAGAAAAATCATTAGGTTTACTTAAGACTGATATTCTATTGGATTTGTACTTTTGATAGGATAGCAAATGGATATCTTGACAATGTTTCAAAGGTTGAGGTTTCTGAGGCAAAAAGTAATCAAGGGTGAAGTTTGTGTAGACACTTAAAAATAATTATTTTAATTATTCCTTGCATAATTAATTAATTAATTATGTTAATTCAAATTCCTCTCAATATTAATTAAATATAATTAATATTGTCACTATAGCATATGATTGATTTATTTAATAAATCAATCCCTTTCTTTATTCTTCTAAAAAATCAATTCCTCACAAATCTTCCTCTTAGCTAATTAATTTCAATTAATTAGTTAACCTACATGATTCCTACAAATCATCTTCTTAATTCATTCTTCTAGAAACTCCCTAAACTCACTTAACATTATTCTTCTAATTTTTTATTCCCTCCACTTATTCTCTCTCCTAGTCAAATTCTCCTACAAATATTAATCCCACCTAACATTTCCTCTAACCCCCCTCCTAATGAGTCGTTAATATTTAAGCATCATGATTAGCCACAAAGTCAACTCTTTGTCCTTTTCATCCAGCCACTAGCTTTAAATGCTCTTTTCCTAGGTGAATGTAAGATTTTCGAAATCACACATTCCTCTAGGCATCCCCTCTCCCAAGGAATTTTTAATTCCTTTTTATTCCTCCAATCTCCATGATATCCTTTTTTGGAGAATTTTTAATTCCTCCAATGCATCTTGTGGAGTGTGGAGATACAAAATGCCTTTAAGGCACATTTCTTGATCTCCACACCCTCTCTTGGACCTTGTGTGAGCTCATAAGTAAATCTTAGCCCTTCATCTCGAATTCATCCTAGCCATCCGTTTTCCTCTCCTCTTCCTATAAAATAGGGCTCCATCCCTTCATTCAAAACATCTTGAAATCCAGTAAGTTTATGCTGCCCTTTTGAGCCCAGGAAATCATCTTGGAAACTTGATCATCTCATTCTTATCATTTTTCAAATCCATTCCATTTGTACACAACATTGGAGAGCCATCCACATCCAGCAATCAAAGGAGCACATCAAGTGGAGCATTATCAAGGGGCGCCTTCATTTCATCAATCTCAATCTGAAGGAGAAGGTAAAATAGCAAGGTGAAATGGTCTTTTAATGATATTTTAGCATTCTGCATGTTTATTTCATTATGTTTTGATCATTCAACCTTCAAATCTGTTTTCCCTTCTTCATTTTGGCACGCCCAGTGGGACCCACGTCCCTAAGAACTGATGTTTTTTTTTTAGGTTTTTGTGAGTTGTGAGATGCAGGTTCCAGAATAGCGCGACTGCAGAATTTTTTTATATTTTTTTGCAGGTTCCATAATAGCGGCTCTGTATTTCTGCGCAACAACTTCTTTTCTGTTTTTGATTCGTTTTTGTTTTTGTTTCAGTTTCAGCACAATAGCTCTACGATTAGCACGAGCGTTTTTGTGGGAATTTGAATTCCTGTTATCCGATCTGTTATTTGCTATGTTATCTGCTCTGTTTAATTATAATTTGTGTGAAAGTAGGAGAGTATGCTCTTGTCTATATAGACAATCAGAAATCTAGACCTTTCACTTTTCTATTCTGTTTAGCGCGACTGTATGCTCTGACCGCAGGAAAGTGTGAAAATAGGAGAGTATGCTTTTGTCTATCTAGACATTCAGAAATCTAGACCTTTGACACTTTTCTATCTGTTTAGTGCTACTGTTTGCTCTGTTAATCTGTCTGAAATTTTTAGGCACTAACTGTAGTCTGCATTTCTTTTTTTTTTCCATTTCTTGTTATCTGCTCTGTTTAAATATAATCTATCTGACCGCAGGAAAGTGTGAAAGTAGGAGATTATGCTCTTGTCTATCTAGACAATCAGAAATCTGGACCTTTGACATTTTTTTTTATTTTGTTAAATTTAGGGTTTTTGCTGTTAAATTTTTCTGTTTTTTCGCCATATCTTCTTTATCTCGACTCCATTTTCCTCCAAAATTCACCAGATTCTCCACATTGCCATTTTCCACATTTCCTTCCTTGGAGGCCTTATCCCAAAATTCCATATTTCTCTATTTTTAGGGTTTGTCATAACTCCTTCCCCTTTTATCCAATCACCTCCAATTTTTTCTCATATTATCCATCTCCAACTTTTGCTTCTTTGTCCCTCTTGAACAAATTTTCCCATTCTTTCATCTCTCCTCCAAAATCTCCATTTTTCGCTTGCCTATCCCTTGGAAAGTGGCAAAAACCTAGTCAAACCCCATTTACCCATCAAAGCTTTCCTCAAATCCACATTTGTCATTAGTAAAAAAGTTTTTATTCATGTTTTTCTATTCATTTCCAAAAAATAAATAAAATTTATATTTTTGTCATTTTGTTGTTTTTTGCAGGACGCTTGTTGAAGACTCTATTTTTCCAAACTACTAATCAAGTTGTTTTGTAGGATGCTTTTTGAAGACTCCATTTTTCAAACTGCTAAATAAGTGGTTTTGCAGGTTGCCTAGCTGATTCAACCAAATATTGTGCATATTTAAATTAGGCACCTAGATATTAATTAAAATGGAATGAACCATTGTCTTATGTGTCTTTAAGAAAAGCGTAAAGGTAGGAAAGTATGCTCTTGTCTTACTAGACGATCAGAAATCCAAACCCTCCAACCTTTTCTTGTTTGATTGTGTGTTTACCTCTAGCAGGCCTGCCCTCCCAACTTTCTCTTTGAGAAGGTAAGAGGGGAACGACCCAAGTGAGTACACCCGGACCTGGGGTTCCCAACTCACTATAATAAATAGGCCATTGACTACAAAAGGGTTAATGGTTGGGGCTATATGAGAGTTCACTCTCACATTGGATGCTTAGTAGGATCTTAAAGATCTCAATCATGCTTGCATGACTACTAAGTTCTTGGTGCTTCGTTGGGCTATAGGCCTCAATTGCACTTGCGCAACTTTGAAGGGTAGCTCATAACAGGAAGACTTACTAAACACCTTGTTCATAGTGGCCAAAAACATTCTAGTCATTGGTGCAGGAGGTCGGACCTTTGAAGCGGCCCATATTCTTACGACCCTTAGTAGAGACACAAAGTTCGCCATGAGGAGTTTTCATGGAAATTGATGCTTGGCTGCCCCGAGAAGTGAGTGCCGTGGAGGGGAGTCAGTGGGGTCAAGCATCTAAGTGTTCGCTTTGGGTAAGCGTAGATGGGAAACCAATTCGGATTCAATGACTATTGTCCTTGCCAGCCTTAAGAATGTTGTATATGAGCATGAGTGTCTTTGATATAATATGCATTTGATCACTTTGTTTGCTTTGTTTGATACATACTTGCCAAGAGTAGACTAAAAACACATCACTGTCCCCAAACATTTTGCAAAAACATTTGTCAAGACACAAACAATTGTCCAAGTCATTACCCACACAAAGTCCAAAATTGTGTCAAAACTCTGTCCTTCCCATTTTTCATAAGCCCAAGAGAGAAGCTAAGAGTTTATCCTCTACATCAACATTCAAGTTTTTCCTTTGAAACACCTATTATCATCCAAATTAGGGTGGTCATATCCCTTCATACAACTTGCCATTCGAATCGATCCTTCATGTTCATACCAAAGACAACCTAGTCATCAAATTTCTTCTAAACCATTACTACTCTACCTCCTCCATCAATCATCCTCAAATTTCCTAAGTCCTTTCATCACAAATTTCTTAAGTCCTTTCATCACAAATATCATGTATGGTCGCAACTCGATCCCAAAAGAAAAAGATGGCTGAACAACAATATTCCATGCCGGACATTGATGTCCTATATGAAGATCCCATGCAAGATCATACACAAAGTGGGCAACCTAGCGATCAAGATCAAAGTCAAAATCTTGACATGGTTAACCAAGATGAACTTTGTCCGCAAGTGCGAACTTTCCTAGCTGATTCTTATAACCAAGAGATGATGGAAAAGTTTATTAAACACAATCCTACTGCACTTCTGAAAACTCTCCTTGAACATGGAGCTCAACTTCCACCTGAATTTAATAGATCCTCTCTCACCCAACAACCACAAGGAGACCTCGCTCCCACACAAAATGCTGCACCTACTATTCAAACTCAATCAATTATAGCCCCATCAATCATCCAAGCTCAATCAATGCCATATGCGGTACCTCCCACTGTGGTCTCCATCCCACCTTCTTCCTCCTTACCATCCATACCACTATCAAATCCGATCTCATCCATTCTCCAACAAAATTCTATACCACCTCCTTCTATTCAACCACAAATTTCTATTCCACAAACTTCCCTTCCTCCCAACAATGTCGCAAATTTTATCCGGGCCATATTCAATCCCGTCACAATAGTTGGCTGACCGCAACCAACTGTCCCTCAAACCCCAACGACATCGGTCATCACATCCCACATTCCCACCTCCTCATCATATCAATATATTGGTGGTGGTGCACCTTCTTTGGCTCATCTAATTCTTGGGGCAAATACACTTCATCATTATCAAAGCCCACAACAAGACCTCATCAAGGAAATTCAAGACATGAAGAATATCATCAAGGACATGAAACAAAGGACTAATAAAAGGAAAACTTACTCGTTCGAAGAGTTTTGCCCTTATCCTTATGACCCATCTATATCAGTTGCACCATATCCCCTAAGATTTGAGATCCCTAAATTCACCAAGTATGAAGGCAAAGGATATCCCCGCGACTATGTCCGAGAATTCCACATCTTATGCCAAGAAGTCTCCTATAGTGACCTTTATCTTTGTAGACTCTTTCCCAAGAGTCTCATGGGAGATGCCTTGGCATGGTTCTCATCTTTACCATGAGGTTCCATTGTCTCTTTTCCAGACTTGGCAGAAAAAATTGTGGCCCACTATGCATACAACATGGGTAATGATGTTTCTATGATGGACTTATGTAATACAAAACAAAGGCCCGGAGAAACCTTTGCCAATTTCCTACAAAGATGGTGACATCTTATCAAGAAATTCCAGTGTGACATGCCAGAAAAACATCAAATTGAGCTATTCCAAAAGAACTTGGTGCCTGAACTTTCAAGACCTTTAATATCTTAATGCATCAAATCCTTCCAAAAATTGACAGATAAGGGCCTCGTCCTTGAATGTGTCTTGTTGGAGGAAGGAACCTTGAAATATTACCAGAAATCAACACAAAGTTCTTCCTCTTATTATAACAACAATCCAAAATTCTGGTCCAAAAACAAAAACGTGGTCAATGATGGCGTAACTAATGTAAAGCGGGTCCAAACAATGGCCGCTCCCCCAAAATCTACCACCAATAATCATCAATTCAATAATCGAGACAATCCAAATCAATCCAAAAAACCTCACAACAATGTCTCAATCCAGGGATGACCACCCCGATCGAATAACAGGACTCCAAGAGATTTCACTCCTCTGGCTTAGCCTATTGAAATGGTATTTCAAAAACTTGTCCAAGCAAGTGTAGTGGTTTTTCCAATCACTTGCCCATTTGACCCCAATCAACCTAAACCGAGATGGTATAATGAAAATGAGTATTGTGAATACCATTGTATCAAGGGACATGATACACGAAATTGTATGAAACTGAAGATCTACATACAAGATCTCATTGATAGAGGTGAGATTGAAGTAGCAAATGCAAAACCTAGTAATAACAATGAAAAACTCAAAATGTACCAGGAACCCTTCCCGAAGCATGATAAAGGAAAAGGCTCATCATCTAACACAATGGGTTATGACTACGCTAATCACGTAACCGATTTTGATTTTTTGGTAGGTTGCATTGAACCTGTAGACAATAATGTCAATGCCATAACCATCCAAGGAGTTAATCCTCCTTCTTCCCAAAGCAGACCAAATCCTACTCGGATAGTCATTCAAGGCGCCACGCCTTCCACCTCCCATTTCTAGAATGACTGCAATGCAACTACATGCCGAGGAAGAGTCACCATCCAAGAAGTTCCTCCCCCACCAAACCCCCCACCCATGTCTTCCACTCACCGATATGACCTCCTTGATCAACTTGGGAAGACACCCACGCAGATCTCCATTTTGGAACTTCTCAAGACCTCCCCGGTCCATAAAGAAATTTTGGAACAAGCCCTTCTCCAATCACGCGTTCCAGATAACATCAACGCCACCCAATTCCAAGCCCTCATTGGAAACCTTGCTGCCTAGCAAAAAATTGTATTTAACTCCAAAGATGCTCCCACAGATGAAGACCATAACAAACCTTTGCACATCGAAGCTCTCATCTACAAGCACAAGGTCAAATGTATCCTGATAGACAGTGGATCCGGGCTTAATCTGTGTACATACAAATTAATAAAACAATTGGGACTTTCTAAGGATCTGATAGACACATCAAGAAGGATCACAATAAAGGCATATGATGATGCAGAAAGAATTTCAAAGGGCGTGGTCACCTTACCTCTTCAAGTGGGCCCCATTACAATTGAAACCCCTTGCCAAGTACTAGATCTTGACCTCCCCTACAACATTCTCCTTGGGAGGCCATGGATTCATTTCTTGCAGGCTGTATCCTCCACCTATCACCAATGCATCAAATTCCCCTATAACGGAAGAGAGATCACTATCAAAGGTGATCCCCAACCTTTTCAATATTGCAAACTATTAGAGGGGAAGCATCTGTATCATTGCCCACTAAATAGACCCTCACCAATGCCTCCATCTGACACATCAAATGTTGCCTCCACATCATCCCAACCAGATAATCAAATCAAGATCCTGGACAATGGCTATGGAGAATACAAATTGGAGGATGTCTTATTAATAGGCAACCCCCCTCTCTCTCCTAAGTCATTTGGCAAACCAAAAGAGATAAAAAAGGACCCAAAACTAGTCATGCAATGCCAAAACACCATCTTCCAGCAATGGAGCCCACTTGATAACGAGAGCCTCGAAGTAGATATCTCTTCATGGCTATACCAGGAAGAAGATGAAGATCCAACAAGAATATCCAAAGAAATGTACCCAAAAGCATCTGCCATAGTTGAAAAAATGGGTTACAAAGGACACGGCCTGGGACGAGAGGAGAAAGGAAGAAAAACACCCATAAATCCTATCTCCTACATATACAACAGAGGCTTGGGGTACACCCCAGTGCCTAAGATTACTATCGCTGGTGCCCCTTCTATTCCTTCTTCGGATATCGAAAGTGCTAATGAGGAGGAATTCCATGAAATGCCTTATGAATATGAGAAAGATATCTTATTGGATGCTTACATCAATACCATCACACCCTTAACCCCTCCCACTTCACATGAGCTACATCTTGTCCATCCTGAACTCATTAACTGGGGCCAACAAGACAAACCCACTTTAGATATCTACGTCGACGATAATGCTCTCATTGCTCTCCTAACAACACAAAATATGGAAGATTGTAGCAGAATCAAGGGTATTCAACTACACGAAAAGGGATACTTTGGTAGTCAAGTCAATGCCCTTAGCCACAAAAAAAGATAATAAAAGAAAAAGATCCCTGAGGCACCTTTGGATGAACAAGAAATAAAAACAAAGGGCATATCTGAAAGTGAAAACCTGGAAAAGGCACTTGACGATGAGGGATTTGACCTCCCTACCATTGGTTACCTTCCATAGGACAAATCAAGTTTGTTGATAGAAGAAATAGACAACATCAACATGGGCACCGAGGTCATTACGATAAAATGTGCTCATTGCCAAATCCCTCACAGAAATCGAGAAACAAGACTTCATCAACTTCCTTACAGAGGTAAAAATCAATTTTGCATGGTCCTATTCCGATATGCCAGGGTTGGACCCTGCCTTAGTGGTTCACAATCTCGCCATCCACCAAGATGCAAAACTTGTAAAACAAAAATTGCGCAAAATGCACCCACATATTGCACTCCTGGTCAAGGCGGGACTCCAAAAGTTGTTAGACGCAAAATTTATCAAACCAATAGATTACGCTGAATGGGTCTCCAACATTGTACCTGTTGGCAAACTTGCTGGGGGCATCCGCATCTGCACAGATTTTCGAGATCTAAATATAGCTTGTCCTAAAGATGATTTTCCGCTCCCCAATATAGACATGATTGTGGACCTTACAACAGGACATGAAATGTTATTGTTAATGGATGGGTTTTCTGGATACAACCAAATCAGGATAGCAGATGAGGATCAGCATAAAACTGCATTCACAACACCATGGGGTACCTTCTGTTACCGGGTCATGCCTTTTGGCCTTAAAAATGTTGGAGCTACGTATCAATGGGCAATGACAATAATTTTTCATGACCTCCTGCACAAAATTATGGAGGACTACGTGGATGATCTGCTAGGAAAATCCAAGACAAGACAAGAACACATCCCCATTCTAAAACAGATCTTCGAAAGATTGGAAAAATACAAGCTGTGCCTAAATCCCCAAAAGTGTGTGTTTGGCGTCACATCGGGAAAACTACTAGGATTCATTGTTTCCCGCAGAGGCATCGAGGTTGATCCCGCAAAGGTAAAAGCTATTATGGAAATGCCTCCGCCAAAAACTCTCAAACAACTACGCAGTCTCCAGGGAAAACTCCAGTCTGTCAGGCGTTTCACTTCACAGCTAGCAGACAAGTGCCATCCATTTGCACACCTATTGCATAAAGACACAAAATTTAAATGGGATTGCCTATGTCAAAAGGCCTTTGAGAAATTAAAAGAATATCTAGCATCACCTCCTATATTGATGCCTCCTGCTCCTGGAAAACCCCTTATTTTGTATATATGTGCTACTGCAGTGGCATTGGGGGCCTTATTGGCGCAAACAGATGATCAAGGGAAGGAACACGCCATTTACTACATCAGTCGAATGTTGGTAGGATATGAACTCGATTACACCCCCATTGAAAGAGAATGTTTGGCATTAGTGTTCAACACACAGAAACTACGACACTATATGCTAAATAATAAGACAAAATTAATTGCTAAAATTGATCCACTTAAATATCTCTTGTCCAAAGCTACTCTCACTGGTAGAACCGCCAAATGGGTCATGCTCTTAAGCGAGTTTGACATTGAATATGTGGACAGAAAGACAATCAAGGGACAAGTCATTGCAGATCAGTTGGCTAAAGCTCCACTTCTAGGTGACCATCCTCTTCTCACTGAGTTCGTTATGACTGTTACCACATCCTCCACATGGAAATTGTATTTTGATGGCTCCTACATTCAAAATGGATCGAGGGCAGGAATATTATTGGTCACACCTCAAGAAGATGGTATCCCCAAATCATACAAGGTAGCCTTTGCCTGTACCAATAACATAGCAGAATACGAGGCCCTCATCACAGGTTTACGCTTGGCTATCCATTGGAAAATAAAGGAATTACAATTCTATGGCGATTCCCAACTCATCATAAAACAAGTCAATGATGAATACCAAACAAAAGATGATAAAATCCTTCCCTACCGTACCATGGTTGAAGATCTTAAGCAACATTTCACGGCAATCAAGTTTGATCAAATCCCATGAACAAACAACAGGGCTGCAGATGCAATGACCACCTTTGGCTCCCTCCTTCAAATGCCAACACACAGTCAGAAGTGCGAGTTCTTGGTCGAGCAATTGTTTATACCGACATACGACCTACCAGAGTCTGAAATGGTGTGTGTTCTCATTAGTCCCGAGTCCCCTTGGTACCAAGAAACCTTCGCTTTCCTCAAAGACAACACCATTCCCCCACACCTCACCAAAACCCAACAACAAACCTTCATCCGCTGATGTGCCCGTTACACCATCCTTGCAGACACCTTGTTCAAAAGGCATTTTGATGGTTCCCTCCTAAGGTGTTTAGATAAACAAGAAGCAAAATGAGCATTACACGAAGTACATGAGGGTATCTATGGGGCACACTCAAGTGGACTCACATTGGCTAAAAAACTTTTGAGAACAGGATACTATTGGCCTAAAATGGAAGAAGATGCATACAATTATGTGAAGAAATGCATCCCTTGCCAGCAACATGGCGACAAGATTCATGCACCGTCACAAGAATTGCAGCCATTCATTACACCATGACCCTTCTCGCAGTGGGGGCTCGATCTCATTTGGAAAATCCACCCTTCATCTTCCAACGAACATAAATTCATTATCATCGCCACCGAATACTTCACCAAGTGGGTAGAGGCTATCCCTCTTACTTTCACCACCGGCAAGCAAATATCCAAATTCATCCTGAACTACATAATTTGCCAATATGGCATCCCAAAAGTTATCATCACAGATAATGGTAAACAATTTAAGAACCAGGATGTCAAAGAACTCTGCCAAAAATTCAACATCCAACATCGCTTCTCCACTCCTTATTACCCCCAAGGCAATGGCCAAGCTGAGGCTTCTAATAAAACCCTAATAAAAATCCTCAAAAAGACAGTCAATGAAGCAGGCCGTGATTGGCACCTGCAAATCCATCCTGCATTGTGGGCCTACCGCACCTCCATCCGCACCCCCACAGGTGCCACTCCTTATTCCCTAGTATTTGGTTCCGAAGCCATCCTGCCCCTTGAGATCGAGATCCCCTCTCTAAGGGTATCGTTGCAAAACATCCTACCAGAGGAAGAATACAAAATTGCCCGCTTCCAAGAGCTAGAATTGTTAGATGAAAGGCGCCTTAAGGCCTTGAATCATCTCTAGGTATATCAAAATTGTCTGCACATGAGTTATCATAAAAAAGTCAGAACCCGAGAATTCCAAGTTGGTGATCTTGTCCTCGTGGAAAATCAGAAAAATCTACAAGAAAGAGAAAAGAAAGGCAAGTTCGAGCCTAATTGGCTTGGACCATATGTAATCACAATGAAATATGGATCAGGAGCTTATCAGTTGGCTACTCTTGAAGGCGATCCTTTGGATGATCCAATGAATATCATGCACCTCAAAATATTTTATGCTTAGTCCTCAGAAAGTCTTAAATTGTCAAAAAAAAAAAAAAAAATAAAGAATTTTTTTTTAAAAAATGAGAAAAAGATTCTAAAAAAATCGTCAATTTGGTGAAAACCTGGCAAACAGGCACCTTATGACACACAAAAAAAAAAAAATCAGAAAAAGAAAGAAAAAACACAATTCGTCCATTAGTGAAAACCACTTGGTGGTGCTATGGACAAGTACCTTGGTGAAAACCTCTGTGCAGACGCCAAGGTAAATAACTGGATCCAGTGTCTATCATGTCGATACTACAAATCATCTGCCATCCAGCCCACCCATGCACAACATTCCTTCTTTTCTACCTCCCAATAAAACATGCGTATGATGATGAAGTCTTTGCCTGAGTCATGAACAAGGAATGTCTCATTGAAACTGAGATTTTATGCCTCTGTGTGTAAGCTTCAAGAAGTCTTGAGAAACAATCCCAAGTCCATCCTAGTTCTACTCTTGGCAAGAGGTATCATGTGGTCGCAAGGAAGAGACTTGTTAGATTTTGTTAGATCTTTTCATATAGGCTTGCATCTTTTGCCCTACGACTGCCACTATTTACGACTGCCTGGGTTCTTCCATATCCAGGTACATTATGATAGGTGCATACTGGGGCATATTTCATAGTATGGCATGTTTTGGATCCTTCTTGTATAAATCGGTGACCTAGTACTAGTGTTTATCAACACTTACCTTCTCGTGTACAAGAGGTATCAGTGTGTTTGAGGGTTTCCTTGCACGAACCCACAACTCTGTATTAGTGTTTCTTAATACTTGCATTGTTGTGTGCAAGAAATGTTTGTCTACAGAGTCAGTCCACGTCCTGCGTTTCTCATGGCATCCTGATTTCTATAATCAAAGGTGCAAGTCACTCAGGGCAACATCAAACTAGGTTGGCTCTCCACATTTGTTGTGCACAAAATCTCACCATCATTCCATCAAATCCTAAACTCAATAATCCCATGGAGTTCTCAATTTCCCCCATTTTCCTCTGTGGTCTCGCATCTCGTATTTTTCTTTCCAATTACCTCACGACTGCTTCATATTTGTTCCTCATCTATCTCTTCCACCTTAATTTTTCTTCCTATATTTTTTTTTTCCCTCACATAATCAATTCTGATCCTGATTCATGTCTTATACAGGATGTATCCTTCCTGAAACCAGACGATCTGATCATGTCTTATATAGGATGAATCCTTCCTGAAACCAAATGTTGTGACCGATCATGTCTTATACAGGATGAATCCTTCCTGAAACCAGACGTTGTGATCTGATAATGTCTTATACATGATGAATCCTTCCTGAAACCAGACGTTGTGATCAGTCATGTCTTATACAGGATGTATCCTTCTTGAAACCAGACACTCCGATCATGTCTTATATAGGATGAATCCTTCCTAAAACCAGATATTGTGATCAATCATGTCTTATACAAGATGAATCCTTCCTGAAACCAGACACTTTGATCATCTTTGTCTTATACAGGATGAATTCTTCTTGAAACCAGACTGAATCTAGATCTTATCAATCGAATCAAATCAAATCTATCGGTATATCAATTTCACAAAACTCCAAAGATCAAATACCTCAATTGATCTCCCGAGGGGGCATCACCATACCATAATCTATCAATCAAGAGCCGGGGCATCCTATCAAACCAATATCAACATCAAAACAAGATTATTCTTTGAATCAATGTGTCGTCACACCTCGCTTCAAAGAGGGGCAAAATGTAGACACTTAAAAATAATTATTTTAATAATTCCTCGCATAATTAATTAATTAATTATGTTAATTCAAATTCCTCTCAATATTAATTAAATATAATTAATATTGTCACTATAGCATATGATTGATTTATTTAATAAATCAATCCCTTTCTTTATTCTTCTAAAAAAATAAAATCCTCACAAATCTTCCTCTTAGCTAATTAATTTCAATTAATTAGTTAACCTACATGATTCCTACAAATCATCTTCTTAATTCATTCTTCTAGAAACTCCCTAAACTCACTTAACATTATTCTTCTAATATTTTATTCCCTCCACTCATTCTCTCTCCTAGTCAAATTCTCCTACAAATATTAATCCCACCTAACAATTCCTCTAATCCCCCTCCTAATGAGTCGTTAATGGTTAAGCATCATGATTAGCCACAAAGTCAACTCTTTGTCCTTTTCATCCAGCCACTAGCTTTAAATGCTCTTTTCCTAGGTGAATGTAAGATTTTTGAAATCACACATTCCTCTAGGCATCCCCTCTCCCAAGGAATTTTTAATTCCTTTTTATTCCTCCAATCCCCATGATATCCTTTTTTGGAGAATTTTTAATTCCTCCAATGTATCTTGTGGAGTGTGGAGATACGAAATGCCTTTAAGGCATATTTCTTGGTCTCCACACCCTCTCTTGGACCTTGTGTGAGCTCACAAGTAAATCTTAGCCCTTCATCTCGAATTCATCCTAGCCATCTGTTTTCCTCTCCTCTTCCTATAAAATAGGGCTCCATCCCTTCATTCAAAACATCTTGAAATCCAATAAGTTTATGCTGCCCTTTTGAGACCAGGAAATCATCTTGGCAACTTGATCATCTCATTCTTATCATTTTTCAAATCCATTCCATTTGTGCACAACATTGGAGAGCCATCCACATCCAGCAATCAAAGGAGCACATCAAGTGGAGCATTATCAAGGGGTGCCTTCACTTCATCAAGCTCAATCTAAAGGAGAAGGTAAAATAGCAAGGTGAAATGGTCTTTTAATGATATTTTAGCATTCTGCATGTTTATTTCGTTATGTTTTGATCATTTGACCTTCGAATCTATTTTCCCCTCTTCAATTTGCATTATTGACTAAGGGCTAATAAAGACTATGATTAATCATTACAATTCACTCATTGTGAGAGAACTTCAAACCCTTATGAATGGTAGAAGGTATATCATTCATGGAATCAAGCCAAGGGTGTACCAACTTCACACAAAATTAGTCCAAGGTAGGGATAATGGAAAAGGTAACATCTAACCACTGGAGGACCAACTTCTACGGGAAGGGTTATGGAGCCTATAGTGGGACAAGTGAAACCATCACACACCTTAATCACCACATCAAATCTATCATACGTATCTTGGTGAAATCGTTGTGTAAAGAGACATTCTTCCATGATAACATTCACCATACATATTGGATCAACGAGCACTTGAAGTGAGAGCTTTCCTTTAATCTTTGCAGTAATGTTTAATGGCCCATTAGGTACTTTAATAATATCCCTTGAGTCAAAGGTGATGCAAGGGTCACACTTAGACTTAGCTTCTTCAATCAAGTTCACAATATTGTTGTTGATTTCACTACATATATTATTAATAGCTATAAAGACTCTATCAATATGCTCAACAAAATTGGTAGAGTGAGAAGGCAAAGGATTGGTAAAGATTTGCAAATTTTGATTAAGAGGTGCCACATATTTGTTTTCTTTATGATTCACACCATCGACTACTATAGTATTAGAATCAATAAGATCTTGAATTTCATGCTTCAATCAAATGCACTTTTGAGTATCATGTTCGTTTTGATGATGGAATTGGCAGTAGGCTTTGGGTTCAAAGGAAAGTGGCAAAGGCTTAGAAGTATCAATGAGACAGGTGGGAGGAAGCTTCATCACATTGGCATTAATCAATTTAAGCATGATACTATACAATGATTCAGAAAGAGGAGTGAAGTTGCGATGTCTAAATTTTGAAGAGAAGTAAGCTACAATGGGTGTTGTGGTTGTCACTTGAGAATCAATATGATTGGAAGAATTGTTTGTATTGATCTTGATGAAGTTTTTGTTTTGTTTTCTAAAGTAGAGAAATTTTTGATTAGCATCTTTGTTCTTATCAACTGGAGTCAACAATGAAGAAGTTTCATATTGACTCACTTGAAGTTGATAATTATGAAGTGTTGTGCATAATTGCATGAAAGATGTATATAATTAGAAAATAAAAGCTTATCTCTATTGTCTTTTTGCAAATTATTAATGAAAATTCTTTGATCACCACCAAGCATAAGATAAGAAAATTGTGAATGCAAATGTTTATATTTACCAATGAAATCAATCACTTTTTCTTTAGCATATTGTTTACAATGCACCAAATCAGTCAAAGTAATTTGTGGACCAATATTGTTTTGAAAATGTTGAACAAATGCATCAGTCAATTTTTAGAAAGTATCAATTGAATAAGGAGACAAGGAGAAAAACCATTGCAAATATTTCTTTGTTAAGGTATAGGTAAATAGTTTCACAAGGAGTTTGTGGTAATATTGGAAATCGTTGTACAAAGATGAAAACGTTTTCACGTGAGTTTAGGGGTCACCTTGCCTATTTTATTTCTCCAAATTGGGAACCTCAATGTGTTATGGGAGAGGAGTATCAAGGATATCAATGCAAAGTGGGCTAGCGATAGAATATGTAGGAATAATGGATATGGATTCAGTTATGGTAGCCAATTATTGTTGTAAAGATGAAATATTTTGAATTAAATGGTTTATGGTGGCTTTAGTGGATGAATTGGATCGAGAAATGTTGGATTGTGATGGAGGATTTAAAGGTGTTGGATTATAGGTAGGTGGAGCATTATCATAAGTAGGTAGAGGAGATGGTTGGGAAACAAATGGAAGATTGGTTGAAGATGGTATGTAAGAATATTGATCAATAGGATTCCCCCTACTACTAACATGTGTAGTATTAACATTTTGTGTAGAGGTATTAATGATGGAAGACATGCATATGTAGGAACATTAGGCAAGGATGTAGGAATAGGCTTGGAGAAATCTTGGTTTGGAGTATTTGAATGTCCAAGCACTTGACACAACTTTTCAATGTCATAAAGTTGTCGTCCACTATATGAGCTATACCACACAACACTGTTGAATGGTTGAATGGACCGAAATATTGAGAGGGGGATGAATCAATATTCCCACAACAATGAAACTTTTACTGATATTTAAATCTTAGCAAATAATCTCATCACAAGAATCAACAAATGCAGAATAAATAAAAACATAATCACAAGATAGACACCAGATTTTTATGTGGAAAACCCAAATGGAAAAAACCACAAAGACGGTTAATGTTGGTAATTTTTGTGCCAACCTTAGCAAGATATTAGATCCAAGAATTTAGTATGACTAACACGTCGTGTTATTGTACTCAACAAAGTTAGTTGCTTCTTTATTTTTTAGAAAATGCATAACACAAAGGTTTTGTGATGTGTCAATAACACGGGGGTTATTAACACGTGCCTTACAATTACGCCAGTATCTCGTGTGAATAACACATCATCTTATTTGCCACCTTGGGTTAGTCATTGAGTGTTACTTGACGTCAAGGCTGCAACAACGGGCTAAGGTTTTGTTAGGCTCAATTTTCACCCACTTGGGATGGCAGGGAAGGTAAGGAAGTCAGTTCCTTTCTTTCCCTCTCATGGGCATAAGTTAACAAAAATGATGCTTGTGGGGTAATAGGAACCAAGTTCTTTGTGATGTTCCAGGCCATTATCCTGCAAGGTAGAAAGGTCAAGAGAAAGGGCCTTGCAGGATAAACAAAAAGCGATGCGAGCGATGCTCCCTGCCACCCCACGAGATGAAAAAGAGCCAAGGAAAGAGTGTTGCGGTGCAACAAAAGACAAGGGCGAATGGATTTCCTCACCATCCCACAGGATAAGTGAAGGCCCAAATGATGCAGGGGGGATAAGGAAAAGCAAAATGTGGGGGTTTTCCCCACCATCTTGCGTCGAATAAGAATGCACAAAGATGGCCACACGAGGTGACCAAATCCAAGGAGGATTGATGTTCCCCGCCATCCCGTGTAGTGAGTCAGCCAACTCGGTAGTTAAGCACAACAAAAATAAACATGGGCTCGTGGCACCACGTCAAACATCAACGACTATCGGATCTTCATAATGGCCTGATCCACGACCATGTTTGAAAGCTTTATTGAGCCCCATGGGGGGCTACATGGCTCGATCTCGCGTGTCCATCTTCATGTGATCTAGAGGATCAACCGACCAGAGTTAAATTTTGTAGGGGCCATTGAAAGTTTAAATCCTTGCACGTGTTGGTTGTCAACCAAGTGGTCGAATCAAGTTTTGCCTTGGTTGGTGCTCCAAATCAAATCTGATTTCATTCCAACTGCCAGAGGACTCTGCCATTGCTTCAAAGGCGACCATGAGGTTGTTCTTGGATGTTAGTTGCGGTCCATTCATTTCTATTAGAAGACTTATGGGCTTGAACACCTTTTCAAATGCATTCAAGTGCAGAGTTCTCCTTGATTTACAAGATTTTTCTTTTTCCCATGCTACAAAGGACTACCTTCAGAGGCTGTTTCATAACGCCATCAGATAATTCAATCTGGTTCTCCTCTTCTCAGATATTTTGTAGCCTAACCCTGGATAAGATTAGGGTTAGGGTTTCTTAACTGCACTCATCCAAGTTATGTATGAACTTTAAAGGCAATTTTGCAACCCTGTTCAGGGATCTCTTTTCTTTTTCTCATCTCAGAATGCTTGTTTTTTGTGATTTTATAAATGGTTGCTTTGCCTTTGCATGAATAAAAATTCGCCTGTCTTGCCTTCATTCAGTTCTTTCAATTTGTGCAATGCTTTTATATTTTTGTCTGAATACATTTTAATTTGTTTTCCTTAGCATAGGCGAATGTGTTGATTCCTTGTAGATGTCATCTGTGAACCAAATCGGTTCCTCTTGCTATCTTGCAAATTCCAACCTTCACTCTACATCTTGGAAGCTAATTAGGATAGAATCTTGTGCCTGTCTTGGGTGGTTTTATTTGTGTTTTGTGCATTTATAGGCAGGGAGATCACAATTCCTTCTAAGTGCAAACCTTATTTCCCCCTTTCAAGTGTCTCCTCTTTCTCCCTTTTCCATGTTAGATCATAGATTAGGATTTATCAGTGTTGGGTTAGTCCAACTCTTGCACATAGATTGGAAAGGAAGTTGACCTTCTCTGGAGATTCAACCTCTTCAACCTCAACAATGCAAGGTCCCACACTTGGGAGGTTGTTTCCATGTTGCACAAGGTTTATGATCAAGGTCATTCATCAAGCAGTTGAAATTTTGTGACAATAGTTTTTGGCATGCTCAGTGGGACAGACATTTAAAGCATTCAAGAAAAATCCAATCTCATTTCAAGCCATTGGTCATATCACAATTTTTGGCATGCCCGATGGGATCGAGTGAACCAACTTTGGTTCATGTTTTCTTATCTTTGTTGATAGTTGGCGTGTCTGTCAACAAACTCAACCTTTAGAGGTAGCATCCTACATACTTGGGGACTCTATAACAAATCTATTGGTTAAGAAGTTCAACGCTCTAATCACCCACTTCTTAACCAGTAGATTTTTTATAGAGTCGCCAAGCTTGGCTCCAAGTTCAGGACAAATTCATAAGCTTTGTGGCTCCAAAGAAAATCAAGCACTTGGTGGCTCCAAGGACAAATTCAGACTCTCGGTGATACCGGTTGCATCTTTGTGCCAAGAATCCAAAACGAGAGCACCTTCTAGAGGTATTCTTTTTAATACTATGAGTTTTCAATTTCTAGAAGAAGAGGGAGTAGCTAGAGCTTATGGATATCCCTAGGATACATACTTTTGTCACCTTTAATGGTGGCAACTCTTTTTGGCTCTAACCCAAAGGAGCGACATCCCAGTTGTAGCCCTTAAGGATGTACCATTTTTTACCAGGGAAGCCTCTATCACCCCTGAGGAACACATTCAAGATGTGTCAAGTATATGTTCAGTATTTGATGTCACTGAGGATAATATTGTAGTGAGGCTTCTTGCCTCTTCATTCAAGGGAAAGGCCCTGCAGTGGTACAAGGGTCTACCCTCTGGTTCAATCCATAGCTGGGATGAATTGGGAGAAAAATTATGTCAGAGCTTTGAAGACAAGAGTGACCCCTTGTCACTAATTGAACATTTAACAACCATAAAGAGAGCCCCTTATGAGTTTATGGCAGATTTTAATTATAGGTTTCAAAAGACCTAGGATAGAATCCCTGCTTTGGTCAAGCCATCTTCCAAATGTGCCTTCTTATACTTCCTCAGGGCTCTAAACAATGATATAGTTGTAATGATACAATCAATGGGGGGAATAACCTTCCAAGAGCTTATGACACTGCCATCAAGGTAGAAAGGTGTTTAATTCAAGATGGAAAGTTAGCTCCAAGGCCTCCAATGCCTTTGTTCCCAAAGGCTCCTACACAACAACTTGCAATTGCACCAATACCAGCGACATATACAAGTCAAACACCTACACCTCCTCCATTTTCAGAGATTCAAGAGCTTAAGACCCTGGTGCAGGGACTTGGCAATGAGTTGGTCTCAATCAAGAGGCAACAATCTCAGCATAACAAACCTTATCAACCCCAAAGTCAAAATCATTAGCAACAATGATCAAGATTTCAAGGGTAGAACCAATGGACAAGCCCTAGGCCTTTGTATAGCTTAAATCCTGCAATTGCAAGCAGCTCAAGAGTAGTTGCCCCTACACATAGTAGCCTTGGTCAGAGGCATAATTGGGGAATTCATGTTACTAAGGCCACTTACAAAAATGAAGATGCCTCTCAGGCCTTAGTGGCACCAAGACATTTTTCTTTTAAAAATTGGCAGGAGGTAGATTTTTGTGTGGTTGACCAATCAGACAGCTTGCCTATGGATGATAAAAAGGATGACAAGAAGGAGGAGGCTATTTTCTTGTTATTTGATGAGCTCCCATACTTCATTGGGGATGAAGTTAGATCTTTGTTCACCTAGATTGATGATGAACATGTTGCAAGAGCTTGCATTGGCAGAAGAGAATCATGAGGACTGTGGAGCCATGGGAGATCTCAGTTCTACTCTGTTTTCAGACTTGTCAGAGCTTCAAGAGAGTTGCAACACCCCCAAAATCATTCCCATATTACTAAAAAGTGAAGAGGAGTTGCAAGAGGACTCCTTTTGGGATGATCTAGAGGAGTATTGTTCTGATTTAGAGTCCAAGCCGACCCCTCACAGTGGATTGGTTATTGAGCAGCATGAGAAGAAAATAGAGGGTGACTTTCAGATCTCTGAAAGTTAGAAAGATGACTGACAGGGAGTTTTTGATTAGCATGATCATATTTTGGGGATGGAGGTGGTTGAGAAAAATCAGGCCAGTAGAGAAAACTCAGTTTTTGGCATTTCCAGAGGCTGCCCAATCAGATATCTCTCCATGATTGGGGCCAAGCATGAAGTTGCAGAGCCACATGCCCAATCCACAAGTGAAGAAAAGATCAACAACGTGTTTGATCAAGTTTTTGGGGTATTTATGTTTGTTTGTGAGTTGCAAGGGTTCCTGCAACTAGCATTGGTTCTACTTTTCACCTCTCAGCTCCATTTTTTGTTCTAGAGCCATGAAAATCACCCCTTCTTGTTTAGGGAGGGAAGCTACTTTAACCAATTTGTGAATGCTTTTGTTTACACGGCTTTTGGTTGACTGGTTAAAGTAGGATAGTATAGGATTTCCTTTCCTCCAAGTGCTTTGTCACATTGTATTTAGTTTTCAATTATTTTTTGTTTGTAATAAGTGCACGAGCACAATTTTCTCTTTCAGGGTAGCAAAGAATTTTGATGTCTTCTAGGTTGTAGGGGCAGTGATTTCTTCATATTCTTCAGATTTGACTCTATGCTCGATGGATTTTCTAAGGCTATTGATCTTGTGCCAAGCAGACTTGCCATCATCTCCGAGTCGCCAGAAATGTTGGCAATTTTTGTGCCAACCTTAGCAAGATATCAAATCCAAGAATTCAGTATGACTAACACGTCATGTTATCCTTCTTAGTAGAGTTAGCCTCTTCTTTATTTTTCAGAAAATGCATAACACAAAGGTTATGTGATGCGTCAATAACACGAGGATTATTGACCCGTGCCTTACAGTTACGCCAACACCTCATGTGAATAACACATTATGTTATTCATCACCTTGGGTTAGTCATTGCATGTTATTTGACATCGAGGCAACAACAACGGGCTTAGGTTTTGTCACGCTCAAGTTTCACCCATGCAGGATGGTGGGGAAGGTAAGGAAGTCAGTTCCTTTCTTTGCCCCGTGAGGGCATAAGTTAACCAAAATGATTCTTGCGGGGTAACAAGAACCAATTTCTTGGTGATGTTACCCGTTATCCTACAAGGCAGAAAGGTCAAGAGGAAGGGCCTTGCAAGATAAAGAAAAAGGGATACAGGCGATGCTCCCCGCCACCCCGTGAGATGAAAAATGCCAAGGAAAGAGTGTTGCGGGGCAACAAAAGACAAGGACGGATGGATTTCCTCACCATCCTACAGGGTAAGTGAAGGCCCAAATGATGCACATGAGATAAAGAAAAACAAAGTGTGGGGGTTTTCCTCGCCATCCCGCACCAAATAAGAATGCATAGAGATGGTCGTGCGGGGTGACCAAATCCAAGGAGGATTGTTGTTCCCCGCCATCCTGCACGGTGATTCAGCCAACTCGACGGTCAAGCACAATAGAAAGAAATGTGGGCTTGGGGCACCACATCAAACATCTACAGTTGTCAGATCTTCATAATGGCCCGATCTGATGACCATGTTTTAAAGTTTTATTGAGCCCCGTGGGGGGCTACATGGCTCGATCTCGTGCATCCATCTTCACACGATCTTGAGGATCGACTGGCCAGAGTTCAATTTTGCGTGGGCCGTTGAAAGTTTAAATCTGGATGCGCACGGTGGTTGTCAACCAAGTGGTCAAATCGAGTTTTGCCTTGGTTGGCGCCTAGAATCAAATTCGATTTCATTCCAACTGTCAGAAGAATCCACCATTACTCTAGAGGTAACCCTAAGGTTGTTCTTGGATGCCACCTGCGACCCATTCATTGCGATTAGAAGACTTATGGGTTTGAAGGCCTTTTCAGACGCATTCAGGTGTGAAGTTCTCCCTAATTTGCAAGATTTTTCTTTTCCCCATGCTGCAAAGGACTACCTTAAGAGGTTATTTCACAATGCCATCAGATCATTCGATTTGATTTTCTCTTCTTAGAAATTTTGTAACCTAACCCTGACTAGGGTTAGTGTTTCTTAACTGTACTCATTTGAGTTATGCCTGAGCTTTAAAGGAAATTTTGTAACCTTGTTCAAGGATCACTTTTCTTTTTCTCATCTCAAAATGCTTGTCTTCTATGATTTTGTAAAAGGTTGCTTTGCCTTTGCATGAATAAAAATTCACCTATCTTTCCTTCATTCAGTTCTTTCAATTTGTGTAATGCTTTTATGTTTTTGTCTGAATAAATTTTAATTTTTTTTCCTTAGCATAGGCTAACGTGTTGATTCCTTGTAGATGTCATTTGTGAACTGAATCGGTTCCTCCTGCTATCTTGCAAATTCCAACCTTCACTCTGCATCTTGGAAGCTAATTAGGATAGAATCTTGTGCATGTCTTGGGTGGTTTTATTTGTGTTTTGTGCATTTATAGGCAGGGAGATCACAATTCCTTCTAGGTGCAAACCTTATTTTCCCCTTTCAAGCATCCCCTCTTTCTCCCTTTTCCTTGTCAGATCGTAGATTAGGATTTATCAGTATTGGGTTAGTCCAACACTTACACTCAAATTGGAAAGGAAGTCGGCCTTCTCTAGAGATTCAACCTCAACAACGCAAGGTTCCACACTTGGGAGGTTGTTTCCATGTTGCACAAGGTTGATGATCAAGGTCGTTCATCAAGCGGGTGAACTTTTGTGACAATAGTTAACTCTCAAGATAATATAACTAGTTATATGGTGTTTACAAAAATGGTGGCTCACTACCCGAATACAAAATGGCTCACTGCTGAAATACAAAATGACTCACTGTCGGAATGCTCATTTCAATAGAAATAAGTGAACTCAGGAAAATTGTATCTCCAAATGCATGAGGTCAGTTCCAAGATAAGCTCAGATAACAACTCATAGTTGATGTTGGTGTAATTAATTATTCATGTTGGATATTATTACACTTTACTTAAGTTTACTTAGGTACATGCATTTCATAGTAGTTTGGGTATGAGACACTTGGGTGTTTGTGCCCCATTGGGATAGTGTGTGTAGGAGAATTTCCACCTTTTATGGTGTTGATCTTATCTTTTTGTTACATTCCACCTCATGTGGAATATTATTTTGTTTCTCCTACCTACCCACACCTATTTCCTACCCGCCCTTGTTTTTTATTGAGCCACATGTCATGTTTGTGTGCTCACATATCCATATTGCCTTGCCTATATAAGTAGGCTCATCTACATTGTTTGTATGGGCAATCATTGAACATCTTGTAATGATCCAGTTGATCATATTTTGCATCTTGATAGAATACAATTTATTCCTATCATCTATTTTGTTCACTCTTATTTGTGCTTTCCATTGCCTCTATATCTTCACAAAATATCACATGGTATCAGAGCCATTGGAGTGTCATTGGTTTGCCAATTGAGAGAAATTTGGGGTTTGCATTTTGGAGCTTTCTATTGAAGGTTATTATTGGAGCTTGTTGGGTTAGATCTGAGGTCACCATTGGATTGAGGAGGTTCGAGCAATTAAGAATCACCTTTTATTTCTTCCAAAGCCAACATCCGAGGCCAAATCTAGAGCCATTTGAAGGTGGAGGGTGGTGACTTGTCCCGAAACTGATCTGCATTTTTGGAGCATTTTTGGCCAAATTTGTCATCGCCATTGCCCTTAGAAAGCCCCAAAACCCCAAGATTGACTATCAATTTGTCGAAATCGGCTTCCGTTACCCCGAGTTGAAAAAATTCTCCCCTCCTAGCCTGCCGTACGGACTTGCAGGTACAGGTCTGCAAATTTTTTATATTATTATTTTTTGTTTATTTTTTTCGGAAATTAAAAAAAAAACAATAATTTTTTTTTATTAAATAGGGGAGGCGCTTTTTTTTGTTTTGTTTTATTTTAAAAAAAAAAGAAAAGGAAAAAGCGATTTTTTTTTTTTGGGGGGGTCTTTATTGGCCCACAAGTGGCTTGCGGTACCACCTATGGCCCGCAGGCCCTGCAGTACCACAGGGTACCTACGGGTCCTACAGACAACCTGTGGCTCGCAGGGGTTCCCTACGTGTACCACAGGCTACCCGCGGGTAGGCCCGTAGGGGTTCAATTTATTTTTTATTTTTTAAAAAAGTTTTTAATTTTTTTTAACGTTTTTTATAAAATTAAAAAATAAACTTTTTTTAAATATTATTAATAATAATTTAAAAAAATTAATTTTTCTTATTTTTTTAAAATAAGTTTTTTTAAATAATAAAAAAAACAAAAACTTTTTCATAAAGTTTTTTTCTTTAGTAAATTTTTATTAAAGTTTTTTTTCTTTTTTCAAAAAACATTTGCCCTTTTATTTTTTTCTTAATTTTTTAAGAAAGTTTTTTTTGGGGCACATGTTTAATAAATTGGTTTTAATGGGTTTTTAAAATCTTTTAAAAACACAAATATAATGGAATAAGCAAAATTGGGAACATTTTTTTTCTTGTCACTTCATACCTGTCTTGCAGTGCTTCCAACCGACAGTGAAGGGCGGGGGGGGGGGGGGGGGGTCGATTTGCTCCTTTATATCTCTTGGCCACATCCCAATCAGAGACGTTTTTTTCTGCAGTATTCTACAAGGCTTCTTTGGTGGCATTATTTTCATGTTTCCAGATTTGCACTATCATAAAGTGCCACATCTCTTTGTATCTTGTCATTGTTGACTATTTGATGTAATCCTCTTGTACACGTAGATTATGAATATCTTGTGAGACTTGGATTGTACCAGTATTTCTGCCATTTACGAGTATCCAAATGATGCTCAAAGCAGGTTGTCTCCACGCCTGATCTTTATTTTGTTGCAGTGAGTGATTCATCATCCTCAACTTGGTACTTGGTTTTGTCACACTTTGACATTATTGGTGTAAGCATTGGCTCTCTTTCTTCCTTATGGGGAGGTATTTTGGTCATCATCATTGGACCATCTTTGCAGGAGATTCGACATTGAGGGGGGGTTCATGGTTTCTTCTTCTCTCTCATGGGGGGGACATATTTTTGTTCTTCTCATTCATCATTGAGAGCATTGTGTGCTTTCATTATCTCTCTTTTGGGGGAGGGTTTTTTCCCATTGGGTTTTTCTCTCTTTCTCTATTTATGGGAGATTTCATTTGCATTTGTACATGGGTACCTAACATGGCCTCGTAGCTGGGACCCATCTTGCATTGCTTAGTTGCATTGTAGACTTTAGTGCATTCCCCTAAGTTGCAATTAAGGGAGCGTGTTGGTGTAATTAATTATTCATGTTGGATATTATTACACTTTACTTAAGTTTACTTAGGTACATGCATTTCATAGTAGTTTGGGTATGAGACACTTGGGTGTTTGTGTCACATTGGGATAGTGTGTGCAGGAGAATTTCCACCTTTTATGATGTTGATCTTATCTTGTTGTTACATTCCACCTCATGTGGAATATTATTTTGTTTCTCCTACCTACCCACACCTATTTCCTACCTATCCTTGTTTCTTATTGAGCCACATGTCATGTTTGTGTGCTCACATATCCATATTGCCTTGCCTATATAAGCAAACTCATCTACATTGTTTGTATGGGCAATCATTGAACATCTTGTAATGATCCAGTTGATCATATTTTGCATCTTGATAGAATACAGTTTATTCCTATCATCTATTTTGTTCACTCTTATTTGTGCTTTCCATTGCCTCTAGATCTTGGAAAAATCTCACAGTTGATCCGGTAAGGGATTACTGCAACACCATCTGCACTCTGACAATTCAACTACTTGCAATAGATCCGATAAAGGATTACTGCAACAATATTTGCACTATGTCAATTCAACTCCTTGCAGTAGATCTGGTAAAGGATTGCTGCAACACTGCACTCGCACCTTTCCACATACACCTTCGCTTTTACACATACATCATACTCCACTGTTCACACTACATATTGCTCACATACTACTACTACTCACTTTACTTGCATACCTTGCATACCACTACTTTGTTGCTCGCACACTCCATACTCTATTATTACATGTACACATCCATATGTCTTCTATATATATATATATATACACATATACATATACCGGTAAGCACATACACCAAGATAAAATGTCGACCAAATACAAAAGGTTTATACAATAATGCATTGCTTGGATCAACACGCTACATAAACATGCCTTGACCAAAATAGGTAAGCAAGTCGACCTTCATTGATCTTCTACACACTTCCTTCACACACTTCAATTACCGAAACAAAACAAGGGTCTACCGGACCCATAGATGCGGACTCATAAGCACAAATTCCAAGCATAACAACTTCCATCTTCAAGATACATATTCCAGAGCACAGGAATCATAAATCATCATTTAATACAAACAGTTGGATAGCACTTCAACCGACACAACTAATACCAGAACTTGATACAAACCATGATAAGAAAAACACAAGATTTTGGAGAAGAGGATCTTTCAAAAATACTCCTGTAGATCATGCATACTTAGCTACTCAGTATTTGTTGAATATCACTACTCTGCTTACTACATACATTATCTACTCATTATCATTGCTTTTCTTAGTAAGCTATATCCAGTCCAATCGAATCACTAGTTTTGTCATTAATGACAACAATGACAATACACAAATATAACAAACACTTCCATATTGTTTTCATCATTTTGAATCAACCTCCTTAAACCTTAAATCAAGGGGATTTCCTCTCCACCCAAGTGTTCTTGACTCGCAAATTGTTGAATATCTTCTAAATGATTGTCAATCTTCTCCAATTTCTCAATAGTCACTTGGGTTGAAGATTCATCCTCATCGTGAGAAGCATGAAGGGGGGGATTCTCAACAATGTTAGGCATGTTAGGTGTTGGATTGAAAGAAGAGGATTCACCTAAGCTTCTAGGGAATAAGTTTGTCAACTCAAGCTAAAGATCCTTATTGTTTAAACTTTGGGAAGCCATTAGTCTATAACTTCTTCTCACTGAGATATTGGATTTGGGACAATGGGTAATAAAAATCATACACAAAGAAGGGAAAGCTAATGAAATAAATTTATACTCATAATACCTCTTATACAATTGATAATACAAAAAATTAGCAAAAGAAGTGATTAAACAATGCAATTTCCCAATAGAATGATCAATTAATCTCTTAATTAAGCAAAATAAACTATAGAAATGATAGATTTCAGCAATTATCTAAACCTGAAAATGATATGCAATAAAACCAGGGATAACTTTAAGAAACCACCCCCCAGGCAATTGTGTAAAATCTTGGTGAATCAGACTTTATTTTTGGGGGGAAATTTTCATATTGATGGCGAAATTTTTTTTAAAATAGAGAAATTTTTTTTTTGTATTGGCGATTTTTTTCTAGGGTATGAAAATTTCATAAATTTTTGGCGAATAATACCTTGTTCTATGGGGAAAATATTTATTGTGGGAGGCGAATAATTTTTGTTAAAAGGAACAAATATATAATTGCATGAGCGAAAAATTTTACTCTAAAGGAAAAATTATTTAAATGTATTGGCGATTTTTATCCACCGCTTGAAAATTATTTAATTTGTTTTGGCGAATATTTTGTTATTTATGGAAAAATATATAAGTTATTGACGATTTCATGAATTCATTGCCATTAATAGACAAGGCACATCGCATCACATCAGTACATCACATCACATAATACATTGAGTCCGGACTCTGCATGATGTATCAATAAGCGTGACCTCTTTGACATGTGAAGGGTGACACATACCTAAAATCTATCAATGATTTTAAACCATTCGATGATCGTAGATCAATGGCTGAAGTTCTATTTTGGCCCAGTTTTCTGAAGAGAACATAGCTCACTAGAAAGTGCCCGAAATGGAATTGGATTCAATAGACACATATCAAATGTCACGAATCACGATCGATAATTTCGTTCATTTAATATAAATCTTTTCACTAATTGCAATCCACTCTGTCCCCACGATTTCCAATGTGATACTTGCCAACTTGGTACTGGTTTATAGCTGTTTCCATTTTCGTACAATAGTGCATTTATGGGAAAGATTTGCAGAGATACGAAAGATTTAAAAAAATTTAAAGCAATTAATATGGTTAAAGAAGTAATTATTACAATCAAGAGCTTCAACTATTTATATACGATCTCGGCTTCTTTCATCTTCAATAAGCCTTTGTCATATGGTAGATAAATCATCGGAGCTCACGGTATTTAAATTCTTCCTCTAGTTTAGGTTTATAGGCTCGGGTTGTTTAAATTGTTAATCTATTTTCTCAAGATGGACACTCCCATCCGCTTGAGAAGCATTTTTGCAGAGGACTAGAGGGCCTTTCTAGGCTCCGTTAGAGATCCAACCCTCCAATTAGTCTGCAAGGAGGTTGGGTTGTTCACCAATGAGGTTGTGTGGATGGTGTTGGGCAGAGAGTTTCTGCGAAATGAAAATAGGTACCGTGTTAACATGGACATTAAATACTGCTTCTTAGCATCTCTTCTGGGCCTCAGAGGAGAGAAGGTGGATATGTTGATGCTATTGAGGAAGGTTTTTAAGGATGACTTCCTTGGAGACGATATTACTCTTATCGTCCTTGCAAAAGTAGGGGTGGGGATCCCTTGGGCGAGTGAATTATCCAAGCTTCTCCTCCTTGACCAAACAATGCTAGTGGCCAGGCAACC
Organism: Cryptomeria japonica; assembly: GCF_030272615.1. NCBI lineage: Eukaryota > Viridiplantae > Streptophyta > Pinopsida > Cupressales > Cupressaceae > Cryptomeria > Cryptomeria japonica. Next base: position 13,048,567 of record NC_081407.1, read on the forward strand.
GTTTCTCCTGAACCTGAATGCGGAGCAGTTGACACGTCACAGGAAATGAGTGCAGGGACTTCCTCTAGAAATGGTTGCTCCTAGACGACTTTCCAAACTACATGTGGCTTGAAGAATTCTCTCAGCTTATGCTGTCTGAAGAATTCTACATGGAAGGAGGACCAGATTCTTAGGGCAAAATTGTAAACAATTCCACTACCTGTGCCCTAGCCCCGCCCCCCTGGGCCCCTAGTAGTTTTTTTTTCCCTATGTCCTCCAACCCTAACAGGCTCAATGGCTCACTCATTTTGTCTTTTAAGTTTTTGAGGGACTCAAGTCTCAAACATAAAAATTGTAAATTTCCAAAGCATAAATATTAATGATAATTTTTCAAATTCCAGTTTGTTTCAGTTTGCCTCTTAAAGTCTTATGGATATTAAAATGCTTTCTATAATTCTATTTCATTTTTATTAATTAAAGTTTTTCAAAGGCTTTTTGTATATGAGCTACATTATTTCAATTAGTTGTTAAACAATGGAAATAAATTTAATATTGTGATCTTTTTTATGTAATGCTTCTTCCTCTATATTTAATATATATATAAAAAAATTCAGTTCGTTCCATTAATTATTTGTACATTGATTATGGTGGATTATAATTTTATAAATATATAGTTAAGATTTGAACTAAAACTCCAACTTACTTATATTAAACTAAATTTAATTATACTAAATTTGCTTTTTTTTTTTATAGGTAAATATTTTTTTCACTATTGATTCAGAGATCTCAAAATACAAAATTTGCAGCCCATCACCATGCATAAACGCAGACAAAAAGAGATCCATACTGCCCACAGTCCAAACTTGTAAATTATCCTACACTACATCTAGTAGCAGTAAACAAAAAACCAGTTCGTGGTTGGTTATCCAACAAATGTTCTAGCATTGATAAAAAAGTTTTGGAATTAAAAAACTAACAGTTGAAAACATTTGGAAGCAAACTAAAAAGCACTGGCCGATAGGTCACTCACTCGCTATCCCCCCTGGGTCACCTCCTCTCTTCCTTCCTCGGAGGTTGATGCTTTCCCTTTTGCCGTTTCAGATTTCATTTTTGGAATGCAGTCTAAGAACCCGAAGTTGGGGTCGCCCTCCAAACTTTCCAGTAGCTATATGGCCCTGCCTTCTTCAAATCTATCTCTCAATTCCCTACCAACCTCCATCCTTGCCACCACATGTAGAGCCTTTAGGACTTCATCCACCTTGGTTAATTTCACGAAAAGTTTCATGCCTTCCCACCCCACACGAGCTCGTTCACGACACTAGTATTTGATTTCATCCTCTGGGCCACGGATAAAAGGGAGCAATTCATCCTGATAGTCCCCTTCCTTAATTCAAATGCCAACTCGCGGCACCACTCACTCCAAAATTGAGTCTAGGTTGATCAAAAAATCCCCATCTATCAATTTGACCAAAATGAGTTTCACCTTTTCCACCTCCGGTTCGAATTCACAGGCCCACCCTAGAATCAAAGAGTATACCTCCATGTTGGTTCGATATCAGTGACGGATATGTGCTACCTCCTCTGCAAGCACCAGACAAGCTGCCGCCCACAACTTCTCATCCTTAAATTGGAATAATCCTTGCATTTGTTTATCCGATACTTTGCCCAAAAAGGGCACCAATTTCTTTTTTGTTCGCAACGTGAAATTGGCCTCCATGGTTACCTGCAATTTCAAAAAACACTTCCTGCAAAAATAATGTAATACAAAAGCTACAAGATACAAATTTGGTCTTCTTCAAAACAAAATCTGGCACATAGATCAAAAGGTAATAAATTCCGCCTCCGTCTAGGGTGGGTAATGAGTGTGGAGGATAAGGCATTAATGCCATGAGATCAGGAAAAAGATTTCCTGCCATCCTCTCCTCCCTCTGTTCTTGTGACCTGCCGCAGAGAACTTCCTTCTGCAACAAACATTTGCCACCTTGACAGTTGTACTTGCCACATTTATTCGCTTAACAAGTTGAGAACTGTACATTTTTTAAAAGACTACACATATTTACTTATTTTAATTATATTAAACTTTAAATTAATATTTTAGATTTAATATTGAATGTTTTCTTTTTTATATTAATCTTTTACCTTTCAAATTGTATATCAAAATTTATATTTTTATTTAGTTATTTGTTTTATTCTAGAAACTAAGTTTCATGTTTTATACTATTTTTCAATTTCATATTTGTACAAATAATATTAACATTAGATTTAATAGTTATCTCAAACTATTGCACATCTTTAAAATTTAAATGTCTCTTATTATGGGACCGACGACATCTAACAACACTCAACAAGTACCATCGCCCGTTGGATAAGCAAAGATCAACGACTTAGGGTGGATTTCGGCCCAAATGTGGGAAGTGAACACATTTGTGAGAACTTTGCCCGAAATTTAACATTTTAAGTTTAATTAAATATAATTAAGCCTATAAAGCTCTTTTTCAGGCAGAATTTTAAAATGATTAAATAGACTTAAAAAACAGACCCGAAAAGTGACACGAGTATGGTGATGTGCCAGAAAAATGGCAGAAGTCATGGGACCCACGACATCTGACAACAGGTACAATCGTTTGTTGGATGAGCAAAGATCAACGACTTAGGGTGGATTTCGACCCAAATGTGGGAAGTGAACACATTTGTGAGAACTTCGCCTGGAATTTAACATTTTAAATTTAATTAAATATAAGTAAGTCTATAAAGCTCTTTTTCAGGTGGAATTTTAAAATGATTAAATAGACAAAAAATAGACCCGAAAAGTGACACGAGTATGGTGACGTGCCAGAAAAATGGCAGAAGTCATGGGACCCACAACATCTTACAACAGGTACAATCGTCCATTGGATGAGCAAAGATCAACGGCTTAGGGTGGATTTTGGCCCGAATGTGGAAAGTGAACACATTTGTGAGAACTTCGCCCGGAAATTGGAATTGAACATTTTAAATTTAATTAAATATAATTAACTCTATAAAGCTCTTTTTTGGGTGAAAGTTTAAAATGATTAAATAGACTTAAAAAACAAACCCGAAAAGTGACACGAGTATGGTGACGTGCTAGAAAAATGGTAGAAGTCATGGGACCCACGAGCCACGACATCTGACAACAGGTACCATCGTCTGTTGGATGAGCAAAGATCAATGACTTAGGATGGATTTTGGCCTGAATGCGGGAAGTGAACACATTTGTGAGAACTTCGCCCTGAATTGAAATGTTTTAAATTTAATTAAATATAATTGTCTAATGTCCTCAGAATTTATACTGAAGTAATGAATGTTTTGTCCTCCGAGTTATTAATAATAATTAATAAAATTACAACATGATTCTAGATATTTTGTCATCGTTCGTTGGATGAGTTAAGATCAACGACTTAGGGTGGATTTCGGCCCGAATGTGGGAAGTGAACACATTTGTGAGAACTTCGCCCGGAATTGAACGTTTTACATTTAATATCCTCAGAATTTATACTAAAGTAATGAATGTTTTGTCCTTCAGCATGAAATAGTTATCAATAATAATTAATAAAATTATAACATGATTCTAGATATTTTGCCCTTTAGGTATTACTTTTGTACTTTTCAGAGTTTTCAAAATAAGAGACTCATAAATCATAATCGCATTTCATTTCATGGACAAACCTGTAAATCGAGGGGGATTCAGAAACAACTACTAGATTGAGGAATTCAAGTTGCAACAGAGACTGTTTGCGCCAATCTAGTGAAATATAAATTCCAAGTAAAATCTACAACACCTACATCTCGCCTTTTTGCTTTTTTTAATCTCGTGGTCCAATTCAAGGGTTAGCATTTTCAGGTTTTTATCTAGCATTATTTTGAATTATTAACAATAACAACGATGGGGAAAATGGGAAGCAATAGTTCAAAAGGAAGCCAAGTGAAAAACAAAATTTACCTAACCGAACTGGTTAAAACACCAGGTTTCACTGATGAATACCATGATATGTATGACCCTGCTATCCATGGTGAAAAGTGTATCATAGATATTAGATATGCATTGTCTAGTAAGGTGGCAGATGCATGCAGGGCAAAATTTACTGTTTTCAACCCAATGTTACAACAAAAAACATATAAAATCGCATCGTGGGATGCTGGATTGGGAAGCATGGTGTTACCTAAAGTATTCCCTTGCCCTGATTTTGTCATGGTCTGTGCTAAAAATTATGATGAAGATAAAAAAGCAATTGTCAATAAAAATACAAAAGAGGAAATTCTATCCATAAACGAGGGAGAATTTGCTCGTTTGTTGAACCTAGGATTTGAAGTGCAAAACTCAAGCGTCCAAATTGACCTTGGAAAACTGGCAGGGAATTATGAGAGTCTCAATCCAAGTTGCAAAGATTCATTTATCAAAGCTCTAATAAAGAGTGGTAATGGTATTGTGTTGGATCAGAATCATAAGCCTCCTTATGATTCTAACATTTTTGTTCCAGGGGTTGGGGATACTATTTCCTTGTTGTCGTTTTGCCTGGGATTGGAAAATAATAGGGAAGTGGGTGTAAGCCTTCTTGAAATGATTTATAATATCCATTGGGTAGGTCAGCCAGTAAGATATAATTTTATTGAGCACATTGTTCAATCCATGCAAAAACAATTACTAATGATCAAAAAAGGTTCCTATAAGACATTTAGGTTCTCATCCTACTTGTGCTATCTCCTTCTATCCAAGTATCGTGCAATATTCGAGACCAACAAGCTTCAAATTGTGAACTATAAGATTGATGAGAAGACTGGGAAGATAACAAAGTGTCCAATATATGAATGGACACCAAAGATAAGGATGCATGATAATAGAAAGAACTAAAACCATTTTGTAGAGTTCTTTTTGGCACCAATGTATAATGAAATTACAAGCACTCCAATGCCTAGGTTGCCTGTGTCTTGTAGAGATTGCATTCAACTCGGAAGTCAAATAGAATTGGCTGACTGGTTCTTCATGGAAGAATTCACTGTGTTAAGGTTTTACGGATTGGCAGTAAAACCATACAAACTTCCAATACATGTGACAAAGAGGGTATTTGCATTGGAGTATGTACGACAATTGGAGAGCACAGATAGGCACTTCCATGGTCAACAAAAGAAGAACATATTTCCTTCCTTTCCTTTCTCATGTGGAGGGTTCACATTTGAGAGAAAAACATTCAACGTGGCACATGATTTTTTGACAGTTTTTAACTTTGGTGATGAGGGTCTCTGGCAGTATGATTTAATCGGTGTAGTTCAAGCAAGGCTTAAGAAAAATGTGAACTCTTCAGCATTATGTCAACATGAAAGTAAACCATTGCTAGAAAAGCTTAGAAACATGGACTCCTGGGATGAGGTTAAAAAAGAGATGGAGAAAATTGCAGCTGACAATAACATATCAACATAAGAAATTTCATCACAAATTATGACATTGCACACACAGAGGACAATAGAGGAGGGCTAGGGCATCCAAAATAGGATGTCCTACAATTTCTACCTAAAATCTGCTAATCCATCTAAGAAATCTATTCCCAAATCAATTCTGCAAGAATGCGAAGAGTTTTTGGACTCAAACAAAAATAAATGATTTTTGGACTATGAGGAAGAATCTCGATGAACCAAAGACCAGTGCAGAATTTGAGACCATCGACGAGGATGAAGAGTTTAGCAAATTGTGGAATATGGAGCATCCCACAACAACACATGACAAGAGTGAAAATAATGATGAGTATGAGGTTGAGCCCTCTCCAACAACTACTACAATCTCTAAAATATTAGGTGCAGTCCATGAGTCCATGAAAGAAAAATATAGCAAAGGGGCAAGCATTGTGGAAAAAATGGGTTTTGAAGGTGGTGGTCTAGGTGCCCGAGGAGAGGGCATTTGGTATCCACTTCAGGTACAACATCCATCAGGGTCAAAATCAAAAGCTCCTGTTAAACCAGTCATTGGACTTGATTCTTCAGATTCATCACGGATAGGTACTACTCATTACCCTCAAGGTCCACTTACATTTGTTTCAGGTTCAAATCCACAACCACCACCACATCATGGTATTTCCATTGGTGGTGAATCAAGTGCCATTGCCACAGCTGGGGAATCTGGGGATAGCATTCCCATTATTGTTCAGTCAAGTGACGCTGTGATTGGTGGCCATGGTAGGGTTGGCATGGGTACTACTAGTACTACTGATACTAGTTGTCTAGTTGTTGGACAAGGGCTACAACAAAATATCTCTTGCAAGAGGCCACTAGTGGTAGATACTAATACTATTCAGAATCCTATATCAAGTGCCACTGACACTACAAAACAATCATTTGCAGCTTCAGATCACACACCTAAAAAGATTATGAAAACTACACATGAAAGTGTCAGTGGGAGTGGGACAATATGAGGAATTGTTGTTGGTAATCCTAGTCAAGCATTAGTTAAAACCACAGGAATAAGTTGGAACTAGAGCCTCTGGTATTCCTGTGTCACCTTTCAAACATTTAATTTCTTCAGCAAACCCAGATTTTCAATATCGTGATTACTATGAAAAATATGAACACACAACAAAAGAAAATAAAGAAAAAAAGAAAACATTTCATAGGGTTTCCCTGACTGAAGTTTTAAACGAAGAGCCTACAAGGAACATGGTATTTCCAACATATGACCCACAGAAAGATATGATGGAGTTCATGGTTGTTATGTTGCCGACCCCAACTAAAGATAAAAAACCACCACACAGTCAGATAGATCCCTTTGAATTTCAAGTTAGCACCCTCCAAATGGATTTTTCCAAAGTACATAATGTGGACAAAATTAGTGTGTCAAAAAGGACTAACGAAGTGGTCTACACTTCACTGCTAAAGGTGGAGAGAAAAAAATAAACTGGAGAAACAAATAAAAAAGTTACAGGCAGACTTGGCAAACAATAAATCAAGGAGGAAATCAACAGAAAGCAAGTGCAATGATTTACAGAAAAGGATAAAAAATTCGGGCTCTTCAGTAGAAATTGCAGAGCAGGAGAAGATGGATGCAGAATTGAAGGACCCGATAGAAAAACTGGCTAAAAGCAGTAAAAAAATTGATGAGGAAAAAACCAGTTTTAAAAAATTATACAAAAGTTATGAGTTTGCTGCTGCCGAAATGTGAAAATTACAGGACCTATTGGATCATGGGAAGGAAAAAGAAAAACATTTGCAAGAGGAAGTAGAGGAAGAAAGAAAGAAATGTGCACAGATGAAAGAATACCTACACAATGCAAATGATAAAATAAAAATTTTGGAGGGTAGATTGAAAGATAATATGAAAAATACAATGAAGTATATACAAGAAAACATTTGGCAGCAAATAATGCAGAGTGACAAGTTGTGGGAATGGTTTGAATTGAATGAAAGTCTGAGAGTAATTTATATGAAAATCAAAGGGCACTTTGAGAAGAGCACAAATGTTTATTCAAAAGAGGATATGGCAAAAAAGATTCTGCAAGTAGTCTACAGTTCTAGTGATAGCTACTTGGCATCCAAGGGAATTAAGAGCCACATTGATGCCATAGTTAAGACATCATCTATCATTAAAAAATGCTAGAAACTAAGGGAAACATTAGAAGTTATGGAAAATTATGGAAAAAAGATATTGAAGCTACAAGAAAAGAAAACAAAATTGATTAAACTTGGTTTGCCTAAGACCGATGACCTATCAAATAAATTCATTGGAAAAGAAGCTTACAAAAAAAGCATGGAGATAAAAATGAAGTCGGATTTAGACTTGCTTCCTAAGGACACAACTCCCCAAAGCTTTCTAGAATTCATCCAATCATTTACAACTCTAAATTCGGTATTGGATGAAATATTGATGTCAAGTCAATCTTCTAAATATGGAATGTTGACGAAGTTGCAGTTGACTTTCCATAGTTTACAAAATATTGACCTTCCATCAAACGAAGAGTGGGGCACCCTACAAAAAATGGCACAGAAATCTTAAGAATCATAGTATTTATTGCACAATTTTCTTCGTTTACTCTTAATTTCAAGGTTTTATGTTTTTTCTGTTTGGAATTTGGCATCACTTGAAATAACTCTATTTTGTGAATAGGAAAAAACTAGCACTCGCACAACTATGATGCATAGTGCAAAACTTCAGCCAATAAATTTGCATTCTCAAATTCTCCCTTGCTTTAACATTTATGCATTTCTCTATTTCTGATTACTAGGTTTTAGGCACTGCTATTATCTATATTTAATTTGTCATGGCGTGAATTAATATTTAATTTTGAACTCTATTTTTTGAACAGGAGACATCAGACATGTAGCAGATGTTAAATTGTTAATACAGCCTATGATGGCCATATAAATATGTGCTGAGTTTGTGATTTTGATGTTGAGTCTTCACATGTTGCAAACTTGCAATTCGACCTGAAGTTGTTGTTGCTCCCTTGTTTCTATAAAAGGGAATTCAAGGCCATTTGCAAAGGGTTCTAAAACTTTGTATTCACTTATGCATGGACATTGGAGAATCACACAAGAGCTGTTGTTGCTCTCTTGTTTCTATAAAAGGGAATTCAGGGTCATTTGCAAAGGGTTCTGAAACTTTGTATTCACTTTTGCAATTTGCATGGAGAATCACACAGATTGGTGTATTACTATTGAATGAATTGTATCATATGGCTAAATTTTGAAAGAATTAATGAAAATCTAAGTTCTCGACATGTGTATTACTATTGAATGAATTGTATCATATGGTTCTGAAATGTATCACAAAGATTTGAGACTCAAATATGTCTTAATAAACAATAAACATCTTTGCATCAATAAACACATTATGGTCTTTTTTTTATGCTATTTTAAATCTGGAAAATTGGAAATAGAAAGTTGAAAAATACAATTACAAATCAATATTAAATTCTAATTGCAAAAAGTAATATGCTTTTGTAATATGAATGATGAGATATAGTAATAAGACTAATAAATACCAATCTCTTACAATTGCCATTCATTCTCATCAAATTCAGAGCTTTCTTGATTCTTGTCCATGGTTTCTTCAGTGTGAGTCTGCATACCTTCGTTGAACTGCATCTCAATAGGTCCAGTACATGAGTCAATAGTCCCACTGGCACTTCCAAACCTCTTCTTTCACATTTGGACCTCTAGATTTGCAGTGCCCTATCGTAAGGAAAAGTGTGGACATCATACCTAGATGTATAGAGCCTCAAGCAATTTTCCAAATTTTTGTCTAGTTTGTTTCTTAGCTTTGATTTTAGGGACCCCAAAGCACTGAAAACTCTCTCATCTTCCACCGAACCCAATATCATGGTAAGACATAAATCAACAAGCTTCACATATTCTGGCATTGAATCACACAACGCTAAGTTCTCAGCTATAGTTTTCCAAAGCCTTACTATTGATCCCTCTTCGCGGGGGTTCTCCATTTTGGCATATTGTTCTCTCATAGTGTATGCAAAATGAGATGATTGCTCTCGAAGATTAGTTTCGTCTAATATTCCATTTATAGTTACTCCATTCAATTCTCTAGACGTGCAAAATTGTTTTTATCAAAATCAATAGCTTACTCCGAAAATCAGATGCATTGTTGAGGCTCCAATAATGAGGAAACAAAATAGACATGGCTTCGAGAAGGTTGTCAGGAGGGAATCTACTTCTAATTTGTGAGGAAAGATCCTACACAATTTTCTTCACAGAAGTAGTTATAGTTTCAACAATCTTGTCAAAATCTTCCCTTGTAACTCTTGCTAGTTGCTTCCTGGGGCGCTTTCCTGGTTCCTCAGGGTCGACTGTGGCATAGAAGTGCATTGGTATCTCAACTCCCCATACATTGGCACATACCTCCCCGTCTGCACCGATTTGTAAAAAGTTATCAGGATTGTTCAAATCTGTGAGTGTCTGCCACTTAACAAATTTTTCATTAGATAGTGTTGTTGATTTCGATAGAGATTGTTGAGGGTCATGCATGTCATCTTACACAACGTAGCATATTATGCAATATATAGAGCTCTTTTTTGGGAAACCTTCATAATATTCCTCATTTCCTCTAGCATGGGCAGAAGAGTTTCTAAAGTTAAGAGTGTCTCTAAATTACTTAACCTCCCAAGAAGGTCAGGAAATTTTGATTGATCTGATTCGTCGCGAGCTGTGTGAAATAGTCCAATCAAGGATGGATATTTTGAAAACACTCGATGCACTAGACCATCCAAAGAGATCCATCTGGTATCATTATCCTTGAGAAGCTTGTTCCCATCAGTTATTCCATCAGCAAAGTGTTGAAATTACATAAATCGCTTGGGACTTCGACAAAAGTGTGAGTAGAGCTCTCTGATTAAAATTTTAATTTTTTTAACCGAAGCAAACTTGCTCACAATTCCAAAAGCTAGATTCATTCTGTGAGCCATGCAGTGAATTGCAGTTATGTACGGTGCAAATGATGTTTCAATCTTTGTACAAAGACCGTTCCTGTGACTGTGCATTACTGAAGTACTTCTCTTTACTAGTTGAAATCAATTTTCCGTTGTCGTGCTCTCCTTCATTTTAGCAACAGATAGTAGATGAGGTTGGCGGGTATGATTCTCTACAGTATAAACATGCATGCATACCCATGAAGTATTGTCTACTGCCGTAACTTCGTCTAAAGAAAATGCAATAAAGTTTGACTCTCTTATTTTTTCCTTTACATCTTCTTTTTCAACCTCAGCAAGACAACTTGCCCATTCCCATCCACTGTTTACTGACTAGTGTCTATTAGGATAGTTAGGAACTTTCAACAAGTGTAATAAACCACTAATTGATGGGAAATCTGTCATAGCATGCCCTCTGCTCAAAATATAAAAAACAACGCTTAACTGAACAACTTTTCCCAGTTGTTCTATTTGCATTGTTTTTCCAGAAGTAGCTTCAATAGAACCTTTAACTTCAACAGGCTTCGTCTGTATTTCTCATGAAAATAATACTCTTCGGCATTCCTCACATGCTTACATTCCTCCTTTGTTTTCCATCTTATCACTGATTTTTCAACCTCGTCTATCATTTGTTGTTCATAAACTTTACCCATATGCTTTTCTATGGTGTCAAATTTTAGCTGCAACCTAATTTCTTTGTTATGTTTCCAAGTGCAAATCTTACACCTGCATTCTATTGGAGGCTCGCCTTTGATTGGATTCTCCTCTGGTTCAATGAATGGATACTTTGATGCCCAATTAATTTGAAAATTCCTCACTGACATATCCCACTCCCGATCCTTTTTTGATTGTGGTTCACCCTTTTTTGATCTGGCCTTTCTTTTCCCCTTCCGTGCATTATCATCAATGGCATTATCACCCAAGTCGATTATATCATTCTGGCTAACTTGGGCATCTACCAGATAATCTTCTTCAAGATCATCCCGATCTGAGATATCAGGTTCGTTGCCATCTTCAACATGTTGTGTAGGTGGCGAATTTTGAACTTGTACTTGTGATGATGTACCTTCTTGATTTTCACCACAATCTTTTCCAATGCCAAAGTACGAAGACAACGTTCTGCTTTTTGTTGGCCTCTCATGGCCTTCCCCACATTCAAGTTTCCTACCCCTCTTCCTCTTCGACATCTCCAATGAAATAAAGGTTGGCAAAAAAATATCAATTTGTTGAAGAAGCAATATTAGACTATAATGTATAATATTTGTTTCATTGGCTCTACGACCTACAATCTAGATGTCTGAGGTCTGAATGTCCCCCCTGAGTCCTGACTACTTGGCACTGACGGGTCGCCACTAAATAAAAATGAACTCAACAATGCAAACAAATATAGATAAATTTAGAATAATATTATAACACTTCAAAAATATGATCGCTCACCTTTAGGTCACTAGCAGTCGCCAATGCAGTCAACAACAATGATTTTCCTTGGTCTGAAACTTCGCTATTGATCAAAATTCAGAGCCTAGAACCCACCAGATTGTGTTGAGATAGTTCTGATCTTTGCATGTATTTATACCAATCCTTATACGGCGAATTCCACGAGAATTTTATATGGTATACAAATATTTGGCGAATCCCGCGTAACTATAACACGACTTATGTAATTTACGAGGCGATTATAGGTCGTCCAAATACAACTTATGTAATTTTCGAGGCAATTATAGGTCATCCAAATAATTGGCAAATACAATATAGTCGGTGAAAGTTGGGGTGAATGGAGACACACATCGGCAAAATGTCAGGTGAATTGGGTCCTCCTGGCTAACAAATCTTCACATGCTTATGAGCGAATTATGGTCGTCTATTAAGGCAACCTCAGAGAGTGTAGGCGAAAAAATTAAATTTACCGTGTGTCCACCGTATATTGTATTGGTGAAATCATCGCATAGAAACATTTAATTGCCTAAAACATATGGCGATCAGGTCGTGACTTTGACGGAAATCGATAATGTTCTGGCGACATGGCCACTCCTAATCGGTACAAAATATTCGCCATTTCCAAGGTCGCCGACGTGAAAAATTCGCCATTGGCGAATATTTGCCACTAAAGTAATCTTTGAATAAAACTCATATTTGAGCATCCAAATCATAAATTATGCAAAAAAGAAAAGTTTGGTTCACCAAGATGTATAGTGTGAGGGAATGAGGTTCACTAGTCTATATATGCTACTAGGAATCAAACCCGTTCACATCAACATACATTGGGAAAATAACCAATAGACTGAACTACAAACCCTTCGGAGAGTTTGGCACAATGGATTGAATTATTTCCTTGTTGAGTGTAAATATAATTGGATAAGATATAATGATGAAATACAAGAACTAGGGTTAATGATGTAAAATTGAGAGTAATCAACATAAATAATAAGCTACAAGACAAATATGTTGAGTACAAATTGGGATATGAGAGTCAGAGAGGAACCTATGTTTGCAATTTGAACCTGAAAGTGCTAGCCTATGTCAATAGGCATCCTAGTCCTGAACGTGTTTGATGCAGATATCGAAAACAAATTCGGTATCAAGATGTGGCTTAGAATATGTAACTGAAAATATGTAGAAAAAGTGTTGGATACTGACAATAGTTGCCATCGTCCAAGGTTTTTTGCTTCTTCAAAGTATGGATCTCTTCATCTCAATCTACACTTTTTGAATCTATAATCTTTCTTCACTAAAATTGAAACTTGCAGATGCAAGAGAGGAAAAATGGTGTTGGGTTTATAGGGGTTTGCCTAGGTCAAACCCCAAGTTTGGAATTAACCCTATAATGATGAATTGACAGAAAAGAGAGCTTACCCTTGCCTTGAATTTATCATGAAAGGTTGATGTTACTAGGCATAAGATCATGCATGCCTTCACATAAACTTGATCATGGATGTCATCTTGAATGCTTAAAATTTTGAATACTTGACCTCTCCTTCATTGCCTTGAAGATGCTTAATTGCTTTCTCAATTGAAATTCTTGATGTGAATTGAATTCCTTGATGAGAGATGATTTGAGAGAGATGTTTCAAATGAGGGGATAAGACTTGCTTTTATACTCAATCGCATGAATCATATTGAAAATTACGAAGAAGGCGGACATTGAGTATCTTTTCCCGCTCAACTTTTTTGATCATTAGAGGGTTCAAATTTGGGCCCCTTTTGCATGGACTATGGCACTTAGCACCCTTGTCTAGTCCTTTTGGACTAGGACAAGGTCAACATACAAAATCAAATAGTTGAGACCTCAAATTTAATGTCATTTTAAGCAGAATCAATAGGGCAAGAAAGGAAAATTGCCAAGGTGAGACCCAAATGAGCATGAAATTGTATGAGGATACAATTTACGACACTACAATTATCTCCATAGCTAAATATTACATGATATAGAGCATTCTATACCAACTCTTACAAATACTATGATTTGGATCAATTGCCTTGACACCCTCACAAATAATCATATTCCAATAACACTCCAAACTTTGATAAAGAAAGTCTTGATATTGTCCATAACTTTGAACATTAAACAACTCATGTTATTATCATTAGCTCGCAAAAATGTGTGTACCGATTTCTTTTCACTCTCAACTTATTATCAACGAAATCTTCATCAATTGCTATGATTAATGCAAGGTTGACATGTTGCCATTAGAATTAAATCTCAAACATAGTAGCTTGGGAATTAAATGAAATAAACTCCACTCTCCTTTGTTGGAAATATGCCTCGATTTCTCCTGACCAGTGTTCAGGTTGATCGGTGTAACTTACCTTGATGGAACCCTCTTCTTGTGATCGGCTATCGAGTGAGCAAGTTGAGTAGATCTGATGGTCGAGCGAAAAGATCCAATGGCTGTCACTATATCGCGATGGGAAGATGACCGAAATGTTATCCCTCGTGACATGGCGACTAAGTGATGGGTCCCAACAAGAGAGCACTCAAGCAAAGTTAACTGGTGAGCAAGTCCAAGATGATCGAACGACGATCAAAGTTGATCCAACGGTGATCACTAGGCCGCGATGGGAAACTGCTCGTTGGAATATCCCTCGCGACATGGCGACCAAGTGGTGGGACTGGACAGGTGAGCGGCTCAGGCGAGTTAAAGGCTGAGCAGATCACAGATGATCGGATGACGATCGCAGAAGATCCGACAGTGGTCGCTAGGTCGTGATGGGAAATTGCTCGTGAGACTTTCCATCGTGACCCAATGACAAAGAAGAATTCTGAGTAGATAGTGAGGTCGTGCTAAGATGTCAGAGCAGGGACCTAGAACCAATTAGGGGGTGCCACGTGGCGGAGCACAGAAAGAAAGATCGGACATTCGAGATAGCTAATTGTTTGTCTTCCCGATACCTGATGGAATCGCCTTCGGCGATCGAGTTGATGTTGCCTGGACTGAAGACTAGTAGGCAGACACTTGGAATGTTTCTGTCAGTGTATTTGAATACGAACCGACCTGTCTTCTGGATGAATGTGGGATAATATTTTTTCCACGAATTCATGAATTAACAGGCTGTTACTGGACGATTATGCTCCAAGGCCAATTAGTTTGGTAGATGGCGGTTGCCAGAGATGTAATCGACGAGCAGATGGGTGAGCATAAATACTGTGGTGGTAGCTGAAGAGAAAAGATGGAAGTTGTAGAAGCTCAGCTGAGTAGAGGTGTCTGTGTGTTGTGAGAACAGAGTCCATAAAAGAGGATCTGAGTACTTTATTGTAACTGTGTTGTTTACTGAATAAAGGGATCTCTTTTTGGTGGTGGTTTTTTTACCTGTAAGAGTTTTCCCACGTATATCTGATGTCTTTCTTTGGTGCAATTCTGTCTGGTTAATCTTAATCTCCTGCCTATGTTTTATCTTAATGTATTGCAAATTGAAATTAAAATACTTCCTTGCTTGCAAATCCCCTTAGAATTGATGTTAGGAGAGTGTTTTCCGCGCACTGCTTTCCTTGCATCCTTCAAGTAGCAGACCCCACTAATTTAGAATACAATGGTAGTTGTTTAATTTGATATTCTCTTCAAATCACTTGGATGTTAATTAGCACAAAACCCCTTCTTTCCTTCATATTAACATTTATAGCTTTCTAGAAGACCACAACTTATAATTGAGTCAATTAAACACCTAATTAGTTATGAATTTTAGGTTTGAAATGATATTTCTTTAGTTACAAACTAATAATTAAACAAATCTACATAATGGTGATTTTTATGTGCACAATCATTCAAAGAAATTATGGGTTTTCATCCTCCAATTCTTAGAGGATTTTCGTCCTTAGGTTAACTAAACTAAAGTCCAATGCTAATAAATATGCCCCCTTTTCCTTGTTTGGCCTCTCTTAGATAGATTTTCCTCTAAAAGACACAACTCTTCAAATTTCCTTCATGACCCTAGATTGTTATTTGAGAGAAATTATTTAAAGTAAACTTTAATTATATATAAGAGTCCCTATTTTTACTTTACTTGAGGCCCTTATTATAGTTTTTTAATCTAATTTCCTTGGTGCAAAATTTCCAACACTTCAAAAAGTGTACGATGGGTATCTTGGGTTTCAAATTGGCTACAATTCAAAAAAGGGAATTATAATATACCCTTCCTAAGATTGCTTGTCCTCAAGCAATCATGACTAGGATGCTCCAAAATTTCTTCTCCACTTAAGATTACTTGTCCTTGAGCAATCACAACTAGGATGGTCTAATATTTCTTTTCCACTCGATTGAATCTTTTTGGAGTTACTAGGATCCCAAAATCAATCTTGGAGATTTGTGTCCATCTACTCAATGTGCTTGACTAAAAGACATCATCAAATATAACCTCCCCAAATTTCATCTCTAATTGTTTACAAAGCTTCTATAAATTCATAAAGATCCTCTTTTGCTCCAACTAATTTCCACTACACCACTCTATACCAAATAGTTTACTAACCTTAGGAGGTACTCCATTCCAAAGGGAGGTAACTCATATATTCTATTATTGGTCTAATCAAGGAAGTTACCTCCCTTTGGAATATGCAAGTATATTCTATCATTGATCTAATCAAAGGAAGTTACCACTCTATTGCAAAATGAATAATTATAGACTTGCATACATTTTACATTAATTAGGTTGGTATGCCCATTAGAAAGTCCCTTAAGTGTTACCTCCCTTCATTCATAATGGAACTTAAAAGCTAAATTTTGAAAGTTTTGAGTGATTTCCCCAAGGGCGCACAATCATTGAATACCCAAAACTAGAAGCCAATTTTTCCTAAACCAATAATACAAAAGACATTGGACACCTTATGCTCCCCTATGAGTACGTTGAGTTGACTAATTTTCTTTTTTGCAAGGGATTATAGATCCATCAACAATTGTCACATCAAGTCCTTCAAAGTCTTCAATTTGAAATAATTTCTTAGCTATTAAATCTTCATTAATGTACATGGAATGTTGAAATTATACTTCCACATAAAGTTCCTTGAAATCTAAAAGGATGCTATCTTGGTGCTCCTAAAAGAGAAGCAAGTGTTCCTCCATTATTTTAATGTGGTTCAACTTCCTCTTTTTCTTCCTCCCCATCAAAGACTACCTCAATATGATGAACTTTTCCCTTGCCCATATACTAATGACCAATTTCCAAATATTTTCCAAAATAAAAACACAAACTCCTCCTCTTGAGATCATTTTTTATCTTATCTTCCATCTTTGTCTTTGGTGGTATGTTTGTCTACAATTTTGCATAAGACTCTTTCCTTTGTGAAACTTCCTTAATTAGATCAGTGATAGAATATGTGAGTGAAATTTATACTTGAGAAACATAGTCTCCAAATCTAGGGCTCTTTTAATAGCTCCCGTTAGAGAAAATGGACCAAAAGCCTTAATTAAACCCCTACGAGGTTTGGTTAACCCTTTTGTAAAAATAACAATTAATCTTCTTTTTGTTACATCAAGCACCATTATTGATAATATTTGGAATTCCTCCACATATTTCTCTATCTTTTCTTCTTGCTTCAATTAGGCCAACTCTCTAAAATGAATTATGGGATTTTTTTACAAACATTTCAAATCAACCTTTTACAAAATTCGTTATATCAATCAAACTACGACCTCAAGTAACAAACCCATGGTATCACTATTTATGTGTTGTGTCTTCCAAGTGTAAGGTGGTGAATTTGATGACATCATTCTTGACCCTAGGTTTTAGAGATAGATATGTGTCTAACATATGCACCCACACACAAGCAATACACTTTTTAGAACCATCAAAAGTGGAAAGTATCAACTTGCCCAAAGATTCTTGATGATCATTTTGCTTTGGTTGAAGTTTAGGCTCAATTCTCAATCCACTTCTACCTCTCTTCATATTTATGTAATTCACAAGTCATTGCTTCTTGAATATTTGCATGGAGATTTCTATACTCTACTTAACAAGCAATAATATCATCTTGGATTAAACTTTGTGCTTCCTCCATAGGAATAGTTTCTTCCTTCCAAATTAAAGTAAGACAAGAGGTTTATCAACAAAACAAACTAGGTTCTGTATGCATGACATTTTTGCTTATTATTGTTGCTGTTATTAGCTTTAAAAGAACTTCACTCACTATTTTGATAGTTGGAATTTCTTGCATTATTCTATGCTTTATGATTGTTATGCATCATATGTAACATCATCTATCCCATCATATTAATGTAAGGTCAAACTTCCTTTCAAACTTATTTGTAGAATCTTCCTTGAAGCTTTCTTCTCTCTTTCCATATTTACTTCTTATACCACAAATTCCAAAGGAGTCTCTATTTCTTTGTTCTTAGAATTTTTTATTTTTTTTACATTTTCCCTTTGATGATACATGATGACTATCAATTGACTGCATAAGAAAGGAATCTCATAGGCTACCAAGATCCATCTCTAATAAAATTGCATTTGCCCATTTAAATTTTAGTTGCATTATTCCAAAAATTGTACAACAAAACATAAACTGAACCTTAATTTTGACCAATTCTATTCAAAATGCAATACTTTGATTTGGATATGTTGTATTGGTGCAATGACCCCCATAGATCATTGTATTCTAGTAATACAACAAAAAATGATGAAGTGTGTATCTCTCAATATTGTCCAAGGCTTGAAATATGCAACAACTTACATTATTGTCAATGGCTCCTAAAAAGGTGCATACCAATGCCTTTTCACTCTCAACTTACTATTATTCATATCTTCAGCAACAACTACAATTAGTACAAGGTTGACATGCTATCGAACCAATCCAATCTCAAAGCAACAACTTGAAAATTAAATGAAATAAATTCCTTAACTCTTCAAGTGGTAAACCCCACCTAATGTAGAATGTAGCATTGCTTGTTTATTTTTTATATTGTCCTTAAACCATTGCAATGTCAATTAGTGTAGATCCCATGGGTATTTGTTTTCCTTCACATTAATATTTCTAACTTGCTAGTAGACCACAACTGTCTACTACTTATGATTGAATCAATAAAATATCTACTAACTAATTATGAATTGCAAGTTTGAAAGGATATTTCTCTAATTATAAAGTCACAAGAATTAACCAACACATCAATTTGCTCTCCCTAAGGTTTTGGAACATCTTTTAAACTTCAATCTTTCAATTTCTTTTGCTCCTCTTTAAATACAGCTTTGTTGTTGGGCCTTGCGTGAACATATAATGCACATTTGAGCCCCCATCCATATATTTTCTCATCTTTTCACTAAGCAAAGTGGCTAAAAAAGAATCCAATTCTGAATTTAGCATAGAAACACTTAAAGCAATTATTAGACCCTCCCAAGTTTTGGGCAAAGAACAAAGTAATAAAATACAAATATCCTTCCCGTTCTAGCTTAACATCAATAAAGATGAGCAAACTGAAAATCAAATTAAAAGCATTCAAATGCTAAACAACAAAGCTTCCCTCTTTCATTTTCCAATAGTAATTTTATTTTTTTCAATTGTAGCTTATTCTTGTCCATCTTTATCCAATCTTCTTCAAACATATCCACAAGTATTAACTCATTTGCAACTACCATCAAATTGATCCATTTCTTCCATAAGATTCTCCATTTTAATTCCATTGCTCATTCCCAAACCATTAACTTTTCAATATCTGATTGAGATGTGATAGCCATGGCTTCAAACACAACGAATCTACCAAACCCATTAAATCACACTCACTAAAATAAAAATAACCTCAACATTCAAAAAAAGGCAACCCCCTCTAAACAAAGTTGTTAGCTCTAGTGCTAAACATTGAAAAAACCAATGAACAACAACAATGGTAGCATAAATATAGCGTACAAATCCACTTAACTTGATTAAAAGTACATGTGATCAACTATAAATCTGAAATGGAACATAAATAAGCATGTAAAACATCAAAAAAAATTAAACTAATAAACATGAACATATAACACTAGATGTATCTAGAAAAAAACTTTTTGAAAAAAAGCTTCCAACAAATAAAGGACAAGTCTACATTGATCCAAAATAAATCCATACATCCAACTTTCTCCCTTCAATATCATAGCATTCCAACAATGTGGAAGTATCCACCTACAAACACTTTTTGAAAAAAAGCTTACAACAAAGAAAGGACAAGTCTACATTGATCCAAAATAAATGTTATATCCGTACATCCAACTTTCTCCCTTCAATATCATAACATTCCAACAATGTGGAAGTATCCACCTACAAAAGATCCATTAAACAACCATTCAATGCATCCAATTATGGATAACCAGTGAGGGAGAACCATAAATGGTTTCCCAAAACCAAAACTACTAAAATCCATAGTATGGCAAAAACCAAACACTCCCACAACAATATTCAGTACACCACAAATAGTAACCAATAATGACATCTTTGACCCATGTGAAGGGGGTACACAACTTCTCAGATATGGCACCCCATTTCCAAACCAACCCCACCAGTCATAACACAAGACGCAACATTCTCCCATCTATAAGCTAGGCATGAGAAACTGGTAAAAATGAAGTCAAACCACTCCATAATTGACACTGTCATAAGTGACATCCCCCTTGATGCCACTACAACTAATATTCCAAGTTACAAGAAGATTAATAATAAAAAAAAAATCTCTCAATCACCATGGGCATCCAAGTGTACCCATTCCAAAATGCTTGGAGATTCAACATTAGTACATAAGATTTGCAAGGTTAATACTATCATAATCTTAACACATTTTACAAGATTAAAAGATATCATCGAGACAAGGGAAATAACTGATCATTATGCCAAGAGTATAGATGGTACTGAGTTGCAAAACAACAACTTCAGTCTTATTGTGTATCCTAGAGGTAGCCTGCAAAATTTGTTGCTTTGGGACTATTGCAATAGCATTTAGCCTTTTATTCATCTTTTGTTTCATTCTGATTCATCTTCATTTTTCCCAAAAAAAGGAAAATTCGTTTCCTTTTATTAAATTGATTTTCACACCTGATGCTTCCCACATAATGTAAGTTGCGGTAGATTATTGACCTAAATTATTTCTTTCTGTTGTGGGAGAATATTGTCATAGACATGCTTCTATCTTTGATTATATTTAGTTTTATGTGCTTAGTGGTGTCTTTCGATGAGATTTCTTAAAAAAAAAAATTTATAAACAGAGCTGAATTGAGTGTTTTTAGACTGCCAAGCTTTTTTTTCTTCTGTCTGACGTCATTGGATCAGAACAGTAAGGTTATATTTTTTTTGTTCATCTGTTGGACTTGTATTGCTGGTCAACTTGTCTTGATTGTAACATGTCTGGAATATAAAATTGAACTGAGAGTATTGTCATCTGGATAATCAAGGCAACCCCTCGTCGCCTTTCAATGTTTCTCAAAGTTACAGATGCACATAATAATTCTACTGAGTGGAGTTGTTTTCTCAGTTACTGTTTATCAGTCATGAATAAAAAATACAAAGAAAGATCCGACACAAAAGAAACTCAATACCATTATTCTAAGACTGCTAAATATTGGCGTTGCCACAAATTTTTGTGACCCTTACTAGCTAGCCTATTTGACCAAGATTCAGGGTTCTTGGTGCAAGGCACGGTCATTTTTCTGCAGAGTTTCTCATTTTAAAAGAGATATCTACAATGAAACATTGCAAATATTAAGAATATGATTATAATGCCTTTGGAAATAAATCTGGAAGAAACATGAGCAGAGCAGCCTTTGCATGAAAAGTTGAGAATTGTTTAGCTATTAAGGATATCGCAGAGACAAGGAAAACATTTTGCAAATTTTTTTAAGGATGGTGGCCGTAAGCTATGCATAGGTGCAGCATTGAATGTTTATAATATTTGATGTCTGGTTTTGCTTTGTCATTCGAATATATTTCTTTTATCCTTGTTTAACATTTTTGTAGATATTGCTGCAAAAAAATCTGTTGAACCCAATGAGCACAAAATATTAACCTTTTTGGTTTAAATGTAAATACACAGCAACTAGTAGGTAGAAGGAAACTCAAGCTTCAAATTTGCATTTTGAAAGTAAATACATGTAACTAGCAGAAGGAAACACAAACTTTAAATTGAGGTCTGACGAAATAAATATATATAAGAAATTGTTTAAAATTACCACCAACCAGCCTTAAGCTCTTTGTCAAGTAACCTGAAACTTCTGTATAATAAAAAATGTTTCTACAGGAGCTCGAAGCTCCATTCATTTTACACGACTGGCTACTAGGCTCCAGATTAGAATTAAGATCTCCTCTCAAGCAACTCTATATCATGAGCTTGAAATCATGAATTGATTATCTGCTTCCAATTGCTGAAGACAAAACAAATGAATAATACATCTTGATCCCACCTGTACCATGCACCCCAACAGAGTAGCATATTTCCAAACCAGTTCAATCAGTATTTGGAAAAACTTATTGATACATAATGTGAAACTAAGCTGACTAGAAAAATAAATGATCAACAAGCACTTCACTTATTTGCCAAGATGCGAGCCTTTAGAATAAATATGGAAAGCTCTGGAGGGTGTCCCAAACCTTAATTAATGAACAACGGGCTTTAGAGGATGTGCTCTGAGTTTTGATAAGTCGAGATTTGAATCAAGCTCTTCATCCAACTCTCCAACAACGCTACTGGACACAAACACAATGTTTAATCTTAATTAAAGAATGACAAAGAAAGGATGAAAATGCTCCTAACAGGAAGGGAGTTTCCAGCCTGCACTGGATATAAATTGGGCACAGGCACAAACTCCACCAATGTGGGGACTCTAACTGAATGTGCAACCAAAGCAAATTTGGTGAGACAGCCACTCTAACATATGGGTTGAAGTAGCATACATATTATCTCCTCGGATGATATACAAACCCAAGACAAGTTGCTCTACCCCTGCCTGCCCAAGAAGACCAGTGAAAACCAATAAAAGAATTCAGCATAGAATCTAAATTCTAATTGTTGCTCATTTAACAACTAAGGTTTTGACAGAGCCATCTTTAGCCTTACTAAATGGAATGGAAGAAGCAAAGGGAATTAGCATACACAGGTAGCAAAGTAACTAAGAAAATGCTGTCTAGTTTCACTCTGTCAATCAAAGAGAGATAATATTCAACCTGATAAATATGATCAAGTCTCCATGTTGCCTCTATTACCATGGAACAGAACCCAACCTCATTTAGCTCAATACAATATTTTTTCAAACTATCTACTAAGTTTCTCTTCCTGAGAATCTGTCTAAACCAATTCACAGAATGAAAAATAAACAAGTGCTTGGTAGGTAGTGAATGTCAATTTCACAGCAATCAGAGTACTCGAAAAAAGAATGATGCATCAATTCTCTTGTGCAAACAGTATGCTTATAAAACTATCATAGCAAGTACCTGTTATGACTTGAATGAAACCTTACATGATTCAATCAAGTTAAATAGTTAAACTAACTTTATGACTTGCACTCTTCTATTTGTTTGACAGGTCTTTTAATCCTCCTATTCTCTACGGACATATGCTCCATGATCTATTCATTGGCACCACACACATTATCTCCGTTTTTGTATCAAAGCATAGCTTGTTCCATGACCATGAAAGATCGTTAAATACACACCAATATCATATCAGAAGGAAGAATAACATCCTAATTGAAAAAGAATTTTAAATATATAGTTCACCATATTTTCAACAAAATTTCTGTGAATTATTATCAACCTACAATTCACCTTATTTGCAATTATTCTTCTTTGCTCAATAGTCTCTTGATTCATGTAGTCAAAAGATTTATGGCATTCTTTTAGTCTCAATCTCACGAAGACCATAAAGCATGGAACCATTTCACTCACCAATCTTTAGAATTAAAGAACACACCTACTAAGCCCTAAGCAAGCCCTAACCAAATCCCTTGGTATAGAATTGCTTCATAAACCCTTTTACCTACTAAAAATTCAAGTTTCATGCTACAATCTACGAAATGCTTATCCTAGTTTCCTATGTCCGTCCCTAATGATTGCCTCATATTTAGAACCCTTTCCATGCTGTTTTTAAGAAGTTTTGCAATTAGCCATGAGCCGAGCATTATTTGCAAGGGACAAATTATTTACATCATCTTACCAATTTATCTGCAGATTGGGAACAATACCTACTCAAGAATGTTTTATGCATCTTTCGAAAAGTTTCTTACCGCATGCTTGTGTTTGGGCACACTGCTAAGAGTACTTAACATTGGCATCACAATAGAGAATCAACGAACAGGTATTCTGATCCATTCTTATTACCCAACATAGGAAGGATACTATAGTAGCATTCTTTAAGATATGGAGATTTAAAATTTAAATTCCGATAAATCATTCTCTTATTTAACACAGCAGAATTCTTTACAGTACTGAGATTTAATCTCCCATTAGCCATTCTTTTGTTTAGAAATTACTGCCACATTTATGTTTCCCTCAAGATTTTGTTAATTATTTTCACTTGGATTACCCATTAAATTATTGTCTCTATCCTCCAAAACCTTTGATATAATCTATTTCAAAATACTCAAGGAAAAGAAACAGAATTGTGTCTAACTGAAATCAATTTAATCTCCTAAAAATGGAAAACAATAAAATTCAGTAAGAGCTCATGCAAAGACAGGATCCTCACGGATCTGATCTGGTCAACTTTAGTAAAAGTTTATAGAACTAATTCGGGGTCAGGGTTTAGGGTTTAACATCCCCTATGCATATGCTGTACACACATCTCTGAACTTCTCAAGAAAACTCGATAACAACAATAACAATCCATAAGAACGTGGTATAATAGTAAAGGGATGCATTCCAGTAAAGAGTGACTCTCCATCAAATCTCCACAGTACGATAATGTGAGATTTAACTGGCGAACCATGTCTTATAGAAGATATGGAGTGTGGAAATATGGATAGTGAGGTTTTGAAGCATTAGAAATGGGACACGTCATTGAGTATACCACTAGATTCAACCATGTTCTTTAGGTTTCCATCCACATCCCTTATGTCTCTGTCCCTGTTCCTAAGATTTAGTGTTTACTTTTAAGCGTCATATTCCAGTATTTCTCCATTCACCACAAGGGGACTGGGTGGAAAATTGGTTGAACCCACTCTTCAAGGAAATGCCGTACAATTCTAATTGGGAATAGTAAGAGAATGACCTAAGTTCATATCTCTGTTGTGCTCATTCAAGTCTGCCAGATCTAAAAACTTGAACCAGGCTTAAATTTACTAAAAATAAATTAAAAGGCCACTGATTTATACGACAGGGAACAGCTTACCGTGGTGGAGTAAACCCGTTCATGCGATTCATCGAGAATAAGATTTGTGGCCTGATCAAAACCCCTCAAAATACCCTGCATATGCAGTACTTTCAATTCTCCGCCATAGATACAAAACACATCCTTGAATCATCGTTTTAACAGAAGAACCCAAACAGAGCAAAACCCAGAAAGCACATACTCATACATACCACTATATTACGTCCATCGTTCGTAATGACGGAGATGACCTCTGAAAATTTTAAGAAACGGATTCATAATTTAAAATTTGAAGTTTAAACCCGAAATGGAAACAGTAGATGTCCATTCTGTACTATTAAAAGAAAAGGGTAAAAACACATACGGTCCATCATGGAATCCAATCCTGCTATTGACATTGCTGTGAAAATATGGTTTTGCGATACCCACAAAGCAGAGAAGACGTAAGAAGACGAGCAGGAATGTAAGAGGACATGAGAACTATATATGAATGCTATGCAACTTCTTCATCTTTCTTCAAATTGCGGGAATTAGATGAGGCTTAGGCGCTTACAATTTCTTCATAATTTCTTCATTTATTATAAATTTTTAAGTTTGGGTTCTTAAAAAATGCTAGAAACTCGTTTGGTTTTTTTAAAGGTCACCATGGGGAAGAGCACGAATTAATTGGTTCTCATATTGTGATATTTGTATATAATTATTGGTAATTTTAAGTATATGGTTATTGTAGCATTTTTAAGCAAGTAAATGTGTTTTTTTTGGTTCTTGCATGCATAATAGAACTTATAATGTGTATGAGTTATAGGCACTTAAGTCCCATATGAAGTCCCATATGAAGACGATCAAAAAAATTGTCAAAATCTAATGTACCATTTAGAATATATAGGTGCATGAAGTTAGACTACTTTACTAATACACTTCCCCTAAGTGAAACACAAATTTAATTGGAAAAGGCTTATTTGTGAAAGTTTATAAAGGGGCTCTTAATTAAAAAATTAGACTACAAAAATAAAACATCTGAAAAATATAATAAAGAAAGATTGAATTACTTAATTTATTCATCAAACAATATTACATATTTATAGTTGTTGAAGACTCAAAGATCTTCCTATAAAAATAGCTAATTTATTTGGCAGCACACTAGATATAATTGACAACAAACTAGAAACTAAGAGATATTGACACCTAACTGTTGGATATTGACAACATACTGGAGAAGGAGGACAGATCTACCAGAAGTCATTGTTGCAAACTAAAACTCTTTGACACATATCTAATTCAGTTTTGACTTCTCCAACATTCCCACTCAAGGAAAAACTAAATTTAGATGGACTTCTAACATACTTGCATACTACAAACAAGGTATTAAATTGACTAGCAATATAAAAACAAAACAATACATTATATAAAAACTATCCTTTTGAAAATAGTTCATAGATTAGTAAGACTTCTTCAAATTGCTCCCAACTGTTGAAATAGTCATGCAACTGTCATCCAAGTTCCCAACACCATTGAATACTATTTGCACATGAAGTGTCTCATCACCCTCGTAAAGGTATGATGCTAAACTTCTAGATTTTCTGGATCTCCCTTGAACTATTGGACATCAATCCTCACATGCATGTCTCATAACCTCAATGAGGTATAGTTTCTCCGATCCGTTAGCACCTCAAACTATTGAGCATCCATCTGGCCTCTACTACATACTTTCCTATCTTCAAAGGATTGACCTCTTCAAAATAGAAAAAATTCTTCATATGGTGTAAGCATCACTATCTTCATCAGATGGTTCCTCTACAACTACTGACATTCTTTCAGCTCTTATAACTGTAGTGCAAAACTTATAGAATACTCAATTGTTTAAACAAAAATCAAGCACATGGCTTTGATACCAAATTAAAAAATTAGACTACAGAAATAAAACATCTGAAAATATAATAGAGAAATATTGAATTACTTAATTTATTCATCAAACAGTATTACATATTTATAGATGCTAAAGACTCAAAGATCATCCTATAAAAAAACTAATTTATTTGACAACACACTAGATATAATTGACAACAAACTAGAAACTAAGTAAGAGATATTGACACCTAACTCTTGGATATTGACAACATATTGGAGAAGGAGGACAGATCTACAAGTACTCATTTTTGTAAACTAAAACTCTTTGACACATATCTAATTCAGTTTTGACTTACTCCAACACTCTTTTCCACTTAATTTATATAATTTTTTTATATAGTATAAATTAATTTGATTTTATAATGCAAATTTAATTAGCTAGTGTATGTGTGAAATTGGTACAATGGAGTCATATCTTGTGAATGGATTAGTATGATGTTTATGGTTGAGGATGAGATAAAAGTGAGTGATCCAATGGGTGGATAGTTGGTTTGATTATATATGGACAAGTAATTAAGGTTTTGGTTACATGGGAAATAAAAAAAAAATTATTGAAAAAAAAAAAAAGAGGAAAAAGAAAGGGAAGCAAAATTCTTCAAGTTGTGGGAAACATTATCTTTATCCATTCATCTTTTAGGATGTTAAGTTGTTTGAGAAAGAGAGCAATAGAAGTTGGGTTTTTTTTTATATAATTTATTTATTAAATTTAGTCATAAATTAGAATATATTAATTTGCTAAGTTTAATCATTTAGATTAGTTTTTGTTTTTGTTTGAATGTCTTTTGATTTGGAAACGACTATGTAGCCCTTATGATGCACCAAAGTATCATTGCCTCTCATACAAATCGTAGGGGTTAGATAGCCATTTTCTTGTTTTGATTTGTTTGCATTTTTTTTTTTGGTTGAACAATTTGTATAGTGGTAAGAATTTTTGTTTTGATTTTTTTGTGTTTATCTTGTTATTTGAATGCCTTTTTTTATTTTTGAATATGTATATAAATTAATCTAATTAAATAAATCTAAACTAAATTAATCTAAATCTATCAAGTCTGGTAACTAATCTAATAATTTATTAATAATTAATTAACAATTATAATAAATTAAATAAAATTATTTCGATTAATTTAATAAAATTAATTATTTAAATGAATGTAGTTAATTTAATCTTTTTATAAAGTAAATAAGAAATGTTAATTTGTTATTTCAATAATTTGCTTTGTTCTTGTATTTTTGTGAAATAAAATGATAAAGTAACTAGTCTAATTAATTAATAATAGATAGTTAATAATTATAATAAATTTATTTTGATTAATTTAATTTGATCAACTTAAATGATTGTAGTTAATTTAATCGTTTTGTAAATTAAACAATAAATTTAATTTTTCTATTTCTAAATTTTGTTTTTTTTCTTTTATTTTTTTGAAATATAATGGTAAAGTAAGTAATATATTAATCAATAATAGATAGTTAATAATTATAATAAATAGATCAAAATATTTGTTTGGCTAAAAATCTCGCATATTATGGTCGTACTAAGCATGCTAATGTTCAATATGACTTTGTGAAAGAAATAATTGAGAATGGTAAGGTCTTGATTGATTGAGAAGGTTGGCACTTTAAATATTGTTGCAGATTCTCTTATGAAGCCAATGACGATAAATAAGAACTCTATTGTGTGTAGGAAGGTCATGAGCCTTGATCACTATACTTGATTTTATTATTTGTATCTCTGGGATGTAATTACACTGTATAATGTCAAGTGGGGGAATGATAGGAGAGGTGATATTAACATTGCATTCGTATGTCATTCATGTATCTCCACGTTCCTTGAAAAGTGTTCTATAGGACATGAGAGTAAAAATATTTAATATTTGTTTCCTATGACGAATTGTAATTGCATACCAAAGAATTGAAGACATGTCGATGGCAGTTGCAAGTAAAAATAGCATAGAATTCTTTCTAGGAGTCTAGTTTGGGAATATGAACAATCATGAGTTGGGAGCCCAAGTTTGGAAGATGAAAGATTGTCCTATTATGTAGTCGAATGATTCATTAGGGGGTTATAAAGCATCTAGGAAGATAAAGAGTTGATTAGCTATGGGCTAGACACTAAATGCTTTTGAATCGAAGCTATGAACTAGTGAGGTCACAAATGGGGGATCTCATCCCCATTTAATTATTCAATAATAGCATGTCCCAATGGGATTTGAACATTGATGGAAAGAACAACACTACCACAACTTAACCACCACAACATGCCAATGTCGACAAGGCTAGACACCCATGTTTTAGCCATGTGACAATTAATATTTTATTGATATGACTATGGATGTCCATTATCCTAGGCATGGGTTTTTACAAGTGGTCTTTGCCTCTTGTTTGGATTATCACTATGGTTTTACCTCCCAAATTTGTTACAAATTGGATCCATTAGATAGTAGTTTTATGATTATTATTTTACAAGTAATATGGTATTGCTAGATTGATAAGAAAATAGTATGCAAGTTCATTGCTATGTATCTCTTCATTGAAGATTCATAATATACTTTCCCTCTTTCTCATGTGGAATTATTTTCTAAAAGGGGTTTGTTGAACCCAAGATAGGACTAAGAGGGGGGGGGGGGGGGGGGGGAGGGGGGTGAATCAATCCAAAACAAAAAATTAATAAAAAATACTCATGCAACACATAAACACCAAGACTTATACGTGGAAAACCCAAACAGGGAAAAACCACGGTGGGAGTTAACCCACATGATAATTCACTATGTATATCAGATTACAAAGAAAAGAATAAACTGCTCTAGACTTGCACACCAAGGTTAACTGCTCATGGGGCAAGATATAAAGAGGACTTGCAAAACCTAAAGTTAACTGCACTCAAGGCAAGATATAAAACTAATATGAAAAGAAGGATCTCCTGATCATGAAGCTATCCTTGAACTCTGCATTAAGAGACCAACATCAACACACACAACTCTAATCTCAACTACCAACACTTTGTTCTCAGAACTCTGACACAGTCTCAGCACAACTTGCATATCATTCCAGCAAAACTCTTATCCTACTCTTTACCAGGCCTCATTGATTATCCTCGTATATATATTCACCACACTTTTCTTCCTTGCTTCTCTTCTCTCTACATAAATCAATCATACACATCCTTATATACAAGATAGATCATCAAATCTTAAACCAAGTCGACTTGAATCAAAATACACTTTCTGAACTAAAAATACACACACTGATCCACTCTACGAGAAATAGGGGACCAAAACACAACTTCCAAAGATCAATTCACCAATCTGCAATCATTGAAACATAACCAACAACATACACACGACACATCCATATAAGCAATTAACGGTCAACAACATACTCTGCAATGCAAATTACTCAAATCTAGATTTCGACATGCTATGGTGAGACCCATGCCACAACACTCGAACACAGATATGTTTTCGGGCCGCAGAACCATCTTATCCATAATATCGAAACTTTATCTAATGAAGATAACAACAACACTCAACACCAACAACAAATTATGGACCCAAGCACTTTCGAAACAACCAATAGAACAACTGCAACATCAACAATGCAACAAGATAACTCTGCACCACAAACATTCTGGACCATAGAAATTCCAAAACAACAAGTTTGACATCAACGACAACCACAACAACACATCAGTACATGCTTCCAACAATCTCCCCCTTTGTCATTTATAGAAACACTTGATGACACCTGCACCTCAAAGAAGAAGAATACTGCTTACTATCTCTCCAAAAATATACATTACATTGTTGCACTATCTCTCTCAATCTCAATCTTCAAATTGTTAACTCAATCTCAATCTCTCTCTAACACATCAAACCTGCTCAATCTCTCCCCCTTTTCCATCAAGGACAAAGGTCACAACAACATTGCACACACCACTGCTCCCCCTGAGAGCAATCACAACATCAATCCAGGAAAATAAATAGGCATGAAAGCTCCCCCTGGAAAGATGCATCCCCATAATGCACCTAGATAGAAGGAGGAGAAATGACCCCAAGCTTTTCCCGAAGAAACTCAAATGTCTCCTTCGCCAATGCCAGTGAAAATATTTGCAGCCTACTCTTTCATAGAAATGTATTCCAATCGAACTTCCTTCTCAACAACTTTCTCCCTTAAATAATGATATCTGATTGAAATATGCTTTGTTCTTGAATGCATAACTAGATTCTTTGAAATGTTTATTGTACTTTCATTGTCACACATAATAGGAATTGCTTCATCATATGTTACCTTGATATCCTTACGAGTCTGTCTCATCCACATTACCTGAGTGCAACAAGATGTCACTACAATATACGCTGCTTCGACAAAAGATAAGGAAACTAAATCTTGTTTCTTACTGAACCAGGGGACCAATATGTCCCCTAAAAAGAATGCAACACCACCAGTGTTCTTCTGGTCATCAACACTTCCAACTCAATTTGCATCAATATAAGATTTTAACATAAAATCTCCAACTTTTTTATACCAAAGTCCATAATCCATAGTACCTTTCAAGTATATAAAAATTCTCTTTACAGCTTGTTCATGTGTCACCTCCGGATTTGTTCGAAATCTAGCTACCAGACAAACAACCTACATGATATTTGGTCCGAATACAATCAAACATAAAAATCCACCAATCATCAATCTATACTTCTTTTGTTCAACTTTCAAAGACTCGTCATCTTTTCTTAACTTGCACCCAACGGTTAAAGGAGTTGTAACCGGATTGCAATCATCAAAACCAAAATTCTTCAACATTTCCTTCACATACTTGCTTTGAGAAATAAAAATTCCATCGTTTGATTGAACAACTTGCAACCTAAGAAAGAAAGACAACTCACCAATCATTGACATTTCAAATTCTTTTTGCATCTCCTTAGCAAATTCTTTACATAAACTATTATCTCCTCCAAATATAACGTCATCAACATAAACTATAACAATCAACAACTTATCTCCATCAATATTGAAATAAAGATTACTATCCATTGTACCTTTCGTAAAATTTTGTTGAAGCAAATACCTATCCAATCTTGCATACCAGGCTTTGGGTGCTTGTTTGAGTCCATTCAATGCCTTCTTCAATCTGCATACCATATTTGAATCTTCTGTCAATCTGAATCCATTCAGTTGCTCAATGTAAACTTATTCTCCTAGATCTCCATTCAAAAATGTTGATTTGACATCCATCTGATAAACTTTAAATTTAGTGTAAGCATAAAATGCAAGAAACATACGAATAGCTTCCATTGTTGGTACTAAAGAAAACGTTTCTTCAAATTCTATACCTTCCACTTGAGAATATCCTTTACATACCATCCTTGATTTATTCCTTATCACTTCTCATTGCTCATTTAACTTATTCCCAAATACCCTCTTAGTTCCTATTACATTCTTGTCTACTAATCTAGGTACCGGCTCCCAAGTCTTGTTCTTTTGAATCTGATCTGTTTCTTCTTCCATTGCTTTTACCCAACTCTCATCTTTTCTTGCTTCATAAGTATTTGGCTCTATCATAGATAGAAAATAGTAATTAGCTTGATCTTGAGCTTTTGTAATCTTCCTTATGGTCTAACCACCTTTTGTCTTATCTCCAATTATCTGATTCTCTAAATGATACTTTTAAACATACTATAGTGGAGGAAATTTTCCACCTCTAGGATGATGGATCCTTGAGAACAAACTATCCCTCTGATACCTCCTCAAATTGGCACTAAGATGAGCCAGGGGATATCAGAGTTATGCTAAAGTGTCAGAAAGTCGAGAGGACTCTTTGGATGGTTCCGCTAAGCCTTTGTCCTTGGGAAGAGTGCGTAGAGCTGGGACACCAGTGTGACGCGTTGTCGTCCTATATGGACGAAGTGTAGAGTCCGAGCATAAAAGCTCCGTACGCACTAACAAAATGTATTAACTGATAAAAAGGTATTAAAATAAAACGATAACACAGAACGCGAGACTAAACCAAGAGATAAAAAGGAATGAGAGAATGTTACACGTGGTCCCCACTATGAAACCTCCCTCAAGTTTATCTCCTCTTCATGGTGAGGTACCTACACACATGCGAGAAAGGAAAATGTTGGGGGTTGTGTTTTGGAGACTGCCTAAGTCAGACCCTCATTTTGGTGTTTCCACCTCCACGGACAACCCAAGATAGCCACAAGAATAGGAAGGCGATAAAGATAATTAAAATGTAACAAAAGATTGGTAAAAGATATCAGAAAGCGAAAAATCTTTGTTGGTGTAATTAATTATTCATGTTGTATATAATTAAACACTTTACTTAAGTTTACTTAAGTACATTCATATCATAGTAGTTTGCATATGAGACACTTAGGGAGATGTGCATACATTGGGATGTGTATGTAGGAGGATTTCCACCTTTTATGTTGTGATATTGTTGTTACTTTATCATATCCACTTATTGTGGGATGATAATTCCACCTTCATTGGGTGATCCACCTCTCGTGGAATATTTCACTATTTCTCCTACCTACCCTTACATCTCATTGAGCCACATGTCATCATTGTGTGCTCTCTTGTCTCTTAGCCCTGCCTTTATAAGTAGGCTCATCTACATTGTATGTAATTTTTGATGATCTAGTTGATCAGTATTTTCATCTTGATTAGATTACAGTTTATTCTTATCAATCAATTTTGTCTCTCTTATTGTGCTATTCAACGTGCTCTTGATCTTGGCTATTTTCAACAAATTCTCACATGGTATCAAAGCCAATAGGGCTTCATCCATTAGTCATTTTGGAGAGCTTTTGGAGGTTTCTATTTTTTGATCTGAGGAGCTACTCATTTTGGGTGTGTCTTATGCTGATTTGGACCTCTCAGTTGTGTACAGGTAGCCGTTTCCATGAATTTTGAGTATAAATTCGATCTATTTTGGTGAAAATCAATTTCGGGCTTGGAGAAAAAAAATTTGCGCAATTGGGCGGTACGATATGGATTATCAAAAAAAAAAAATTATTATTATTTTCTATGAAATATCCTTAACTTCAATATTGTTTTTAAAAATTTTGCATTTTTTTAATATGTCAAAAGGTCTTTATTGAATACCAAATCGTAAAATTTTATATTTTATTTCAAAAAAAAAAAAAATCAAAAATATTATTTTTAAGGGGGGGGCTCCCCTCCCCCCTGACACCGTACTGTGCTTTATTATGTAGTGATCATCGGACATGACCATCGCCCTCTGTGTTTTTTGTCACCCGCTGCTCCGGCTCCTCCTCCCACTGACGTTATTTGCTCTATCTCCCGCCGATAGCCGCTTGTGGGTTTTTCGGCCACTGCCTAGTCTGGTTCTCCACCACCCTCCCGCCGCTCTTGCCGCCTCCAACCACTAGTGTCTAATCCTGCATTAGCGGCCACACAAGGGCCAAATCATTTTCCATGCTACATCTGTTGGAGTTGTCAAATTGTTGCTACTAGGATATGTTGTTGTCATTGATGTCAACATATTCCTATGGTTTATTACGGTGAGTTTGGGAAGATCTTCTGATCCAGTTTTGTAGAATCTAATATTTCCTTCGGTATATTCCAGTGTGATCATATCTTGTGTTGAGGTTTTGGGATATTGTTTGGGATGATCTTATGTATCTTCATTTTAGATGGTTTGTGATTTGGTGCCCCACAAGTTATCTTTCTTTGTGGCAGTTGTTGATTGGCTGTGTTCTTGAGCTTTCTGATGTTGATCGATGAAGATTTGATAAGTGGTGTTAGTGCAGCTGTTGATGATGATTCTAACATGCTTGCTGGTGTTTCCTAGTCGTGTCCTATTTGTTTTGGCGATCCCATTGACCATTGTGTGATTTTTTGATGGTTTTCATCAATTGGTGATGATTTTCATGTTATGCGGTATTTCTAGTGGTGTAGCATTTGCCGATTGATCTTGGCGTGATTTCTGGTGGATGTAATCATTTGGGAATTTGAATTAGGTCCACGCTATATAATGTAAATCATTTTATTGTTCTAGTGGTTGGTCTTTGTATCATGCAATGTAATGTTGTGAGTTGAGGGTTGAGGGTTTAGTAGACCTTGTTATCAAGGTTGATGAATTGTATATATAGGTGAGTTATTCACTTAGTTGTGGTGTCGGTATTATGTTTGCATTATCAGAGAGAGGTGAATGTGTGAACAAGAGATTTATCATTCAGTGAAGTGTTCAGGTGAGATTGGTGTTGCAGAGTAGACAATTGTGCTTAACCAGAACTATCATCAGGCATTTGTAGATGCTATCATTGCAGTTCATTTCTTTCGGATTGTAGTCCGAATCATATTGTAAGTCAGTGAGACTTCCGGGCAAATATCTTTTGAACATTGAGCTCTAGGCAGTGTGTCTGAATGCATGTGCATTCCCCATTGTAATATTTTCACATACTACTGTAGAGTATCATCTTACTGTGGATAGGTTCCCATTGTGGTTTTTCCCTTAACCAGGTTTTCCATGTCAAAAATCTTGGTGTTGTGTGTTGTGTTGTTAATTTTCTTATCTGTTCATTGTTGCAGTTTATTAGTTTTGTTTTGGAGTTTCATTTTCAGATCCGGTGAAGACTGATTCACCCCCCTCTCAGTCTTCCCTCTTGATTGCTGCTATGAACTGGTATCAGAGCCAGATGCTCCGGTAGAAGCTTAATCGCTTGAGGAGATCCAGGATGGCAGCTCAAGGTATTCTTTTCAAGGACAGTCCAAGGTTTGATGGAAGTAACTATATTGTATGGAAGAGCCTGATGGAGGTGCACTTGAAATGTCTTGGAGAGGAATACTAGAAGATTACTAAGAATGTCTATGTTGTTCCTCAGAATGGACCATCCACTCCCGATGAGATTAAGGAAGAAGAATATAACATCAAAGCGAAGG
The DNA here is from genome assembly GCF_030272615.1 of Cryptomeria japonica. NCBI lineage: Eukaryota > Viridiplantae > Streptophyta > Pinopsida > Cupressales > Cupressaceae > Cryptomeria > Cryptomeria japonica. The sequence goes on from NC_081407.1 coordinate 13,084,523, forward strand.
AAGCATTTCTTAGTGACTTGACTGATTCTGAAATGATAAATGTTATGAGACTTCAGACTGCACATGAGATCTGGGAGAAGCTTGAGATACTATATGAAGGTGACACTCAAGTGAAAGTTGCAAAGTTGCAAAGCTTGAAAGGAAAGTATGAGACATTGAAGATGAGAGATGATGAGAACATACATTCATACATGGCTAAGGTGAATGAACTTGTCCTTGGTATCATGTGTGCCGGTGGAAAGATTGAGGAAGATGTGATTGTTGCTAAGGTGCTGAGATCTTTGTCTCCTGCTTATAAACACAAGGTTGTCACCATTGTTGAGATCTAGAGTGTGACTATAGTAACTAGAGATATATTGGTTGGAAAACTTGTGGCATTTGAGCTGAGTGAATTTGGAGAATCACATGGAAAGTCTGAAACAACATTTAGAGCATCAACATCTGTATCTGGTAAGCATAAATATGATCTTGATGAGTGCAGGATATCCAGATATGAAAGAGAAAGAAGAGAAATAGCAGAGCAAGAAAGAGAGCTTGATGAGCTTGAAGCATTGATTGCTCAGAGATTGCCTAAAGGTGTTGGTAAGTATGATGGAAAGTTGCCCTTGAATTTTTTTTCTTGTAATTAGATAGGACATTTTGCTTCTAGATGTCCGAAGAGAATGGCTAAGTATGACAAACATGATAAGTTTGATAAGCATGATAGGAATGATAGATATGAGAAGCATGAGAAGTATGATAAGCCTTATAAGTCTAACCAGAAGTTTAGGAACCAGAAGAACTGTTATTATGCTGCAGCTGAAGGTGTTACAGATGATGAATCAGAAGGAGATGAATTTGTGTTTATTACCATTAAAGAAGATAGACTTGTACCTATTGATTCCACTAGCTATTATGTTGAGGAGAAATCTTTGACTGCTAAGGTAGAAGAAAAAGGTGAATGGGTGATTGACAGTGGTTGTTCACATCATATGACCAGTGATAAAGGCAAATTTGTAAGCATGGAAAGGTATGATGGTGGAATAGTTAGGTTTGGAGATGACAAAGCCTATGTAATATGTGGGAGAGGTTCTATTTCTTTTGATGGTAAGAATAACACTGATGATGTCTTGTATGTTGAAGGTTTGAAGCATAATATTTTGAGTGTTGGATAGATGGTTGATAAGGGTTATGATCTACAATTCAAGAATGGTAAATGCAAGATCTTGAATGCCTCTGATATAGAGATTGCATCCAGAACTAAGACTGAAGGTAACATTTTTCATTTGAATGCTGGTGAGAAAAGTTGTTTAATTTATAAGATAGATGAGAGTTGGTTGTGGCATAGAAGGATGTGTCATGTAAAATTTGATTAATTGATTAAGATCAGTTCTACACAAGCTGTTAGAGATCTGCCTAAGATTGTTAAACCTATTAATCTGGTATGTAAGGAATGTCAGTTGGGTAAGCAAACAAGGATTTCTTTCAAGAATAAACAGTATACATCTCATGGATTGTTGTATCTTGTATGTATTGACCTGTGTGGACCTACAAATGTCAGAAGTGTGCAGGGTGATATATACGTTATGCTGCTAATTGATGATTATTCCAGGATAATGTGGGTTGTCTTTTTGAAGGAAAAATCAAAAGCTTTTGAGAAATTTAAGATATTGAAAGCTAAAGTTGAAACTGAGTCCGGATTGAAGCTAAAGTATCTGAGATCTGATAGAGGTGGAGAATTATGCTCCAGTGAGTTCAATTCATTCTGTGAGATGCATGGAATCAAAAGACAACTATCTGCTCCTAGAACCCCATAACAAAATTGAGTTGTTGAGAGAAAGAACCATATTGTTTTGGATACTGCAAGAACTATGTTGATTGAAGGAAATGTTTTGAAGGTCTACTAGAGAGAAGTTATTAGCATTGTAGTCTATACATTTAACAAAGTTCATATCAAAGGTGATACCAGTAAGATCCCTTATGAGCTTTGGCTTGGTCATGTTCCTACTGTTAAATATTTCAAAGTTTTTGGTAGAAAATGCTATATCAAGAGAGATGAGGATATTAGAAAGTTTGATGCTAGAAGTGATGAAGGTATCTTTTTGGGATATTTCACAAAGAGAAAATCCTATCGGTGCTATAATAAGAGTCTGAGAAAGATAGTTGAGAGTGCAATTGTGAAGGTGGGTTATGTTGGCATTTGCATGAAGATTGCATTAATGATATGTTATGTTATCATTGATGTCAATTAACCGGTAATAATATTGTTGATATTGTTGTAATATTGTTACTGTAACTGGTAGGAAGAATTTGTGGAGTGAACCGGTAATCAGTGTAAACCTTATCTATTGATGTAACCGGTAAACCCTACCTATTCTTTTTGATAAACCCTAACCGATTAAGTTTGGTAAATTGGTTATATTGGTTTATGATCTGATGATGAGCGGTAATGATTATGACACGTATGATTATTGTATGAAGATAATTTCAAGAGATTTTAGTGAGTTGTTGTAACTATTTTTGTCTAAGGAATGAGCAAATGTATTGCATCTAATGCAAAGTGCGTGATAAGTTACTAAGTTCGATGAAGAGGTGATCAAGGAGCGATCAAGGTTTTCTTGATTGATGTACAGAGATTGCTATGTAATCCAACGGTCATACTTAAACCGATTTGTTTGTAATCTCTATGAGAATTAGGTTTTTGTTGTGTTACCGACCTAATTGATTTGTTTATAAGGTCAATGAAGTTGTTTAGTTGAATGAGTTGGCAAAGAGTTAGAAAAGATCAGTTGAGTGTGTCGTTGCCAAATCAGATGATGTATCTGTAGTTTGAGTAAAGGCAAATAGGAGCATGAAATGGATCTGATCAAGCAAGTGTAGTGCTATTCAGACAGATCAACAAACTCTTGTTGTTTTCTAACAATTACAGCAGAATTGAAATCCCCTAACCGGGTAAGATCTAACAAGCTTGGTGTTATTCAAATCCTCTAACAAGGTGATTCATTAGCTTGGATTTTCAAATCCTCTACCGAGGTTACTCCTTACAGGGTATTGTTTCTAACAAGGCATTGTAGTCAATCCCTTAACCATGTGATTCCTAACAGGATCAACTCTTAATAGGAATTTTTGTAAAGCTTTAACATGATAGGCTCCTAACAGGGCAAACTTCAGAAGAGTTCAGATAGTTATCTTGTGAGTCTCATCTCACCGTGGTTTTTACCTATTTGGATTTCCACGTCAAAAAATATTTGTGTCAAGTGGTGAATGTTTTTGTGGTTATGTTTTCATGGTTGATTTACTTAACTACTTAACTACTTTGATAAGTCATGATAACTGGAAGCATTGAGAAATGAAGAAGTTGTTTACTATTAATTTGTTGTAACAGTCAACCAGTTTATCTTATGAGTTTTTATCTTGACAGAAGTATTGCATTGTTAGTTCTAAGTTTACTTGGAGAGATTGATTTTTGAGATTTGTGAAGTTTGTATCAGTTTTTCTATCTACTAATTCACCCCCCCTCTTAGTAGTTGACCGGATACTTATTCTTTCATCATACCATCAGATGAGAACCTTGGGAAGGAGATCAAAGCTTATGATGATGGTCAACACATTGTTTTAGCTCTTGTTCAGCCTGAAGAGCCTAAGTAGAATGATCTGGTAGAGACTGTTAATCCGGATGCTGCTACTGTTGGTGATGATGTGCAGGAACCTGAGGATCAGAACAAACAAAAGACTCCAAGGTATGTTAAATTGAATCATTCTGAGAATCAGATTATTGGTGATAAGAATAAAGGTGTGATGACTAGAAGAAGGTTAGTTGCAGAAGAAGTATGTTTGATTTCTAAAATTGAACCTAAAGATGTTGCTAAAGCCTGTAAAGATGATAACTGGATAAGAGCCATGGAAGAAGAGTTAGATCAGATTGAAAAAAATAACACTTGGGAACTTTTGTGTAGACCTAAGGATAAAATGTTATTGGTATTAAATAGGTTTTTAGGAACAAATTGAATGAAGTCGGTGAAGTAGTCAGAAATAAAGCTAGACTGGTTTGAAAAGAATATTCACAACAATAAGGAATTGATTATGAAGAAACTTTTACTCCAGTTGCCAGAATTGAAACTGTTAGACTATTACTTACTTATAAAGATTTCAAGATGTATCAGATGGATGTCAAATCTGCATTTTTGAATGATGATCTAGAGGAAGAAGTTTACATTGAGAAACTTAATGGATTTTCACTGTCGGATGATGGAGACATGGTATGTAAGTTGAAGAAAGCACTTTATGGATTGAAACAAGATCCTAGAGCCTGGTGTGCTAGATTAGACAAATACTTGTTGAAATTGGGATTTACTAAAGGTGTTGCTAACAATAATCTATACTTTAAGATTGAAAATGATAACTTTCTGATTGTTGAAGTCATTGTTGATGATATTATCTTTGGTGGTGATGATGATATGAGTATGAATTTTTCCAATGATATGCAGAAAGAATTTGAGATGGTTATGATTGGTGAGATGAAGTTTTTCTTAGGTTTACAAATTGCACAAATAGGAAAAGGTATCTTTATATCTCAAAATAAGTATGTGAAGGAACTATTGAAGAAGTTTGGACAAGATGATTCCAAACCGGTTGGAACTCCTATGGTGACTGGTTGCAAATTGTTTAAAAATGATGAATCCCTGAAAGCTAATCAGAGTTTGTACAGATTTATGGTTGGTGGAATGCTATATCTTACTCAGACTAGGCCTGACATTATGCATGTTGTGTGTATGGTTGCTAGATATCAAGTTGATCCAAAGGAGAGTCATGTCACTGTTGTTAAGAGGATATTCAGATATCTAAAGGGGACTATGGCTTATGGTTTATGGTATCCAAAGAATGATGATTTTATGTTGTGTGCCTACACTGATGCAGATTGGGTTGGTGATGTTGATGACCTGAAGAGTACTACCGGTGAAGCATTCTTTTTGGGAAAGAAGTTGGTTTCTTGGGCAAGTAAGAAACAAGAGTCAGTATCCTTATCTACTGCTGAAGCTGAGTACATTGCTGCCACTAGTAATTGTGATTAGATAGTTTGGATGAAGCAAATGTTGAAAGATATCAGAGTTATTCATGATGAGCCTACTGTCATTTACTGTGATAATTCCAGCACTATAAACATGTCAAAGAATCTGGTGCAACATTCAAAGACTAAGCATATATCAATCAAATACAATTACTTGAGAGAGCAAGTCAGTGAAGAGAAGGTGAAGCTGGAATATGCATCTACAAAGGAATAAATTGATGATATTTTCACTAAGCCTTTGCCTGCAGATACATTTATTTAATCGAGAGACAAACTAGGGGTATCCACCCCTCTTGATGAGAACTAGATGCATTGAGTTGCATTGATCCGGTGGATTTCAGAGCCTTATTCTTTTATCTGGATTGGTGTGTTGTTGTCGCTCCTCTACTGGAGTAGTCTGTTGATTTGGTTGTGTATCCCAGGGGGAGAGAGATTCATGTTTCTATTTTGGGAGAGAGTTTGGTTTTCTGCTTTGGAGATCTTTGGCATTGTTGTCAAAGGGGGAGAGAGATCATGTGAAAAAACTACTTTATCTACCTTGATCATAGGAGGAGTTTGTTGGTGATATCTTCTTTCTTTGCATTGATTATTTTTCACATTCATATGTTGCCATTAATGCCAAAGGAGGAGATTGTTGGAGTTGTTGGATTGTTGTTGCTAGGATATGTTGTTGTCATTGATGTCAACATATTCCTGTGGTTTGTTGTTCTTTACTCTGGTTGTTGTCTTTTGTGTTGTTCTTTTGCAGCCTTTCTCTCTTTGTTTTGTCCTCTATAGCTTCTCTATTGCTTTTCTTTTCGTTATGTAATTGGGTTTCAGGTCCCTTAAAATATGGTTTTCCTTAATCAAAAACATATTCCTATGGTTTATTCCGATGAGTTTGAGAAGATCTTCTGATCCAGTTTTGTAGTTTGGTTATGTTGATCACTATTTTGCAGAATCCGGTATTTCCTCTGGTATATTCTGGTGTGATCAGATCTTGTGCTAAGGTTTTGGGATATTGTTTGGGATTATCATGTGTATCTTTATTTCATATGGTTTGTGATTTGGTACCCCACAATTTATCTTTCTTTGTGTCAGTTGATGATTGGCTGTGTTCTTGAGATTTCTGATGTTGATCGATAAAGATTTGATAAGTGGTGTCGGTGCAGTTGTTGGTGATGATTCTAGCATTCTTGCTGGTGTTTCCTAGTCATTTAATATTTTTTTTGGCGATCCGCATTGATCATTGTGTAAGTTTTTGATGGTTTTCATCAACAGGTGATTATTTTCATGTTATGCGGTATTTTTGGTGGTGTAGCGTGTTGCGATTGATCTTGGCGTGATTTTTTGGTGGACGTAATCATTTGGGAATTTGAATTAGGTCCATGCTATGTAATGTAAATAATAATATTGGTTTGGTGGTTGATCTTTGTATCGTGTAATGTAATGTTGTGAGTTGAGGGTTGAGGGTTTAGCCGACCTTGTTATCAAGGTTGATAAATTGTATAAATAGGTGAGTTATTCACTTAGTTTTGGTGTCGGTATTGTGTCTGCATTATTAGAGAGAGGTGAATGTGTGAACAAGAGATTTATCATTCAATGAAGTGTTGAGGTGAGATTGGTGTTGCAGAGCAGACAACTATGCTTAACCGGAACTGTCATCAGGCATTTGTAGATGCTATAATTGCAGTTCATTTCTTCTAGATTGTCCACATGGGCAGGGAGGCAAAGTTTTTTTGACAGCTAGACGGTCATCAAATTTAACTTAGCAGATTGCTAACATCATCACTTTTCAAAAATTTGAAGACCCCTCTCATTTGGCTTTTTGATTTTGTTGTTCAACTTGAAGAGGCCATATCTTGCTCATTTTAGCTCCTTTTTGGGTGCAATTTTTTTTTTATTTGGGATAATTTTTTGTGCTCTTCACAGTGGTGGAGGAATTTTTTGATTTTGATAGACAGATTTTTTAAAATTTGCAGTTTTTGATGACTCTACCTGTCCTATCCTCAATTTTCCAACTTCAGAGGCTTCATTTGGAGTCATACGATCTCCTTTTCATGTGCCATTGTTTTTGAAAGTGCATAATTTTTCATCTACTTTCATAATTTTCCATCAGTTTGCAGTGATTTTGAGTAGAAATTGTATTTTCAGTATCTGGTCATTTTTGGTCTATTTGGTACTTGTATTTTGCCTGGATCTCAATTTAGATCACTTGCAGTATTTGTTGGGGTCTCTTATAGCCTATTTGAGGCAGTTGTAAAGTTGAAATCAAAAGTCCACCTTTCCTTGTTTTGCAAGTGACCAGTGTACATGCACTAAGTATAAAGTGCCAAATCATCATTTGGGGGGGGGGGGGTTTCTTTGATTGAGTAATTTGGGGGGGTGTCTTATGTGATTGTGCCTCTCTCTATCTTGTGTTTTTTCATTTTGGTGCTATGGGTTCTCCTAAATTTGCACTTTTAACTCCACATAATTATGCATCATGAAATATTAAGGCATGGAGTAAACTAATGGAAAAAAGACTCATTCATTATGTAAATGGAACAATAACAACAACACCTGATCCTAAGCCTAATCCCAATGCTCAAGTTGAATGGATCACTAAAAATTATATGGCACTTGGAACATTGAGAAAGTATGTATCAAATGATCTCATTTTTCACATTGAGAAGTGTACAACAATTAAAGAGGCTTGGGATATTTATGACAAATTATATGGTCAAGTTGATTAGATTAAGGGCTACAAGATTGATAGTGAACTCACAACATTGGATCCCAAGGATTTTGATACAATCCAAGATTATGTCACAAAAGCAAATGAGCTAAGAGCAAAGCTAAAGGATTGTGGCATTGACAAAAAGGATGCTCAATTGGTTTACAACTTGTTGGACAAGCTTCCATTAGAGTATACAACCTTTGTCTCTAGCTTTCACACCCATCAGTTGGCTCAAGGTGTCTCCTACACTCCACCATCTTTTGATGCATTCACAAAGATGTTGATTCTTGAGCAATCTAAGTTGACTAAGATGGGGATTCTCAAATCTTCGAAATCACAAGATTTGGTGGCTAATAAAGGGAATAAAAGAAATCAAAGAAAAGGCAAGAACCAAAAGCAACCTAAGCCTAAGCCACAACAAGATGGAGCACAATCATCCTCTCCATAACAAGGTGATTCTACATCCTCACCTAAGAGGAAATCATACAAGGACAATCTTTTTTATGCATATTGCAAGAAGTCGAGACATGATGAACAACGTTGTTACAAGAAGGATATTGATGAATTGAAACATCTTCTTGAGAAGAACAAAATAATTTTGCCTTCTAGAATGTCTACTTCGACTTCTTCTTCCAAAGAAAAGGATAAAGGGAAGGATCGCTTTTTTGATTCAAAAGGAAAGGGACAAGCTCTTTGTGCTACTACAAGTCATGATTCAGGTAGATGTCTTCTAGATTCAGGGGCTTCTCATCATATGGCATCTTCGCAGTCCATGTTCTCTTCATTTGAGCCTTGCCACATGCCACAAATTTTGATGGACAATCATACATACATGGATTTGATTGGGAAAGGATCTATTGCCATTGGGGATAACTCCTTCAATGATGTGTTGTGTGTACCCCATTTGACAAACAATCTTCTTCCCATCTATCAAATCACACATGGGGCAACAAGGAAAACTATGGAGTTCACACCTGATTCAATTATCATTAGATACTTGGAGACTAGAGATATCATTGCGACTGGGGTGGTTGATCATGCATCTCAGTTATACTCCTTTTCACATTTTGGTCCTATTGATGAGGTTGATTCTTCACATGATGATTCAAATTTTGAGAACTTTGGGTACTTGAATTTGGGTGTTCTCACATGTGATCCCATTCTTGAGCCTTGCATTTAATCTCCTACTATTTATATCACATCACCTATTGCACCTGATGATGCATATGTTGTGATAGTTTTTCCTTCTTGTGATTCAGTGCAACAGGATATATCTTGTCTTCTAGCTTCAGTTCATTGGGATGACTATTTGTCAGACATTGCAGGTTTCTTTGTGGAGTCCTACATTGTAGATTTGGGAGACATGATTGATGATATTCATCTTCTCTTTTATGGAGATGATCCTTCTTCGATTGTTGTGAGGGAACACTATGACCCTCTTGTTCATTCTCTACATGATCATTCTTTTGAGGTTGACATGATTGTGGATACTTATGTACAGAAGTTGGAGGAGGTCTCTTTATCTTTAGAGTAGACATGTGAGTCTTTGGATATTGTTCTACATTCATCTCCACTAGATCTTGGAATGCCTTTTTCAATAGATTGGATCAGTTCACCACCTTTGGAGGGGGTAACCTTTAGCATCAACATGGGGAAATTTGAGCAGTATTCAAAGACTTCATTCATCATGAGTTTTTTCCTACATATTCCCTTCATGATTGGGGAGAGTTCATGGCTACACCTTTGGTTTCGTTTCTTCCTGAGGGGAGGAATGTTGTTCGACGTTCATGGAGCAGTTTCTTCATTCAACTTCGAGCTTCTACCATTGGTACAGATTCTACATTGAGGGGGGACTACTTGGTCTCTCTTCTTCTCTCATATGGGGGGGACTTTTTCCTCACACAAGGTTTTTTCCTTCTCATACTTCCTTGAGATTTCCTTTGTATATATTTTTCATCTCTCTTTTGGGGGAGGGTTTTTTTCGCATTGGGTTTTTCTCTCTTTCCCCGCTTTATGGGAGATTGCATTTGCATTTGTATCTGGGTACCTAACATGGCCTTGTAGCCGAGACCCATCTTGCATTGCTTAATTGCATTGTAGACTTAAGTGCATTCCCCTAAGTTGCACTTAAGGGGTGGTGTTGGTGTAATTGTTGGAGATGTTGGCGTAGAGTGCTTGAGGTGTTGTAAGAATGGTGGTGCTTTGTGAAATGTTGTCCAAAATGGTCTCCAAGAGCTTTGTTGGTGTAATTAATTATTCATGTTGGATATAATTAAATACTTTACTTAAGTTTACTTAGGTACATGAATATCATAGTAGTTTGCATATGAGACACTTGGGGAGATGTGCATACATTGGGAGTGTGTAGTAGGAGAATCTCCACCTTTTATGGTGTGATATTGTTGTTACTTTATCATATCCACTTATTGTGGGATGATAATTCCACCTTCGGTGGGTGATCTACCTCATGTGGAATATTTTTCTATTTCTCCTACCTACCCTTACCTACCATTGCATCTCATTGAGCCACATGTCATCATTGTGTGCTCTCTTGTCTCTTAGCCTTGCCTTTATAAGAAAGCTCATCTACATTGTATGTAATTCTTGATGATCCAGTTGATCAATATTTTCATCTTGATTAAAATACAATTTATTCTTATCAATCAATTTTGTCTGTCTTATTGTGCTATTCAATGTGCTCTTGATCTTGGCTACTTTCAAGAAATTCTCACAAGCTTCAACCTGCAAAAGATCATCAATTTGCCAAGAGAATCCTTCAAAATGCCTTCGAAATTGATAGATAAAGGCCTTAGAAGGAAACCGAACATCGGTGGGCGCATACAGAGGTGTTATGATCTCTTTCGAGCGTAGGCGTAACACTCAAACAACCACCCGCGACTATCAGATTCATGGGATGCTAGCGCGTTGTACAGACGTCTTTGCATCGCGCCTGTGTCCCCAGAGGTGATAGGTTGGCAAAGTTGGTAATACATTAGCTGGAGCTGACAAGGATAGCTTGAGTGGACAAAAGGACAAAGTGGTGGGGTTTGACCTCCAAAGGCATTGGGACGGCACCATTTGTCATGTTTATCACCAAGGGGTGAGATTTTCGACACTACATTTGCCCCCACTTTAGTGAGCATGTCTCTTCGAAGAGATGCAAAGCTAAATTAGAGAAAAAGATAAAGGAAAATAAAGTCGCGATAGGGAAGCATATTTTCATTTATTAGATGAGGTTTCCCCTAGTGAGATGATGCTAAGATTTGGAATAGATATTGGTACTTGGTACATCGTAAACACGCTAGCTGCAAACTAGCTTGATAGATGGTAAGGTAAAGGAAATGATAAGATAACGTAACAACAACAAACCTCACCTTGGAGGAAAGCCCCTGGTTACGAAAAGATATGAGATAAGCGACTGTCATTGGTATAAGATACGTCAGTATGGGTAGAAAGATGCATTATGCTAGATGGCCATACAATAGGGCATGGTAAGAGATAAATTTTCCGGCATGGGTAGCGACACGCTAGATAGCCATGCGATAAGGTAGATAAGAGAAATTTGTCGGCATGGGTAGCGACACACTAGATAGCCATGCGATGGGGCAGATAAATTTGGTAAGTAGTAGATTGGCACCTACAAAGGCAAACAAGAGAGAAAAGTTAAGAATGGTATGGCCCCCATGTAGGCAATTGTGGAAAATGATCAAGTGGTTTGGCCCCCATGTAGGTGATCATGGAAAACGATCAAGTGGTTTGGCCCCCACCTAGGCGATCTTGGAAAAGGAAAAGATCGAGTGGTTTGGTCCCCACCTGGGAAAACAAGGGAAACAACTGATAAAAGATAGTAATACAAAGGTTAAAAGGATAAATGTAGATATGATGCCCCCCCCTTAGAATGATATGCATGGAAGACATGGCATTCTAAGGAGAAGAGCGGTTGTGGCACGTCAACATAGCAAGATGTTTTCGTGGAATGCCACGAAGAGCAAGTGGAACATAGATATCCACAGCATAAAAAAGTTGCAATCCAAGAGGACAGGGGGATCCGATATGTTGGCATCATAACTCATAAAAGTGTCAAAAGGATATATAATATCATTGCGAGATAGGTGTATTGTCATAGTGCCAAATTTCTCGGATCTGAAGAAGAGCACATAAAGACAAAGTTAAAATAAAAATCTGGGTCAACATGGAAGAAGGAAAAGAATGCCCCCATCGCTTTGCATCATTCCCGAATTTCAAAAATGATGCAAGAGGGAGGATGCACATCAACACAATAGATTGATATTTGTAACCCTTTAATCATATCAACGTATTAGGATAGAATCTACCACTTGAGAACAATCCTTAATAAATTTCAATAGAGACATAATTAAGCCAATCTCTTCAGTGATATTTAATAAATCCTAAATAAAAACATTTCCTCCAAGTTATAGCCAAATCCAACGATTAAAACAAAAGTTATGATAATTTTCCCAAAACTGCTAACCCTAGGTAGGGTTCCAAGCAACCTGCACCAAATTGCTTATAACTTTTGAAAGACTTAATGAAATTGAACCAAAACACCATTAGATTAAACTATAATAATTTTTTAAAATTTTACAATTGGTTTGAGGGATTTTATTTTACCAACAATCTCCATACCACAAATTTTGTAGACTGTTATCTTCACAAAAAACTGTCAAACTAGACAACCTTCACCAAAATCGCCATATCTTACACAAAACTCAATAAAATTTAATGAGACAAAAATATTTGGAAACTAGAAACAAATATATTTCCATCCATATATTATAGTTCTCAATATGAGACCATTAAAGGGCCGTAAAATAGCATGTTTCAAACATCAAATTCTGAAAACAAAAAAAAAACATGTAAGGATGCTACAAAAATAAATTCCTTCTTTATTCCATCGTTGTCCAACCTTCAAAAACCTTCAAAAACTCATGGATTTAATTTTTGAGGACATATTTATGTATTTTAACAACCAACAACTATCAATTACAACTGACGTTTAAATGAATTGACCCTTCACCTTCCAGATACAATCCAAAATAAAAAATTGCATGACAACATTTGAGAACATGACAACTTTTTACAATATTTTCCATATAACCCACATATCACCTCCTAAGACTCAAAATCAATACAAATAATTCCAAAATGGTCTAAAATACCTCATTACATTATCAAAACATAATGCTAAATCCATATTTACAAAATTGCCTCATGGAGGCCTAAAGTCCATCAGGTGCTCCTGCACCAGAAAAGCAAGAAACGACAAATAGAAGTAGGAGGTAGATGGATAGAAGAATGTGTACGATAGAAAATCCCTTGTATCCGATCATCTACAGAGTAACTCGGGTCTTGCAGGGGAGCACAATGGTCTTGTATCAAAGTACCTACGAAGTGACGTGGGTCCTTCAGGAGGGCACAAATAGATAAAGCAACCATGGGGGAGCACAATCACACACACATGCAAACAAATGTAGAGGAAATATAAAAATCCTAATGACCAAATCTTAGGAGGGGATCATACTATAGGAGATCATCATCCTCAAGGAGAGACTCTTCCTCCCAATCTAGTTCATAGGGAGAAGGCGAAAGAGCTCAGAAAGCAACAATGGCAAGAGCGACACTAGGCACCTCACCCGCAGCGAGAGCGAGGGATGAGGCCACATCAATGTCGATGTCTGCAAGCTCAGAGGAGGTGAGGGTCAACGATCATGAAAAGATCATGGGCGAAGCTAAGATGTCCTCAAGGGAGTTGAACATGCAAGCCTTCATGGAGGAAGTATGTGACTCGCTCAGAGAAGAGGAAACAAGAATGGGACTGCCAACCTTTGGGAGAGGGGCAGTGACAAACTCTGGAGAAGATGGGGCCTTCTTGATCATGCACACAAAGATAGACAAAATAGTAGGCATTTAGACAGGCAGAGGAAGGGGTGAGGAACATACCTATGAAGACTTGTGTCGTTGGAACTCTGGGACAGGGCCTTGCTCGAACTTGTGTTTACATGGGATAGGAGTGTCAGGCCTCCTATCAACTGTAGCAAGTCAAGGGACCTTAGGAAAACTTGGATGTTGGAGTGGTGGTGAAATAGGTGGGGCAGACAAAGCTACGTTGGGCACCACCTGTGTGTGGAACATATTAAGTGGTTGGGACAAGGGAGGCATGTTTGGCAAAGAAGTGATAAGAGGAGGCTCCAAGGAAGGAGCGATGAAAACCTACACCCACTTAGGGGGAGGTTGATTGAAAGCCCCTAAAGTAGTAGGGAGAAAGACAAAAACATATGCAAAGATAGGAGCAACTGAAGGGATAGGCTCCAAAATAGAAGCACTAGGTGTCGGGGCCATGCCAACGGACTACAAGGCAACGTCATGCTCTCGAGCTCAAGCCCATAAAAAATGTTTACGCTCTCATGCACATTATTTTCAAAAAAGGTGAGGACCACCAATCGAAGCCATAGAGGATTCAGGAGCATCATGCTTCATAGGAGAGGCCTCTGAAATTGTGTCAAGGATGGGAGAAAGCCCAACTGATGACACAGGAGGTGCATCCTAGAGAGGCACCACATGCACAACAACGGGCGCTCGATCTCGTTTTGCTCGAGTAGCAGTCAGAGGAATAGAGGGTGTTGACGTGGGTTGTGAGGATGGTGCAAGCGGAGACAAAGAAACATGAGAAGAGCGCTTCCCTTTCTTGTAACAAGAGGGCTGAGGAATATCGACCATGATCGGGAGCTCGAAGGGAGGGTGGGTTGTGGACTTCGACAACATGGGTGCCTTTCCCTTGGTTGTGGTAGGCATAGTTTTAGGAACAACAGACATCGTTAGAAGCTGTGCGGTCCTCAACGGATTCATAGGTCTATTCGGGGGAGCAGTCTTATCTGTGGCCCCCGATGATGAGGAGACATGAGGTACTACCTACTCCAAGATCAGAATCGATGGAGGAGGGGTCGATGCATGAGGTGGAAATGAAACACTAGGTTGCATGGATGTAGGGGCCGACTCCGCCATCTTATATTGATAGTAAGCACGGTATATTAGGTCACCATGGGGAAGCATGGGCCCCACCGGAGCAAGACAAAAGTGGTCCAACAAAAAATCCCCCTCAGGTGATCAGGGGTTGATATCCAGTGTCTTGGATGACATGCACCGTGCCCTCATGGGGGAACTTAAGACGCTTGTGGACAACTGAAGGGACCGCCTCCATGGCATTTAGCCAAGGAATGTCAAGCTTAACTCGGAAGAGGTCCGACTCAGGGATGATCACGAACACAGAGGACACCGCCTTAGGCCCTACGAGGACCATCAGGGTGATACTACCCAAGGGGCGGATAGAAAACCCATCATGCATCCTCAAGGTTGTGCGAGAGTCATCATACGCCGACCTATGCCAACTGTTCACAAAGAGAGTCTCCTATGTGATAACGTCAACTCTGCTCGATGGGTCAATCATCACACCTATGACAGTTTCACCATTTAGCTTGGCAGGGACATAAAGAGGAGCAAAATCTCCAAAATACAGAGCATCCAAAGGGGTAAATGACAGGGATAGATCAGATACCTTCCCCTTTTGGGTCGGATGCATGTTAATGGGGGTGATGGTGACCATGTTCACATATGGACCATCATCCGAAGGAGGATCCGATGTAGATATAAATTTTGCTAAATGCAGAGGGAAAGGATCGGTATAAATTTGTAAGTCGTTGTTGGTTTTATCAATAGACTTGCTTGATTTGTGCTTTCGCGCATCCACCTTGATTGCACCACTGTCGATGTGGTCTTGGACAACATGTCAAAAACAATAATACCGCTCATTTTCATGACCACGCACATAGTGATAATTACAGAACTTCGATCCATCATACCAACGGGGATAGGGTCGACTATCAGATAACGCTTTGATTTTCCAAAGGGTGATAAGGTTGTCTTTCAAAAACCACTGCATTATGCTCAAGTAAGAGTCAGTCAACTTGGTGAAGACTATTTTGTTGTAGAGCTTGTGCAATAGCCATCGAAGGAATAGCCGCAACATTAGCGATGACTTTAATCTTTCGGGACCCATCCATGGATGTGCCTGCAAAGGACCCATCGTGAGGGTTCGAAGATGCATCTCTAAATTGTGACACAGTATGCTAGTAGTTAGTGAGAGCAAAGCACATGTTAGCAAAGTTTTGGTATTGATTAAGGGAGAGTTTCTCCCTCAATATCGATTGGAGATTACCGATAAACATCCTTTGCAGGTCACTATCTAGTAGGGCAAAGGGGATCTTAGTGGAGATAGCTTGATACCTCGAAATGAAGTCTGTGATCTTCTCATTAGGCTTTTGTTTACAATGAACAAGGTCAGCAATAGTGACCCTGCTACCAATGTTTGCCTGAAATCGCTTGAGAAACAAATCCATAAGCTGATAGAAGGTACGAATGGAATGATCAAGTAGAGAGCTATACCATTCTAACACTGTCCTCTTGAGAAAACGCAAGAACAACTTAAGCAGAACAAAATCCAGACTATGGTAATCACTATACATAGTCATGAAGGAATCTATATGCACATTTGGGTCCTCGTCACCATTGAACCTATCGAACTTCAAAGACTCAGTAGCAGTAGGGAAGATAATGTTCAAAATGGTAATATTAAGGGGACTCTTCTTGTAATACGAAGGCACATATGATTGACCAGAAGTAGAGGCTAAGTTTGTCAGCTGCAACTGCAACTGCCCCATGTTCTGCAAGATTGGAAGGAGGAGGAGGTGGAGGTGGGCCAGATCCACCACCACCTCACTGGAACCTCAAAAAGGACCAGTGCCACTGGCAGATGTAGTGCTGGTTGGCTTGACTGTTCCTCAACTATCTTTAAATTATAGTCATCTCTCTAAAAAATTGAGTGTATCCATGGTTTGTGATAAGTTTTTCCAATTTTTTGGAAAAAAATGATTTTTTTCAATTAAAATAAGTGGAAGTTATAGTTAACAAAGAAAAAATATCCAGATGGACAATGCCATAACTAGGAAAAGGAGAGAAAAGACCCAAATGAGATTAGTACAATCCTGACTCCAAGAAGATCCCATGGATAAGAGGATCTTCTCATGTCTCAAGGAGAGACTTCAAACCAAGAGAACCCAAAATACCATGAAAGACAAAAATACCAGCCATGAAACCGAATGAGAATGCAATTATCAATTCCTAAAAACTATCATTGCTAAAAACTATCATTTCAACCTATTTGTACTCGGGAATGCACTTATCAATTCCTCTAAGCTGCCCAGTGAGAAACTTCAATGTGTTTCGCTAGCTGACTATCCTGTCCCCTGCTACCCTCTCTCGGGGGAGGTTGGGATCCTTGGTAGAAGAATGGTATCTATTCTAGAAGCTCTAGCAAATTGAAAAGGGATGCTAATATCTATAATAGAAAGATAGAGGCTATAATTAACTAGAGTATATAGTAGTATCAACAATAAATACTAGATCATTCTCTGCATCACTTCTAAATCGAATGGGGACTGTGGTTTGATGACATACCTCTGCATCATACACATGATTCAAGGATGATAGTGCATTGTGTAAACATCCTATATGGTTAGTACATAAGAATCTGTACCAGATAGTGCTAGGTGAAATGTATTTAATATCTTATTCTTACAAGGACATATGGGGAAGTTTGCATGTGTGATGATGCCATGAAAGGTTTGATATCCCTATGTATCAGACTGAGAAAACCAGTGAAAGACAAAAAAAAATGCATCGAGAAGGCAAAAGGTTGAATTGCCTAATGTTTGGTGTTGAAGTGATGTCTGGGGACCCTGCCAAGTCAAATACCTTGTTGTAGTTTTAAAGGGTGGAAAAAGAATAAGCATTTTATTAACTATCCTAATAGACCATCCATCATAGAAATGATTACCAATGATGTGTGTGTTGCAAACAAAGTTCTAGAGGAAGGCTCTTTCTATTGTAATACCAAGTGAGTGTTCATAGACCTTGTGCAGGGTCCTCCAAGCCTAGAGTAAGGAGTTTGAAGCCTAGATACATTGATTTGGCCTTGTGGCCATCAATGAGTGTTGACCTCATAGGAGAAGTCTTGAGAATGACAATTTTGTAAGTGTGGCATTGTTGAGAGCCAACACTTAGGTGTGAACCCTATCTTCACAAATTATGATAAGTTGCCATGATGCTTGACCCTATCCTCATGGTATTGGTTCAATTCACATTAGTTTTCCCAAGCCTAGAAGCCAAGTAATGTATCCAATGGTGTCTATAATAATGGAGTGTATGATCATTGACTTTGTATGTTGAAACCATTATACATGCCTGACCATTGAGGGTATTGAGGAAGATTGGGAAAAGTGTGTTTTGGTGAAGAAACTTGATGTGAGAAGTTTGATGCAGAGGCAAGGGTAGAACTCAATATTTCATATTAGGACAACAACCACATTGATTAGGAAAGTCAAATAAGTTCTCTCCAATGTTTAGGATACACAAGGGCAACATTAGTCATGTAAGTATGCATGAGCATGTGAATGGATAGTTACTTTCCTTTTAGACTAACTTGGGTCTATTACTCTTAATGCTGTTCATCCCAAAAGTATATGTAATATCATTCACTTGCACCCAAGGTGTGACTGAGAATTTTGTCTTACTTGTCACTGATTTGGACAATATTGAGAGGATCCTATAAGGATGACTATCACCATACTCTTGATGACTTCACAAAATTGATAATGAATTCATATTAGACACTCATGTATTATAATATGTTGAAGGGAGTGTCATGTTGTGTTTGTAAGGGTTGTTGAGTTGTCAATGAAGGTGTAAGGTTGTTGTCCTAACAGTAAAAGGTTGTTCAAGAGTTGTGAGGCCGGTTAGTGACTTCAAGTGAATTGAGTAGGAAAAGTTATCATTCTTGGAAGGTTGGTTGAGTTAGCAAGTCGATGTGTATTGAGGCCTGACCATTGAGGGTATTGAGGAAGATTGGGAATAGTGTGTTTTGGTGAAGAAACATGATGTGAGAAGTTTGATGCAGAGGCAAGGGTAGAACTCAGTATTTCACGTATAAGTATATATCACAAACAACATGATTTTTGAACTGAATGCCCTGAATGTCATATCAGTAGATATCGAATAGATCAAATAACAAAAAAGGTGTCTCACAAGGTTCTTCATTATATTCCCATTATTCCACATATGCAACGATTATTCAAGTGCACTAGCTTGGCACAATTTATGGATTACCATGCACGCAATAGAAGTCAAGATGACATTGTTCGAATGCTTGTGGATGGTTCAGTATTTATGGACATAGAGGAAAAGTGGCCACCCTTGAAAAAGAGCCTCATAATCTCAGGCTTTCATTGGCAGCGGACGATGTCAATCCATTTGGAGAGTTGAGATCTGTTTACTCGGTGTGGCCTGTCTTTGTTATCAACAATAACATTCCTCCATGGATGTCAATAAAGAGGGAGCACATAATGTTGGCAATGATTGTTCCAAGTATTTTATCATTTAATAGTCGTCTACATTTAATTATAAATATTGTAGTAAAATGGTCATAATAATTATGTAATGTTTTTGTTCATTTGATTAGGTAAGTACCAAGTTAAAGATATGAATGTATATATTGAGCCTCTTATCGACGAGTTGTTGGAGTTATGGAATGGTGTCACTATGTATGACATCTCTAGACCAATAGGACAAAGACAATTTCAATTCCATGCGATGCTTGTATGGACAATACACGATGCCCCGGGGCTAAAACATTTTTGTGGTATGTTATAGTGTTCAAGTTGCACATGATAACTATAATTAAAAAAATTAACATATTTAATCCAATTATACATTATCTTGTAGGCCTTCAAACATAGGGAAAATTTTCATGTCTAGCTTGTGGTCCAAAGATGAAATCTCGTCATTCAAAAAGTTTAGGAAAGTAGGTGTTTGATGAGTATAAGCACTTTCTCCATAAAAATCATCAGTATCGAAATATTGAAAAATATCTTTTCAATGGGAAAGGAGAGATTACATCAAAGCCATGAAGAATGACACCTCACCAGTGGAAGTTGGAATATAATAGAATTAATCGTCAAGGTACTATCATTCCATCTAATGGTTTATGTCATAAAACATCTTTTCTATCGTGTTTTGTTTACTAATGATGTGATTGATGAGTGTGAAGGTTGTCAATGCATTAATGACCACCTTCCTAAGGGACTAAAAATTTATCCCCAACAATTTAGTAGGTTGCCCTACTATGAGTAGTTACAAATTGTGTATTTGTTTGATACTATGCATATTGGAAAGAATATAACAGAGACATTATGGAAATTATTAGATGGAAGACGTGACAAAGAAAAAATTGTCAAAATTTCTAGTGACATTCAGGAATCCAATCATGCAATAAAAATGTCATTCAATCAAATAGCCATGGAGACCAGATTAATATAAGTGACCTTCCTTGGTTATTAACAGACCAGCAAAGCAATGCTATAAAAGAAGTCATATGAAAAATTCGATTTCCCATAGGATTTGCTGTGAACAAAAACAATCTCATATCAAAGAAAAGTGAATTTGGGCCAAGGATGAAAACGCATGATTGGCATACCTTTATTAAGGTCATTCATGTTCTTGTGTATTCACTATATATTTGTATACTGCACATGTACTTTTCATTGTATTATGTTAGAGAAAAATGAAAAGATAATTTTATAATTGATGCAGTATGTTCTACCTCTATCTCTCCCAGACCACTTTGACAATAATGTCAAGCAAGTCATATATGATCTTGGAAAATACATGAGGTAAGTAGTGATATTTGTTCAATTCATTGTATAGATATTATATTTGTGATTTGTTTTACTTGTTATGTAATATATATTTTTGCGTCTTGAATGTCTTGTAGGTGGTTGTCATGTAAAGAAATCCATAAAAAAGATAAAATATTGGAAGAGAAAAATTCCTCATCTAATGTGTGAAATGCAAAAGTATCTACCTTCAACTTTTTTAAATGCACAAGAACACTACCTCATACAACAAGTTGAGGAGATTGAATTGTGTGGACCTGTACACACTAGGTCAATGTGGGTGGTTGAGAGGCACTTGAAATTTTTTAAGGCTTTGGTTCGACAAAGAGCACATCCTAAGGGTTCTATGGTGGATGGATATATGGTATACCAGACTATGGTGTACATTTCTGAATATCTTCCTAAGTTTGTAGCAAAGATCCACATGGATCGCATTTGGGATCCCAACCTCATTAACAAATTTGAAGGGGATTACTCGATGGGGAAAGGTAGATTGAGGAAAGTGAGAGGTAATTATAAGATGTTATTGTAGTTAATTAATTCTTAATCTTCAAAATAAATTGGTTGTAAGTCGTCTATTTATTTTTTGTACAATTGGTCGAGAGTGGGATGCACTACATTTGTCAACATTTTGGTCGCACATTAACATGGGAAGGTGTGGCTTCATTGGTTAAAGAAGCTCATCGTAATGGAGATTCCAATGTTACGCAAATGGAAATTGATTTAGCATATGGTTTAAGAGACAAATAGGTACATATAAATTTATTAATCACCCATATGTTTATCAACTCACGATGCAATAATTTTTACATGTTTGACATATTGCAGGTCAAACACCACAATGCTATGTGCTGCAATGGTCATAAATTTCACATCAAAAAGTTGGATAACACGAAGAAAACTTGTGATTCTGGGATAACTGCAATCTTTGAGGTGACAAATATTTCATCGAGAAATGACATACATCGTCAAGAGTCTCAAAATCGATACTATGGTATTTTGGATGATATACTTGAGTGTGACTTTAATTCCTTCAAATTAGTTTTGTTCGTCATCAAATGGTACAGGCTACAACTGAATAAAAATGATCCTGATAGATCTGTTATTGAACATGATAATGGATTTACAATGGTTAATACAAGGTCGTTTGAACCAGTTGGGGATGAGCCCTATGTTCTTCCAAGCCAATGTGAGCAGGTATTTTACTTAGAGGTTCCACATAAACCGGGTTGGTCATTTGTTGTTAGACATGATAAAAAAGGAAGGCCGATAAAGTATAATGTGATGGAAGAAGAAGATATCGAAGAAGTAGAAGATGATTTAGATGATGATCACGATCGACAGTTACTCGATGATGAAGAAGAAGAAGAAGCTGATAATGATGGTGATGGTGATGGTGATGGTGATGGTGATGGTGATGGTGATGGTGATGGTGACAATGACATAGACGATGACGATGATTTGTTGTTGATGATGATGATGATGATGATGATGATGATGATGATGATGATGATGATGATGATGATGATGATGATGATGATGATGATGGTGATGATGATCATGATGGTCATGATGATGAGATGGATGAAGAAGAAGAACAATGACATGAATGAAATGTATGAGGTATGCATTTAGTATATTATCTATTTAATATTGATTTCTTAATAGAAATTTATTTGACTTATATGGTTACATAATTAATTCATTATGTTTTGAATTATAATACCATTACATAATTAATTCATGATGCACCTTTTAATATTTTTAATTCATGTTCCACCTCTAGTAGGTCCTAATAGTATAACCATGCCACCCCGAGGAGATGGAGATAGGGAGAGTGACTATTTATGTGGCATTTTTTAAACTTTGTGTTTATTTATGGAATTTGGATTGTTTATTAGCTATGTGATGGATTACATGTTTATGATGATAATTGTGACATTTTTTGAACTTTATGTTTATTTATAGAATGTGGATTGTTTATTACCTATGTGATGGATGGTGATTTATGATACATATGTGATGAATTACATGTTTATGATGACACACATGTGATGCTTATGATGCTCAATTACATATATGATGATACATATGTATTTATTGTTTATCAACTTACAAATGTAATGCTTAAGATGCTCAATTGATGGTGTTGATTTCATGTATATATTTTGTGTGATGTTGTCACCCTTGGTGGAAACAGGTAATTGACTATAGACATCATCAACCCTTTAGCTAAGGATCTTTCATAGTCTACATAAAGTAAAGGTAAGGAATTAAAAAAATTACAATTATGATGACAACATTTTTTTTTTAATACTCTTCTTGTCTACAAAGTTCATGTTGTGTACTATGCAATTTTTAGTATACGTATCATGTAAGTTTTAGCTAACATAAGATAATTGAATTACATGTGCAGGAACCTGAACCCCTTTGACGAGGATCCTGCATAGTCCCATGGATCGACAGGTATAAGTCAATACACCCTATAGAAACAATTTATTTTTAAAAAATTACTTGGAAAACAAACGTTCTTAGTTTTTCAAACCTCGACATTAGCAACAAATCTAATATAGTTATCAACACTTGAGGACCCAGTTGGACTTATTCAAATTTTAATCTCAACATCAACTTTAGGGCCGACTTCTTCATCAACATTACCCTCATTTGCAAAATATCTCTCTCATTACCAACTAACTCTCCCATTTGATGGAGTGCAGGTACCACCAAATAGGTATTTGTCAGACATGTCTTCCTCAAGTGAGGGAAATGCAGGAATAGAAAATGAAAGTCAGACCTGTAGTAGGTCTACAATAGGGAGATCAACTAGAGGTCAAAAGATTAAAATAAAATTCAATAAACACATAAAAATTTTCCTTGCTCAAGGGGGGTCATGTTCTTATGATGGTGAGACCAAAGGTGACATTGAGGTGCCCTTGAGGTACAAACATCTACAGAAATAATGGGTACCCAGGGAACTTCCTCCAATAAACACTGATTTTTGTGTTAACGATAGGATATATTGCATAACACCATTGTCGTTACATGGTTTGGGCCTATTTTCCATGGATGGCATAAAGGTCTGTTACAACAAAGTTGTTGAATTGATGGAGTTTGTCAGACCTTGTTACAATTACAAATTTTGGATGCAGATTGTTCGATATAAAAAAAGTATGCGTAGGTATGCACTGTCAACAAATTATATACAATAGAAAGATAATGATCAAAGTAAACGAGTGGCTGTATACATTGATGGAAGGCCAAAAGATATAGGGAATATTGCAGGTTTTATAAATAGTACGTGACATGGGTCAACTAATAAGCAACCCAATTGCATATTTGAGGTGTGCAAGGGAAATCATGTATTCATATGTGCGATAAAATCAATAAGTGTAGGGGAAGAGCTGCTAATCGATTATAATTTGAATCGTATAGATACAAACAAAGTTACTATCATGGGGGTGGTATGTACTATATACCATTTAAATTAACCAACCTCCAATTAATGACTCCAATATACCATTTTATTATTAAGTTTTTTTGCTAAGTCTATTGGTTTCATTTCGCTAACGTTTTAATATTTTTTCTTTGTCACAGGGCGACATGGATCCATCACATAGCACAGACATGGATGTAGGTCACGACACTTCTACTGAGTAGGTAAACCTCATTGTAATTGTACAAATTAGATAGAAGCAACCTATTACATTATTATGTTCTTTTCTTGAGTGTTTTGGAGTAATTTTGATAGTGCTAATGATATTCTTGTCATAGACGGATGTTTGGGGAAAGGGAAAGGGAGCTGGAATACTTGAGCACCTCTCTAAGGATGTGGACTCAATAGGATTAAGTGATGATGGTATCACAAATTCCACAAACCCTATAGAATTGATAAAAAAGTCTATTAGAAAAATTGGTAGAGAGATTGTTTCTTTGGCATCCGTGGAGCCTCATACTGATGAGATACAAGAGAGGGTGCAAACATTGATGCGGACAACATAAAACTTGCAAGTAAGTAGTAATGAAAGCTTTAATTATAACAAAATTTCAATAATGGTTTATATTGTATACTCTTTTATGTCATTAACTAAAATATGTACGTGTTGTTTTTATAGAAATTTATGCGTCCTCATCAACCTAGTGGCCATGATCAGGGTATTGTAGGTAGTTTAGGGGATGACGATTTTCTATACATTAAAACTACTCCTTCTTTGGACTTGTGAACTTGATTTTTTAATGCTAGTGTTATTGCTCATATATTTATTATGTAGTTGATGCAGAGGGATCTAGTTGATGCCCTTCATGACTGATCATTCATACCTTAGGGAAACAAACCCCCTTACACATCCATTCACTTGTTCTCAACAAACCTCCAACACATATTTTTTCTAGATTCTTGACTTGGATCAACCCCTTAATCATAGGACCTTGGGTATTTATCTAACTCAAAGGAAATTGCCACTTGCACTTGCTCTGACATTTGACCCCACTATGTGCCAAGACAACAGTAACAATGAGATCACTGTCTACCCCTAATGTAACTGTCCTACTGTGATCCTACTGGCATACTCATCTTTCCCAAATCCATCTTGAGGACTTTCACTCTTTGAATCACTCCAACTCTCACAATTTGACTTTGATATAGTACTAATTCTAATTTGGACCACTAATGGTTTAAAGATGCATCTCCCAATGCTCATTTGTCACACACCAAACTAGTGGTTCCCAATAACACATAAATGAACTTCTTTCCCATGAAAAAAAACACAATTCTCAACCCTCCCAACCACCCTAAGAAACATCTTGACCCTCTGTTGTCTTCACATTGTTCACAAAGATGAGAAAACACCAATGAGATAGTCTTACTTCATTGATCCATTCACTATTTTATAACCCTTCAACTGTTCCTGGAAAAGACATAAACTCACCCAAACATTCCCCTAACATTCAACTTTAACACCACATCTAATAATCAGGACTTTAACACCACATCTAATAATCAGGTTGATCCTACAAAATGAAAAGGTTTCAATTTGCTATCCTTTTTGTGACAATCACTCACAAACTCAACAAACTCTTCCTTCCACTATTTTGACAGTCTGAGACACAAATTCAGTCTTCTTTTACATGTTCACACATGCAAAGTCCATTAAGAATCTACAACCTTCCTCATAATGTTAACTTCCAACAAGACAAGTTACATGTTCAAGCAACTCCATGTTAGCCTTAACATTGTGAAAATACCAATTATTTTAACCATCATACCTTAACATATACTTATCCATGTCCTCCAAGAGTGTTCTTTCACTGTCCTCATCTCATTAATGTCTACTCCAACTGCCCAAGTACTCATAATCTGCACTTACTCATACAATAAGGAACCCAAATTCCAAAAATGCAAAATAAGGAACCCAAACTACCATTCATTGTGACTGTCATGATCGAAAAAGTAGATTGAAACTTGCTTGTCTTATCACTTTGAGTACCCAAAACACATCATACTTGATACTGTCAATGTTCATAATAAAGGTTCATCCTTGTTTACAATTCTTGCAGTTTAAATATATTTAATGTTTTATATATTTAATGTATTATTCTTTAGGTGTTGTCAATGTTCATGTGCAAATGGCACCTCATCAGAGGTTAGCCCCACATGTATTGCCGATGGTAATGTCGGCAACACGCAACATGCAGACATCCTCTACTGCACATCATGTTGGTCGGCCCACTATTGGTAGATCCCTCTTTTGCTCTATCTTCTGTTATGTGTTTATTTCCCTTGAAGCCTTCTTTCTTGGGGGCATTTCATAGTGGATTCATTTTCTGTAGCAGGAGATGCACATGAGGATGCGCCAGAGGTGACTACTGCTGATAACATACCATCATTTCCTAGATCTTCCCATATTGCTAGTATAGGAATGTTGCAGGCGACATTGGTGGTGAGCGACGAAGAATTGATTCCCTTAAAGATACAGAAGGTTCCAGGTACTTTAAAATTATTATTATATATAGTCTAATTGTAATTTACTTACTGATCACTCGTTGTGGACTAATGATCCCATGATTTTTTTGCAGGAAATTATATTTTTTATAAAAATCTTAATGACATTGCATTGCAGATATTTGGGCCCACCATACATAAAAGGTGGAACATCATATGTGAACTAACCCTAATCCACTATTTTGATTTCATATCATTGCTAGAATAGTTTTCCTTTGATCCATTTCTTGAACTATAATAAAGGTAGTTTTAGTTCATTTCTGAATCTAACAGGTTTGTTTTTGCTTTAAAAGGTGGAATGACCAAGAAAAAAGGTTAAAAGATGAATTGACAAACTGTATGGTTGAGTTGTTTGGAAATGACACATTCGATAAAACCAAGATCCTTGAAAAAGATGGCACATATCTAAAGTATGTGAGGGACCAATATAGGACACATTTAGAGAAGAACGTAAAGTACGAGCCTCCCCCCATGATTCCAGAGAGGGAGTGGAAGGACATGATTTTGGATGCCAAGGAGAGAATTGAAAGGAAAAAAGGATATACACCACCAGATGCCAAAAGAAGGTATGGGATACTATTAAGAATGTAATTATGTACTAATTACTCTTTATATTGATATAATCTAACATATTTCAAACTTTTCATAGACTGAGTGACACGTCAAAGGTAACCACAGCAAGACAAGAAAAGAACGGGCAACACAAACTCGACTCTGGTGGTTATATGAAACTTGGCACACAAATTGTAAGTATCAGTAAATGAAATATCACATCAAAATATTAATAAATTGCAAACAATTTTTTTTTATCAAACAATGCAAGCAAAATTAACGATACCAAGCAAAATTATAGGGCTTTGAATTCAATAGAGCGCCCACAGAAGATGACAAGACAATTTCCTACCAGAAAGGCTATACAACCGTGGCTGAACGACTATGAGAATTGAGTGGGCAAACACAAGATTCCGGTGCATCCGTCACATAGGTAAATAAGATAAATGAAAATTGTTTTAAATTGAATACTTTACCAATAATCTAATTGATGTTGAGTTCCACCATAAAGTGACTATTTTTGTTTTAAATAAGCAAGCAATGATAAGAATGCACATGACATTGGAATGCAGCCTACTAATTGTGAAACAGGACCTGCACATGAAGGCCTGAATGTGTATCCCAGTAGTGGAGGTATTCATTTGCTATTCAAATTTATTTATGTAATTATTAATACAATTAGACATCTTGAATTGTAATTAGTGTAGTAATTAATGTAACCTTTTTTGTTAATATTTTAGAGCATGTAGTCGGTGGTGACCAAGTGGAGCATGATCCAGGTACACAACATCAGGAACGTGATGTTCCCCAATCTGGTAAAGAGGACCATTGTTATTCCTTTAAACAAATTTAATTACAATTAGTGTTCAACATTAATGTAACCTTTAGTATTTCAATTCTAGAGGATCTAGAGGGTGTTCAACATGTTGAGGTTGAGGCTAGACAAAATGATGTGGAAGATGATGTGGCCCCATCAAGTAAAGAGCATCACGGTTATGTTCTTTAAATTAATGAAATACTGGTAACAATAATAAAAAATGTTTTGAATTTAACCCATTTCTTTGTTATTGCAGAGGACCCCCCTTCGCTTCAGTGTCCTTGTCCTCAGTATAGGACTAGGCATAGATCGAGATCATGAGTAGAGGGCAGAACAACTGAAGAGGGGGGAAATGATGAAGAAAACGATGCTCCACTTATTCTTTACATAGCTTCAAAGAAAAAAAGAAAAAAACAAATTATTGTAATCTACCTTATTTGATAATGACCGATTTTTATGTGTTAATGAATGTAATTATGTGTTAATGAATGGTTATGAATGATATGTGTTAATTATTAGGAATCCCATAGATACTAAGAGGGGGGGGTGAATCAGTATCTAACCGGTAATTAGAATTGCTCAATTTAAAACATGCAAAACATATTATAACAATGTACCGGTATGCAAGAAATAATGTAATGAATAGAATTTAAAGCATCCACATGAAAAGCACACCATAACACAAGGATTTAATGAGGAAACCCAGTGTGGGAAAAACCTCAGTGGGATTTGTGACCCACAATATTCACTTACTAGCCAATAAGAGAATATTACTTACAAGAGGGGCCTGCACATGCAGGAAGGCCAATTGCCTAGAGCTCACTGCTCAATGGGAAGTCTCATTGACTTACAATGTGGATTATACAAATCCAATAACTTGTACTACTTTACAATAGCATCTATAATTCCTGATCCAGTACCGGTTTGTGCTCTGTTCTTTCCATAAAACCTCTAACCTATATTTCGCATGATAGGTCTGCCTAATATCTTCTTCTTTTCATTTACATCGCCTTTTTTTTTAACTTCTTTCCTTACTTACAAAATGTCTATAATGATGGCCTGTTAATGGGCTGCAGAGGGCTAATCTTTAGAGTAAGGGCAATTCAACCCCGGAGTGGACTCCACCTGAGAAGGGGTGGACTAAGATTAATTTTGGCAGAGCTTCGAGGGGCAATCTAGGACCCTCAAGTGTTGGGGTGATTGCTCGAGATGATCAGGGTAACATTCTAGCCATTGCAGCCAAGAGATTGGTGGATGGATCGAACAATGTTGCCAAATGTCAAGCTATGTTGGAAGCAATCCTTATGGCTAGGAAATTGGGAGTCAAGAAACTTCATTTGGAAGCTGATTCTCAGGTTGTGGTGAATGGGATTGCGCGAGGGCGAATGGAAGCATGGTTTTTAGATAAGCAGGTGCGTAGGATGCAATTTCTGCTGCACGATTTTGAAGATTTTAAAGTAACCCATATCCTACGGGAAGCTAATTTGGAAGCTGACAAACTTTCCAATGTGGGAGCAAATGGTTCCTTGGAAAATTTGTTTAGTATGTTTGAGGACTTTAGAGATTGTAGTCTTCTTGAGTAAGATTTGAGTTGATGGCTTTTTGGAAAAGTGAACCCAAGCTCGTTTTCTTTTGTCCACTCACAACCCTGGCTCTGTGGGAATTTAAGTCCCTCGTGGTGTGTGTTCTTCAAATTTGTTGCAAGTGGCCTTGAGGTGTTGGTTGATGATGGAGGTGTACGGAGTGAGTGACCGACGATGATGTTGGGAGTAATGCAAAGCGTGTGAAGCTTTCATGACAAGAGATGGAGGTGGCTTTAAAGACCCTTGTGTGTTGATTCCTGGCACTTTGTGGAGAAAGCTTGGTGTTTGACGGAGTGCTCAGGGTTTCTTTCTGTGCAGTGGAGAGATAGGATGGAGGCGAATTTTTTGTTGGAGTCGGACGGACAATTGCCTGCCTTTCATGGGCTGGTCTCGAGGATCAGGCTTTCGAACGTCTTCAGAGTGGATGGAGATGTCTTCTGGAGGGCAGTGAGGCTTCTGTTGGGAGAGGAATTTCTTTATCATGATTGGCGACCTAGAACAAATCTAGACATTTCGTCTCTGTTTACTGCTTTGGCCTTGCAGGTGGGGAAGTTGAATGAGGAAGTGCAATGGATTACTTCCCTGGTTTTATGACCCAAATGGGCAGGAGGTTTGCAGGAAGTAGTGGCTCGTGCTGTCATTGGTGTGGGGCTGAGGATGGCAGAGGGCCCAAGCAGGAGGATTGGAGTGGACGTTGGGGAGCTACAACCTTTTGTAGTCTGGTCGGCTTCTCGGCCGGTCACTTCGCAGGTGGAGGATGCAAGAAATGGTTGGGCTGAGATCGTGAACTTTGTTTGCCAATTGGGGCCGACTGAACGTGATAAAATCCGCGGGAAGGTGACTCCCATTCGGTCTGAGGCCCCCCTAGATGAGAATGGGAGGCCTTTGGTTAGGCACCAACTCCCAAGGAAATCAGCGAAGGTGGTGGAGTGTGGGTCATTGTGTGGAGGAAGGCCTGGAATGATGCCAGGTGGTGGGAGTGAGCTGTAGGTGGCTGGTTCCAGCAGGGGTATTCCCAATTTCTCAAGAGAGGAAGCTTTGGGATGGTTTTGGTGCTAGGTTGGGCTAGTTGGGGTTTGTGGTGTGGTCCTTTTTGTATGTGTAAGCGACCCCTTTTGTGGCTATGGGTCTTAGTAGGTTGATGCTTGGGTTCTTTTTTGTAGTAGGGGCGTGACCCCTTGGTTTTGCAGATTGTCAATCTGCTCCTTGGTTGTAATACTTTTCTTTCAAAGCAATATAATACTCTATGTTATCGATAAAAAAAAAAAATGTCTATAATGATCTCTTTTATATATAAGAGTCATTTTACAATAATATCAAGTCAGCTTACAAAGTTTTTACAATAATAAACAAAATATAATATAACAAAATCCCATCGGCCTCTATGCCGGTAAACTTCCTTTCTTTGTGCCAGTGTCGGTGTCCCGAGTGCCGGTGTAGATTGTGTTCGTTGATGTCGGTGAACTATCTTGCCGGTGTAAAGCCTTGCCAGTGTAATGCCTTGTCGGTGCCATAGGATTGTAAGGTTGCCATCAATGACAAAACCTTCAATCACCTACAATGTCTCATTGAAGTGTGCATATGCCAACAATCTCCCCCTTTGGCATTGATGGCAACACTCATGAGAAATTTCAAAAGTGTATCCAAAAATGTGAAGTCAAAAAAATGTTACCAAAAATGTGTGTGCTCCCCCTGAGCATATGATTCCTATGATGTTGAATTTTCTCATCCCACTACTCCCCCTTTGGCATCAATGACAAAGGTTGTCAAGATGTCAGTAGAGTTTGTAGTTTCAACCTTGTAACTGGGTAGTTAAAATTTGAAATAGATCCACCAAAATCAGGTTTATACTCTCCATAAACTTTTTACTATCTCTTATTGATGTCTCTGTTCTTTTAGTTGTACCGGTGAGATGTTGCAAATGCTTTGCGGGTATTTTCTGTCCCTGTATTAGTGCCTCAGATATTTCCTTTCATAATGATGCTAGATAGTCCAATCTTGGACTCAATTTTAATCTTAGATGCTTTGTCTTATTCACTATTCTCTCCTTTTCTCTTTCCAATTTAAGTAATTCTTCCTCAAAATTTGTTATCTTCTGTTCAAAAACTGATAATGTATCAGGTGAGTTAACAAAATTATCTGCAAGTTTATTGATTTCATCCTGTACCTTGCTCATCTTCTTATCTATATCTACAGTCAAAAATTTTGTCTTACAGGTGTCTTTGTATAGAGTTTTGTACTCTTTCAATAAATTACACAGTTCCGGTAGAAGTGTGTCAAAATCTCTAGTACACTTCTTTATCTACTCATCAAAGAATCTTTGCTTTTCAATTTCCAATTTATCCTTCAATGTTTCTTCCTTTATTTTCTCAATGTTTTCTGTGATATATTTACACAAGGTATCAAGTTGTCCTAAAGAATCTTTATTGTCTATATTACAGTTAGGAGCAATTACCTTCAAAAATGGTATGGTGTCATCTATTGCCTTATAAGCTTGTGAGCTGCAATCTGTTATCTTTTTAATTGAATCTAAGAGTACCTCAGTCACATTAGTTGATTTGAAGCCTAATGATGAGGAACCTGCATTCTGAATATCGTCGGTGGAAGTAACCAAGCTTGTATTGACCTCTGGTAGGTCTGTTTGTGTTTGCATTTCCTTAAGCAATGGTTTGTGTACTTCACCAGTTGTCGGTGACACTGTTTCCTCATGAACCTGTTCCTGTTCCGGAGCCTTTTGCTCTGTTTGTTTCTCTATTTGTTGCATTGTCTCAGTCTGAGTCTGAGACTCTACCTGTTGCTCTTTGTCATTTGTCAGTTTCTCTTGTGTGTTTTTCAGTTTGCTCATCTACCGGAGGCTCACCTGCCATGTTAGTCTTATCAGCTATATCTTTGTCTACCACAATGTTGATCTTTTGAGTATCAACATCCACTGTATATAAGACTTCAGGATTAGGATTAACATCCTCTACATCCATACTTTCAACTGTCGGTTGATCTTTTGTTGTCGTTGTTGTTACTGGTGGAGTATTCAAAGGAGGTAGTGGGGATAAGTTGTCTTTAACTTTTATACTCGGAGGTCCACCAACCTTTCCTTTACCCTTGTCTCTTTCCTTTTGATATACCTTTATTGGTTTGGGGTTCCGGTATTCCTCCTGTTTTTCTTTTTCTACTAGGAAAATGTCCCATGCATTTTTTGTCTCTTCAGTCACCTCATTAACTCTTCCAACCATTAAAGCAATGTGTCGGTGTGCAGTAGAAAATACTGACCGGTTGGCTTCAACAATTAAGTCATCAATTTCTTTGGGTGAATTGACTGGATATATAGCAAGTAGCTTTTCTATCTTGATTTTCTTGTCAAGTTCTATTACTGCTTGTCTCCTTGCTTCCTATCTTTTGAATAGTTCATCTGGTACTTCATCTACAGAGTGTCATATAGTTTCTCTATATTCTTCAATTTCCCTTCCTCTGTAATTTCATTCAACAGTATATCAAGAGGGACCAAGTCCTTATTTGTCCTCTTCTTCTTTTCGGGTGTCATTTTCTTCTTCTTTGGTGTATTCTTTCTTACCGGAGATCTCACTGCTTGTTGTTTTTGTCTTGTCCTCCTAGGTGAGGGTGTGGTTGCCGGTGAGGGATCTCTTTTCCTTACAACTCTCTTGAAAGTTGTAGGCATGTCATTCTCTGAAGATGTGCCTACCGGTGATAGGTGACTTTCAGGTTGTCGAGCTGCTAACTCATCTTTTGTTATACCGGTTTGTTCCATTACTTTATCCTTGATTTCCTTTGCTTGCCTAGAACCTTTTCTTACAGCTGCCTCAACCTTTTTCACTCTTTTCTTAGATTGTATTTGGCTTTCAATAGTTTTTGCACTACCAAATACTTCTTCCTTAGGTTCTTTAGGGGCTTCCAGAAGTGCTTTAGCATAAGTTTCAATTATATGATCATTTGTTTCGTAGCCCATCTCCGTTACCCAAACTTTCCTAGGGATGACTGCTTCCATCCAGATCTCATCCTTCTTGATTACAAAGCATATTTCATATTTATATTTGTCAACAATCTTTTGTGATAATCTAATTCTTTTCTTCATTTTGGCCTTAAGTGCTTGAAAGAAATCATGGATGTTGTTTTCCTTATCTTCTCGCATATTATTGAATAGTTTTGTTAGTTGTTTACCTACCGGTATATCATATCCAAGTTCTTTGTAGCCTATATCGGGAACCTGTTTGGTTATATGTAGCATCAGACATACTAACAGATTTCCAAACCTGAAAGTTCCTTTCTTGTCCTTCTTAATCTTGCCTAAGTTGTCAATTAATTTGTCCTTCAACCACTCACATATATCAGTCTTTGCATTATCTGTGACCATGTCATAAGCACTCTTAATGCATAGACTTGACACTGAATTGAGTCTGTTTGCATGAGTTGCCTTATATCCTAATATCATGCTGATAAATCTTACATTAGTATCTTTTACATCATTGACTCTTAAGGACCTTTTATCAGATGTGGCACCAGTTAACTGAGTAACTAGGTCATTGGAAACCTTCTTAGTTTTGTCTGGTCTTTTACCGGTGGTCCGTAACCCTATGACAGCTTTCACAGCTTCCTTAGTGATTTTGTGAATTGCATCTAACCAGAAAAATTCACCATGTACCTTGCTTAAGACTATCCTAATCACATCCTTGGGAAATTCAGGAATGCTAAGGATCTCTGTAAATCCTAGGGTTTCAATGATCTTATTTTCCGGTTTCACATTTCCGGAGTTATCACATATGACAGTTTTAAACATGGTTTTAATCTCTTCATCTCCTAGTTCCTTAATGTTGCAATGAATTTAAATTCTGGGGTCTTCAACATAAACAACTCCATTAGGAATTTGAGAAAAAGCACCTAAATTATCATCTTTCTTTGCTACTTCGGGAACTAATTGAAATACGGGCCTAGGTCTTTTTATAACTTCGACAACAGTAGGATTTTTTATATATTCAAGTGCAGAGGTGGATGCCATGATAAAATACCTTTTACTACCTTTAGGATGGATGATT
Source organism: Cryptomeria japonica (assembly GCF_030272615.1). NCBI lineage: Eukaryota > Viridiplantae > Streptophyta > Pinopsida > Cupressales > Cupressaceae > Cryptomeria > Cryptomeria japonica. The sequence goes on from NC_081407.1 coordinate 13,119,066, forward strand.
GCTTGAAGTGTTCTTGCCTCTTGCTCGAAATGCCTTAGCTTGGAATCTTCGCGCTCTTCGTAGGTTTGAAATCTCGGTGAAATGAAATGGAGCCAAAACCTCAAATTTATAGTGTTACTTTGCCATCTACCACATTAAATGCATGCTGGTTAAGTATTCACTTAACATTGTCTGTCGGTAATAAGTAATTTCCAACTTCTCATCTCTAACCGAGGGAATTATAGCACATGTGTCATTAGATTGCCAAACCCTCAAGGAAACTTTCTTCAATTGGATGAAGAACTTATTGTCGGTGGAGCACTGCTCTGTCTTGTCGGTGAAGCATCACTCTATCATGCCAGTGAAGCATTGATTGGTTCTACCGGTGGAGGAGTATTCCCAATATTTAGATCAGCTTTTCTAATCCATTGCTTTGAGAATTCTTGCTTAACCTCTTCAACTTTTTCTTTACCCTTCAAGCTAGAACTTTTGTTGTCTGTCGATGATCCTTTACTTCTGTAGAATTTTGCAATATGCCCAATCTTGTTACATGCATAACAAGTCACATTATTTTTTTGAATAGCTTTTCCATAACCTATGCCGGTTTGTGTTCTGCATTGATTAGATAAATGTCCAAATCTTCCACAAACATAACATCTCACATTCATTCTGCAATTTTCGGAGTTGTGACCAACTTTGTTGCATTTAGAACATTGACCGGTGGGTGTGTTGATATTTTGATAATTTCTAAATCTACATTCATTTTCTCTATTGCCATACTTATTACAATTAAAGCATTTTCCATTGAATTTATAAGCATTAGGCTGCCTTACCGGTTTGCTATGATCCTATGTGTTTGCAGTACCAGAGCTTTCTCCAACCTCAAAGCCAATTCCAGAAGTGTCACCTTTAGGTTTTTGATTCTTCAGTAAGGTGCCAAGTTCCTCTGAGCTTTTCTTGAATTTTTCTTTATGTTGATTTGCAATTTCTAGTTCTCTTTCTAAGACTTCTTTCTGTCTCATCAGTTCATTTGATTCATTCTGAGTGTGCACCAGATCTGTCTTCAACATGTCATTTTCATAGCCAAGTCTTGTGTTCTCATTTGCTGCATCACTTAGTCTTTTGGTCAATTCTTCTTCATTCTTCTTCCTATCTTCAATCTCTTTACAAAATCTCATAGTCATATCCTGCATCTCATTCTTTGTAGTTATGTTCTCCAATTTCAGCTTGCTTAACATATCATTAAGTGATTCATTTTCATCATTTTCATTTTGCATCTTTTCACAAAGTTCTCTTCTCTTGTTTCTTGCAATAGTAAGATTCTCTTGGAGTGCCTGAATGATATCTTGAGCTGCTTTTAGATCATCTTCTAGTTTGATGTTTTTCAATTTCTCTACATCATAGTCTGAAAGAGCTGCTTCAAGTTGCTTCATCAGATTTTCCATCTTTACCGGTGTCAAGATCTTCCTCAAGCTGTTAGGCTTCTGAAAATAGTGGACCAAGCTTTGATACCAATTGCTAGGAATCCCACAGATATTGAGAGGGGGGGGGGTGAATCAATATCTAACTGATAATTAGAATTGCTCAATTTAAAACATGTAGAACATATTATAACAATGTACCGGTATGCAAGAAATAATGTAATGAACAGAATTAAAAGCATCCACATGAAAAGCACACCATAAAACAAGGATTTAACGAGGAAACCCGGTGTGGGAAAAACCTCGGTGGGATTTGTGACCCGCAATATTCACTTACTGGCCAATAAGAGAATATTACTTACAAGAGGGGCCTGCACATGCAGGAAGGCCAATTGCCTAGAGCTCATTGCTTAATGGGAAGTCTCATTGACTTACAATGTGGATTATACAAATCCAATAACTTGTACTGCTTTACAATAGCATCTATAATGCTTGATCCAGTACCGGTTTGTGCTTTGTTCTTTACATAAAACCTCTAACCTATATTTCGCATGATAGGTCTGCCTAATATCTTCTTCTTTTCGCTTACATCACCTTTTTTTTTAACTTCTTTCCTTACTTGCAAAATGTCTATAATGATCTCTTTTATATATAAGAGTCATTTTACAATAATATCAAGTTGGCTTACAAAATATAATATAACAAAATCCTGTCGGCCTCTATGCCGGTAAACTTCCTTTATTTGTGCCGGTGCCGGTGTCCTGAGTGCCGGTGTAGAGTGTGTTCGTTGATGTCGGTGAACTATCTTGCCAGTGTAATGCCTTGCTGGTGCCATAGGATTGTAAGGTTGCCATCAATGACAAAACCTTCAATCACCTACAATGTCTCATTGGAGTGTGCATATGCCAACATTAATGAATATTGATGAATGTTGTGTGTTAATGAATGTTATATGTTAATGGATTTTATGGGATATTAATGGATGAATGTTATATTTTATTAATGGTAGAAAGAATGAATGAATGTTAGATGTTGACAAAGAATTTAGAGTGATGTTAGGGGGGGAGGGGCCAAATGAGCTTTCACCTTTACATGGTTGGCCCTGTTAAGTAGAGAATATTAAACTATTCTCAAAACAAAGTGAAGCTCAATAAGATAACACAATTTTTAATATTTTATTATGTTGCACAGTTAATCTTATTGAAAAAGGTATATTGAATCTTAATTGCAGGGTCCAACAAAGCCAATACGAACAACAACACCACAAGTTGTTGGGTATAATGAACTCCCATATTGTCTTGTATTTACACTAACACTATGAGTTGCTTCTAGTGTTGATATCGGCCATGGCGCGAGTGAAAAAGTTGTGAATATGCCTCATCCTTGTAAGTTTTTTATTAGTTGACATTTTCCTTAGCATTTTTTAATATTCCTCATCATTTTCTCTACCACTGCATTCTATGGCATTGTATTTGATTTGTTCTCTATACTCACATGACCTTAATAGTCCTTTTGAATATAATCTTCAATGATACCAATGAGGGACTGCTCTCAATTGATTGTTCCAAATGGCTTTGGCACCTCATTACTATTCTAAATACCTTGTAGCAAACTATGTTTTCTCTTATGTTGAAATAATCTCAATCACTGTCTTATGTTTGTCTATAAATGGTGTTCATTAGTTATTTATTGTTTTTGATGGTTCATTTAATTTCCATCCAATGTGATTGTTGATATCTAGCTCTATAAATGATCCTTATAATGATTCTCTTCAATGACAAACATCATTGTGTTGTTGATGACCATTTATGATTGCTACTTATTGAATCTATCTCTTTCTGATAAGTTTCTTTCTTGTATATAATAGTGATTCTTGATTGCTACCTATTGAATCTAATGCTTGATGTTATTCTATATGCTATCAATCATTGTTGGTAAAAGCCACTGACCTGCCTTTGCTTGTACACTAGTCACCAAGCTTGGTGTTGTTAAAAGAAACCATACTTTCATAGTAGGAACCACAGCCAATATTGTTTTACTAGAAAATTCCTTGGTACTAGAGCCACAAAATAGTCTTTTGATGTTCTATCACTAATCTTTTGATGGTCGATCACTAGTCTTTTGATGGTTGATAACAAACTCTTATTTATTGATCTTGTCAGTATATTTGAAGCCTTGAAGATTTGCATTTGATGTTGCTCTAATACTATTTGATTTTGAGTTGTTTATGCCCTTAAATTCTTGTAACCTCCACTCTAATACTGGCAAATAATTTTAAATCCACCTCTAGTCAAACATGTCTAGACCTAGGACTATGAACCTTTGTCTTCCTATTGCTTACTATGTTCGATGTTTTTCACTGTGTATATTTGTATCATTGCACTCAAAATGGAGAATGGATTATGCTATCACTATTTCTATCACCAAGTCTTCTCTTTGGGAACTCTTTATGTGAAGCTTTCCTATCAATATGTCATAAACATGCCTTGTGAAGGGGCTTAGTTTTTGTGTGGGATTTCTCTTCACTGGTGAAAGGCTCATGATTTTATTTGTCATTGTGAAGGTTTGACAATATTTCTTCTTCCATTATCAAAATCTTCTCATGGCACCATTTTATCTTTTCTTGCTAATGATTTCTTGAATACAATAGTACTCTTATTCATTATTTGGGACTGTGAAAGACAGTGATCAAATTATATGAACCTTAATATCTCCCTTGAAGACTGCTCTAGCTTTGAAGGCCAAACAAATTCTCAGGTTTGATTTCTCTTTTGTTAGGTCCGAGAACACAATTCTAGTGGTTGGGAATGAAGTTGGACTAGCAAATATGGACTGAGAATAAGTTAATGTTGTGTCTAGTGCATTGGAGATGATACTTCAAATCTAAACTAGCAATATAGCCCCCTCAATGGTGCCACAAAATCCCCCAACAATGGCGTCAAACATGAATTTAGACAAAATTGCCCCTCTACTAGGAATGGTGTCAAATGCAAATGTTCACAAAGCTAATAATGGATCCCCCAAAATGATATCGCCAGCCCCCCAGATCTTTATCTTCCCAAACTAGACATATCCCTTCCATGTCGATGTAGATGGATCCAAAATAGAGATATGGGCAATTCTAGCACAACCTAGAGGAAACAAATACTGCCCCATAGCCATCGCACATAAGAAACTCTCACAAATGGATACAATTATACAAAAAAAAAAGAGGCCTTAGTATTGGTGTATACAGTACCAAAATTTAGACACTATTTGCTCTCTACATTTATATTTTATACTCAAGATGAACCATTGAATTATTGCTTAAACAAACTAGTAACACAAAGAAGAATATGCAAATGACTCTACTCTTTCAAGAATTCGATTTGAACCTTATGATAAAAGCAAGGAAAAACAATCATGACCCCATCTATCTTTCTACAATCGAAACTAAAGAACCAGATCACTACAAAGATCTCACTAGCACAAATCTATTTAGAGTAACTATGGTATCATTAGAGGATGTAGCAACTTTACTATGCTAAAATATGAAAAAATCTCAATCCTTTCAATTCTTGTTGTTTCCATTCTCGACACATTTTAGTGTCTTGAATTATCTTAGTAGCTTTCTTTATTTTTTTAAATCGCTTGATAATTTATGCTATGCTGATTAGTTTTAATTCATTAAAATATTTTTGTTAATTTTTTAATTAATTTAGAAGCTTTATAGAAGTTATATCATTTATCACATTTAACGTCAGCATTGTCTTCAAGTTGTTTTATGTCACGTTCATTTTCTTTAGTTATCATTTTGCATAGTCATAATTAATTAGTTCCATTTGCACAATTAATTTATTTTCTATCTATTAGTCTATTAGATCATTATTTTATTTTATTGAAAAAATTATCCAAGTTTGTTTGATTAAATCATAGTGAATTTAATTGAACATTTGCATCATTTATAAAAAAATTATATAACAATCTATAAAACATCCCTACATGTAGATCAAATGCCTCAATATCATATATATACACAATGTCTCATTTATACAAAAATCATCACCATTGTATCAAAATTCAGTTTCTATAAATATAATATCATGTACAAAAATTTGCATCGATGTGTGTAGCTTGCTAACCCCTCTAATAGTGTTGTTACATATGTTAGCGGTGGGAATTTTCTAATGGAGGCTATAGATCAATAGTATCCACTAGATGCACTCTATGATGCCCTTCATGGGTCTCTAAGATCACCCCTCAACCATCTGATATTTTCTTTAAGGCCTAGCTCCTACTCTCTAAAAGTTGCAACATGATCTATCAACTCCTATACTTTAGGAAGATCGAGGTAAGTGGGGATAGCAATCTATTCTCTCTAAAAATATCCACACATCTAATCAAACTGGCTCTATATAATTTCATGTGTCATCTCAACAATCTCTACTCTCATCATGACTTGGTCTCACTCTCCCTTGAGTGCAATAACTTTCACCATGAGATGATATTTGTATGTAGTCATTGCCTACACATTTGATACTCTTTGATCTTTTTTAGAAATGAGTGTAGATAGCTTTATAGTCCTTTGACTCTATCACACCCTAGACTCCTCATATGTCACTCAAATATGTGAGATGGGCTAAAAAATCTCTAGGTGTGGACCAACAATTTGTTGTGATGTATATTCAAGTTGCACTGCTCTCTTCAATTATATAATGGTGACCATCTTAGCGATGAGTCAATTGATAAACCTGAGTCACTCTCATGTCTTCATTACAAAATGTAAATAAATATTTGTATCAGTATATTACCATGTATCACAAGAACAATGCATGAAAGATTATATTCAAAATATACCATGTATATAAACAAAAATATCATAAATGGTATATCACATATTTCATTGATCTAAGAGTTTGGATCTTGAGTAAAAGGTGGCCTCAAAAGAGATACAATGGTAGTCATAGATGATAGAGTAGAGGATCTCACAATGGCTGCATCGCTCGACCCCCTCTCTCTTCATCTAGCTTAGCATGTTTTCCAATATAGATAGTGCTATTAATCTAGGTTATAATCTAGGCCTCTCCTCTACTATATTCTCCTTGTTGTTGATGCTCTACTCCTCACTGAACCCCTATACACTAGGATCTCATCTAGGATAATCCATGAAAAAATGGGTGTCAATCCAGTAGTATAACACCATGTGATGTAGCTTAGAGTCACCCCTACATCATTTGCATCCAAAATTGCAAAAGTGTCATCTCCCTTGTTGTCTAAGTCACTCAATTTGATTTTAGAGACAATAGGATGAGGTGAATTACCTACCCTCATAATGATATGTTATGAGAACATGTAGGTAGGTATAGGTATATGAAATTGTTACACTTTCCCAAACTACCTCATCACTTGCTCATAGTAGAAGGGCATCATAATGTAATCATATCTATCAAAAAGTAATTAATCTATTCTTAACCTAGAAAGTTATCTCAAAAAATTTGGCCATAATCACATCTATATATAAGCCCTCCATATAATTTGTGTGCTATGTAGCCTATCTAATTTTATCTAAAGAAGTAAAATGTTGAATCTCCAGTCTCTGGTATAATGGATAAGTGTGAGGTTAGGGCATACCCAATAAGATATGGCCCAGAAAACCAACAATTCTTGTGTGCATAATATGCTCAAAGATCCACATTTGAAGTAGTGTACAAGCCATTAGGCTATGGTCTTTGTGATACATGAAGCAACCGAGATCAACATGCAAGTTAATAAACATGCCCCATCCCCACTCAAAATATCTAGCTCTCCTCCATAGCTAGGATGGAATTAATGAGGCCCCCATCTAGGTGTGTGCATATTCTATCCATTACCACTCACATGGATATGGTCACAATCATGATGTGTCTCACCAAAGGCATGAGAATTGACCCCTAGTCAAGCCATCTCACATAAATATGACCATAGTACCACTTTCTATCACTCAATGGAGATCATATTGTTTCCCCTCCTATACAATGATTAGTGATCTCTACTTCTTAATTGTAATGATATGACCTCATATGGATAATCTCAATATTTTGTAGATATCCTCCAAGGTCACCATCATCTCCCTTATCAAGAACATGATGTGGATCTGTGTACATCAAATTGCTCCATAAGTTCCTCTAGCATAACAAAGCTCCAATAGATCCCCACACATTAAAGGAGTGAGATATAATCTATCGAGAACTTATTGATGATTGGCTTCATACACCAATCACACTATCATTCTAGTCTTCCTTTAAAGCTCTACCACATTCTATCACACCATTCAAATATAACAAGAGCATCCTCATCAAACCAACAATAAGATGGGTGATATTAAATGTGCAAAGAGTGTACCACCTTCTCATCCCTTTGGTCTTTCCTCTACTTTAAAGTTTCTTTTTACTTTAAGGATGCCTTGGAAACATCCAACTTGTGATTTAGTGAAAATTTAGTTGGTTTTCCCATATATTTGTATATGAATTAGTAGTCTTGTTATTTATGACATTAATCACACATATGTCCACCTTTTTCTAATCACATATAAAAAATAATAATTGTATGATTAATGGGAAATTTGAAGACTTGTTCCTTTCATCTTAGTCAACAACATTTGTCACATAGACATCCTTTTCCTTCCTATATAAGCTCACATTAATCACATCTTGCATATTACTCTAGTTCTAGTTGAAGCAACAAAAAAACAATCAACATCTTCAATGATAAGGTTTACTTGTAAGGATGAAAAACTCTACTACATACTCCTTACGCCTCTAAATTCAAGAAAGGTTAGTGTCCTTATCATGCAAGGGCAGAGGAACTAGTACTTGAACAAATTGACTTCATAACCATGGGTACTTACATCAAATAATGGAGAACCTCATTCTTTTATGGAGGATGAGATGACATATTATTTGTCTATGACTAAGGTTGTATGTGTTCTTGTCACGTTGTTCTGATTAATTGAAAAACAGGTTTTAAGGACCCGAAACCATTACAACATAGTTATAAAGAAAGATGAGAAAATAGAGTCCACATACAGAGTGGCTGGTCAAAAGACCAGCGAACAAAAAAAACAGCTAAACAACAAAAAATAGCAAAGAACCCAAAGAGACACTACATGGTAATTTTCTTTAGAAGATCCTCTACCTTAGTCACTAGCTCAACATAGGTCGCCCCAACTGCTTTTAGCTCCTCCAGGTCCTTATTCACATTCTTTTCCTTCCTCTTTCCATGGGTGCGGGTTCTGGGACCTTGGGCTTCCCCTGTTCCTTATGCATCCAGGTCAATTTCCTGGGTTTCCTTTTCGTCATCAAGTTTGCTGATGAGGGTATGGGTGTTGTTGGCTGAGATTTTTAGAATGTTGAGGCTCTGCTCCGCAATGTTCTTGAGGCACTCCTCTATCTTGTCCACTTTGGCAAATGTGTCCGAGAGCGTTTTTTCACTTGTTTCCTCCAGGGTCTTTCTATCCTGTATCTCCTTTTCAATTTTCTCAAACCGGGGATTAAAGGCATCTCTGATGTCTTCCGCTTTAGCAATTGTGTTCTTCAGATCTTTGATATAATTGGCCATAGTGTTCCCCTCTCCAATGTTAATAGTCTCTAGTATCAGGACTCTGTTGTAGAGATTTTTGTACTCATCCGCAGTTTTCTTATTCCCATCAATAAGCCATTCTATGGTTTTCATAAAACCCTTCAAGGCCTCGGGAGGTGGACCAGGAGAAGGAGTCACATTTCCAGGGGTTGTCTGTTCATCTTTAGAGATATGGAGGGCAGAAATAGTATTGGCGGCCCTGAGAGTCTCCTCCATAGTCTCCATATACAGGCTTTGTTCAGCTTCCAGGGCCCTTGTTTTCTTGTCCTCTTTCCGTTTCTTGCCGGTCTCCTCTAGTTCTTTGCCAGTCTCCTCTATTTTCTTTTGCTTCTTCCTGGGCTGGGCTTGGTTCTTACTTTTTTCCTTCAGCATCCCCTTAGGGTTCTTCTTCTCCTCAGGGACATCAAAGTACTCTTCTTCCGAGGAAATACTAATCAAGGGTTTGCTTTGGGGTTTTTTGCTCTTAGAAGAAGAGGGTCTTGATTTCCTCTTCTTACTACTCTCATACTCTGAGTCGTCAGAGCTTTCCTCATTATCAGTCGAGGAATCATTGTCTGATTCCTCCTCCTCCAAGAAATCAGAATCAGACAAATCTTCTTCGGAATCCACATAGAGCTGCATTCAATTGAATTTACTGGCCTTTAAATGGTCATAAATGAGGACCATAAGTCCCTGGTGCATTGCAGTATCACCCCAAGGATTTTCTTTATAGGCTTTTAGGGGGGCATTCATAGAATAGAGCAAGAAGTAAGGGAAATTCACCTTATCATTATGCATAAAATGATTTAAGAGGACAAAATGATACCCATACACTTTCATAAACCTACCATCTAGCGTTATATACTTCATTAAAACAAAGAGAATTTCCCGCCAGGGTTTTGCAAAAGCCCTAGGCGGGTAATAGGTTTTACTCAACTTTACCAGTCTTTTCTTCTCTTTCTCCATGACCGAGTACCTTTCAATGGCTTCCCTATTGACCTTCCTGTCTCTGTAGAAGTTGCAGCCCTCCCTTTTGAGCCTCGTGGCTTTAGCTATTAAGTCTTCGTCAATTTCCACTAGTCGGTCGCCCATTTTAAGCATGCCCTTCTTCCAATTTTTGCAGAAGAAGCTAGTTATCTTTCCATCCCAACCATGGAGTCTCTCAATGAAGCTTGAAAGACCACCCTTCTGCAAGATTTCCCACACCTCTTCTTTCTGTTTCCACTCCTTGCAACTGCTTGGCTCATATCTTCTTCTGTTTCCGCCCATGGTGTCGTTTCTCACAGTCAAGTTTAGATTACAGAATTGGTGAAAAAGAAAACTTTTCGAAGTTAAAACAAAAACCCAGAAAGAGTGCGTAGAAATAATGATTTGATGGGTTATAACACACGTTCTGCTGGCTTTGATATTATAATGAGTAATTCCCTCATTATAGAAGTAACTCGAAGTGCTTACTTCAGTACTTATCATAATTGCCCTGTCAATCAAGAGACTTTGGGGTACTTCGATATCTTTCATTAATTATGATTTGTCTGACATCTTCGGGGAGACCGCTCTTACCTGTCCACGTGGTAATCGTCTCATTCTTAACAACCACGTTTGTAGCCCAATCAGCAAAACAGTTGGCCTCCCGATAAATATGGGATATGTGGCATTTTTTGAAGGTTCTAATGATATCAATGGCAGAAAAAATTATATTATGAATCGACCAAGAGGGCTTTGAGGTCCCATTGAGACACTTAATTATATTATTGGAATCCCCTTCTATCCAGAGATAGGGACAGTTCCATTTTTTGGCTAGAATAATGCCTTGAAGGGCTGCCATAGCTTCCGCTTTATGATTGGTTTGAATGCCAATAGGGACAGCAATCATACCTTTGCATATGCCTCTGTCATCTTTGAGAATAGCTCCACAGCCTGAGGGACCTGGGTTTCATTTGGTTGCTCCATCAAAATTGATTTTGAGCCAACCTTGGGGAGGGGTTTGCCATTTAACTTCAAGCCTTTTATTATAACTGATATTATGACCATCAATGATCTTCATATTCCAAGCTCTTAAGATATTTGACTCCAAGGAGTTGTTAGAGTAACAAGATACCTCCATAATTCCCATATTTTCCTGAATAGCCCTCTGAATTTTCTGAAAAACAATGTCTTGATTTAAGGACACATCCCTGAATATTCGGTTGTTTCTTTCCTTCCAAAGACCCCACAAAATGTGTGGAAGAGAGAGTTGCCACATACATCTCAGAAAAGAGTTGGTCCAATGAATTTTCCGGGAGGAGAACAAATCTCTGATGTTACTGGGAAACACCCAAGCTAGACTAAAGCTCTTGAGGAAGCTTTCCCAAACAGAGGTTGAGAAAGAACAGTGGAGGGCAAGATGGTCCACTAACTCTTCCTCTTGAAAGCACAACACACACCTGTTTGGAAGGGCAAAACCTCTGCATTTTAGGTTGTCAATAGTAAGGATCTTATTCTGGAGAATAGTCCAGAAGAACAAATTGATTTTGGGAGTGAGACCTTTTAACGAAGCTTTAGACCAGAAGGGATTCATAGGAGGGGAAGGGGAGAGGATACAATAAATCAAAGATACAGTAAAAATACCTTTGGGGTTATATTTCCAGATCAGGGAATCCTCTTCCTTATTCAGCCAAATAGTAGACAATTGGGTTTTGAGCTTAAAGAGACTTGGATGAATACTATCAATGGTCTACCAGTTGTTCCCATTCCAGTAATCTGCCACTAAGGTACCAAAAGAGCCAATACAGGAGGGGGCATGGGAAGCCCACTCATAGAAATCCATAAGGGGTTTGTCAAAAAGCCAGGGATCCTCCCAGAATCTAACTTTTTTGCCATTTCCAATTTTCCATGTCACCCCTTTAGCAATCACATCTTTACATTTAGAAACATGGTTCCAGATATGTGATCCATTTATGCTGATATCCGAATTAAGAAAAGAAGAAAGAGAAGATGGCAGAAGAGAATACTTACTTCTCCAAATTTTGCACCATTCAGAATCAGAGTGAAACCATCTCCAAGCTTGTTTAGACAAGAGAGCTTCATTTAAAGTGCGAATCCTCCTGAGCCCCAGACAACCTTTGCTTTTTGGCTTGCAAACCTGATCCCATGCCACCAAGGACATTCTTTGCTTTTCCTCAACCCCAGACCATAGGAATCTTCTTTGAATTTTCTCAATAGCTTCAGCATACTTGACTGGAATTCTGAATAAACTCAGAGCATAAATGGGAATACTTTGAAGAGTAGCCTTAAGGAGAAGGAGCTTACCAGCTTGACTTAAGAGAGCCCCTTTCCAACCTGAAAGTTTTTTGTGAAATTTATCAACCAGCGAACTCCAATAGGAGTCAGGGGGGGCAATCCCCATGGGGAGACCAAGGTAGGTGGCAGGAAGGTCAGCAATTTTACACTCCAGAATTCTGTTGATCCTTTGTTGTCTTCTCTCCAGTGTATTAATGAAAAAGACATCACTTTTGGCCCAATTAATAAGCTGCCCCATAGTAGAAGCATATTTACACAAAGTACTCTTTAGAACTTTAGCTTCTGAGATGCTTGATTCCCCCATAATTATTGTATCATCAACAAACTGCTGGTGTGAACAAATAAGGTCAGCAGAAGAAGGTTTGAGGCCCTTAAAGGATCCTATCTACACCAAGTTTTCCATGGTCTGACCAAAGCATTCTGCCAAAATAATAAAAAGGATGGGGGAGATAGGATCTCCTTGCCTAAGACCTCTCAAAGCTTGGAAAAAGGTTGAAGGGGAACCATTGACAAGGACAGCAAAGGACACAGAAGTAGTAAGTTGGGAGAAAAGATCCACAACTCTTGGGGCAAACCCAAAGGAAGAGAGAACTTTCTGAAGAAGAGACCAGTCAACCCTATCGTAGGCTTTGGAGAGGTCGAGCTTAAGGATGAGGCCCTGCTTCTTTGCTTTATCAAGAGAGTGAATATTCTCATGAACAGTAATAATGGAATCAAGAATTTGTCTTCTAGGAACAAACCCATTCTGCTGGTGTTTAATTAAAGCCGGGAGAATAGACAAGAGTCTAGAAGTCAGGACCTTAGATATGATCTTGTAAAAGGAATTGCAGAGGCTAATAGGTCTGAACTTATCCAAAGAGTCAGCCCCTTGAATCTTGGGGATGAGAGCAATAAAAGTACCATTGATTTCCTTCAAGAGTTTTCTAGCCCCAAAGAATTCCTTAACCCCATTAGCAACATCAGTCTCGATAATTTCCCAAAACTCTTGAAAAAAGAGCATTGGGAAACCATCAGGACCAGGAGCTTTGTTTCCATCAAAGGAGAAAACAACATTTTTAATTTCTAAGGTGGAAGGAATGGAAGAGAGAAATACATTATTTTGGGCATCAATGAGACGAGGAATGTTCTGGAGAAAAGAGGACTAAGCTTCAGCATCCAGACTTTGATCCCTCGTTAGGAGGTCCGAGAAATACCTCTTAGCTTCATTCCTTATTTCATCTTCCTTGACCAACTCCCCACTGTCCACAACTAACTTGTTAATCCTATTGGCTGCTTTATGTTTGATGGTTGACATATGGAAGAATTTTGTATTCCTATCTCCTTCTTTGAGCCACATGCATCTCGATCTTTGCTTCCGGAACATTTCCTCTTTAGCAATAATGTCATGGTATTTCTTTAGAATCTCATTCTCCTCAGCAATAGAAACAGTACTGAAACCATCCTTCTGGATCTGGTCCTGTATTTCTTTAAGGTTTTCCTAAATTTTACTCTTAGCCTCAAATATATTCCCAAAGTTGTTCTTATTCCAGATTCGAATGTTGTCCTTCACACTTTTGAGCTTCTTAACAACTTTGAACATTGTCGTTCCCTCAACTTGGATACTCCACCATTTTTTAATATATATTTTAATGTTGGGGTGAAGAGTCCACATTTTTTCAAATCTAAAGGGATAGTTTTTTCTTCTATTGATCGGATCAACATTGAAAGTGATTGGAAAGTGATCAGAACCAACCTGAATATGTGCAGACAAAGAACATAAATACTGACTGTACCAATCATCAAAAATTAGAGCTCGGTCAAGGCGCACTTGAATAAGGTCATTACCATTTCTTCTATTAGTCCAAGTGAAATTACAACCCTGTATCTCCAAATCATTAAGAGCTAAGGAATAAATAAAATCCATAAGGGCCATCCTACTTTCCAGCTGAGGAGGACTGCATCCAAATTTTTCCTCCTCTTTCAAAGGCGTATTGAAATCCCCCATAACCATCCAGCTTAGATTTTTGAAACTTTCCCTAGCCTGTCTAATCCTTTTCCAAAAAGAGTTTCTAGCCTTTAAGGTATTAGGAGCATAAATGTTTGTGAGAACCCATGAAAAGCCATCTTTAAGATGCTCAAATTTTATACAAGAAAAATTACTTTCTTGAATAATGACCTGGCCTTTAACAGTGTTGAGATTCCAGATGGTTGCAATGCCTCCAGAAGCACCCTCAGAACTTCCCCCACTAATATTACCATTTTTGAAGAACTTCAAAGATTCAAATTTTTCTCTACTCATTTTGGTTTCTTGAATAAGAAAAATGTCAGGATTGCTATCTCTTATCATATTCCTAATAATATCATGTTTATGGGGATTGTTTAGACCCCTTATGTTCCAAGAAATTATCTTCATAGCTACTTACCAATTCCCAGCTCCTTGAGAGTCTTTTGAGTTCCATCTGCTATGTTCTTGCTGGCCTCCATATCTCTAACTTTGTGGTTAGAGGGTCGTCCTGGGGAAGAGGAGATGTATCCCACATCAACTTGAGCTATTCTACTAGATTTCCTAATCAGGGATGTCGAGGGTGTTGCTGCTTTCTTACTCCTGTGTTTAGGCTACTTCCATTCCATTTCTGACACAGGAGCCACTTCCGGATTGATAAGGATTTTGGAAATTTCATCTTCATTACCCCATTTAGGAGTTCTGGACTCAGTTGAAATAATGTTTGTTGTTCTTGAGTTATGATCCGAATCCGAAAGACTCAATCCCAAAATTGCACACTTTTGGGCTTCTTGAATTTCAGAACTAGGTATTGCTATAGAAGAATCTGTCCTTTCAACTTGTGGATCTAGAATTTCACCTTCCTCAGGTTGATAGTCTCTAGCTTCCACTGCCTTGTTTTCATATGTGTCATCAACCACTCCATCTTTCACATTTGGAGGATCATTCTGATCGTTCAAATCCTTTTTCTAAGTTGTTTTTATGGGACTAGCTTTGGTTGTTTCATTTCTATCTGCTTCCTGTACCGTGGGACTGAAGATAGAGTTTGAGGCTTCCTTCTGTTCCCCCAAAGGAGAAAAGCGATTGGAATTTTCTTCCTTATTTTCTGTGTTTTTAACTTGCCACACCCATTTCTCTAGCACATTTTGGCATTCACTCTGAGGTTTTAACTGATTAGGCTCCACCTTTTGCTTTTTTGGGCAAGATTTTGCCCAATGACCTACCTTTTTACAATGGAAACATGCAAAAGGAATAGTTTCATATTCTATATGTTGCTTCCAAGTTCCCAGTTTTGAAACTAGATCAATCTGTTCTAGCATATCTGCCTCAGGGGCTACTCCAACATAGAACCTTGCATGGGTTAATCTTCTTTTTGAGGCAGTGACTAGGTCTATAGAGAGCAGCTCACCAAAAGAACTTGCTATTCTAGAGAAGATGCTTTCTGCCCAATACTCAAGAGGCAATCCTGGGAGTTTTATCCAAACTGGAACCTGCGCCAGAAGAGAATCATTCATGTTCAATTTCGGATGCCATTTTCTTAGAACCAGGGTTGTCTTTCCCACCATCCAGGGACTCCCGCACAAGATCTTAACCTTATCTTCTTCGCACGAAAAAGAGAAAGACAGAAGACCTTTGGGTAGTGTCGAGACCTCAACGTTTCCTTTAAGGGCCCATTTTCAATTAACAAAGGCCCTAACAACTTCAATGTTTGGGCGCAGACCCATAAATTTCCCTACCAAGGAGTTCGACATACTGTTGATATTATGGTCCAGAACCTAGTCAAGGATGGAGATAGCAAACTTACCACCAGAAGGGTCAGAAATGTTCTTAACAGGAGGAAGGGAGGATTTACCAGTTGGTCTAGTTCCAAAAAGGGAAGACCATTTTTTCCCCTCCCTCCCATTATCCACGAGGTCAACTAGTGGCATGGGCCCCCCATTGGACCCTTCTCCCAGATGCCCAGAAGAATCCGCTGTCACGGCAAACAGAGTACCATCAGACTGTGAGTCAGCAACAGGAACTAGGAAGTCCAGGGGCTTGTCCTTATCGTCAATAGGACCAGCGCCATTGATCTGGCCTCTCTCACCATTGGAACCAGGGTTCCCGCCTTGCTGGAAATTTGAATTTTGAGCTCCCGCTCCCACTCCTCCCATAGCTTTTTCGAGAAAAAATCTTTTTCTTCTTGTCACGTTGTTGATTATTCATTAGATTTTCATTATTTGTTCAATTGATCTACCTGGTTGTGTGCTTGAATTGCTTGAGCTACTTACCAGCTTGGTTGAGTTGCCTAACTATTTGGTTGAGCTACTTGGATGTCTACTTCAGCTTCTTGTCTATGTGTTTTAGCTACCTGCCTGTTTGATTGAACAGGCTTGTCTGTGTAACTAAATTGGCTGGATGTCAGCAAAAGCTGGTTGCTTGTCTATGTTAGCTGCCTATTTGCTTTTTCTTTGACATGTCATCTTTGAATATTCAAAAGAGTCGATTTCTTTGAATCGAAAGTTTTGAGATAATATATGGTCACTAAATTTACTATTTCCCCAACTATTGAATGTGGTCAAGAGTTCACACTTGGCATCGCTTTCATATTTTCCATGTTCTTTGACTGTGCGGTTTGGTGTGTTGGCATCTAGACTAGGAAACGTTTCTGAGTGCACTATTACATGTTTAGCAAATTCTTTTGTGGTGGATTCTATTAAAAAATGCCTCTTTATTCGGTCTAACTCCACCTTTTTTTTGGCTCGATATTTTGGTGAATCATATAAGAGCATATTGTTCTGTCAATAACAGTTGAAGGAGTTCACACTATTTTTGGGGCTGCGATGGTTGGATTTTGTGGCTATTGTACTTCAATCAAAAATTAAGTATACCAACAATTTTGATTAGTTTGAAAGAAGATACGTCAATGCAAAAAAAACTATGCTATGGCCGTTGGCTATAAATTAAAAAGAACATAGACATAGTTGAGATTTTTGTTAAGGATGATAAGATTTGAATGGAGGCTAAAGGGATTACTGGGATGCTATGATTGTGTTAAGTGTGCTCAACCATTTTTAAAGGATATATTTTGAGGATCGAAGTTCTCAAAAATTGATGCCAAGGCTATGATAGTGTTATGCTGTGATATAGAGAAATGTTGTGATAGAGAAGTGTAGTGATAGAGAAGTGTTGTGAAACAGAGACTCTTACAAACTTCAAGTAGAAAAATATTCAAAACAAGAAGTTTTGAGGTCAGTGCCTCTTTTTGGTGGAGTGGGTGCTTCACCAGTGCAGTTTGTGTTTCTCAGAGAGTTGGTGTTGTTGGTGCTCTTTTATGTAGTAAGGGTTGGTATCCATCTGGTTGGTGCCCATTTTTTTTTGTTAATAAAAGCTATTGTATGTCGTGATTTACTATCTGAAAGGATTTTCCACAAAAAAATCAGTGTTTGCATCTTGATGGTTGCTCTCTTTAAATTGTTATGTGTTTTCATACATTTAAAAAGTTTTAAAATCTATGGTATACGTTAGTCCACTATGGTATATATGTTACTCCACTATGTTGGTAAAGTGTTGTAAAAAGGCACGTGTTGTTGTTGAAACTCAAATAAGCTAGCAAAGTCACTTCAGTTGCTACTAAAACATTATGGAAAGGCACACAGCACTACTGGAGTATACATATGGATACCAAAGTGTTGTAAGAAGGCATGTCAGGCAAATTGAAGCACACATTTAATTGACAAAGCAAGGAATTTGTTGCCAAAGTGCAAAATAGTGAGAAAATGTGCACTTTTTATTATTGATCACCTATTGACTTGAAAAGACCATATTTGTAGGTCTTTTGCTCATATGTATTATTTAAGTGAGTTTGAGGCTTGCATAGCATCCTTTGTGATACACAAAGCATGGATCAAAAAATACAAATGGAATCCACTATGCCAAAAGCCAAACGCCTTCTACCTCAAGTCCAACAAGAAAAAGCCCAATGAAACAATAATACTATTCGACTCAAAGAGATCTAAAAGAACATTTTGTCTACAAGTTAAGTCTTTTTGCATGTCTTGTGGATAAGACACAATTTTGAAAGGGGGTGATGTTGGCAAAGATATACCAAAAGAAAAAATAGAGATGTTGAGGAAGCAAAAGCCATCACAAGGTGCCACAAATGGAATGCAAATCCCAAGGCTGACTAAGTCCGTTAGTATTAGGTGTATATTATAAGGGAAAAATCCCAAATAGTATGTATATAAAGGAAAAGACATAAGAGGAGAGAAATAAGAGAGATAGAATAGGAGATTTGATAGGCAGGAGAAGTGTAATGTCCTTGACTTGGAGTTTAACTTGTTTGTTCTAAAAACTAACCCGAAGAAGTGCATGTTTGGGGTTACAGAAGGCAAATTGTTGGAACATGTAATATTAGAGAAAGGTATATATATTGATCCCAATAGGATAGAGGCTAATCCAAAATCACCATGCCTAGTAGCAAGAAAGAAATCAAAGTTATTCTTTGAGAAGGTCAACTTCGTCGGGAAGTTCATTACAAGTTTTATTGAGATAATATGGCCACTAAACGAAATGTTGAAGAAACATGCGAAGATGGAATAGACTCCACCAGCCAAGAGATAATTTGAAGAGATTAAATAGGCAATTTCCAATGCTCTCATCCTCATAAATCCAAACCATATGAGGCCATTTTACTTATACGCATTCATGAGTTCACCGCTTGAGGATGCTGAGTTAAGATACCCCAATCTCTAAAAATCAGCAACATTCTTTTTTTTTTTTAAATAATTTGAATGTCGTTGGAATTCTGACAGTAAAGACTGACACGTCCAATGGGCGTGCTATATGCCCGACAACATTGGCTCATCGGATGGGTGGCAGAGGCCGTCGAAATTCCGACGATAAAGACTGGCATGTCCAACAGGCATGCTATATGCCCGACGGTATTGGCTCGCCAGATGGGTGGCAGAATACTGTCTGAATTTCGATGGGAAAGAGTGACACGTCCGATGGGTGTGTTATATGCCTGATGACATTGGCTCGTTAGAATGGCGATCACATTCACCATCAGAGGTGTCCTGGTGTCTGTCAGAATTTCGACGACCTCGAGTAATGTCGGAACAGCCGACGATGCTTTTGGTCGGTTGTCTGACGAAATGCAATCAAAAATATGATGAATTACCGTCGGAATTCAACCCCAAATGTACTAGTGATTAAAGGGTAGGTAGAAGAAATAATAAAATAATGAAGGGTATAGGTAGAGGAAAATTAAGAGATAAATGACATGTGTCATGAAGAGAAAAAGCTAATGAATTAATTAAATAAATAAAAATCTATTCAATTAATAGAAGGCTTAGGATGAAATAATTAAATAAATAAAATATTTATTTAATTAAGCTAGGATAATTTTAGGTGTCTATAGTTACTATATGCTCAATTTATCTTTTCAGTTTCCTAGTTAACCTGTGAATTAAGGACCGTCTGTGTAACTTTGTGTATTTCATTCTCCTTCCAACTTTTAAAGTCTTGAAGGTTGTTTCACATATCACAATTGGGTCCCATGTTTGTGAAACTTCAGAACTGCTCTTATTAAAGCACAAGCTTTTTAGGGATCAACAAATAGCATGATCAAATATATGATCAATAAATTAAAAAATACACATTCATCTCACATTCCTACCACATGGTATAAATGATTTTATATTCGTCATATCAGTTTGTAGTATACAATAACCAATCTCTCAATACACCTTCACTTGTTATATACTAGCAATTACACCTTAGTGTGCAATAGGTACGCCGAATAGATGTAGAAGGTCAATTTGGAGAATTTGGTTCTTTTTTTGTTGCATACATTTGTGCATCACATGAGGCCACTTATCAAATGGTGTTGTTTAAGCAACAATGGTCTCAATGGAGAATTGGTTGCTAGAAATCAACTATGCATCCACATACAAGGGTTCAAATGTGATTGAAATAAAACCATTGAATTAGAAAGATAATCATGTTTCATTACCAAGTGGGAGAGGGAGAGATACACAAAAAGAAATGGATAGAGAGATAGACAAACAAAGAGAAGTAGAGAGAGAGGGGGGGGGGGTGCAAGTGTGGGATAGAAAGTTGACAAAGACAAGTAATAGAAAAAAAGGTGTAGAGAGAGGGAGGAAGAATTAGGGAGTGGATGTATATGAGTGAGAAAGAGAGAGATATGGAGAGAGATAGAGAGGTAGATATAAATAGATAGAAAAGACGGGAGAGGGAGAGACAAAAATAGAGACATGAGAGAGAAGTAGAGAGATAGAGAGATAGATGTAACCAAGGAAAGAGAGATGAGGTGTGTGTGTGTGTGTGTGTGTGTGTGTGTGTGTGTGTGTGTGTGTGAGAGAGAGAGAGAGAGAGAGAGAGAGAGAGAGAGAGAGAGAGAGAGAGAGAGAGAGAGAGAAAGAGAGAGAGAGAGAGAGAGAGAGAGAGAGAGAGAGAGAGAGAGAGAGAGAGAGAGAGAGAGAGAGAGAGAGAGAAGGAAAGATAGAGATAGATGGATAAAGGTGGTGAGAGAGAAATAATAGAGAGAGGGGGATAGATAGAGAGATAGACATAGGGAGGGAGAAATAGGGGAATGATGTGAGGGAGAGAGAGAGATATATAGAAATAGAGGGATAAATAAAGTGTGTGTGTGTGTGTGTGTGTGTGAGAGAGAGAGAGAGAGGGGGGGCGGGGGGGGGGAACAAATGGGGATACATAAAGAAACGTTGCACGCATTCACTTTTCAATATGAAAGAGGGTGATTTTAAATGTAGCTTCTTTTTAAAAACTTGCAAAACATGATAACTAGTGTGTCCTCTACATAATTTATTTAAAAAACGTTAATAATAATCATAAATAACTCTAAGTGAATAAAATGACTCTTTTTTAATATAAAAAATCTCATATAAAATAAATTATAATTGAAATTTTTAGTCAAATATTAAAAATAGTATTCATATGAAAAATAAAAATAACTGATAAAGTAAAAATTAATTTTTATTTTTATTTTTTACATAATGTTTTCAATATTTATTGTATTGTTATTGAAAAATAGAATAACTCTTTAATAAATTATAAAATAAATAATGTGACAAAATAAAAAAAATCTTATTTAAAATTTATAATGATAATTATTTTTAAAATCTTACTTAATAATTTTTATTTTTATTTTTCAAGTATATAATTATTTATTAATTTATTTATCAAGTTACATAATAACTAAGAAAAATAATCCTTTCAATAAAAAAATAAAGAGAAAATAAAGAAAATAAAGAAAATAAAGAAAAATACAATTAATATAACTCCATAATAACATATTTTACAAAAAAATTCTAAGATAATTATACTTTGATCATTTATATTAAAATTATAATATAAATATAATATTCTAAAAACAAAAATCAAAGTTGTATTAAATGTATAAAGACTACAATTATAATATAATATTATACAAATAAATTAAACAACAATAATATATAAATACATCATTTTATAATAAAAATATATAATTAATATTTATTATATTATATACAATATAAAAATTAATTATAATCTACCAATAAATTAGCCTAATAATAAAAAACAATCTCAAAATTTATATCTTCAAATATACCTACTATTTTTAAAAATAATTAACAAATTCTAACCCAAAGATTAAGTCCCAATACAATCGTCTGTAAAAAGACTTCCTGCTATCTCGGTTGATTATTTTGCATGTGCTAATTATTGTGTGCAAGGAGGCAAAGATATATTCTCATTCCTCTTTGACTCTTCACACATAGCAATGAAACCCTAATGCTAATATTTTAGTGAGAACCGTCCGAGGCTATTGGAAGGGACATCATGTAACGGAAAACATGAGCAGGAAAAACGGGGAACGAGGGAAGTCACAATCCCCAAACAAAAAATGCGGGCAAGGAAAACTATGAAAAAACCCAACAAATGATTTGATGGAAAAAACGGTGAAAAAAATGCACAAATGATTCAACGACTGCAATTGTTGCAATGGTCTTGCAACATCTATCGATAAACGTGGACCCTTGATTTTCGAAGTTAAATGATGTGTTTCATATAATGAAACAATATAACTCTCACTTGTGCTCTTGATTGCATATCATACTTCATTTTATTTATTTATTTATTTATTTATTTATTTTGTTATATTCTCTCTATCCTACATAGATTCTCTTATCTTGTCTCTTACATCCTACATCTCTTCTCTTGCCTCTTACATCCTACATATCATCTATATAGTGCATATATACATGCATTGTTAATTATAAGAATTTGTTCATCATCATTGATGTGTATTTTTGTATGCATTACCAGTTAGCCATGTTTATTGGAATTGACTTGTTGCATTTGTATCTTGTTGTTTCCTATTGGGATGTGTTCTTATGTTGCTATTATTTTGGCACCCTTACATGTTTCACTATTGGCCTTCATTAGGCCCCCATTTTGGTTTTTTAG
Organism: Cryptomeria japonica; assembly: GCF_030272615.1. Taxonomy (NCBI): domain Eukaryota; kingdom Viridiplantae; phylum Streptophyta; class Pinopsida; order Cupressales; family Cupressaceae; genus Cryptomeria; species Cryptomeria japonica. The sequence goes on from NC_081407.1 coordinate 13,141,773, forward strand.
CTTAATGGGAGTGGCACAAATATGTCTTTCCAACACCATCTCTTAATTCAATACTCCTCATGTCTTCAAGACATGTTGACTCTATTCTCAAACTTCAAAGGTGATGAAGGTTATTCTTCTAAAATTTACCTCCTAAATTGTGTATTGCTAGCAAAAAGTTTATAAAATTTATATATCAACCCCTTATTATGGCAAAATGTTCTTGTATATATTTTTTAAATTACTATATGTGTGTGTATTGTGAGCTAGCTTTCTATAAAATGTAGCTATGCCCATTGATGTTTAGTAGTAGTACTTCTCTTGTAGTGATAAAATCTAGGATTTCAATGGATTTTGCCATTTCTTTTGTATTGACTAGAAAATTTGTTAGCTATCCTGGCCTCAAGATGACTGTCTCCCTTAGTTTTTTTTGAATCTATATGTTTAATTTTCCCCTTTCTTCTTTTACTTGGTTAAATTGGGCAATGCAAATTTCAAATCATACTCCATTATTACCATATAGATCCTTGATTGCCTCATTGGAAGTTGAGGCTTACATTATTTGACTATCAAGGTTGTCTTACTAAACTTTTAGTGTATTAGTCAATGTAGACTAATCCAAATAGAACTAATATATTGTCTTGACATTATTGCAATTTCCTTTCATAAAGTTGATTTCCATCTCTAATTGTGTTTATATGGTGGTGCATTTCAATCTAATTTCCTCTAGTTGCTTCTTATCTTGTCCTGCTAGAATTTATTACTTAATATTTACCTTTTATGATTTTAATGTTTAGAATTCTACTAAAATTTTAGTTATAACCAATCTAAACTATTAATCTAATAGTAAAGAGTTATCTACATGTATGTGTAGTAACCTACCACTAGAAACAACGATATATATATCAATCAATATCCAAATAAATCAATATGTTTTATATTTATTTTATTTAAGGCAGGGGTAACTCCCAAATAGGTCCCAACAGAATCTATTGTAGGCTCGACCATTTTTATGCCAATAAGGACCTCCTTTCATTTACCCCTAATACTTGTGATAACCCTGTCATGGCCTGCCCCTTTACTCTTTCTGATCATCACCCCATCTCTGCCCATATCAGATTATCTGGCCCTCTTCCCACCAATAGCTTAGGGCCTAAGAAATTCATACTCAACACTAACCTCCTCCAAGATACAGATGTTCTCTCTGCCATTGGCATTATTGGACTAATCAATAAAAGTAACAAGGACCTTGCGTCACATATTGACAGATGGAACTTTAATATTAACTCTTGGCAAAAACTCTTGCAAACTATTGGTCAAAAAAGGGCCAAAGACTATAGATATGAGGAAATTATTCTTAACAGTAACCTCTCGCAGATGGAAAGTGAAGTCCAATCAGACCCCTCCAACCCTGAACTTGTTGCTAATGTGGCTAGTGCGAGGGATGCTCTAAGATGACACCAGCAAACCAAGATTAAGGGGGCCATAATTAGGACTCACACCCACTGACTTCAGTTTGGTGACAAAGGCTCCAAGTTTTTCTTTAACCTTCTTAGGCAAAAACATAGCCGGGAAACAATTCATAGAATCATCATTAATAATGATGAGATCTTTGACCTTGATAAGATTAAAGAGGCCTTTGCTCTCTTCTACCAAAATCTATTCACCTCTAAGGAGTCTGAGGCGGATAAGACCCTTAGAATCGAGTTTCAAGCCATCATCCCCAGAAGGATCACTGAGGAAGATGCCTGCCTCCTGAAGCGCCACTTCTCCCTTAATGAAATCCAAAGTGCCATCAATTCCCTCCATGACGATAAAGCCCCAGGGCCTGATGGGCTCCCTATTGAATTTTACAAAGCTAATAGTGGTTGGATCTACTCTGACCTTCTAGACGTTCAGAATGAGGTTGTCCTTAAAGGCTCTCTTGGAGGATCTATCAACAAGGGCACTATTAAACTCATACCCAAGGATGGGGATAAGGCCCTCATCAAAAATTGGAGGCCCATTACTCTTCTAAATGTTTCCTATAAGATGTTGGCTAAAATGCTTGCTATGAGGCTAGAAAAGATCCTTCCTAGGTTCATATGCTCTACGCAGACCGGGTTCATTAAAGGTAGATATATTCTGAAAAACCTTATCACCAGTTGGGAAGCTATGGATTGGGCTAAGGTTTTTGGGCAAGATGTTGCTATGTTTCTCCTAGACTTCAAAAAAGCCTATGATAGGGTGGAATGGGGCTTTATTCTCCTGATGCTTGAATCCTTTGGTTTTCCTAGGGAATTTTGTTCCTATGTTAAAGTCCTTTTACAGGATGCTTCCATGCAGATTGATGTTAATAGCTCCCTCTCACCTCCTATTTTGCTTTCCTGCTCCATTCGTTAGGGGTGCCCTCTGGCCCCTGCCCTATTCGTTATTGCCTCAGATGCGTTATACTATCTCCTTACAGATAGCTCGCTCTCCCCCAAAGTAAACGGAGTTAGGCTCCCTGATGACAATGAACTTATCAACATTCAATTTGCTGATGACACAACCCTCTTTGTGGAACTTACCAAAACTAACATGGATCACCTTAATCACAAACTTCATCTATTTGGCTCTCTCTCAGGAGCTCGGATCTCTAAGGCCAAGTCGACCTTCCTTAGTTGGAGGGAGCATCACCCAGATTGGTTTGATAACTATGAGTACCAATGGGGTGGCCCATCCAAGATTGTTACATACCTTGGTGCCCTGTTTTCTGTATCCCCCTCCCTGAAGGATATGTGGCTCTGAGTTAAAGAGAAAATTGACAAGAAACTAAGCAAATGGAATAATAGATTCCTCTCCCTAGCTGGTAGAGTTCAAGTTTGCCAAAAAATCCTCTCATCTTATAATATCTACTATTCCTCTACTTGGATGTTTAGCAACTACCAGATCCTTGATATTCAAAAGGCTATTAGACGGTTTCTCTGGTCGGATGGTAAAGGTAATAGGAAATTGCATGTTGTTAATTGGAAATGGTGTCACACTGAGAAAACTCTTGGTGGCCTTGGGTTAAAAGATCTTAGGACCCAAGGTATTGCTCTTGCGGCTAAGTGGATCTTCCATGCCTAAGAAGGGCAGGAGCCTTGGAAGGTTTTAATCAAAAGCAACATTGAGAGGGTTGTTGCGAAGAAGGCCAACACCTGGAAAGGTTTACCTTTTTTTGACCTGGTGGCTGGTGATTTCCCCATCTTTGTCCAAAGCTTCATGTGTTTAGGTCTATTTGGAAGGCCTGGGAACATGTTAGAGGATTATTAGGAAACACTAGTGTCAGTAGTGGTGACCTTATCCATGGTGATAGATCCATATGGTGGAACCTCCATCACGCGGGCAAGCCTCTGGCTCTCACACAGGGGTGGTCGGCTAGGGCCTGGGCCAGCAAAGGCATTAAACTCTTCATTGATATTCTGGAGCATGGTAATATTCCTTCTTGGGAAGAACTCAGTTTGAAGTTCAACCTTCGTTCCTCTCAAAAAAGAACCTACCATTTGATTAAGCAGGCTTGTGCAGATCTTGGACTACCTAAGGAGTGTTATGTGGACTCACATAGTTTCCTTTTTTTTAAGTGGGCCGATGGTATTCTTTTGTCTAAAATTAAGGCACAAAATATATATGATATTCTGAACTCGGATTCCTCTATTATCAATCATGCTAATATGTTATGGTACTCTGACCTCTCTGCTCTACAGTGGCAAAAAATCTTTAGCAGGCTCTGGAAAAGTTCGATTGAGCCAAAACTCAAGTGCTTTAAATGGTTGTTGTTGTTGAATAGGCTCCCTTTAAAAAGGAGTTGTGATGCTTTTGATCTTTGTTCTATCTGTAAACTCCCTGATACTGGCAGGCATATCTTAGTTGACTGCTCCATTGCTAAGGAGATCTGGTTAATGTTTGGTTTTTCTATCCCTGACCTTATAAATACGATGGAAGTTGTCTCTGGTTATATTCATGGCTTAAAGAAAGATGCTAATATTTTCTGGTTTATTTTATCTGCTAATATCCACTGGTATATATGGAAGATTAGGAATGCTGAGAGGTTTGATGCTCAAACCAGGGCCCTTACTAAATCTTTCCGAAGACTCACATTTTTAAAAATTGCTATGCAGGTTACTCTTACCATGAACATTGAAAGGAATAAGTTGTCGAGGTTCCTGAAAGACGGGCACGCAACCATGTTTGTTTATGAAATGAAAGATGGGTATGAATGGAGACGCAACATGGACAACCTCTCATCCTTTGAGGAGGCGCTCAAGAGGCTGAACAATGAAGTTAGAACTAACAGGGAACCCTCCTATGCCCAGGTTGAAATGCTATCTCAAACCCTGAGCCATAAGAACACTATCTGGATGGAAGGACCGCAGGGGTGGACGACGTGGGTGGAGGCCATTGATGGCATCCTGTCTTTCTTATAATTTCCCTGTTGATTACTTTCGGTCTTTTTGATCATGAGCTATGGCGCGGTCTCAAACTCTCACTCCAGTTTAGTTTTTCTATCTGCTGTCATGTGGCGATGACAACTATCTTTTTGTACTGTTCTCCCTCAATCTTTAATATAAAAAAAAATGAACAAGATAAAATCTTACATACAAAACCTACCAAAACAAAATTGATTAAAAATCATATACACTTAAATCTAAGGTTTGATTTAATGACAAAGTTTTGATGCCATGTAAAAAACTACCAAAACTAATTTTGATGATTTTTAAAATTATTAGAGAATTTTAATCTCTAATTCAATTGTTTAAGATCAAATCATAATATCAATTACAAAGATACAAGGTTTAAACTACTTCAATATATAAATTTTAATTTTGTATGTAAAATTTAAAATTAAGTTTTTTAAATATTTAATTATTATAAATTTTTTTAATAAATTAATATAAATAAATAAAATATATCAATAGTCATTATTACATGGGTAAGTGCACCAAGATGGTGTGCAAAAAGGGGGTATAAGTTGACACTTTTTTTTTCCTGAAATTAGGTAAACCTAAACTTGGAGGAGAAAGTTGAGAGTCATCCACTCAAGATATGAAGATACTCAAAGAACAAAGATTGTAGTACTCTGAATCTAGTTTTCAAACTACTTTTTTTTTCAAAATTGGATAAAATTTAGGGGGTCAAATCCTTCATGCACGAAAAACAGTCCTTGATTTTTTCTGAAAAACAATAACATAGTGTCTGATGTGTGCATCATAAAACTCATAGTTAGATTTAGTATTGTGACAAATCCTTTGGCAAAAAAGACATGTAAGAACATAGTGTCTGACGTGCGCATCAAAAAAGTCATAGTTAGATTTAGTATTTTGACAAATCCTTTGGCAAAAAGACAGGTAAGAGTGAGCACTAGAAGTTGTGTTTTTTTTGTAATTTTTTGTTGAGTATTTAATTTTTTATGATTTTTCCAATTGAGCACATCGTGAAAATCAGATACCTGTTCATGCGCGAAGCATAACTTGCACCAAAACAATTGAAAATGCAAAATAAAAAAATACAAAAAACAATAACATAGTGTCTGATGTGTGCATCATAAAAGTCATAGTTAGATTTAGTATTTTGACAAATCCTTTGGCAAAAAAGACATGTAAGAACATAGTGTCTGACGTGCGCATCAAAAAAGTCATAGTTAGATTTAGTATTTTGACAAATCCTTTGGCAAAAAGACAGGTAAGAGTGAGCACTAGAAGTTGTGTTTTTTTTGTAATTTTTTGTTGAGTATTTGTTTTTTTATGATTTTTCCAATTGAGCACATCGTGAAAATCAGATACCTGTTCATGTGCGAAGCATAACTTGCACCAAAACAATTGAAAATGCAAAATAAAAAAATAATTTTTTTTTGTAAAGAATCAAGTGCACTACAATAATATATAATTTTTAAAAAATTTGGATAAGTAGATCAAAATTTATTAAAAAAATGGTACACGTATGTCTGTGAGAACTATGGAGACACTGGTAAAAGAAATTCAATAATAATATATTATTGTTTTTCAAATTTAAAAAAAATTATGTAGTTAGAAAGCTCAGAAGATGGGTGAAAATATGGTGACAATTTTAGTAATACCCACTTGATTAAGTGTAAACCTGATGATGACAAAGTCGAGAAACCAAGTTCATAAAATAAAACACCTCAAAAAGGAGGGAAATGGAGGGAAATCAAACTTCCAAACCGCAGCTTTGTTATCCAAGCCTATTCACAAGCCTAAATAGATAAGAGCACATACGGGGTTTCTTTTGAATAAGAGCAACGTACAGTTTTTTTTTAATAAGCAGCATGTACGCGGTTCTTCCTGTGATACTATACCATAAAGAAATTAATGTGTATGTTTAAAACGTGTGTGTGTGTGTGTGTGTGTATATATATATGTGTATGTATGTATATGTATAATATGTATATATGTAGATATTGTATGTATATATAATATGTGTATATATACACACACACATATGTATGTATATGTATATAATATGTGTATGACGTATGTATACATATATGTATGTTTATAATATGTGTGTGTGTGTGTGTATTATCTTTTGATATTTTATGTGTAATATATGTATATGTGTATGTAGATGTACATGTATATTGATATATATTGTCTTTTGATATCTTATTGTACATTGTATTCCTACCCCCCCCTCTCTCTCTCTCTCCCACATAACACCTAATGACATCATGTAAGGTCCCTTAGCACACATATGACCCCTTAAGATCATATGATGTTCTAACACATGTGCGGCCCCATTATGACCCTACATGACCCCCAATGATGCCATATGACCCCTTTGAACCATGTATGATATCTTAAGGGGTCATACGGTGTTGTAACACATGCGTAGCTCAATTAGAACCCCACGTGACCCTTAACGACATCATGTGACATCTCTTCCTCTCCCCCCATCTCCCTCCCTCCCTCCCTTTTTTATTCCCCTCTCTCTCTCTCCCTGCCTCCCTCACTCCCTTCCTCCCCCATCTCTTTCTCTCCCCCATCTCTCTCCTTCCCTTTCCCATTCTCTCTCTCTCTCTCTCTCTCTCTCTCTCTCTCTCTCTCTCTCTCTCTCTCTCTCAGGACCCCACATAACACCACATGACCGACCCTTTAGGAGCATATGATGTACTAAGGGGTCAAGATGGCAAGATGGAATTATGGTGTCATAAGGTGGCAAGATGAATCATTATTACAATATAAAAAGCAGTACCAATACTGTTTACAAGAATAACAAACCAGCATGCTCCCCATCTCTCTCTCTCTCTCTCTCTCTCTCTCTCTCTCTCTCTCTCTCTCTTATCACCCACTTTTCTTGTGTAGAGAAAATTCAAAAACACTTTCAAGATTTCTCCTCCTACCCGCTCTACTATCACTTCTACTCTTTCGTTCTCCATGAAACCTGCAACCTGAAACACAATTCTTTCTCCTCCCACCTCTTTCATCACTATATTCTGTTTACCCATCCCATTATATACCACTTGGAACATAATAATATTTTCTCTCACCTCCTTTATCACAATCACTCCTTTATTTTGAACCATCAGATCCCCTTCAAACATGGCCCAAAAAACATCTGACGTGTTCACTTGCCAATATATTATAAAACAAAAGACAATGGAATGTCCTTAATCTGAGCTCTCTCTCTCTCTCTCTCACACACACACACACACACACACACACACACATCCTCTCCCTCCCCCTCTCTCCCTTTTCCATCCTCTCTCTCTCTCTCCCTCTCTCTCAGGACCCCACATAACACCTAATGACATCATGTGACCTCTTAGCACACCACATGACCCTTTATGAGCATATGATGTCCTAAGGGGTCATATGGTGTCCTAAGGTGGCAAGATGAACCATTATTACAATATAAAAAATAGTACCAATACTGCTTACAAAAATAACAAACCAGCATGCTCCCCCTCTCTGCCTTCCTCCATACCACATCCATACACAGATTCAACTTGGTAAACAACTTCTTTATCTGAAAATTGGCTGCAAGCCTCGCAAGTAGTTTATAATTGGCAAAAATTTCATTATCACCCACTTTTCTTGTGTAGAGAAAATTCATAAACACTTTCAAGTTTTCTCCTCCTACCTCCACTAAAACATCCACTCTTCCGTTCTCCATGAAACCTGCAACCTATAACACAATACTTTCTCCTCCCACTTCTTTCATCAATATATTTTGTTTACTCATCTCGTTATACACTTGGAACATAATAATCTTATCTCCCTCTCCCTCCCTATCCCTCTCTCTCTCTCCCTCCCTCTCCCTCTCTCTTCCTCTCTCTCTCTCTTCCTCTCCCTCCTCTCTCTCTCTCTCTCTCTCTCTCTCTCCATCCTCTCTCCTGCCCCTCTCTCTCTTCCTCTCCCTCTATCTCCCTCCCTCCCTTTTCCTTCACATTTTCTTTACTGGAAGTAATGCGTACATGGTACTGGGAATATGGACGTTGGCTTGTTGAGCATTTTTAGGGACTAAAAGCGTGCACAGGGTTACTAAACATAGTGCGTACGTGGTTCTTGGACATAGTTTTAGTTGCCCAACATCATCAACGACCTCAAAACAAGTTTTTGAGATCGTTGAAGGCCCCACTGCAACTATTAATGTGCTTTTGTGATAGTTTTATATGTAGAAGTAAGTGAAATTTTTGTTTTGCATGATTTCAAATGATTGAATTGTCATTCTTATTAGTTTGGTCAATGTTATTGTGATTGTTTAATAGTTTTGATTTAAGAACTTTTGTTTACATATAAATGTTATTTAATAGTTGCGATTGTTCAATTTTATGGTTATTTGATTGTGATTCGATTTAGGACAATCGGTATTAACGATGGGAAAGAACAAGTGAGGAACGATAGAACAACGAGAGGCTGATAAGGAAAGACAAAGGCAACGTATGAAGAAATTACATGACATAAGAGCAATGGGACAAGAAGGTACATCATCCTCAACATCTCAATTCGATTTACCAAATGAACATAATGCAATTGAAGAAGAGATCACAATGAATAATAAAAAAATCGATGAAGATGCACTAACAACATTTGATTTACCGTATGAACCTAATGCAATGAATGTACCTAATGCACGCAATGATGAACATACACCGTCTCTATTTGATGCGATGAATGTACCTAATGCACACAATGCACCGATGCTAACACCTCCTAGAATCATTCATAGGAAACCAAAGTATCTAATTGACATCGATGAGAATATTTTGAAGCCAATGCCTGATAAAATGAATGAACGAACTTGTAGGAGAATGGTTAAAAGAATATGGCAAAACATTTTTAAAAACTTAAATCAAACTGCAAGATGCCAACTAATTGTTGAAATGATTAAAATTTTGAATTTTAGAGAGACAATGAAAATTCTAGGCCTAAGATCATCCAAGAGTAATAGCGAAAGAACTATTGTGAGAAATCGATTCAATGCATATCAAGCTATTGGTTCAAAATCACGTACTAAATATTCTAATGTTACTAGACATGTTATTACATCAACCATAATGAGCAAGAAAATTTAAAAAGATCATTTGATAAGCAAAAAAAGTAAGTCATTAAACATAAGTAGAACAACATTACATAAAGCATTAGATAGGCGGGAGAAAATAGAGGATCCTAACAATAATTCTCTTTGGGCGTTCTCGGGTAGACTACCACACAAAGACAAGGTTGTTGTTGATACACTAAGAACATTAATTGAAACTTTTTGGCATGACAACACAAGGGTTTTGCCTAACCAAAGAGATGTTGTTAGAAGGAGAATTGATCTAGAAATCATGAGCCACATGCCAAACACTATTTGGATATGACTCAAACAAAATTTTATAAAAGATTCCTTCAAAATTGTCCTCAAATAAGAATGAGTCAAAGATTTTTTGAAATGGCAAAACCTTTTTATGTTAAGATAAATCATGTACGCACCACATGTTGTTGTAGGATGCATATTGAATTTTCCATGCACTATGATATTTATCGTCATATATGTTGTACTTTGCACACTAACGATGTTTCACAGGAATGCAATATACAACCACGTCCTAAGTCACCAAGAGAATTTATTTCAAGTGTGTTTTGTAAAAGAGATGATGGTTGCATTTATTATAAGATGATGTGTTTAAAAGGTTCTTGTGCTACATGTGGTGGTTTGCAACATTTGCCAAGATGTCTACATTTGGATAACACACATGGAATTGGTAAGAAACTAGTATCTTTTGGTATATACAAGACAGTAACATATGGGGTTAAAGATGGAAAAAAATTGGAGAGATGTGAGTTAGTGAAAAATGATATATGCGTAGTTGATCTTATGAGAATGTTTAAAAAGAAACTAGTTTGAGTACATAATGCATACACATAGAGCTTGGTGGTTAGATGAGCAATTCAAGTTATGCAAGGACACATTTACTCTTGGTACCATTGTCTCTATAGTTGATTTTGCTGAAAATTATACACTACAACCTCAAAATGAAGTGCAATCTATGTATTACCATTCTACATAAGTTTCTATTTTGTACACATAGCATTCATGCATGCAGATGATAACACAAAGGAGGATAAAAAGGTTATAAGAGAGTATCACTTCTACATAAGTTACGATCGTACAGATTCATCAGAGTTTGTGCAAAGATGTTTTAAAGTTTTCTATGATAGTTTAAGGGAAAGGAACATACGATACAAGCAACACATAATATGGTCAGATAATTGCACCTCACAATTCAAAAATGTAAGGATGTTCTATTGGTTGAGTAGGATGCATGTGACAAGTGGTGTACAACATTTTTGGAATTTCATTGAGGCTGGACATGGAAAGGGAGAGCACGATGGTGCAGAAGCATGCGTAAAAAGAGCCCTAGCTAGAGAAGAATTGAAGTACGAAGGTGGTGTTGAGTTGACAGATGCAACAACAATTGTGTGATGGTGTAACTCTACAATACGACCAGGTAATGCAGGTACGTCAATGGTTCATAGATATTTTTGGTTGGTCACTAAATCTGACATTGAAAACTATCAAGATTGTTGTATAGTTGCAGGATCTAGTGACATGCACTCATTTCAAAGTTCAAATGCAAGTTCACCAGTAATTTATACTAGATAGATTGTATGTTTTTTCTCTTCATGTATATATTGTGGGAATAATGTGAATCACAAGAGTGGGTTGACAAATGGTCTTGTAGACCATTGCTTCACATTGATACCTATCAAATTCCCAGAGCTCTGTAGTTGAACCAAATGGAAGCATCAGTTGATTTCGATCATGTATTCGACCTAGTGGAACCAAGTGATTTTATGGGTAAATTTTATTGCAAGAATTCTTTTTGGCTCATTTTGTTACATCAAACATTATTTTTTATATTAATTATCATTCTATAATATGCAGGTCATGTGTACGCAGTTGTTGCAAAAGAGAACAATGAAGAAGGAACAAATTACGTTTTGTGTCGTTGTATTGAGCCTAAGAGAAAATTGACAACCACAATCATTGATGGAGAGGGTATTGAGTATCCAGTAGGGTCTGTCGTCGTGACATGCACATGGCTTAAGAGATACCCTATCAAGAATTTTGATGTTTGGTTGTTTGAGGATTTTGAAACACACAGACATATTCTTCATTTCTCCAACCTTGTTGTTGCAACAAATATTCATTTGATTAAGTTGTTGGCATTTGCATGAAGATTGCATTAATGATATGTTATATTGTCATTGATGTTAATTGAACCGGTAATGATATTGCTGATATTGTTGTTAATATTGGTATTGTCTTGAAACCGATAGGAAGAACTTTATAAAAGATATTGTAAACCGGTATGTAAAGTTTTTGAGTTGAACCGGTAATCGGAGTAAAAGGTTAAACCCTTTCTATGTTATATAACCGATAAACCCTACCAGTTGTTTTTGTTAAACCCTAACCGATTAAGGTTGTTGAATTGGTTATGTTGGTTGAGCGGTAATGATGGTGACACGTAAGGTCATTGTATGAAGACAAGTTCAATATGTTTTGGCGCATTTGTTTGTCTAGGGAATGAACAAAGTGTATTGCATCTAATGCAAAACGTGTGATGAGTTACTGAGCTCAATGAAGTGGTAATCAAGGAGCGGATGAGGTTTTCTTGATTGATGTGATGAAATTGCTATGAAATCCAACGGTCATGCTTGTATCGACTTGTTTGTAATCTCGATGATGAGAGGATTAGATTTTTGTTGTGTTACTAACCTAATTGATTTGTATTTAAGGTCGATGAAGTTGTTTTTGTGAGGAGTCTGGGAAGTCAGTATTGGGATCATGTAGAAACTCAGTATGTTGCACCTACTAGAACTTTGACTGATGATCAGAAGAAAGAACAACAAGAAAACCATCAAGCACTGAAAGCTATTATTAGTTCCATGTCTGATGTTGAATATGTAGATGTTCATGGTCTTGAAACTGCAAATGAAGTATGGAAAAAACTTGAAGAGATTTATAGCGGTGATGAACATGTTAAGATTGCTAAAGAGGAGAGTTTAAGAGGAAAGTTTGATGACATGAGGATGTCTGAAGGTGAGAATATCCAACAGTATGATCAAAGGATAAAAAAGATAGTCGGTGAAATTAAGAGTGTAGGAGGGAAAGTGGAAATGTCACAGTGATCAGTAAGGTACGGAGAACCCTACTGCTGATCTATGGTATTCGAGTTGCATCTATTCGAGAGTTGAAGTCCATTGACAAAACTAAGGTAACTCTTGACTCCATCATTGGAAAGCTTACTGCTTTTGAATTGAATGGTCATGATGGTAGTGTACATAAATTTGAGTCTGCATTTAGAGCTTTTGTTTCTAACCCATCTGTGAGAAAAAGTAGAGATACTAGTCATGGTTGTGAATCTAGATCCAGCAGAGATGTTGATGATGAAGACAGTTTAGTGGAGCTTGAAGCATTATTAGCAAAGCGGTTACCCAAAGGAACTGGTAAATATATAGGTAAACTACCTTTAAAATGTTTTGCATGCAACAAGATTAGTCACATAGTGGCTAATTGTCCTAATGGTGAAAATGAACACAAGAGATAAATTCAAGAAGTATAAGGGTAAAGGCAAAAGAGATTGTCTTATTGTTATTGATAGTGGTATCACTGATGAAGAATCTGATGATGATGCTAGTGAAGATATTGTGTTTGTAGATATTAAGGAAGAGATATCAGACCAGAAGGCATTAGTATCCAAGATGGATAACTCTGATGATTGGATCATTGATGGTGGTTGTTCACATCATATGACTGGTGATCGGAGCAAAATTATTTCCTTGAAGGATTTTGATGGCGGTGTAGTTAGATTTGGCAATGACTCACCCTGCATGGTTAAAGGTAAAGGAGTTATTTCTCTTAATGGGAAGAGTAGTGCAGATGATGTATACTGGGTTGAAGGACTCAAGCACAATCTTTTGAGTATGGCACAATTTAATGACAAAGGATACCCACTGGAGTTTAAAAATGGTATGTGCAAAATCTTTGACAACAAAGGTGAATTGATTGCAACCGAGAAACAAACTAAAGGTAACCTGTTTCATCTCAAGTTTAAAGTTAGCAATTGTTTCATTGCTAAAATAGATGATAGCTGGCTTTGGCATAGGATATTTTGTCATATAAACTTTGATAACATTGTTAAAGTGAGTAAGTCCAAGACAATGAGAGGTTTACTTTAGTTAGACAAACCGGTTAATGTTCTTAACAAAGAATGTCAGTTAGGTAAGATTACTTTTTCAACTTTGAAAAGCAAATCCTTTTCAGCAGAGCACTTGTTAGATTTGGTTCATACAGATCTTTGTGGACCAATAAGAACAAAAAGCATTCAAGGTTATAGATATTTCATGATTCTCACTGATGATTTCTCAAGGATAATGTGGGTCACATTCTTGAAAGATAAGTCTGAAGCTTTTGGTAAGTTCAAGGCATTCAGGGCCTTAGCAGAGAAAGAGAGCGGTAAGAAGATAAAATGTTTGAGGACAAATCAAGGCGGTGAATTTACTTATGAGGAATTCACTAGGTACAGTGAAGAAAATGATATCAAACGACAGCTTTCTGCACCAAGGACACCACAACAGAATGACATCGCAGAAAGAAACAACCGGTCAATTGTTGAAGCTGCTAGGACAATGTTGATACAAGGAGGTGTAGTGAAAACCTTTTGGAGAGAAGCTATCAGCACAACTGTCTACACAATGAACCGGGTTCTGGTAAGGAGAGGTAAGGAAAAGACTCCTTATGAATACTGGTATGGAAGATCACCTGATGCTAGCTATTTCAAAATATTTGGAAGCAAATGTTTTATTAAGAGGTGATTACATTAACAAATTTGAGGCTGAGTGATGAAGGCATATTTCTTGGCTATTCCACCAAGAGTAAGGCCTACAAATGTTTTAACAACCAAACACAAAGAATTGTTGAGAGTGCTGATATTCGAGTGGAAGAATTTCCTGAAGTCTCAGAGGAACCATTTCAGAGAAAAATGATGAAGATCCTTGCATTTTGTTTTTGGAACCAGAAACTGTGAAATTTGAAACCGACAAAGCAAATTTTGATGCACCAGTTCAACCGGAACAGATAAATTCAGAAGAAGATGATGACAAAGAAGAAGCTGAACCTGAAGATAATGATCATGTTATTCCTAGATATGTGAGACTGAATCACAATCATGAGCAAATTATTGGAGACAAGGATGCTAGAGTATTAACCAGAAGAAGAATCAGAGAGAATTCTTGCATGATCTCCACCATTGAACCAATAACTGCTAAGGAGGCATTTGGTGATGATTATTGGGTTAAAGCTATGGAGGAGGAATTGGATCAAATTGAGAAGAACAACACTTGGACCCTAGTACCCCGAACGGTGAACTTTACTTGCATTTGCAACCCATAAAAAGTTAAAAGTATATCAAATAGATGTTGTCTGCATTTTTTAAAGGGATATTGGAAGAAGAGGTATACATAGAGCAGCCAGATGGTTATGCTTTGACTGATGAGAAAGACATGGTATGCATATTGCATAAGGCTTTATATGGATTAAAGCAATCACCCAGAGCATGGTATGAAAGGCGTCATATGCATCTAATGAAGATAGGCTTTCTGAGAACCAGTGATGATAGTAACATATATCTCAAGTCTGAAGGAGATGAAATACTGGTCAGTGAAGTATTTGTTGATGATATTATATTTGGAGGTAATGATGTCATGAGCAATAGTTTTGCAGATGAAATGAAAAATGAGTTTGAAATGTCTTTAGTAGGGGAAATAAAACTTTTCATAGGTTTGCAAATACATCAAATGAAGAATGGTATTTTCATTACACGTTCTAAGTATGTGAAAGAGGTTTTGAAGACATTTGACAAGAGTGACTATAAACCAATTGGGACACCAATGGTTACAGATTATGAGTTGTCCAAGGAAGATGAATCTAAGTCTGTTGATGAGAAGGAATACAGGTCCATGATTGGCAAATTGCACTATGTTGTTCACAACAAACCGAACATAGCCCATGCGGTTGGCATAGTTGCTAGATTCCAGAAGAATCCTAAAGAGACACACCTGGTAGCAACCAAAAGAATCTTTAGATACCTGAAAGGTACAGTTGACTATGGATTATGGTATCCATATGGAGAAAATTTTGATTTGAAGGCATACACAGATGTTGATTGGGCAGGAAATGTTGATGACCGGAAAAGCACAACCGGTGGAGCATTTTTTCTTGGAGGAAGACTTGTTTCATGGAGTAGCAAAAATCAAAGTTGTACTTCACAATCTACTGTTGAAGCTGAGTATGTTGCAGCTTATATGAATTGCACACAGACTATTTGGATGAGACACATTTTGGAAGGTTTTAAGATGAAGATTTCAGAACCTATAAAGATTTTATGTGATAACACAAGTGCCATAAATATTTCTAAGAATCCTGTTTTGCACGCACGAACCAAGCACATTGAATTGAAGTATCATTTCTTGAGGGAAAAAGTTCAGAGCAAAGATGTTATCTTAGAGCATGTTTTTACCAAGGAGCAGCTTGCATACATTTTTATCAAACCTCTGCCTAAGACTACTTTTGAGTATCTTAGAAGTCAGTTAGGTGTTGTCCCTCTTCATGAAGTTAGTTGAATATGATGTTGACTGCATCAATCCCTGAAACACTTGCAAAATTTTACAAAGGTTGATGTAGAAGTTGATGTATTCCACAAGGAGAGCATCAAGTTGTAGTATGTTGTTGATGCACAGTGAAATTTAACATTACATGTTTTACTTTCAATTTGGCATTGTTGTCAAAGGGGGAGAAAAATTATGTGATTATGGGAAGGAAAATTGGTGACAGACTGAAAACAGAGAGAGCATGTGAATACTTGGTAATGTAAACCAGGATTCCTATTCACAATCACAACAACAAAGAAATGGTGTTGATATTTTGTATTGTCATCAATGCCAAAGGGGGAGATTGTTGGCATTTGCATGAAGATTTCATTAATGATATGATATGTTGTCATTGATGTCAATTGAACCGGTAATGATATTGTTGTTAATATTGATATTGTCTTGAAACCGATAGGAAGAACTTTGTAAAAAATATTGTAAACCGGTATGTAAAGTTTTTGAGTTGAACCAATAATAACAGGTTAAACCATTTCTATGTTATATAACCGATAAACCCTACCAGTTGTTTTTGTTAAACCCTAACCGATTAAGGTTGTTGAATTGGTTATGTTGGTTGAGCGGTAATGATGGTGACACGTAAGGTCATTGTATGAAGACAAGTTCAATATGTTTTGGTGCGTTTATTTGTCTAGAGAATGAACAAAGTGTATTGCATCTAATGCAAAACGTGTGATGAGTTGTTGAGCTCAATGAATCGGTAATCAAGAAGCAGTTGAGGTTTTCTTGATTGATGTGATGAGATTACTATGAAATCCAACGGTCATGCTTGTACCGACTTGTTTGTAATTTCGATGACGAGAGGATTAGATTTTTGTTGTGTTATCGACCTAATTGATTTGTATTTAAGGTCGATGAAGTTGTTTTTGTGAGGTGTTGGCAAGAGTTGGCAGAAATCAGTTGAGTGTGTGATTGCCTAACCGAAGAATGAGTCTGCAGTTTGAGTAAAGATAGATAGAAGCTTAAATGGATCTGATCAAGCAAACATAGTGCTATTCAGACAGATCAAGAAACTCCTTTTGTTTTCTAACAATTACAGCAAAATTGAAATCCCCTAATTGGGTAAGCTCTAACAAGCTTGGTTATTTATTAAATCCTCTAACAAGGTGGTCCATTAGATTGGATTCTCAAATCCTTTACTGAGGTTACTCTTTAGAGGGTATTTGCTTCTAACAAGGCATTTGTAGTCAATCCCTTAACCGAGTGATTCCTAACAGGATCAGTTCTTGACAGGACTTTTATAAAAGCTTTAGCAGGCTAGGCTCCTAACAGGGCGAACTTCAGAAGAGTTCAAATATTTTCTTGTGAGTCTCATCTCGCCGTGGTTTTTACCTATTTGGGTTTTCCATGTATAAATACTTGTGTCATGTGGTGAATGTTTTTGTGGTTATGATCTTATTGTTGATTTGATTAACTATTTTTTATAAGACGTGATAACCAGAAGCATTGAAGTAGTGAAGCATTTGGATGTTTACAAGTTGAATGTTGTTTACTGCAAAGTTGCTATAACAGTCAACCAATATTCTTATGAATATTGATCTTGACATTGGTATTTTATTGATAAGTTTACTTTGTGAGTTTGAGTTTGAGTTTGAGAAGTTTGTATCAGTTTTTCTAGTTACTGATTCACCCCCCCTCTCAATAATCTACTGGATACTTATTTTTTCATCATACCATCATAAGTATCGTGGTAGACCTCATAACAAGATTTTATGGAAAGTTTGTGAATCTAACCACAAGGCAATACTTGACACTATACGGGTTAGAGCTGATCCAGAATGCTCACTTGATTGATTCTACGATTCAGGGTAGAATGATTTTGAGAATTTTGTATATATCGTCAACGAATTGTTTTATATGTTAGATTCAATGACAACCCCAAAGACACTGAGAGGGGGGGTGAATCAATGTCTAACCGATTGATGTAATATTTAAACTTATTTATAACTTTGCAACTCAAATCAATGTATCGGTAAACAAGAAATAATGCAATAAAGAGAAATAACAGAGACTACATAAATGCACACCATAACACAATATTTTGGCGAGAAAATCCGGTGTGTGAAAAACCTCGGTGGGATTTGTGACTCACAATATTTACTCACTGCCCAATATGAATAAATATTACTTACAACAGGAGTCTACACATGCAGGAAGACCAACAGCTTAGAGCTCACTGCTCAATAGAAGAGTCTCACTAACTACAAAATGGATAATTAAATCCAATACAATGTACTGCTCAGAATAGCATCTCTAATACCTGGTTCAGTATCGATTTAAGCTCAGTCAGATACCTTAACCAAAAACCTTTCGTTGTCTTTACATAACATCCTCAATATCACGCTATTACAAAAATATCCTATCATATAAATCAAAATGATCTATAAGATCTCATACATATACGAATCTTTACAATACATCATGTCGGCTTACAAATAGTTAATTACATTTACAATACAATTCATATAAACAAAACTTTGTCTCATGTCGACTTAAGTGTCGGTATACTTCATTGCAGGTGTAATCTGGATGTCAGTGTGTGTGCCTGTCGGTGTCAGTGCCAGTGTTGGTGCTTGCCGATGTATGATGTCTACGATGTCGGTATATGTGTAGAACCTGTTACCGGTTGGTTGCCATCAATGACAACATCAACCATATTTTCATAATGTAGAATGCCAACAATCTCCCCCTTTGGCATTGATGGCAACACTCATGCGAAAAAAACCAAAACTGTTATCCAAAAATGAAGTCCAAAATATGATCCCAAAAAAAGTGTGCTCATATGAAATTTTCAGTCTCAATGCTATAAAGAACTTCAAATACGATAATCAAGGTTGTTATAAAAAAGTGTGCTCATATGAAATTTTCAGTCTCAATGCTATAAAGAACTTCAAATACGATAATCAAGGTTGTTATAAAAAAGTGTGCTCATACGATAATCAAGGCTGCTCATATGAAATTTCCAACCTCAATGCTATAAAGAACTTCAAATAAAGTGTGCATTGAACACACATATGAACCTAGTATTAATATAATTTTTAATCACAATATTTAATTCAATATTACTATCCATAGTGGATATAAAATTAAGTTTTACAACCATGGACCACATATTTAGTTCATCTCTCCCCCAATCTCATATCTATAATTCAAATACCTACTTGACAAAAGTTCAAAAGCAAATGCAATTCTTAAAAAATAAAAATGAGAGCACCCAACTACTTTTAATGGATAAAACATCTTTCCTTTCAAAGTGCCCACATCTCATGAACAATTTCAAAAATAAGGAATCTCTCAAAAAATTCAAAAGACCCAATTTTAATTAATCATTTGTTTCCTTATAAATATATTAAAAACAATAGATAGAATTAAACATTACACATTAATTTCTATTAACAAATTAAATACTTAAAGGCACTTTCCAAAAATATTGAAAACAAAAGATACATGGCACATCATCTTAACAAAAATCTTATAATTTAGTACTAATGTTATAATCTATCCACTATAAGACATGGCTATTTCCAAAAGAGGACAATAATCGATACCACCTTAAAAATAAAAATTGTAAAGCTAGATAATAATCAATACCACCTTAAAAATAAAAATTGTAAAGCTAACATTTAAAGAGAGATATCTCTGAGGGCTTTAAGTCAAATATAATTTAATAAATTTTTTAATATTATGGCATTTAATAATACCAGTTGTCCGTAGTCTATTTAGAATCATATGTCCTTTCCAACAATAAACAAGAGTACGATCTTTGTTGAATCGCTGATGCACAAATATTTTATTGTGTACGATTAACAGCTGTTTTTACTTTCTGTATTAAATGCATAAATTTAACAGTTGTTTCTACTTATTCAAATTAATAGAAATATGGGCTTCCGTTCTAACTTGTTTGGTCCGGTCGTGGATCGCAACTTAAGGCATGGGTATGCTCCCCATGGTCTTGAGTTCAAGTCCCGGGTTGTGGGTTGTGTTAACTGTGTGTATTGCTATCTTGTAAGCGTGTTGTAAAAATTATAGAAAAATGTTATTTTAAAATTAATTAAAATAAAAACTAAAGATAAATAAATTATAAAATTTTGATCTAAAATTTTTTATTCTTTAAAATGATTTGATTAAACTAATTAAATAATAAAATTGAATGAATGCAATACTTTCCTACCTTGACTTGAACTAATAAAAGAGATAATAGAAATACAATATAAATTAATACAACTATAAACACTTATATCAATCACCTTATATTATTGCATACATATAATTAACAAGACAAAAACACTTATGATGGCTGCTCATATGAAACTTCCATAGTCTCAATGCTATAGACAACTTCAACTAGAGTGTGCTTAGATTGCATTGAACACACATATGAAGCTAGTATTAATATAATCCTTAATCACAACATTTGTTTCAATGTTACTATCCATAGTGGATATAAAATTAGGTTTTACGGAACATGGACCGCATAATTAGTTCATCTCCTCAGCCTCAATATCTATAATTCAAATATCACCTTGGCAAAGAAAGTTCGAAAGCAAATGCAATTCTTAAAAGAAGAGAGCACCCAACTGCTGCTAATGGATAAAAGCTATGGGTGATACCCATTAGTTGATCCATTAGCAACCCCAGTCTTCATTGTTGCAGCATCTTTCAGCTCCTTAAGCGAATCCTCAAAGCACCTTGCAAGTACTTCTGGATCTGGTATGACATCTCTTGCCACTAGGACTTGTAAATATGCCTTTCCCATATAGCTCACCATGTGCAATGTGATAGACTGCATTTTGTTCATTGTCATCATCAATATATCCATTTCCAATCATAACAGACCTTGATTATCTCTCTATATTCACACCCATCAATTTGAAAATTAAGTCTGAATACAGAAATTTAACTAGAAAGAGGAAAAGTCTAAAGTTGAGGATTTACTTGTGGCAAGCCAGAGCATGTTGCAGAAATGAAAGAAAGTGGATTTCCTGCAAACATGATTTCATCTGATGGACCACGAACATTTGACATTGTGAAAGTAGTGTTTGCCAAAGCTCTGTAATCGATGCATGCAGCAGCCTGAGAAAGAAGTTCCAAACAAATGCATTCACTTGTTAGTTCATAAATGCTTAGCGTGTAGAAAGATGTTGAAATAAATGGGTCAAGTTACATCTCTACAGAATTTTCATATTTTATGCAGTATATAACTCTTCATGGTTATACCTTGGTACCCATGAGTTTCATGACCAATGCTGCAAATGCATAAGTAAAAATTGCTTCAAGTGATGTCTTCTTGCGCTCAAGCATAGCCTTTGTAAGTCTGACAGAATCAAGAGGGTCCTTGAACTTTTTCAGGCATAAACGGAGAAGAATGAATCCCATGTTATTTCCCCACCTTGCGGTTGGGTCTCCCTTCAACAGCTTTGACAGCTCCTGCAGGGTATTATCCCAAACTTTGTCAGCTAGAGCTTACATTACATAGTTTATAACTGTTGACTTAAATACATGTACTATCCCAAATAAACCACCAACCTGGTTTCCAGTTGCCATTCTTGTATTTACCATGCATAAACCTGATAACCTGAGTTTCTCAATTAAACCTGCAAACAATATCAACAGATCAGAATCTGATGCAGAGAGCTACAATTACTAAAACTTCTGGCATGATTGCCAATACTGTCTGGATTGATGGTGACTCCAATACTCAATTAAATTCTATTATGGACCAGAGCCAAGTAGGGATATGTAGAAGAAGCACAAGTTAAGAGTCCAAGGCTCAGCCAAGTAGGGATAAGGAAAAAAAACACAAAAGCCAAGGTTTGTACAGTCAGTGGCAACCTCAAAGAAGTTGGTGAAGCTATGAAAGGCAAATTGACATGTACATCAAGGATTGGCTACATTACAAGTTGGAGAAGCTGTGTGTACCAAAGAAAGAGCGAATTCAACTCTTATGGAGGCACAAACTTCCGAAGTAGTGGGAAATATTGGAGTAGAAAAACATTGGTGGCTCTGCAGCAATATATTGATTTGTCAAAAGACACAGGAATATATGTGAATTCATTTGAGAGTGTGTACCATGTGGTACTATAGGATAGCATTTTCGTGAACGCTACAGGTGGATTACCCATGCCAAAGCAAGTATAAGACCTGATTGCTGTGCTAGCAGACCGGTTTAGCAAGATGATACGAGGCAGTGAACTTGTCGTTCACCAATGCATACAGTGATACACTTTTGTCTGCTTAAATCAATCATTTCTGATGGGGATTCATATGGCT
Source organism: Cryptomeria japonica (assembly GCF_030272615.1). NCBI lineage: Eukaryota > Viridiplantae > Streptophyta > Pinopsida > Cupressales > Cupressaceae > Cryptomeria > Cryptomeria japonica. The sequence goes on from NC_081407.1 coordinate 13,164,197, forward strand.
AAGAGATCCCTCACATTCCATCCGTAAACAAATGGTCAAACTGTGGTGAACAGATTATATAACAGTCTTGTATACATTTAAAACATTTTAGGACAAGGAATTAGAATTTGGGCTACATTGAATACTCTTGCAGAAACTTTAAATTTAAAAACCTCCATTTGAAATTGAGACGCGCTTTTAATTTTTAGTACTTTCCAACTACTTTACTTGATGTTGTCTGTGGACAACAAGAAGAAAATAACAAGCACATTTAAACAAAGCCATAAAAATTTGTTGAATGAATATAGTCAAAATCGCAAGCCAAGTACAACAGAGCAAGGGCGATATAGAGAAGAGAGTCATTTGCAAGTTGTAGATACGATTGGCTTTATAGATAAGCAAAAGGTTAGACTTCAAATCCAGGCAAATTCGTCATAAGAGATGACAGACATTCACATCTCAAGTGCATTAATTGTTTTTGAGTGAAGGCTAATGCTATACATTCATACATTTTAGGTATGCAATTTGCTTTTTGATATAAGCAATGGTAATGAACACATGCAAGGGCAAAGATGTATTGGAAGAAGTTGACAAGAAAATAGAACAACACTCTGAAATCCATGGAGGTCATTTTGTAGCCTGGAGACCTCTCATTTTTAAACTAATAACAAAATAGTTTTTCAGGAGAAGTGGCTACTAAAGTAGATGAGGGGAATCTAACTTGCAGATCTTAGGTCTTACTCAATGGCCTAAAGCATGGAAGAAGATGAAACTAGACTTTTAGTATCATTTCGAGTTTCCTCAATTTTTAACACTAGCCCCAGTTCCTAAAAATGTTTTTTCTAATCCTAGGAAACTAGTCCATGATCTTCTAGCCTATCGTGCCCACTGCAAACTAGCACAACTACTGTTTGGCAATGCAACATCAAAGTACATTAGTTAAGGCAATGAAGCACACAGTATTACGACCTTTGAGATCATCTTCTCCATCCTTTTGTAAATCTAGCAAGGAGTTGGTTCATCACAAAATAATGCTGAACAAACCTTGGCTAACTTATTTTTGATAGGCAGGCCACTTAGGGTGGAAAGTTGAGATTAAGCCTATTGAGTACTCAAACTAGTATTGGGGCTTGAGTTCAATAGTCAAGCAAATCTCAGGGGAAGTTTTATTTTAAAAAAAACATTGATCTCAGATTTGCCAAGTTATGAAGAAGCAAAAAAAATTAAATTAAAAAACTGGTGCGTAAAATCATGAACTTAAGACGAGGATAAAATCTGTATAAGATTCACTTCTGGAGGCAGCAAGTTGGCTTGTTCTTGGTCAATAATTAAGTTTCTATGAATAATTCAAAGGCCTGCAGTTGAGAAGAAATGTTAACTTTTCATGGATCAGCTAGCAGTCAAACTTGGGGCCTCCGATTTGCTGCTGAGCTGCTCTACAATTGAACTGCAGTTGAGAAGATATGTTAAACCTTTCATGGATCATCTTGCAGTCAAATTTGGAACCTCCTATTTGCTGCTGAGCTGCTTTATTGTTTTACCACTGACTATCAGTCCTCTTGATAACCAGTCTATCTCTCGTTCAGGTGTGGTCCATTTTCCTACGCTTCCCTTGAGTCACACTACACATACTCAAGGATTCTAGTTTGACTTGGCTCCATTGACCTGGGCTCTGATTCCATGTTAAACTCTTCATAAACCAGGTAGGAATTAAACCTTCATAGTTCATACACTTCCCTTGAGTCACACTACAGATACTCAAGGATTCTAGTTTGACTTGGCTCCATTGACCTGGGCTCTGATTCCATGTTAAACTTTTCATGTTAAACTTTTCATAAACCAGGTAGGAATTAAACCTTCAGACCTCCCATTGTTGTTGTTGTCGGGTGTTCTAGCACTGTTCTATCAGCCCTCTTGATTACCTATCCATCTTTGATTTGGATATGACTCATTTTCCAACCAGAAAGAGATTTTGTATGCATTAAATTACTTATTAGCTTACAATGTGTTGACCTTGACAGCATATTGATGGCCTTCAATCTGCCCAAATCTATTTATTGTCTGATTTCTAAAGTAATATGAACATATCTGCCCGAATTTATTCCTTGCAGCTAGATGCATTTTAAAGAAATTTGTTGAGGATATAAATTACAGAAGAATGTATGAGATCTAACCTTTTCTTTCCATTTCAGGGCATTTCATCTCCAAGTATCGTCGAAAGCCAGAAGAAATAACAGTGACCAAGACATCATTTATCGTCTGCATCAAATCATCATTTTTAGAGAGAGTTCCCTAATTCCATATGCTTAGAACCATGCTGTACATGTTCTATGAGACATAACTTTCCAAACATTTTTTTTTTAAGAAAACCAGATAACATGAGTACACCTAAAAAACACAGGTCCCTTCTGGAAAACTAAAAATAAAACAAGCTTACCCCATTTACTGCATCCTTGACAACACCCATATCACTTATAGTAAAGACAGCTGTTGCTAACTTCTTTGGCCATAGCTCAACCCCTGCGTACCCCTTGACTGGCATCTTGCTGTCTTGAAGCCATATTATTCGTAAAGCAAAATACATGACATCGATGAATGTATTCCATGCAAATAAGATCAGTTTCCACAGCAAAAAAATGAAGTGAAAAACTTTGAACTTATGCACGCGAGTGTCTGTTGGGAATCTAATGGGATTAGGAAGTACTAGTGGTATATCTGGTTCGGCTACTCTTCGGCACCTTGACAGAGCAAACGATAAGAGGGAAATTCCATCTCCAAGAGCATGATGCACTCGGATTATGAAAACACCTCTTGCATCTTTCAAATTCACTCGAAATGCGTGAACATCCCAGAGGGGACGCTGCTCATCCAGAGGACACTTAAAAATAAGATCAGCAAGGAATTTGTTCGGATAGCTCTCATCTTTTGCATCTTCAGGAGACAACTCAGAAACTATAATATGCTTTTCAATCTCTATCTCTGTTTTCTGCCAAAACTCTTTTCCCTTTTTATCTTTGACCTGCATCACAACACAAGTTCAGCAAATGGTTGCTGACGTCATCTACCAAATCTTTTAGATTATTTATAATTTGATTTGAAAACGTTTTTTTCCTAATCAAGAGACAGATGCAAGACAGTGATGGTTTAAACAAATTTAAGACATGGAAAGATGATATGGTAAAGGGAAGCTATTAACCACGCGCTGTCTGATAACAATGACTGTGAGTAGGTTACTTGAATACGATGATATGCAAATTCTTTAAGAGAAATCATCCTCTCATGTTCACTCTTACGTGTGTGTCACAACAAGGCTTTCTGTAAATCTTTTAAGAGAAATCATCCTCTCATGTTCACTCTAAGTGTCACAACAAGGCTTTCTTCCATTACCTTCGAGCCAACCCATCTCTTGGTTTCAATGAACGACAAAGGAAAAGGTAGTAGGGAAGTGTTGTTATCTAAGGAAAACCAGCTCCAACAAAAGTCGTATAAAATCTTTATACAGTAGGCCCAGTTTGAATTTGAGAAGCATTTTATTCTAGGGTGTGAAGCTTATTATGATATTCAGACACTGATTATAAATTTTCAGAACAAATATGCAGATTATTACTATGATATTCAGATCAAATAGACAGACATTTTAGCAGCTACTTGGGAAAACAAGGGAGCTGGTCATTGAACAAATATGCAGATGCTTACTATGATATTCAGATCAAATAGACAGCCATTTTAGCAGCTACTTGGGAAAACAAGGAAGCTGGTCATTGAACATCTTACCAATCGATCAGCAAGTCCAAAAGCTAAAACGTTTCATAGACTATCTTTGATCTCATGCATTCTATTCTATTTAACATGGTCTTTTTAATTTTTTTCTAAATGAAGAATTCAGACAAATTATTACTTTTACTATTAAAGGGTTATAAGAACCTAAGGATTGCTCTACGTACAAATAAATGTACTGTGTGACACATTGAGAATGCAAGTGATTTCACGTACCCATTTACTGGTTCATCCAAGGAAACAACCGTAATCTACCTCAAACCCTATCGATCTAGCCCTTAAATACACACATTTAGGCTTACAGACACTTTGGGAAACAATTTATGAAGTACCATCTACTGTTCGTATACTCCATTAGATTAACTGGTTCACTTATTCTCTACTCCCTTACCAAGACAATCTTCAAACAGAAAGCAAACCACATCTCAAAACCCCGAACACAGCCTCTCTCTTTCCATCACCCCCAACAGATTTCATGGCTTGTTGAGGCTCAACACCAAATCACATTTTGAAAAAGAAAACTTAAAAAAAAAAACACCACATGAATACACAAGCAAACGCTTCAAAACAGGGGCACATTTGAAGTATAAATTGTAAATACCAGCACACTGCAGAACCTATAATTGAATAAGATGGCTTGAGTGAACTCTGCCCTGAGAACATCTTCATCCACTTCATTTTTCAAGAAAATCATGGAATAGATAACCGTATCCCATCTCCTAAAAATCCTCCCAAATGGTGTCACAGGCTGATCCCCAACATCAATAACAGCATCATCATCACTGCCACCATGTATTGCAATGATATTCTTTTGCTTTCTGTTTCCTGAATCAGAATCTCCCATTTTGCCCGAAGCCTGCTTTCTATTATTGTCAGCTCAAGCCAAGAGTTTTGGAAGCTGGGTGGTACACAAACACCAGTACCTAAGGGTAAATATATATTTACGAAGATCTTTAAGCTAACTTCCATGGCAGCTCTTAGCTTCTCAACCATGGAAAGGCTGGCATTTGTCCGTGTACGGCATTTTCTACTATAAAAAACGAAGTAGGAGTACTGTACGCGACTGATAATATCCTAAAACAGAAGAGAATGACTGGTGAAATAAATAGTACAACAGGCATTGATTTACGACAACTTTCATCTGATTAACCATTGTCAACTTGAGAGCTCCGTGGACAAATCAGACTCTCCCACGTATGTACCTCCTTTGTCAGGACAGTAATGAAACCCTCTGGTTCAGCTGGGCTTCGTACAAACTTACAAGCACTGAATTAACTGAAGCTCAAGTGGTAGGCAAAAGTGGTAGGCAATTAAATCTTCTCTGAATTTTGGATTGATGGACTTCGGGACAGGTGAATGAAGCATTTACAGACCACCAACTCGCAATCTGATAGTTTATTACATGAAACAGAATTTAAGTTTTGATTACATACATAGGTGGGTATTTGAAATTTAAATTGCCCGAATGTGATTACTGGTTTTTTGGCCATTAAAGGGCACTCTACTTGTTTTGTTTTGCAATGTGTTTGTTGGAATGCCCCTTTAATTTACTCAGCTTCAGTTTTTTTGGGCAATGTGTTTGTTATAATATTTAATTTGTCTTGTAATGGAGTAGTTGGGACGCATTTGCTCTAAAACGATAGTACGGATTGACTAAGACGTGTGTTAGTCGCGCGTTTTACACCCACATCGTCGATTTTGCAATTAATGGTTGTGATTGACTAACCTATCGCTAACATGCTGTACAAAGAGGTCCGTTTTGGAGCCAGAATAGTTGTGTGTAATTATTTGTTCTTTAATAATTTTTACTAATATAATGGTAGAGTCATTGTATCTCTAGAAGTGATCATTCGTGGTTTATTTTTACAATTATGAATTTTTTTAGGAGCATATGTTTCATATTCTTCAAGAAAAGTATTTTTTGAGGAGCATATGTTTCATACTCTTCAAGAAAAGTATTGCAATTTACATTTGTATTGTTTCACTAAGATGTTTTATACTTGAAATGCTCCTCATTGTAAAGATTTGTTGCAAATCTAGTTAAACTTAAGTTGCTTCTTTCAAGGTGCATATCTTCAAAGACATCTCTATTATAAGGCATTTCTTTTATTGATATATGCATTTTTTCAATAACAAATATAGTGTCAACTTAGTACTCTAATAATGTTATTACTAGCAATTGCACCTTGGTGTGCAATGGGTACGCCGAATAGGTGTGGAAGGTCAATTAAAAAAAAATGGTTCTTTTTTTGCATAAATTTGTGTAGTACATGAGGTAATTTGGTAAAGGTCCATTTAGAAAATGTTGTTTATGCAATAATGGTCCCAATAAAGAAGTGATAGAGTCAAATAAAGTGTGCATTCATTTATAGGAAACCAAACATAAGTGAAAGAAAACCTTTGAATCAAGAAGATAATTAGTCTCCATTCCAAAAGGCTCGTATGTTATATTTGCAATAGTGAGAGAGGGAGAGAGATGGATAGATAAATGGAGTGAGACATGTCTAGAGATAGGGGAAGAGAGGATGCATGTGGAAATGGAGAGGGAGAGGGAGAGAGAGAGAGGGGGGGGGGGGGAGGACATATAAGGATGAAAGAGATAAATATATAGAGAGGGAGATAGAGAGACAAATATATATAGAAGTAGATATCTAGGAACAAGGAGAGGGACAGCTTGGAGAGATGGAGATATATGGATGGGTAGAGAGAGTGAGACATGTCTAGAAATGGGGGGAGAGGAAGATAGAGGTAGAGATGAAGATAGAGTGTGACAAGAAGAGGGAGACAAATAAAGATGGATAGATAATAGAGTGATGCATGTCTAGAGAGAGGAAGAGAGAGAGAGAGAGAGAGAGAGAGAGAGAGAGAGAGAGAGAGAGAGAGAGAGAGGCAAAGACATATAGAAGTAGATTTCTACAAAGGAGAGAGAGAGAGAGAAGGAGAGATGGCGATATATGGATGGGTAAAGAGAGTGGGACATGTCTAGAGATATACGGGGGGGGGGGGGGGGGGGGGGGAATGATAAAGATAGAGATGATTATAGAGTGAGAGAGGAAGAGGAGACAAATAGAGAGAGATAAAGATAGAGATGGGGAGAGAGAGATAAAAAAGAAGGGATATGGAGGGAGAGGGATATGTCCCAACCAATTTGTAACTAACTCATCAACGAAGATGTTTCAACATAGGTTGACACCTAGTATAGTGGCTATACCCTTGTCAAATTATCTTTCAACCAATTGTAATAGTTTTAACAAAATATTGAATTATTTTTAGTTGAATGAATAGTCAGGGTGGTGGCTATAGACAATTTCAAGTAAGATATGTAGACAAGATGAATATAGATTTTGAGATACATATGAACTCAAGATGAACATTGGCAAGGAATCATAAGTTACATAAAAAAATCATTTTTCAAGAATGGGAAAACCACAATTAACTAAAGTATTTTAGTAGTTTATATGAAATATAGTATTGTGAGTGTTGCAAATGTAGTAAATCTTTTGATATTTTTGTAACTGTAGACACCTAAAATTGTCCAGTCTAATTAAATAAATATTTTATTTATTTAATTATCTAAGCCTAATTCTTCTATTAATTAAATAAATCTTTATTTATTTAATTAATTTATTTATCCTCTTCTAGCCTTATTTCTCATTTAAATAAATACATTTATTTATTTAAATTATCCTTTTCCTAAATTAAATAAATATTTTTATTTATTTAATTATCCCACTTCTTCTATTAATGAAATAAATCTTTATTTATTTAATTAATTCATTAACCTTTTCTACCCATGACACATGTCATTCATCTCTTAATTCATACACTACCTACCCCCTCTCATTATTTTATTATTTCTTTTACCTACCCTCTAATCATAGCCGACCTCCTTTTACACCTCTCAATCTTATCCCTCCATTTCATATAGTGTCTTCTATATAAGGAGATGCTTCCCTCATTATCAAACCCTAATGAGCTAACTACTTGATCAATTGACTACACTACGATCCTACTTGCAACCACATTCCGTTCTTTGTTGAGCTCTTGTGCACATAAAATCTGAGAGCAAATATATCAAGCAAGATCAATGGAGATAGGAAGAATGGAGATCAAAACCCTATTGGACATGTGATGGTATAATTTTTGTGATTTCATGTGATTTGCATTGTCTTAGGTAATCTTCATATGTTATGGTGGATCTTTGTTGATTGTTAGGCTAGGGTTTTGTGGTTGAATTCATTTAGCCTTTCAATATTGTTATTATTGTTATCCATTTTCACCATATACAGTAACTATTTAAAAAAAATGTTGACTGTTGTTTTCAGTTGTGCATTTATTGTACTACTTGAATTGTAGTAGTATTGAAATTGTTATTCTTAAGTTAAATTTATACTTGTTGAGGCAAATGAGTATGCAATAGAATTTATTGTTGCAATTTTCTAGTATGGGAAATATATTACAGGTGTATTATAAAATGATCTACGGAGATTAAATTTAGCTTAAATTCAATTTGATTGAGAGTTTAAATTAACATATAGCTTTGGATGACATAACATTTACTTATGTCTAAATGTGTACATTCTAATGAGTGCAAGGTTGATTATAATATATTAGTGTTTACATGCATAGTAGCATTCACATTGTTAAGAAATGTAGTAAGTTTGTCAATTAAAAATAAGTATGTGCACAAATTAATTTTTTTAGGTGTGTTATATGTTAATTGTTGTGTAGAGATAAGATCAATTTGTAAAATGTGATAAATTTATGAGGTAGTATTTAAATCAAATCGATAGGTTTTCTTAAGATAACTTAAAAATATTTGACACTTACAATATGGGTTTATAAAGAAACCTCTTAAATTATTGCAATGTGTAGATATGCGTTAAACAAAATTCAAATATATAGAATTATTTGAAACAATTGCATAAATTTCACACCGATAAGAAAATATACTTTGAATAATATATTGGAGGGTGAAAAAAAAAGAAGTGAAAATTGTCTTTATTAATAATAATTATTTATAATATACATATGACTTTATATTAAAATGTAATTAATTAAATAGAAATAATGTTAATTAGTGTAAACCTCTAAGTTGTATAAAATGATTTCATAATATAAAATGTTTTTACAACTGAAGAAAATGATTAAGCTAAGAAATTAGTTATATTGAATACATATGTTGATTGCCAAGATTAGTTTTTTCCAACTTCCACTAATGAAAAGAAAAACAAAATTTGTGTATGTATTATCAACTTCAACAATATTTAGACTTAGTCATCCATTCTATCTTTGTAGATTTTTTATTTCAAGATATTGGACAAATGCTTCACTATAATCCAAAATAAGTCTATTGATAGGTATCCCTTGTGTGACATATTCGAGAATGTGGTCATCCATAGTGATAGTAATTGATGTCTCCATAAAGTTTGAAGTATGTGTACAACATAACTCCATCTTTGCGTAAGAATGAGGCCAAAAAAGTAGGGGTAATTGATTCATTCCTTTGTTTTGTCAATAACCGTCATATTGCACCATAACAACATATCAATATGAATTTTAAGTAAATTGTCTGAGAAGTTATATATATCGAATGCAATTGTTCAACCATAATGATATCAATCATTGACAAGAGCCAAACTATTATCTCTTGTTTATGTTCAAATAATTTTATCATGTTGTTGATGCTAAATACTTTCCCAAACAACTTTGAATTAATAAGTGTTTTTTTTTTGTAATATACTGAATATAAAATAAAATTGTTGTTGATGATAAAGTTTGTGCTAAATAGAATGGATGTATCCTACAACAATTTTATCTTATGATAAAGTTTGTGCTAAGTTTATCATTTTATTGTCAACCATTGATGTTGTCTTTTGTATTGTCAACCTACACAACAAAATCATAACTCTAAATAGAAAATAATGGTCAATCCATCCCGAGTCTCTAGTGTCAATTCTACATATACTATGCATCTTAAAACTTAAGTTCTAAAAAACGAATAACAAAGATCAATAATATTTTGGAGGATAAAAAATATGAGAATTTTAAAAATTGCGTTTATTAGTTAAGTTTATTTGTCACATAAATAATTTGACATTAAAATTAATCACTCTTTCAAAAGACATTAATTATTTCTTCATATTCCTTAAATAGTTTTCTTAATTCTATCAAAATATGTTTTCCAATTCTATTGTGTTTTTTTCTTTTACCTATCTAGATCTAATTTTATGCATTCTAATAAAATTTAAGAACTTTAGCATATATAATTGAATTCATAAGAATTGTAATAAAAAAATTAATTTAGTAAAGGATTATTTCATAGAGCTATTAATATAAAAACTTATTTCATAGATCTATTAATATAAAAGATTCATTTAGAATGAAAGAGTAATAGGTAGCCACTTTTTTTATATTCACGTGCACATACAAAGTAAATTATGTTTTCTTTACTAAAACAAGGAGATTAATGAAGCCCTTGCAGAATATCGTGACCTAAATATTTCTTTGTCATTTGTAATTTTGTTTTTCACTTCTCAATATAATTTGGGAGACTTCCAGTATCCACATCTTTGATAACAAAAATATTAGGTGTAGTAAAGTAAAGTCCAGTAAGAACAAAATTAAAATTCGGATGTGCCTCCCTCACCTACAAGCAGTTGTGATTTGACCATCTACACCCATGATACGAGAAATGTTTAAGTTTATGGAGCAATATTTCATATAAGAGATGCCTTCGGCGTAATTATTTCTTTATATATGCTACACGACAATTGTTTTGATAATCTTAATATTCCTTGACAATTTCAAATGATTTCAACCTAAAAAAAGGAAAGTGTTTATATAAAAGAACATAGTACAAATCAACATCCATGTGTTCTAGGTTGGCGTAGAATGGTACCTCTCGCTATCCAGCGTTACAAATGATTTCAATACTTATTGGTAGAGCACTTTATGTGATTTATTCTAAATTTGAATATTAAAGGTTTTAGGTTTATATTCATAATTACATAAATGATCTAGGTCAATTTCATACCTACTAATTTAAAATGAGTGATGAATGAGAAATCTAAAGATTAAGAACTCATCTTTAAAAATGAGGGATAATAGGTTTGAAATGTAATTATACCATAAACTAAATTGATGGAAAAATATATCACATATTAACTAAACATTACCTCAAAAAATTCTAATTAAAATAAAATTCACATATTAATTTATAAATATAAATATATGTCAAAAATTAATGTTGACTAGAATCAAAATGTGAACCACTTAACACAATTCTATGACTATAAAATCAAGTTTCAATACACAACTACTTTCTCCAATTTTCAAGAGCTCAACCACTTGATTTAGTCTAGAAATTGTATAGATACATACATACATCTTAAATACATTTAAAGAAATGTTGACATATATCAATTGAAACTATTTTATTTACCTTAAAATTATTTTTATTTTAGTTTGAATGATATTTATTTTATTGGATTTACATTGTTATTTTTTTCCTCCACAAATTTTCTATAAAATTTGACTATTTACATCTAATTTTTTATATTTAATTTTTAAATTTCTTATAATTATTCAAAAAAATCGTTAAAAATCAAAAAATTATACAATAAATTTTTTAACTAAATAGATTATTTTCTACTACCAATTTTTTAAAATACTCATAAAAAAGTAATTTTAAAAAATATATTTATAAAATGGTAGATTAATTTTTCAAAATAATGTTTTTAATTTATATTTATATATCTATCTAAAATTTTTAATTTTTGATGAAATTATATTTTCGTTTTTATGTAATGTCTATTTTAAAAATGTCATGTTTATAATTAACATTAATATTTGACATATAAATGATCATGAAATTTAAGATAAAAATTTTTGTTACCATTAATGTACTAACATCATTACACTCTAAATTTTCTCCATTTATATTCAAATTTATGAATTAAATTCATTTATTGAAATCTTATTTGATCACCTACATGTTTCATTTTATCTTAGGCAAAATTATAGATGCTTTTATTTTACCATACAACAAACTTAATTATATAGAATTTTTTTAAGTTATTTGTCATTTGTTTTCAATAAATGAATTGAGCATCATTTATTAGCGTACTAAGTAGCCAAAAACAATTTGAGCGTCAGTTATGAGCATCCAAATTGTTCACCAAATTTGTGTGTTAAATATGTATGAGTGGTTGTTACGAGCATGCTCTTCTACAGGATGAGGATTAGACGGACTGTCCTTATCAAATATCATCACACATTTTCAGTACACAACCAGATTTTTATTTTTACCAGGTCAAACTATTTTTCTTCTCTGCAACTAAATATCTTCTGACACGTAATTTGACAAAGAGTTCTCTCATTCTTTTAATGGTTTTTTAATTTATAAAATGTTAAAAAACATTTATATCTATTTAAGGATGAAATTGTATGGGCATTTTCATGTTCGATAGACATTGTTTGGAAAAAATAGATATATCTTTTTTATTAATGTTAATTATATCTTCATTTCCATTTTTAAATATTCAATCAAATTTAATGTTTTCGGGCATCAGTATGTAAGTATAATACACTTCTGCTTAAAAATAATTAAGGCACTTCTGATTGCTTTATAATTGGTATATTCTTGTAAATGCTTTATTAATATAAATTAAAAAAATAGTTGTGGAATATATGTGATCTGATTTTGGTGGTTTTGATTATATTTTAAGATAAATTCCAACAAAGGTTATTTATATATTTTTTTATTATAATCTTTCTTATTAGTATGTGGGTAGGCAATATTATTGCAAGTTCAATTAATCAATTGTTTTATAGCAAAAGTGATTATTATTTTTGTTTTAAAAGAACTTGAGTTTTTATAAAGTTGACATTTATATTTTTAAACTTTATATATTGTAGAAATTATTTATCTACACACTAAAAATTTGCTGTTATAAGAGCAAAATTTCTAGATTGATAAAATTTTAAGGGTTTTTTAGTTTCCTTCGTAAAAGTTTAAATAGTTATAATATTTAATTGTCTTCTAATGGAGTGGTTATGTGTAATTATTTGTTTTAGTAATAAATTTTATTAGTATAATGGTAGAGTCATTGTAGTTGTAGAATTTTTTTAGAATTTTCTTATAGCAATCTTTTCTTAGTAAAGTCTTGAAATAGAAACTCACCTACAATTTAGAGTTTACAACACAAATATCAAATTCGTTGTTGTGTGTGCATGTTTGATTTCATTAATTAAAAGCCCACTAGAAAAACATCTAGTCGACCAATAGCTCCCCATTGGTATACCCAATAGTTGGAAAAAAGGTTAGTAATTGATTAATTGTGTAGCTTTATTGGTACCAATAGTGCACCTTAAAGGGCTATTTGAGCACAAATATTGGATCAATTGTACAAATTTTTGTGTTGTAATGGTTAATAGGGCGATAGTGAATATGTATGGGGCGACACTTTGAAATGACCACTTTTTGACCCTTGTGTGTATAATGAATCCTACAACATTTGTCTTTACTACTCAAAAGCCAAAACAATAGCTATAAATAGTTAAGTCACATACGAAGGCAATACAAAAAAATCGTCAAAATTTGTGCTTCATACTCTTCAAGAAAAAGCTTTGCTATAGATTTAGTCAAACTTAAGTTGCTTCTTTCAAGATGCATATCTTGAAAGGCATCTCTATTGTACGATATTTCTTTTATTAATATATACATTTTTTGAATAACAAATATAGTGTCAACGTAGTACTCTAATAATGCTCCTCATCATAAAAGCTTTGTTACAGATTTAGTCAAGCTTAAGTTGCTTCTTTCAAGGTGCATATCTTGAAAGGCATCTCTATTGTACAATATTTCTTTTATTAATATATGCATTTTTTGAATACCAAATATAGTGTCAATGTAGTACTCTAATAATGCTCCTCATCGTAAAAGCTTTGTTACAGATTTAGTCAAACTTAAGTTGCTTCTTTCAGGGTGCGTATCTTGAAAGGCATCTCTATTGTACAATATTTCTTTTATTAATATATGCATTTTTTGAATAACAAATATAGTGTCAACGTAGTACTCTAATAATGTAATTATGACGTCTTCATATATGTTGCACGACAATTGTTTTGATAATCTTAGTATTTCTTGATAATCTTTAAATGATTTCCACATAAATAAATGAACGTGTTTATATAAAACAATATAGTGCAAAAAACACACACACAATTGAAATAGAAGCGATCACAATAATTATTGGGAGAGCAATTGATGTGATTTATTCTTGTAGCGTCGTAAATTGTACGCACTCGCTAGGGTGGTACAATTTCACACCTAGTTTAGCACCCGCCTTAGTGCATTTTGCATTCTGCATTACATTTCTCCTTAAGCACTTAATTAATCAAATTAATTAGGTCTAAGGTTCCTATTTCATCATTCTCTACATCATAAAGTTGGGCCCTTTCACTAAAGCGCCCCCTTCGCATTTTATTCCTCCAATACATCACTTAATCAAAAACCCTAATTAAGTCCTATTCCGAACTTGGGGGCTTGGTTTCGGGGTCAAAACATCTCGAAATCACCTGTAACTCCGGGATTCTCTCTAAAATCATCATATCCGACGGCCCTGAAAATTTGGTGAAAAGTTGTCGAGACCATGGCGCCCGTGCACATGGTCCCGGACATTTTTCCCGAAATTTTAGGAGCGCGATCCAATCATAAAATAAAGCTTAACCCCAAGAAATTGGCGGGATATTCAATCTTTAGGTCGGCCAAAATACGAATTTACGACCTAGGGTTTCATACATAAGAACTCTCTTTCTTCATTTGGAAGGATCGGATTTTTGTTTCCAGGAACTTCATATACAGCGAAAGAGCAGATCTTTGAGGACTTCAACAACATTCAACATCATTCTATCAAGCATCTATCAAATTCATTCATCCACTTAGGGCTTGGAAGACATTGAAGAACAATAGGAGATTACCGACTGAAGATTGGCTTGTACTCCTCCCTTGAGGGTTGGGTATGATTTCGTATTGTTTTCATGTCTTTGCATAAACTTTGATACATCATTTATTCATGCTTTAGATCACATTGCATCTTGATTTAGAGCATTTACATTATCATTTACAAGCAATTAGGGTTTACTTTCTAGGTTGCTCTAGTTTGCTTTCTTGCATTTTGGACCTTGCACACACACTAGGTCTGCACACACACAATACATTTTACAAAACAACTTGGCTATTCGTGGAGGTGGAAATCACCGAAGCGGGGGTTTGACTAAGGCAAAACCCTATATAGCCGCCCCTCCCCCTTTTCAGATATTATTGCAGGTTTCGAGATTCGGACGATGCCACGGGATACAGATCCGGAGAGAGAAAGCTGAGACAGAACCCTGTGTGAAATTGCAGATCAGAAGACTGGGACAGGGGCGTTGGGCGCCCTGGTCCCTGGGACAGAGGCGCTGGGCGCCCTGGTCCTCCGGACAGACAGTGTACAGACAATTTCCAGACAGTGTTTCAGAGTGCAGAACAGTGGTTTTCGGTGCAGTTTTCAGGATAGTGGCGCCCGCGCCCCCGTCCCGAACATTTTCAGTCCGATTTTGACTCCGGGTACATATCTGCATTCTTATTTCATCCTTGTACTTACAGCTGTTCATTGTTTAAT
This sequence comes from Cryptomeria japonica, assembly GCF_030272615.1. Classification (NCBI taxonomy): domain Eukaryota; kingdom Viridiplantae; phylum Streptophyta; class Pinopsida; order Cupressales; family Cupressaceae; genus Cryptomeria; species Cryptomeria japonica. The sequence continues at coordinate 13,179,619 of NC_081407.1, forward strand.
CTCAATTCTGCAATCTTGTTATTAGTTCATACTTGCATTTTGGGATTAGGGTTTGAACTTGCATTACTTGATTTTACAATTTCAACAAGGGAATAGAAATCCTAATAGATATCCTGTGGCTCTCTCTTTCACCAAAAGAAGTAGCCAATTGTGCGATATCTCTAGGCTCTTTCGTATTCTGTAATGTGTGTCAAAAGGTAGGATTAGGGCATGATTAACCTAGTCTCGCTTTTTCCCCTACACATTTTGGTGAACCCGACGTGAATCTATCATTGCTTCCTCTTGCATTGCATTTGTTAGACCTAGATCTAGATTTAGTGTGTTTTCATTTCGTTTCATTAAAAGAAAAAAAAAAGTGTGTCTCTTTGCATTGTGTGTTTAAATTTTATGCAATCTTTTCAAAATGTCAGATTTTTATTTGCAAAACGTTCATGCTTTTGATGGTTATTATGAGTATAGCCAAGATTAATTAGATGAAGCCTTAGATGAGTTTTTAAACCCTAAGGATGCCAAACCTTCATTTTACCAAAAACTCATAAACCTTGTTACTATGCCATTTAGGTGTGATGAGAAAGATAAGTCGAATGATTCCTCTCAAGGATACATTCCTATCCACTCTTCCCCTGAATCTAGTAACATGGTTTTTTTCAATAATCCCCTCTATGAGGAGATGTCTCCTTTTGAATCAAAAGACAAACCCTTTAACCGATATGATCATGCTTTGTTGGATGATGCCCTTGATGACTTTGTGGCTTTGTCGAAACCTATAAACAAAAACAAGACCTCTAAATTGGTTAACATGATAAATTTGAATGAATATAACAAGCCTCTCTTTGAAGTCCAAGGTGCTTATCCTTCTCCCACCTTTCAAATTCCTAAAACTCCTCTCCTTACTGTCCAAGGGAGGTATGATCATGATTCCTTTTGTACTCCGAATAAACCAATCATCACCGTACAAGGAAGAAAACCTATAAGTCCTTACAATTATGCTAAGCAAATAACTAGAGAGAGTTATCATGCGGTTGCCCATACTTATCATACCAGAAATAATAAGCAACCTAATCCTCCTCCTGTTATTCCAGTTTCGCTTCCTAATCCTCAACCAATTCTTCCTCAAGCTCCCCGTATTTCGCAAGTTATGGGTAAGGAATATGATCTCATAGAACAACTCAAAGCTACCCCTGCTAAGATATCCCTTTGGGATTTGATTCAAACTTCTTCCGCTTATCATGGAATGTTACAAGATGCCTTGAAAGATTTGAATGTTCCTCCACCGAATACATCTAGTAATATAGCATCTTTTGTTAACTCTGTGATGAATCCTAAACCTCAAATTGTGTTTACGCAAGATGAGTTGCCTACTAGTGAAGTCCAACAACAATATGATCCCTTGATGATTGTGGTTGTCATGAAAGACACTGCTATAAGACGAACACTAGTAGATAATGGCTCTGGCCTTAATGTGTGTAGCATCAATCTATTGCATAAGATGAATGTGGATACTTCTCTTATGGAGCCTGACTCTCGTTCCATTCGTGGCTTTGACAATGTAGCTAAGACTTCATTGGGTATCATCACCTTACCTCTCACAGTGGGACCTGTTACTTTGCCTACTCCTATCCATGTTATGCCGGGAAATTTAACATACAACTTGTTATTAGGGAGGCCTTGGATTCACAGCATGCAAGCTGTCCCCTCTACATTGCATAGACAAGTTAAATTCATTTATAACAATAAGACATATACTTTGATAGGAGATACTAATTTTCAAGCTTGTCTACAAACATCTAATTCCAAAGGAGATTCTTCTAAGCCATCCTCGTCTAGTGATGACTCTTTAAACAAGAAACCTATCGATGAGTCTTCACTTTCTGATGATCAAAATCCTTCGAATGAGTCTGGAACTCCTGGAGAAGATCCTTCTCGACCTGAAAATACACATGAAAAGGATTTTGATCCTGAGAAGGTTCTCACAGAAGATGATTGGGGATCTCTTGATTTTAACCCTACCTTTGTAGGTGAATATAAGGTTCCTTCTAGAGAAATTAAAGTTGGAAAGAAGGAAGAAGCTGAAAATCATAAAGTTGAAAAGAAAGAAGAAGCTAAAAGTCAATCAACCTTACCTGAATCTATGAGTAATAATTTTGTGGCCGCTTCTCAAACTTCTTCTCCTCACATCTATAATTATGAAGAGTTTGATTCTTTGTCTTATGAAAAACCACCTTCTCTTCCTGAAATGGCTGATCGTTATGGTCGTGGTTTTCGCATTTTCGCTAAGCATGGGTATCATGGAAAAGGTTGTGGTGCTAATGAACAAGGGATAAGAGTTCCTCTAGAGACTAATTTTCACAATTATGCCTTTGGACTTGGCTATAATCCCTGCAGATGTACTAAAGCTGCTAAAAGACCATGCATTAGTGTTAATGCTATTTCTACATCTCTATCAATACAACACCCTGAGTATATTAACAAGGATTCTTTGGGTGATTGTGCTTTGGATATCTTCCCTACCGACGACGCTTTAGCTGAGTTCTTGGGAGCCTATGACACTCTTCCTCGTTATCATCACAATAGGGGACTCCCTTATTGTTTGAACACCGAAGCCTATTTTGGAAAAGAGATTGATAACGATAAGATTGTGAAAGAATTCCCTTAGTTAAAGGATACTCCTCAACAAAGTAATCTTCTCATAAGTGACACCACTGATGTTAAGATGGATCCTTGCAATAAAGAGAAAGTCATTAAAATTGGGAAATGTTTGGATGAAGAAGAACAGAAACAATATGAAGAGTTATTGCATGAATTCCCTGAGATCTTTGCTTGGGCATATTTTGACATGCCTGGTATAGATCCTAAGATCGTTACTCATAATATTGTCTTAGTTCCTGACGCTAAGCCCGTGAAACAAAAGATTCGAAAAATGAATCCTAAGGTGGCTCTGCTTGTTAAGGCTGAGATTGAAAAATTATTGGAGGCTGGATTTATCTGCCCTATTGACTATTCCCCATGGATTTCAAATATTGTCGTTGTGGCTAAACCAGACAACAAAATAAGAATGTGTACTGACTTTCGAGATTTGAATAAAGCTTCCTTGAAAGATGATTTCCCTCTTCCAAACATTGACATGATAGTTGATTCTACGGCAGGACATGCCTTGTTATCCTTCATGGATGGTTTTTCAGGTTACAATCAAATTTTTATTAACCCTCAGGACCAATTCAAAACTGCTTTCACCACTCCTTGGGGTACGTTTTGTTGGATAATGATGCCTTTTGGACTTAAAAACGCCGGTGCAACTTATCAACGAGCGATGACCCTTATCTTTCATGATTATATGCATAAGATTTTAGAGGATTATGTTGATGATATTTTGGCCAAATCTTTTCTTCGCATGGATCATGTTAAAATCCTTCGACAAATTTTTGAAAGAATTCGTAAGTATCACATGCGCTTGAATCCCCGAAAATGTGTTTTTGGTGTGGATAGTGGAAAACTATTAGGATTCATAGTTTCGCATCGTGGGATTGAGGTGGACACTAAGAAAATAGATGCTATTGTTAACATGCCACCTCCTTGAAATGTGTCTCAACTTAAAAGCTTACAAGGAAAGATTCAAGCTATTCGTAGGTCCGTGTCTCAGCTTGCGGATCGTACCTTTCCTTTTACTCAACTTCTTAAAAAGGATATCATTTTTCAATGGAATGAGGATTGTCAGCAAGCATTTGAAGATTTAAAAGTGTATTTGGCTAGTCCTCCTATTCTTCAACCTGCCGAACCTTCTAAACCCTTCCTTTTGTATACAGCTGCTTCCTCTCATGCTCTCGCAGCATTGTTGGCCCAACATGATAAAGATGGTAAGGAATGTCCGGTTTATTACATAAGTCATACCTTACTCGATTATGAGACCCGATATTCTGCGATAGAAAGACAATGCTTGGCCTTGGTGTTTGCGACTCAGAAATTGAGACATTATCTTTTAAATTCAGAAGTCCACGTCATGGTAAAGTTTGATCCTCTGAAACATCTTTTCTCTAAAACTGATTTATCAGGACGTCTAGCTAAGTGGGTTATGATGTTAACTGAATTTGACCTTAAATTTGTTTCACAAAGAGCAATTAAAGGACAAGCGTTGACCGATCACTTGGTTGAGGCCCCTTCACCTTTCTCCTTCCCAAACCCTGAATCCTTTCCTGACGACTTCATTCTTTCTATAGAGAAAGATGAAACTTGGGAGTTATACTTTGATGGCTCTAAGTGTCGTACGGGATCAGGGGCAGGTGTTGTTCTGATTTCTCCTACAAAGAAGTCTATTCCTTTATCATATCGTCTAAATTTCCTGTGTACCAATAACATTGCTGAGTATGAGGCTCTTATAGCGGGAATAAAAGCAGCCTTAGCTCTGAATATAAAACACATACATATCTATGGAGATTCGCAATTGATTATAAGACAAGTAACAGGAATATATCAAGCAAAACAAGACAAACTTTCACAATATAAAGACCTTGCTATCTCTTTATTACAAAATTTTGATTCTTATACCATGGAACTCGTTCCTCGAAAAGATAATCGACATGCGGATGCAATGGCATGTGTGGCTTCTCTAGTATCTTTAGAGGACCCTATGGTTGATCTTAATTTCGTTATTCACAACCTTATTTCTCCAGCTATTGTAGATGATTCTAGCTTGGTAACATGTTGTGACTTTGTAGACTCAGATGAATGGTTCTCGCATATCATAAGATATTTGACCGATGGTACCTTTCATGATTCCTCTAATAGAAACACTAGGGCTAGAATCCACAAGCTGTCTGCTAGATATATCATCCTTTCTAATGTCCTTTATCGAAGGGGTTATGATGGTCTTCTCCTTCGTTGTCTTAACAAGTCGGAAATCCCCGTTGCTCTTGAAGAGGCACATTCAGGTGCCTGTGGGGGGCATTTTGGGGGCAAATCCCTGGTTCATAGGTTGCTCCGTATGGGATAATATTGGCAAACTATGCAGAAGGATGCCTTTTCATTTGTTAAAAAATGTCATCAATGTCAACAACATAATAATCTGATTCATGCTCCTGCCCAAGAACTTCATTCTCAAGTAGCTTCTTGGCCTTTCTCCGCATGGGGTTTGGATCTTATTGGAAAAATTTCTCCTCCTTCATCTCAAGGACACACCTTCATTATAACTGCAACAGATTACTTTACGAAGTGGGTAGAAGCTATTCCTCTTCGCTCTACTACTGCTGAAGTAATTTGTCAATTTCTTCTAGAAAACATCATTTCTCGATTTGGGATACCTTCCACTATTATCTCAGATAATGGGACATCGTTTAAAAACAAGGATGTGAAGAAATTCCTCGAGAAGTATCATATCAAACATCGATTTTCTACACCATATTATCCTCAATCAAATGGCCAAGCCGAATCATCCAATAAGATAATTGAACAAATTCTTCGTAAAACCGTGAATAAGCATGGTAAGGATTGGAGTAACCAGCTGATCTATGCTCTTTGGGCCTACCGAACGAGTGTACGAATTGCTACGGGAACTACTCCTTATAATCTTGTTTATGGTGCTGATGCTATTATGCCCTTAGAGTTAGAGATTCCATCACTTAGGGTTTCTCTCAAAGGTATAGTAGATGATGACTCTTATAGAGAACAACGACTTCAACAGCTGGAGATGCTTGACGAACAGCGCATAAACGCTCTTGAGCATATTCAAGCGTATCACAAAACTCTACAACGAAGCTATAATGACAAGGTTATTCAACGTTCCTTCTCAGTAGGTGACTTAGTCCTTTATGAGAATCAGCGCAATGTGAATGCCTTGCCTGCTGAAAAGGGAAAATTTAGTCCTAATTGGCTTGGACCATATATCGTTATTGAGGATTATGGATCAGGTGCTTACAAAATAGCGGATGTAGATGGTACGCCTCTTAAAGAGCCTATCAATGCTATGCACTTGCGTAGATATTATGCTTAATTCTTCATTTCTTATCTATCTTCTTTTCAAATTCTTCAACATTGGATAATATGTTAGTATTTCTTAATTAAAGCAAAATAGAATTAAATGTTATGTTAATCTATATTGCTTCATTCCTGACAAGCATGTCTTCTTACTTTTTAGTTTGTCTTGAATTCATTTATGTAAATTGTAAAAGATTTACATTTTTTTCATTATGCTAGCATATTATACAATGTCTTTATGTGTTAAGTAGAATCGTATCATGTTGTGTTTAAGTTCAAAATTAAATCACATTAGTTATATGATTCTTAGACTTAATGCATATTTCTTCCTTATCCTCAATGTCGTACTTGATTAAATATTTTAATTAAGTCACACATGTATCAATTTAATCATGGAGCATTGAGAAATCAATCACATGGAAATTAAATTCTGAACATACATGTACATTTACCAAATGTATTAGATTTAATCAAAACAAAACATACATTGTTTTAAGCATTAGAGATAACACATTTGAGACAAAAGAGAAGCATGTATATATACATATATATATATATATATATATATATATATATATATATATATATATATATATATATATATATATATATATATATATATGTGTGTGTGTGTGAATCGTATACAAACATAGGTCACTGTATATCCAAAATGTGACCTCTCCTACATCATACAATCATCTCCTATCCCTAGGGCTAGTGGCTGGAGAGTGTCGACTGGATGCTCCCTCCTGATCTGGCCGTGGAGGTGGACCCATGGGTGTGTAGCGCGATACAGATCGTGAGTGAATCCGAGAGGAACTCCTACGATCCCTATCCATAAGGATCGCACGATAGGTGGTAGCCTCGGTCTGGGCCACTACTAGGTCCCGCCGCACCTGCTGGAGGTCCTCTGATAGGACTCTCTCTCTCTGTCGCGCCTGCTGGAGGTCCTCTGATAGGACTCTCTCTCTCTGCCGCGTCTGCTGGAGGTCCTCTGATAAGACTCTCTCTCTCTCTCCCTCCATATATCTACTTGTACTCGGAATGGGAAAAATAAACTCTCATGCCGACCTGCGTTCCCCTGAGGCCTATAGGCAATCTGTGAGGAACTGGGGATCTGTGCTATCATGGAAATGTCTGTCATTGCCTGCTGAATCAAGGAACGCCATTCCTGCACATTAGCTGTGGCAGTAGAACAGATTTTTGTTAGTACCATTCTCATCAAAACATTAATCAATCAATATAAACCTACTATACCTGGATCTCCCTCGCGCCAGTAGGGATCATGATATGGTAGTATCTGTGACTGAGAACCGCTAGGCTCCCCTCGCTCATATACTCTATCCACGATGGGTGTAGGCTGGACGGTACTGGTGACAGGTCTCCGTATCGCCTCCTGTTCCCCCTGTTGGAGAATAGGAGGTGGATCTAGAGCTATGGTATCATCTCCTGAATGGTGGGGAGCTGCATCCGACTCCTCCTCATCATCTGTATCCTCATCCTCCTCCTCCTCGTCACTGGGCTGATCGCCTGTAGGTGGATCAGGATCTCCCGCCTCCTCATGATCCTCTCCCTCCTCTGGCTCCTCTGACCTGGATCCCTCGTCCTCGTCTCAGTCTCCATGTCTCCATGGGCCTGGATAGCCTGTCGGATGATCTGGTGGAAAGATAGGACCTGGATATGATCTCATGAACCATGAAACATATCTACGCTATGCTCCAGGCTCTGTAGAATAGTCAGTGACTACATCCTGATCAGATCCCTCTAAATCTGTCGTCTCAATATCATCTACCGTCAGTCTCGCTACTGCTCCAGGTCTGGGAAGGACCCGTGAGTGTCGAGTATAGATGGGCACATCGGCTGGAACACACTGCTCTAGTCTGAACTGCCTCCGTACTCGGTCAATGTAGAAAGGGACTATGATGTGTGCATATCGTCCTCGCAATAGGCGGTTCCTCTGTAGACATGCTAACTGTCTCTCCATACCATCCCATCTGTGCATCAGTAGGTAAGGTCTCCACACTATCACCTCGGATGTCAGTCTGTCAATAATCACTCTCCAATATAATAAATCTCCAAATCTCCACTCTCTGGTAAGTGGATAAGCGAACACCCTAGGTTGCTCGCTCGCTGTACTCAGTGGAAAGCCGACGGGCCTGGTGCATGTGAAGTGCTCTAAAATCCACACCTATAGAAGTGTGCATGTCATCAAACTACAACCCTGTCCGAATACATACTCCCCAAGGTCGTGATAGAGATGCGCAAGCATACTCCGACCCCAAGCATACACTCTCCTGTGCCTCTCCATCGCTCTGATACACCATGTGAGGCCCCCATGCATGTGTGTCCCTCCCCCATTAGGGCAGACGGCTAGTGCTATGATGGCTATCATAAGGCGTCTCAAAAGTGGTACCTCCCCTGTAGGATGTAAGAGCCAGCTGACCATGATGCGACCTCTTGTCTCGCTCGGCATGACTCTCCCTATGCAATACACCTGCTCTCTCTGATGATCCTCCGCTGACCGATCGGTCGCGTATGTAACTGTCGCTCCTCTGATAGGAAGACGAAATATACGGTACACATCCTCGAGTGTGACTGTCAGCTCTCCTACTGGAAGGTGAAAGGTGCATGTGTCAGGATCCCATCGCTCCATCAAGGCCATCAGCATCGCAGGATGAAATCGAATGGCCGACATCAAAATCACGTACCACAATCCTACAATCGATAGTGTGTCTCTCTCTGACTGAGTCAGCCGTGGAATCTGATCTCGCAAAGTGCGAAGAATATGTCCCGCTGTGTGCTCTCTCATGTACGGGAGACCCTGCAACACAAAAACATGATGATAATCAGTACTCGATCATCAAAATCGCAAATGCAAACCGTCGCACATCGTATGCTAGCCCCGGAACCTCTCGCCAGGCCCTGATTGGGGACCATGGCGCCCTGTCAGGGACCATGGCGCCCTGAGGGGACCATGGTGCCCCTGTTAGGGACCATGGCGCCCTGGGGGGACCAGGGCGCCCCTCAGGGACCATGGCGCCCTGGGTGGGCCCCGGTCAGCCTTCGAGGCCCGCATACGATCACGGAAAAGTCAAACATGCGAAAAATCAAAAGTCAAACGTTCAGTCAACTCACCTCGTCCAGTGGCTCGTCGTCGATCACGGCCTGGCGCAGGATCTCGATCCTTGTGGGACGCTCCGGTCGTCGTGAAGGCATGATGATGGCTATGTGGGCTCCGCTGCACTGAATAGTATCCTGAAATCAACAAAGTGACGAATACAAGTGTCACTTTCGAGGTATATACTCTCGTTTGTTTATTCTTACTTTTTGAAACCCTAATTCTCCTCTGTCATTCATTTTATCATAACTTGAGTTTGGGAGATGCGATTTTCGAACCATTTGTTGCGTTGGAATCGTATTTTCCTTCCCCTACTCTCAGGATGTTCCAAAAAGTGCTCTGATGAAGCCTATTTAGTGAACTACCCTCATCAATACTCTCTTACACAATTTGTCGCAAGTAAACATGCTACCCTGTTTCACCTCCCTAATAAGCAAGTCGAAACAGGGGGGGCATATAGCTACTCACAGATTTCATCACTTTCCCTAGTAAGCATTAGGTGATTTTGTGATCTAACGTTTGTTTTGTAGGGTGCGGTTCCTAACTGTGTACTGCAGATACCGCTGGGGGCTTCGTCCGACAACTTATGGATATATCCTTTTTTCAAATGATGTTTACTTTTCTGTACTTTAGCTTGCATATGCACGTAGTACCCATATGACCGCTAAAGTGGGGGCTAAATGTAGCGTCGTAAATTGTACGCACTCGCTAGGGTGGTACAATTTCACACCTAGTTTAGCACCCGCCTTAGTGCATTTTGCATTCTGCATTGCATTTCTCCTTAAGCACTTAATTAATCAAATTAATTAGGTCTAAGGTTCCTATTTCATCATTCTCTACATCATAAAGTTGGGCCCTTTCACTAAAGCGCGCCCTTCGCATTTTATTCCTCCAATACATCACTTAATCAAAAACCCTAATTAAGTCCTATTCCGAACTTGGGGGCTTGGTTTCGGGGTCAAAACATCTCGAAATCACCTGTAACTCCGGGATTCTCTCTAAAATCATCATATCCGACGGCCCTGAAAATTTGGTGAAAAGTTGTCGGGACCATGGCGCCCGTGCACATGGTCCCGGACATTTTTCCCGAAATTTTAGGAGCGCGATCCAATCATAAAATAAAGCTTAACCCCAAGAAATTGGCGGGATATTCAATCTCTAGGTCGGCCAAAATACGAATTTACGACCTAGGGTTTCATACATAAGAACTCTCTTTCTTCATTTGGAAGGATCGGATTTTTGTTTCCAGGAACTTCATATACAACGAAAGAGAAGATCTTTGAGGACTTCAACAACATTCAACATCATTCTATCAAGCATCTATCAAATTCATTCATCCACTTAGGGCTTGGAAGACATTGAAGAACAATAGGAGATTATCGACTGAAGATTGGCTTGTACTCCTCCCTTGAGGGTTGGGTATGATTTCGTATTGTTTTCATGTCTTTGCATAAGCTTTGATACATCATTTATTCATGCTTTAGATCACATTGCATCTTGATTTAGAGCATTTACATTATCATTTACAAGCAATTAGGGTTTACTTTCTAGGTTGCTCTAGTTTGCTTTCTTGCATTTTGGACCTTGCACACACACTAGGTCTGCACACACACAATACATTTTACAAAACAACTTGGCTATTCGTGGAGGTGGAAATCACCGAAGTGGGGGTTTGACTAAGGCAAAACCCTATATAGCCGCCCCTCCCCCTTTTCAGATATTATTGTAGGTTTCGAGATTCGGACGACGCCACGGGATACAGATCCGGAGAGAGAAAGCTGAGACAGAACCCTGTGTGAAATTGCAGATCAGAAGACTGGGACAGGGGCGCTAGGCACCCTGGTCCCTGGGACAGAGGCGCTGGGCGCCCTGGTCCTCCAGACAGACAGTGTACAGACAATTTCCAGACAGTGTTTCAGAGTGCAGAACAGTGGTTTTCGGTGCAGTTTTCAGGACAGTGGCGCCCGCGCCCCCGTCCCGAACATTTTCAGTCCGATTTTGACTTCGGGTGCATATCTGCATTCTTATTTCATCCTTGTACTTACAGCTGTTCATTGTTTAATCTCAATTCTGCAATCTTGTTATTAGTTCATACTTGCATTTTGGGATTAGGGTTTGAACTTGCATTACTTGATTTTACAATTTCAACAAGGGAATAGAAATCCTAATAGATATCCCGTGGCTCTCTCTTTCACCAAAAGAAGTAGCCAATTGTGCGATATCTCTAGGCTCTTTCGTATTCCGTAATGTGTGTCAAAAGGTAGGATTAGGGCATGATTAACCTAGTCTCGCTTTTTCCCCTACACAATTCTAAATTTGAATATTAAAGGTTCTAGGTTTATATTCACAACTACATAAATGATCTAGGTCAATTTCATAACTACTAATTTAATCTGGGTGATGAATGAGCAATCTAAAGATTAGGAACTCATCTTTAAAAATGAGGGATAATAGATTTGAAATGTGTAGCATCGTAAATTGTACGCACTTGCTAGGGTGGTACAATTTCACACCTAGTTTAGCACCCGCCTTGGCGCATTTTGCATTTTGCATTGCATTTCCCCTTTAGCACTTAATTAATCAAATTAATTAGGTCTAAGGTTCTATTTTATCATCTCCCACATCATAAAGTTGGGCCCCTTCATTAAAGTGTGCCCTTTTCATTTTATTCCTCCTATACATCATTTAATCAAAAACCCTAATTAGGTCCTATTTTGAACTTGGGGGCTTGATTTCGGGGGTCAAAACATCTCGAAATCACCTGTAACTTCGGGATTCTCTCTAAAATCATCATATCCGATGGCCCTGAAAATTTGGTGAAAAGTTGTCGGGACCATGGCGCCCGGAGAGGACCATGGCGCCCAGAGTGCACATGGTCCCGGACATTTTTCCTGAAATTTTAGGAGCACGATCCAATCATAAAATAAAGCTTAACCCCAAGAAATTGGTGGGATATTCAATCTCTAGGTTGGCCAAAAGTTGAAATTAAGACCTAGGGTTTCATATATAAAGAGCTCTCTTTCTTCATTTGAAGAGGGGGGAATTTTGGCTTTCGAGGACCTTCTATGCAGCGAAAGAGCAGATCTTTGAAGACTTCAATAACATTCAACATCCATCCATCAAGCATTCATAAATTTCATTCATTTAGGGCTTGGGAGACATTGAAGAACAATAGGAGATTACCGACTGAAGATTGGCTTGTACTCCTCCCTTAAGGGTTGGGTATGATTTCATGTTGTTTTCATGTCTTTGCATAAGCTTCAATATATCCTTTATTCATGCTTTAGATTAGTTTGCATCTTGATTTAGAGCATTTACATTATCATTTACAAGCAATTAGGGTTTACTTTCTAGGTTGCTCTAGTTTGCTTTCTTGCATTTAAGGACCTTGCACACACACTAGGTCTGCACACACAATACATTTTACAATACAACTTGGCTATTCGTGGAGGTGGAAATCACCGAAGCGGGGGTTTGACTAAGGCAAAACCCTATATAGCCGCCCACCACACCTTTTCAGATATAAGTGCAGGTTTCGGGATTCGGACGACGCCGCAAGTTACAGATCCGGAAGAAGCAGACGGAGACCGAACTTCACACCAAATCTCAGAGCAAAAGACCAGGACAGGGGCGTGGGGCGCCCCGGTCCTGCCAGGACAGGGGCGCTGGGCGCCCTGGTCCTTCTGACAGCAGTTTTCAGCATTTTTGACAACTTTGCAAAACAACAGTTTCCGGAGCAGTTTCAGGGGCAGAATCAGGACAGTGGCGCCCGCGCCCCCGTCCCGAACATTTTCAGTCAGATTTTAACTCCGGGTACGCATTTGCATTCTTGTCTTGTCCTTGTGTTTACAACTTTCCATTGTTTAAGTTCAATTCTGCAATCTTGTTATTAGTTCATACTTGCACTTTGGGGTTAGGGATTGAACTTGCATCATTTCATCTTTCAATTGCAACAAAGGAATAGAAATCCTAATAGGTAGCCCGTGGCTCTCTCTTCCACAAGAAGAAGTAGCCAATTGTGTGATACCTCTAGGCTCTTTCGTATTCCACAAGTGTGTGGTTGAAAGTGAGATTAGGGCATATTTGCTTAGTGTCACTTTTTCTCCCACACATTTTGGTGAACCCGACGTGAATCTATCATTGCTTCCTCTTGCATTGCATTTGTTAGATCTAGATCTAGATTTAGTGTGTTTTCATTTCATTTTCATTAAAAAGAAAAAAAAAAGTGTGTTTCTTTGCATTGTGTGTTTAAAATTTTATGCAATTTCAAAATGTCAGATTTTTATTTGCAAGATGTTCATATTTGTGATGATTATGAGTTAGATGAAGCTTTAGACGAATTTTTGAAACCTAAATATACCAAACCTTCATTTTACCAAAAACTCATAAACATTGTTACTATGCCATTTCGTTGTGATGAGAAAGATAAGTCGAATGATTCCTCTCAAGGGTACATTCCTATCAGCTCTTCCACTAAATCTAGTAACATGGTTGTTTTCAATGATCCCCTCTATGAAGAGATATCTCCTTTTGAATCAAAAGATAAACCTTTTAATAGATATGATCATGCTTTGTTGAATGATGCCCTTGATGCCTTTGTGTCCCCTAAAAAACACTCCCTTCATGAGGATCCTTTTGTGCAAGAAGATGACATTATCCCTACATTTCCTAGTGATGGCCTTTCCTTTTCCAACAAAATTCCCACTAGAGATGATGAATTAATGGTAAATGCTTACCCTTCTCCTAAAGTTGGTCTTACCCATAAGCATCCCTTAGAGAAAGAAGATGAAATAATAAGCAATTTCCTTAATTCTCTCTCCCCTATTGAACATATTTTGAGGAAAGAGGATGAGTTTAACACATCTATTGATGCTCTCCCTCCTAAGGATGCGGAATTAATAAACAATGTTATCTGCTCTCCCGAAATTGACAATACTTCAAACATTCCTTTCAACAACCTCACTATTTGGGATGAACCATTAGAAGAAGGTATAGATTATTCTCTACCCCTAGCCAAAGGGGATGAAATCAAGATTGGAAACTCCCTTGATAGTTTCTCTCCTTCCTTGAATCTCAATTATTCTCCCTCTAAAAATAAAGCATCTCCCTCTCCTCAACTTGGTTCTACTCATAAGGAAACCCTAGTTCAAAGCAAGATGGTTAACATTTCTTTCAAAGATCTCCCTCTCAAAAGTGAGACTTTAGAGAGTAGTGTTGATCCTTCTCCTAGAGAGTTTATTCCCCATGTAGATCCTGTGATGATAAAGGATGATATGACCTTTCCTAGTATTACTCTTCCTACTAGAACATCAATGCCTATCCCTTGTCTCTCTCCTAAAATTGATTTGATCCGTGATAAGATTTTAGTGCAAGAGAAGACTATGAATAATTCTTCCAACACTTTTGTTCATTCCTCTAAACCATCCTCAATCAATTTGATACATGTGAATGAGACACCTAACAAACCTCTCTTCACTGTCCAGGGTGCTTGTCCTTCTCAAAATTCTCAACCTTTAAATAAGCCTATCTTAGTGGTTCAAGGTGGTTATGCTAATGATTCTTTTTGCATGCCTAAGACACCTATTATTACTGTGCAAGGAGGTTATTCTACTAAGAGCCCTTATGAGTATGCTAAGCAACTGACTAGAGAGAGTTATCATGCGGTTGCCCATACCTATAACACAAGAAACAATACGCAACCTAATCCTCCTCCAGTTATCCCCACTTCGCTTCCTCCTTCCCAACCTATTCTTCCTCAAGCTCCTCGTATTTCACAAATGCTTAGTAAGGACTATGATCTCATAGAACAACTTAAAACTACCCCTGCTAAGATATCCCTTTGGGATTTGATCCAAACTTCTTCTGCTCATCATGGAATGTTACAAGATGCCTTGAAAGATTTGAATGTTCCTCCACCTAATACATCTAGTA
Source organism: Cryptomeria japonica (assembly GCF_030272615.1). Lineage (NCBI taxonomy): Eukaryota > Viridiplantae > Streptophyta > Pinopsida > Cupressales > Cupressaceae > Cryptomeria > Cryptomeria japonica. The sequence goes on from NC_081407.1 coordinate 13,194,635, forward strand.
ATATAGTGTCTTTGGTTAACTCTGTGATGAATCCTAAAGCTCAAATTGTGTTTACCCAAGATGAGTTGCCTACTAGTGAAATTCAACAACAATATGATCCCTTGATGATTGTGGTTATCATAAATGACACTGCTATAAGACGAACACTGGTAGATAATGGCTCTGGCCTTAATGTGTGTATCATTAATCTATTGCATAAGATGAATGTGGATACATCCCTTATTGAGCCTGACTCTTGTCCCATTCGAGGCTTTGATAATGTGGCTAAGTCTTCATTAGGTATTATCACCTTACCCGTCACAGTGGGACCGGTTACTTTGCTTACTCCTATCCATGTTATGTCAGGAAATGTAACATACAACTTGTTATTAGGGAGGCCTTGGATTCACAGTATGCAAGTTGTCCCCTCTACATTGCATAGACAAGTTAAATTCATTTATAACAATAAGACATATACCTTGATAGGTGACACTAATCTCCAAGCTTGTTTGCAAACATCTAAGCCTTCCTCTTCTAGTAATGACTCTTTGAACAAGATACCTATGGATGAATCCTTACCCTCTGATAATCAAAATTATTTGGATGAGTATGAAGCTCCTGAAGAAGATCCTTCTCGACTTGAATATACGCATGAAAAGGCTTTTGATCCTGAGAAGTTTCTCACAGAAGACGATTGGGGATCTCTTGATTTTAATCCCACCTTTGTAGGTGAGTATAGGGTTCCTCCTAGAGAGTTTAAAGTTAAAAAGAAGGAAGACACTAAAAATCAATCAATCTTACCTGAACCTATGAGCAATAATTTTGTGGCCGCTTCTCAAACTTCTTCTCCTCACACCTCTAATTATGAAGAGTTTGATTCTTTGTCTTATGAAAAACCACCTTCTCTTCCTGAAATGGCTGATCGTTATGGTCGTGGTTTTTGCATTTTTGCTAAGCATGGGTATCATGGAAATGGTTGTGGCGCTCATGAACAAGGGATAAAAGTTCCTCTAGAGACTAATTTTCACAATTATGCCTTTGGACTCGGCTATAATCCCTGCAAACGTACCAAAGCATCTAAAAGACCATCTCTCAATGTGAATGCTATATTTAGTAGTGATGATGATCTCACTTCAACTAAATCATCTTCTACTTCTATCAACTCTCATTCCCCTCATAATGAAATCTTGGCAATGAACAAATCTCTTTATGAATCCCCTCAAATTTCTAAATCCACTTATGAATCTTTATCTCCTATTCATCATAAAGTCCTTTCCTCTAGGGATAAGGCTCTAATAAATTACACTCATCCCTCTTCTAAGATTTCATGTGACTTTTCTTCTTCAATTTTTATCATTTTATACATGTTTTTGATCTCACTTATAGTTGAGCATTTAACATGTCATATTCAAATACCTCATTTAGTCTATCATGTCTTTAAATAACATTAATGGCTATTATGTTGCTCATCATTATGTGACATTGGTAGCTCATTTACTGGGGGCTCATTGTCATTCATGATGGTACAATTTCAAGTGCAATCATATTTTTTTTTTTTTTTTTAAGCAACATAATAGCCTAATTTTCTTGTTCCTATGGGGACAAGAGTGATTTCATACATCTCTTCTTTTGCTTATGTCCAAATCTCTCCCTAGAAGATTGTGTAAGTCCTTCTCATTGTCCTTATCCTTGGGAGGCAATGATCTTTCCTTATTTTTATCTAAGGATCCACTTTTTCCTATTTTGTGGATGGTGTGGACTTTATTACTTGATGTTATGCCTTGTACGCATTTGTTGTTGTTTGTTCAAGGATTCTCTCTTACAAGAGGTGTAAGTCCTTGACTACAACCTCTTTTGCACTTGGTAAAATACATCCATAACGAATTCACTCTCCTAATTGGGTTAAAAAGAGCATCATCCTTCATTAAGAATCACTTTCATCTCGCAAAAGAAGGAAGTATTGCATTCTTATTCTCTTCTTTGTCTTATTCTAGAAGATGTTATATTTGTCTAAGACAATTTCTCTCAGGGATAGGTGTCTTTTGTACAAAGATCTCTTCTCCTCTAAGGATCTCCTTTACACATACTACAGGATATCCCTTCTCAACTATCTTATCCTTTCTTAAAGAGTGTAAAACTCTCTTGCTTGGATCTATGACATTGTTGCATTTTTGGGGTATCTTCTTTTGTGATAAAGGTAGGTATCCTTGTTCTAATTTTCTTATGACATAAACATTACACTTTTTGAGCAATGGGTCATTCTCGGAACTAGAGCACAGACTCTTAGAGCGAGATGTCACGCTTTTTTTTTACTATACATATACAGGTTGTAGCATACTCGGGCATAGACTCCTATGAGGTGCTTCTAACCTCCCTTACACACACATGCATGAGGTTGAGTGGAACTAGCGGCATAAGGCTAGACTTTCTCACTCTCCTCCCTTACATGGATCACCTAGACAGACTCTAGGGGCTAGTTTTCCATGTCCTTTTCCCATGGATCACCTAGACAAGATCTAGGGGCGAGAAGTCCATGTTTTCTCTCTCACTATTCCTCTCATGGATCACCAATGTGTGTATTCATGCTTTTTTCCTTTCTTTTCTTCTCTTTGCATTTTGTTTCCATTTACATCCTTCATCTTGTGTTAGAGAACTCTCAAATCCTCACACTCTTTGTTGTGTTGGAATTGAGATTTAGTCCTCTTTCTTACCAAATGATTCTCCATTAGTTTTTGATCTCATATCAAATCTTCTTGTGAGCATTTGTCATCAATATTCTTTAACAATTCAAAGTGGTAAACATGATACCCTGTTTCAACTCACTAAAATTAGCAAGCCGAAACAGGGGGGGGCATATAGCTACCCTCGAATTTTCATCACCTTCCTTAGTAAGCATTAGGTGATTTTGTGATCTAACGTGTGTTTTGTAGGGTGCGGTTCCTAACTGTGTACTGCAGATACCGCTGGGGGCTTCGTTCGACAGACTTATGGATATATCCTTTTTCAAATAATGTTTACTTTTCTGTACTTTAGCTTGCATATGCACGTAGTGTTCATATGACCGCTAAAGTGGGGGCTAAATGTAGCGTCGTAAATTGTACGCACTTGCTAGGGTGGTACAATTTCAGTCAGATTTTAACTCCGGGTACGCATTTGCATTCTTGTCTTGTCCTTGTGTTTACAGCTTTCCATTGTTTAAGTTCAATTCTGCAATCTTGTTATTAGTTCATACTTGCACTTTGGGGTTAGGGATTGAACTTGCATCATTTCATCTTTCAATTGCAACAAAGGAATAGAAATCCTAATAGGTAGCCCGTGGCTCTCTCTTCCACAACAAGAAGTAGCCAATTGTGTGATACCTCTAGGCTCTTTCGTATTCCACAAGTGTGTGGTTGAAAGTGAGATTAGGGCATATTTGCTTAGTGTCACTTTTTCTCCCACACAAAATGTAATTATACCATGAACTAAATTGATTGAAAAATATATCACATGTTAACTAAAAATTACATCAAAAGTATTCTAATTAAAATAAAATCGACATATTAATTTATAAATATAAATATATGTCAAAAATTGATGTTGACTAGAATCAAGAGCTTAATAATTGGTCCCCCACTTGGAAAGTTTGTTTTAATTGTGAACCACCTAACATAATTCTATGACTATAAAAATCAAGTTTCAAATACACTAGTATTTCCAATTTTCAAAAGCTCAACCATTTGATTTACTCTAAATTGTATAGATACATACATGCATACATGTTGAATACATAAATCTAAAGAAATGTTGAGAGAAAATTGAAGCTATTTTATTATTGCATACAAGAAATATTTAAACTTTATTGTATTTATATTGTTAATTTTTTTCCTCCACAAATATTCTATTCTAATTTCTAAAATTTGATTTTTTACATCTAAACTTTTTATATTTAATTTTTAAATTTCTTATAATTATTTAAAAAAATTATATAATATAATTTTTAACTAAATTTATTATTCTCTATTAATAATTTAAAAAAATACAGATCATTTTTTATTTTTTTAAAATACATTTATGAAATGATAGATTAATTTTTCAAAATATATATGCTTTTATTTTATATTTATATATCTATCTAAAACTTATAATTGTAATGAAGTGATATTTTTGTTTTTATGTGATGCTTATGTTTATAATTAATATTAATATTTTGACATATAAATGATTGTAGAATTTAAGTTAATTTTTTTTTTACACCATTATACTCATTTTTTCAAATTTATATTTAAATTTATGAATTAAATTCATAAATTTATTCAAATCTAATTTGATTACCTACGTGTTTCATTTTATCTATAGGCAAAATTATAGGTGCATTTATTTTTGCCATACAACTCACTCAATTATATACCTAGAAATTTTTGAAGTTATTTGTCATTTGTTTTCAATAAATGAATTGTAATTAATATAAATGAATTTCGTAGCATCATATAGTAGGCGTACTAAGTAGCCAAAAACAATTTTTGTTAGGAAATGTACCAACAGTTGTTAGGAAATGTACCAATAGTTGTTAAGAAATGTACTAATATTGTAAAAAGTAACCAATCAGGGGATGCCATGTCAGCTGCACAACTATTGGGGTCTCTTTTGCACGCCTATTGGTCTCACTTTTTGGGGGGGCTGTTTTGGACACCTTGGCAAAAAGCATGCTGATGTGGCATCATATTTGATGTTGTGGCCCTGAAACCTTAGTTATAAGTAGGGGACTTGCCAAGTAAGCTGCTGTAAAAAAATAGGAGTGATTTGAAATTTCCAAGTAGGATTTTGAGAAGCACGAAGTTAGGGTGCACAACTACTAGGTCCTTTCCCCTAAATTGTTCACCAAATTTCTGTGTTAATATTAATGACTGGTTGTTATCAGCGTGCTCTTCTACAGGATGAGGATTAGACGGATTCTTTTTTAAGGACTGTCCTTATCAAATATAATTTATCATAACCTTTTTTTTTGGTTGCAGCTCCAAGCATTATGTAAGAAAAAGTAAAGACCATAGATTGGCTTCATTAAATCAAAGAGCAAGTTTTATGGTTTTAATCCAATAACAAGTTTGATTAAATCAAGTAATTTTTAAGTTTATATGAAAAGAATTTGTATTGGTATTGTTTTATAATTCTTATATTCTTTTAACTGCTTTATTTACTAGCAATTGTACCTTTGGTGTGCAATGGTTATGTCGGATATGAGTAGAATGTCAATTAGGAAATGTTTTGGTTTATTTTTGCATATATTTGTGAAGTAAAGGAGGTCGTATTACTAATATGGTCTTGTTATGTTTGCAATAGGGAGAAAGGGATAGAGTGGGAGAGAGAAGGTTAGAAAGAGGGATAAATAGAGGGGGAAGAGTAAGGGAGATAGAGAGGAGTAAGGGAGATAGAGATGGTGTTGGAGAAGGATATTGATATGGAGAGAGAAAGAGATGGTGATAAATGGAGAGAGGAAGAGGGAGAAGAATATAGAGAGGGAGAGGGAGAGGGAGAGAAAAAGATAGAGATAGAGAGATAGAAAGGAGGTTATAGAGAGGATGAGATAGAGAAAGAGAGAGAGATATATGGGAAGGGAAAGAGAGATGGATATATATGGGAAGAGAAATGGAGAGAGAATAAATATACAAAGGTAAATAGGGGGATAGGGAGGGAGGGAGATAGGTAGAGAGGGAGGGAAGGAGAGAGAGGGGGGAGAGATAGAGAGATGGGGATAGGGAGGGAGAAATGAGGATTGTATACGTGAGAGATATATATAGATATAGAGAGGGAGAAGCATGGTGTGTGTGTATTAATGGTATCAATTTCTATTTAGTTTTAGATTCATTTTAAGATAATTACCTTAATATAATATTCTAGTAGCATTTGGTATGTACTTTTGGATAAGTTTGGCTTCTTAATCTTTGTCTTTTTACATTTATATTGCTCAAACATATTCTTACTCTTTTTCTATCTATATTTGTTTTCATATATTGCCATAACTTATTAGTTAATGTGAAATGACTCAATTTAGTACTAAATCAAAAAGAGGGTAAGTATTAAAATCTCTATCATCCAATGACTACATAAACGATTTTGAATAGAGAATAGTGTATGGTACCAGTTTAATTGTATTTGACTTTAAAAACTTTAGAACATGACAAAATTTGTATGGTATCGATGATGGGTTAATTTTGGCGAGGAAACCTGGTAAGGGAAAAACCTCGGTGGGATTTGTGACCCACAATATTTACTCATTGGCCAATATGAATAAATATTACTCAATACAAAAGGTGCCTGCACATGCCGGAAGGCCAATTGTCTAGAGCTCACTGCTCAACAACAAAAGTGGAGTATCATTGACTACAACATCACACTGATGTAAACACAAAATTGAACTCTTACAACTTGCATCAAAATGTTGGATGAGTTCTTTGTTATGCTCTGTTTGATACCGGTTTTGCCTCTGCCAGAAACCCTAGCCAATATGTTGTCAAATGATTCTGCTTACACAGAATAGTCTTCGCTCTGCTTTGCTTCTTATTCGCTCCAAAATAAACACATCAAAATACATATACAACTATTTGCTATCAAATCTTTATCCTATCTCATATCATCGCTTACTTCATACTCCTCTTTATTACATACCAAATGACCTACAAGAACTCATAAATATATGAGTCTTTACAATACAATATGTCGACCATACAATTATAATTTACATTACAATTCATTTCGCATAAACAATACTATTGCCAAGTTGGCCTGGAATGTCGGTATGATCTACTGTCGGTGTAACCTAGATGCCGGTGTATATAAACCTTTTTGTATTTGTCGGTGCCGGTAGGTGAAGTCTATTGCCGGTTGAACCTGTTGAACCTTGTTGCCATCAATGACAACATCTACCTTTCTCATCTGAGTGTATAATGTCAGCACAACCATCATTTTTATATCAATAAAATCTCAACTTACAACTTTACTATATAGGTGCTCAACTCTTACTCAATAAACTATTATTCAACGTATGTGTCCATTAAGTTTGCCAATTCTAGGAGATACTCTTTCTCCGTCTATCCAGACACCATGTTGATTTTGCAAAAAGCAACTTTATTTATCGATTGTTCATAAATGATATCACCCAAATTTATATCTATTCACATGGAGTCAATGGGGTATATTCTTTCGACTCATCTGAACTAAATATAGTTGACTCAATAGGGATATACTCATAAAGATATTCTTCGTCTATCTCCTCAATAGGATAGTCCAACTATTCTTGTCTCCTAAGGGAATGGTAGGTGGGATTTTTTGTTACCCTACTCAGCTTGTTCATCTATTTCTTCTCTCTTGGTTTAGAAGTTGATTCCTTTCTTCTTTCATCCTAGAAGTAAATACTACCTTCCTCGACCTTATTATTCTCATCTTGAATATCCTGAATTCATTTCATAGTAGGAAATAAATATTTCTTCCTTAATCAACCATCCTCCTTCTTCTAGGTTGTTGTCATCAATTCACCTTGTAAAAGCTTTGTGCCCCTTTATTTGCAAGTATCATGTGTTAGATATTCAATAGCAAGTTTGTTAAGCACATGACTTCATTCATGAAGCGGACTCATAGGCCCTAGAGTTATAAACCGTTCTCTGATACCAAAATGTAAAGACGTAAATCGTGCTAACTTCAATAATAGCCGAAATACTCTTTATTCTTAAATAAACTCATAAATCAGTTAATAAGTCTATTTCATTCCACTTTTCCATCCATAGCTTCATTTGATCATTCCATTTAAATCGTAATAAACACGAAATTTCTATAAAAGATAAAGATTCTTCATTCAATAAATCGATAAAAGTAGTTTCTCAATCATACAATACTTAGGCATTTCAAGTTGTCGTAAGTTCAATAACAAAATAATACAAAGTAAAGAGGTGAGATGCATCCTTTGATCTACAACCCAAGCTATCTTCAATGCAATCTTTAGCATGAAGACGAGAACAAGATTCAGGCGCTTTTTCTGCCCAACCTTGAAGCTTACACTTCCCCGGAATTCTTAGTCAATCAAGAATACCCGACCCTGCACTAATTGCTTAGCAAAAGAATTCGAAAGACGAGATAGAATCTAGTGCGTGCCTAGATGATACATGCATTCCATTTTTCTAATTCCATTAAGAAACATGCAAGATCAATCAAGGATGTGATAGAGAGAATAAATAAACCCATCTGTTTCAATGGTCAATAAGTTACTCGGCTGAGTATAATGCCATGCATAGCAATAAAAGATAGTTTGGAAAAAGCAAACTATTCTCTCTATAATTCCACATTTGACACCCGTCCTAGAAGGTAACTTTCCACAAACACAAGCCTATCTAGCTTTGTTCACATGAATCTAGAATAAATATATACATAAGACAATCTTTCGCCTTTCAATTCTAGCTTCCTACTTCTCATAAGATAAAAATACAATGTTTAAAGAAGACAATCTTTCGCCTTTCAATTTTGGCTTCCTATTTCTCATAAGATAAAAATATAATGTTTAAGGAAGACAATCTTTCGTTAAGTAGAAATAGAAAGAATCAATCTTTCGTTAAAACCAATCCTATCTGACAACAAGCAATCTTTCATGGATAAACAAATATACATCTGAAAGAAAACAATCTTTTGCTTCTATCTTTCAAGCAATTTAAAGACAAGATTAAAATATTAAGAAGGTGTAACACATGTATGTATCTTTACATAAAAACTGAATAAAAATGAGTACACATTCTTTTATTCAATTATTTAAGCATTTAAATAGCATAATCATTATCATGCATTCCATTTCTTATGGTTTAGAATTCTAAGTTTTATATTGTCTAAGCTCTCTATCTTTCCAGGTGTCTTGGTTCATTTACCTCTTTTCTCGAACAACATATTTAGTTTAATAGTAATTGTGACTTTTCATGATTTAAGAGCTCAACTAACTGATTTTACTAATTTTCCATAACAGCAATCTAACATGATGAAAATTCATAAAGCGCATATCTATATGGCTTTTCAAATGAGACACCTAATAACCATCTTTATTTTTCATGCAAGGATCTAATTCGAAAGTGTAAGTCTTTTCTACACAAATTCAAAATAAGCTTCAATTTTTAATAATTTGTTATCCTAGTATTTCATCTTCTTTTTTATTCAAATTTACAAGTTTTGTACACACAATCACTCTATCCTCTTACTCTATTTCTAGAGGATTTGGTGGTCTAAATTCTATGAATTTCACTTATGTTTATCAACAATCTTTTCGAATATCATTCCTTAAGACATTTATGTATAGAATATAATTTTCTAAAGAACGTATTTTGATGTAATTCGACAAAATTCTCATAATCAGAAATCTAAAAACTATGACTCTAATTATTTCTAAGTCTAATAAAAACAAAACGTTTTCTCTTTAGATTCTATAACAAATTTTGTTAGAACCGAGCCTACCTTTGACTGATTCTACTCAGTGTATTATTATCTTCTTTCTATCTCACCAAGTTCTCAAGAAGGTCGTTGTTCCTTTGGCGTGTCTGCCACTCTTCCTTGTTCCGAAATTCAACTCTTTCCTCTGAAATTCAACTCTAAATCTGAGATGATCATCATCGATCTTTTACGACTTGGTCGTAAACACATCTAAATCTCCACTACTTTTCTCTTCTACATTCCATTCTCTAATCCTTTGTTGCATCTATCTTCCTCCTCTCTTCCAACTCAATGGTCTATATATAGTGTTGTTGTCTACCTTTTTTCCTATTTTCGGGCTATCTCTCCTAGTGGTGGATTGATTCTAAATGACACCACACATGGTTTAATTGCAACATAACAATCCTAAATGGTTGTGAACACTTATGTGTTCACCATGCCAAGTTATACATTAACTTCTTATGTGACACCACACTGCATATGTCATTTATAGATATTAATAACGACTCCCTTGCAAACGGTTTTCTAAGTTCTCATGATGCCAAGTCGACTTTCCTCCTTTGTCGACTATGACTTGTATTAAATACACCCAACCATTGCAGCAACAAACTCTTCTCATTCAAATTCAATGAGTTTGACATCTCTTCAAACACATCGCGGTTGCAAGGTCTGATCATCTTAAACTCTACGTGTTTGTTTGCATGCATAGTCAATACCAACTCAACGACTTCCTTCTCTTAACTCGCTGCTTTCTCTAAGTCACCATTAATACCGATTATTTTGCAAGGCATTTAGCTAAGTGTATATTGATTTTCCAAGTCTTAATGGCTACTACGTGGGGTTATGGACAACATTACCCATCGTGGTTTGTTTATGGAAGAGGAGGAGTGGTTGGTGGTAATACCGACCCCTCCCTTTAAATAAGGGGAGTGGTCGATATTACTATCGACCTCCCCCACATTAACCTTTACTTACATTGAAAATACCACCCCTTCTCGGTCGTTAAGTTTCCAATTTAAGTCGCTTTCCACTATATTATTATTAAATCATTTTTTAATTATTTATTTTATTTAATTTTTATTATATTTTTAATTTTATTTATATTTATATATTAAACATTAAACTTGTCAACAAATTCTTTAATAAACCGTTCCTATGATTATATATATAATATGGATTTTCATAAAATAATTTAATTCCGCAAATCTATTTACATGTTCGATAATTACATATGTATTTATAAGTCCATGATTGAATTATCATTTGAACTCAGATACATATATATATTTAATCTCAAATAATTATGTATACCTATAAAACAAAATTTATGAAGCAATCAAATTTCACGATAATTGGATATATATAATATCTATATAGATATATATGTATATGATTGATTCAATATCTTATATACATATATATGTTATTGTTAGGGGTCCCACAGATACTGAGAGGGGGGGTGAATCAGTATCTGACCAGTAATAAGAATTTCTTAACTTAAAACATGCTGAACATAATATAACAGTGTACTGGTATGCAAGAAATAATGCAATAAACAGAATCAAGAACATCCACATGAAAAGTACACCATAACACAAGATGTTAATGAGGAAACCCGGTGTGGGAAAAACCTCGGTGGGATTTGTGACCCACAATATTCACTCACTGGCCAATAAGAGAATATTACTTACAATAGGAGCCTGCACATGTAGGAAGGCCAACTGCCTAGAGCTCACTGCTCAATGGGAAGTCACACTGACTTAGAAATAAGGATTATACTAATCCAATAACTTGTACTGCTTTACAATAGCATCTTCAATGCCAGATTCAGTACCGGTTCTTGCTCTGTCTTTACATATACCCTTGACCTATATTTCGCACATTAGGTCTGCCTAATATTTTCCTTCTTACTTCTTCCTCACTCTTACAAATGTCTACAATGATCTCCTTTATATATAAGAGTCATTTTACAATTTGCCAAGTCGGCTTACAATAATAAACAAAATATTATATAACAAAAATCCTTTCGGCCTTTGTGCCGGTATACTTCTTTTCTTCTGTGCCGGTGTCGGTATCCTGAGTGTCGGTGTTGAGTGTGATCTACTGATGCCGGTGTAATGTCTTTGCTGGTGCCATAGGATTGCAAGGTTGCCATCAATGACAAAACCTTCAATCACATACAATGTCTCATTGGAGTGTGCATATGCCAACAATCTCCCCCTTTGGCATTGATGGCAACACTCATGAGAAATTTCAAAAAGTATCCAAAAATGTGTAGTACAAAAATGTTACCAAAAATGTGAGAGCTCCCCCTGAGCATATGATTCCTGTGTTTTGAATTTTCTCATCCCACTACTCCCCCTTTGGCATCAATGACAAAGGTTGTCAAGATGTCAGTAGAGTTTGTAGTTTCAACTATCCATAACCTCAACCTTGTAGCTGGGTAGTTATAATCTAAAAAAGATCTCCCAAAATCAAGTTTATACTATCCATAAACTTCTTACTATCCTTTATTGTTGTCTCAGTTCTCTTCATTGTACCGGTGAGATGCTGCAAATGCTCTGTCGGTGTTTTGCTTCCCTGTGTTAATGCCTCAGAAATTTCCTTCCGCAGAGATGCTAAATAGTCCAATCTTGGACTTAGTTTAGATCTCAAATGTTTTGCCTTATTTATTATTCTTTCTTTCTCTCTTTCCAATTTGAGTAGTTCTTCCTCAAAATATGCTATCTTCTCTTCAAAAACTGATAGTGTATCAGGCGAGTTGACAAAGCTGTCTGCAAGTTTATTTATCTCATCCTGTACCTTGCACATTTTCTTGTCAATATCTACACTCAAGAAGTTTTTTTTACAGGTATCTTTATACAGATTTTTGTATTCTTTCAATAAATTACATAGTTCTGGTAGAAGTGTGTCAAAATCTCTATTACACTTCTTTATTTCCTCATCAAAGAATTTCTGTTTTTCAATTTCTACCTTATCCTTCACTGACTCTTCCTTTATTTTCTCAATGTTTTCACATCTTACCCATTAACAAAACAATCTTACTTTAAAATAAGACATAATATTTCACATTCACTCATGCAACTTGGATTTAATTCAATCACCACTCAAATCATGCAATAAATGCACATGTATAAACATTTAAATCAATCTACTACTCGTTCCAAATTTATCATTCCAATTTAAACAAACACTCAAATAAGGTCATTTAAATCATCCATCTTTTCAAGATGAAAATTATAAATCCTAATGTGGTGTGTGAGAGATTCCACCTATTCTAACAAAATCCAAGAGCTAAGACAACTCTTCTTGAACCCTATTCTCGCCTTCATCTTCGTTCACCTGTTCCTGCATTCACTTGCACTCGATTGCTCATTAGCAATGGCGATCCCAATTTTACAATAAAAAATATTACTGATCATTCAATTGTATATAAATCATTTCAAGCATTCGATATCCTATCTTATTAACAATTCCATTTTCATTTCATTTCAATTTTATTTGCAAAAAATAAACATTATTTTCCTAATTAAATAATTATGGAAAAATAGGGTTCGTGACATCCTTCCCCTCTTAAAAGAGACATCGTCTCGATGTCTTATTATTCTATCAATAAGCACATACTTTCTCAACATCATAATCATTATCCATACATTTTGGTCTCAAATCAAATATAACAGAAATAGTACCATCTATACTATCCAAATTTACAACATGTAAATCACAATTAGAGTATTCAAGTATTTCGTGCATCAAGAAAATACTACTCTAAGAAAACAAAAGATGAATATGACTGTTAATCGTCGCATCATCCTCCCAAGTAGCACGCTCATCAGAATATCGATCCTACTGGATCCAATACTGAGTGAAATCTTTGCTATGTAGCTTAATGCTACACTGATCAAGAATTTGGATGTGCTCCACTAGCACCATTCCTGGATCTTGTATCCATAAGCAATTGGATTCATAACTTCCAGCACATCAAAGGGTCCCACATATCTTGGTACCAACTTTGATGATTTCCTCGATAAATTTCTTATGAGGCTTCTCCCTAAAAAAAATCTATTCTTCAGTAACAAATATTTGAGAGTCTTGTTTCTATTATCATAGCTTGTCTGTCGATTGTTTCTTTCAATATATTCTTGATCAATTTCATCTGCTCATCCATTTATTTAAGCATATTAGAACCAATGATGATCCTATCTTTATCCTATTCCAACTGACAAATGTTTGTCATTTCTATCATAAAGCATCATAATGGGTATCATTCCCTAAAAACGTATGAAAAGATTTTGTTGTATGCCAACTCAATCCAAAGGCAAATACTTCTTCCATTCGTATTTCTAATCCATGCGATACATCAAAAAGAATTCTCCACAACCTGATCTGCTCTATTCTGTTCAGTCATCTGTCTAAATATATCATGCCGATTTAATCTAGTTTCCAAAGATATATTCAATATTGTCCAATTCCAAAATGTCATCCAAACATTCCTATTTTATATTTCTATTTTTGAAACTCCATGCAATAGATAAGTTGAATGAATAAATGTCTTCACAAGATTCAATGATTCATCTTTAAATATATCGAAGTATGAAATATGCAATCTCTGTCAATCTGTTGACAATAACCAACTATGATGTCATACTTGTTCTTACTCAAAAGCAATTCTTGAATAAATTTCATATTGATTTCTTGCCACCTATACTTAGGTTTGATACAAAAGTCCTATTATACAATCATGCTCAACTTTCACTCACTAAACATTGTTCCACATACTCAACTATCTTTTCCAAAGTTCTTAGGTTCGTTACATCTTTATGAACAATCTCTAGATTAACAAGATATTTCTAAATGTTCTAAATAGATTGCAATATTTACTTCCTCAAGTTTCTGCCTCTAAGTGAGTACATCCTTCATTGACGTTCTTAATTACCCTCAAGTTCGTATCTCAAATCTATCAAATCTATGATCCAAAATATCTACTTTCAAAACCTTAATAATGTTTTTCTTCCAAGTGATTCTGTAATAATTACTATCTCAGGTTGACCTAATAGTAACCACGGTAGATAATATTTCCTTGATCAATGAGAATCCATCATTTGACTTCCTTTTTATTTCCAACTATTCCAACTAACTCAATTTGCTTCATACCTCAAACTTCTATCAATCCATAAGATTTCCAAATTACTATGAATACTTTTAATCAACAAATAACAAGGCAACCATGATGACAAAAATTCTTAACATCATAACATATATGTTATACAACTACTAGCACAACCTTTTACTTAATTATCTCAAATGTGTCTTTATGCCAAAGACCATATATTCTTGGATGTTCAAGACTCCAAAACCCACTTTTAACAAAAGACATCTTACATGGTCACATGATCTCGAAGGTAAAACCAAGGAAGTAAGATATCATATAATTGATGAACTAATTCGACTTGTCTATTTACTAAATATGTATATATAAATATTTTTACCTTTGCAAGGCCTATCCTCTTATTCCACACATTGAATTTACTCAACTAAAAAATTATACATATACATAGTATTATTGCCCTAACTGACACAACACCTATGTTTGGTACACTCTCCGCTTTTTTACTCTCTTGGACATACTATCAGGGGTTCACTATGAACATGATAAGGAAGGAATGCAATATGCAACTGAAAGACAATGAAAATTTCAAACATTAGATCGGCAACCATAAAGGTGAAGAGAACAAGTGATCAATTTCAACAGTAAATTATAAAATGCGCATAATGAAACATTAAATCAAGTGTGACCAAGGGTCACAAAATAGAAAATTGGTGACTAATCCATTTAGAAAAAAGAAAAAGAAAATATGATGAAGTCAAGAAGTCAAAACTAATCAATAATCAAATAGTTCATCAATAAACCAAATTAAGCATCAAACTGAATACATATCAAATGTACTGAGTGACTAGGAGTAGTCACATATGAAGGAGTGTTACAACACCTTGGGGTATCTTTTCTAGAGTGTGCGAGAGAGAGTATCAAACATAGTACCTACAATTTCATGTTTGAAGATAAGGACAAAAACTAGAATATAGAGTCTTATGAAGATTTCATCATATCATCCATAATTCCTATTCATATAGTACCTACCTCGTACACTATAAATATAGAATAATATCTTTTGCAAGAGATAAGTTGGAATAATTATCAGTCTAATAAATCAAGCATCTCAAGCATCTAGTTTCTAATAACAACCATCATTTTTATATCAATAAAATCTCAACTTACAACTTTACTATATAGGTGCTCAACTCTTACTCAATAAACTATTATTCAACGTATGTGTCCATTAAGTTTGCCAATTCTAGGAGATACTCTTTCTCCGTCTATCCGGACACCATGTTGATTTTGCAAAAAAGCAACTTTATTTATCGATTGTTCATAAATTATATCACCCAAATTTATATCTCTTCACATGGAGTCAATGGGGTATATTCTTTCGACTCATCTGAACTAAATATAGTTGACTCAATAGGGATATACTCATATAGATATTCTTCGTTTATCTCCTCAATAGGATAGTCCAACTATTCTTGTCTTCCAAGGGAATGGTAGGTGGGATTTTTTGTTACCCTACTCAGCTTGATTAGCTATTTCTTCTCTCTTGGCTTAGAAGTTGATTCCTTTCTTCTTTCATCCTAGACGTAAACACTTCCTTCCTCAACCTTATCATTCTCATCTTGAATATCCTGATTTCATTTCATAGTAGGAAAGAAATATTTCTTCCTTAATTAACCATCCTCCTTCTTCTAGGTTGTTGTCATCAATTCACCTTGTAACAGCTTTGTGCTCCTTTATTTGCAAGTATCATGCGCTAGATATTCAATAGCAAGTTTGTTAAGCACACGACTTCATTCATGAAGCGGGCTCATAGGCCCTAGAGTTATAAACTGTGCTCTGATACCAAAATGTAAAGACGTAAATCATGCTAACTTCAATAATAGCTGAAATACTCTTTATTCTTAAATAAACTCATAAATTAGTTAATAAGTCTATTTCATTCCACTTTTCCATCCATAGCTTCATTGGATCATTCCCTTTAAATCGTAATAAACACAAAATCTCTATAAAAGATAAAGATTCTTCATTCAATAAATCGATAAAAGTAGTATCTCAATCATATAATACTTAGGCATTTCAAGTTGCCGTAAGTTCAATAACAAAATAATACAAAGTAAAGGGGTGAGATGTGTCCTTTGATCTGCAACCCAATCTATCTTCAATGCAATCTTTAACATGAAGACGAGAACAAGATTCAAGCATTTTTCTGTTCAACCTTGAAGTTTACACTTCCCCAGAATTCTTAGTCAGTCAAGAATACCCGACCCTGCATGAATTGCTTAGCAAAAGAATTCAAAAGACAAGATGGAGTCTGGTGTGTGCCTAGATGATACATGCAATTCATTTTTATAATTTCATTAAGAAACATGCAAGATCAATCAAGGATGTGGTAGAGAGAATAAATAAATCCATCTGTTTCAATGGTCAATAGGTTACTTGGTTGAGTATAATGCCATGCATAGCAATAAAAGATAGTTTGGAAAAAGCAAACTGTTCTCTCTATAATTCCACATTCGGCACCCGTCTTGGAAGGTAACTTTCCACAAACACAAGCCTATCTAGCTTTGTTCACATGAATCTAGAATAAATATATACAGAAGACAATCTTTCGCCTTTCAATTCTAGCTTCCTATTGTTGGTGCCCAAAACCACAGATTGGAAAACCAAAAGACTTGCCGAATCCTTAAGTAGTCCAATCGGCCTTGGCCAACGAACAGGGATGGTCAAAGACCAAATCCCTCTACACTTTAGGATCCATTGAACCTAAGTGGGTGTGCCTCTTCCTCTCAAGCACAAAAGAGGTTATTTATAGTGGATTTAAACCTTCTAGCAAGTTTACACAACTGGCAAATAATTGTTCTGCAACTATGCTTTATTATGTGCTTTAATTGAATGCTTTGAAAAGAAATGATTGTAAATGTATATTGAAAATGAGATTGCTTTCATGACTTAAATAAAATCTGCATAGATCAATTCATAAAGGATTTGGGAAGAATGTTTCTTTATCAAGGACCTTGAATGCATATAGATCA
The DNA here is from genome assembly GCF_030272615.1 of Cryptomeria japonica. Classification (NCBI taxonomy): domain Eukaryota; kingdom Viridiplantae; phylum Streptophyta; class Pinopsida; order Cupressales; family Cupressaceae; genus Cryptomeria; species Cryptomeria japonica. The sequence continues at coordinate 13,212,194 of NC_081407.1, forward strand.
AAACCTTAAAAGATCAATAACAGACTAATGCCTCTATCCGGGAATATATATGACACTTTGTGGAAAAAATATCTTATCAACTGAAGAGACAATTTCTCATCAACTATGAAGGTCCAGTATGCGTTAAACAAACAATAAGAACTCAATCTTTCACTTAATGCAACGACATGTGATTCACATCATAGCAAGTCTATAAACAGATTTATCAAGAGGACAAAAATAACTCATCAACACAAAAGTGTACACAATATTTGGAAAAGAGACAATGAACCTTGTATATTAATCTTTAAGAACTAATTGCATACATAAGATGCACTTGTAAATACTTCATTATAGATTGCTTGCACAAAATGATACTTCTTCTTCCTATAGACTTCTTTGATACAAAATGATATTCAATTCCTACAACATGTCGTTCTTATGACTTCCCCCCTTTTTACACAAAAAATGACTCCCTATAAGTATGTGAATCAAAAGGCATATATGAAAGGACACACCCTTTCATACACAAAAGGGAGTTACAGACAGTTTCCCTCCAAAGGACATGCCCTTTGGTTTAATAAAAAATTACAAATGAGAACCCTTAAAAATACTAAATGATGCTTTAATAATGTGTCTTCTATTCTCCGTCTCAACAACAAGTATTCATTATCCTCTCATTATTTTTTGCACACAAAGATAAGCCAATCAAATTGCTTGGCTTGAAAATTATAATATCTCACCTTCAATTAGGTCTTAATTGGAAGGATCAACAATCTTTATTCCCTTATACAAATACTTATTAAAATAATTCATTTAAATCAAAGTATTAAACACTTGTAATTATTTATTTAAATAAAATAATTTACCCAAATGATAGTTTTTTCATAACCTAAGGTAAAAGATTTTATATGACAAGTAAAATAAAATACTTCCCTTTTAAAGATGACATATGTGAATCAATATTCCAGCCGCATTTTCACCCTACAGTTTGAACTATACATTTAACTTTATTTTTTTCAATTTTTTGAACATCCATTCATGCCACATATCTGATTTTGATTGGCTCCGGGGTCTTTATCCTGCCACCTCACTACGACCTGGACTTGCCCTCGAAATGAGGCTTTTTGAATTGCTTCCTTAGCGGGCCCCACCACTCAGTCTCCATGTCGTAGCGAATATACATCGAGCACCTTCCAATCGCATTATAACGACCACCATTGGATCCATTCATGCCACGTATATGCTTTTGATTGGCTCTAGGGTCTTTATCCTACCACCTCAGTATGGCCTGGACTCGCCCCCGAAATGAGGCCTTTTGAATTGCTTCCTTAGCAGGCCCCACCACTCAGTCGCCATGTCGCGGTGAATATATATCGAGCACCTTCCGATCGCGGTATAGCGATCACCATTGGATCAATTCATCTGATCATCCAATAGTCCTCATCTGCTCGGTCTTTAACCCTGTTTGAGCGACTCTCTCTTTTCTTTGTCTATCTGTGCCGCGTGTCACTTTTTGGTTTGCCTACGGATCCACCTTGACTACCACTGGACCCGATTTGTCTTGCCATTTCATCTGCCTCTAGACCTGGGTTCTTCTTCTACGCTCCACCATGTGGCACATCTTGATTCGCTTGCAGATCTACCGGGACAACACCTCATATGCCACCTTGGCAGTCGCTATGTCGTAGGTGATATAGGTTGTGCAACTCCATATTGCGGTATGGTGACGGCCATTGATCCACTTCAAACTTGCGTGCTCATTAACCTCCCTTTTTCTGCACATGCTTAGTCATCAAGTCGCGGGTTTAAACCAACATGCATCTTTATCCTGCGACAGCCGTCAAATCCTCTATGATCACCATCCGATCGGTCAAACTTGCTCGAGCTTTATCCTCCATCCTTGCCAGTCTATTGTAAACTTTGGTTTCCTTGGGATACGCATGTGCGTGGGATCCACCGGCTTTAGCCTTGTTCACACCAAAAAGCCTTTTGTCTTTCGATAGTTATCATACGGGCCGTTTTGAACTTAAACGTTAAATGAGCTTATCCCACAAACAATGTGGGATAAAGGCTTTCCCTCTGCTAACGCAACACACTTGAAAGTTTCCAAAGCCTTTTCCATCATTTTGTATGCACAGGTTTGGGGGTCTTGGTGATGCCAGTTAATCTTTGGACAACTCCATTTTATTCAGTATGCTCCTGCATATAAAACACCTGCAGTAAATGTTCGAATGATAAGAAAAAGGGCATCTAATATAGCACAAATTATTTTGTAAAAATATGTGCTAACAATGACTCTTCCTGGGAATGTATGTTCTCTTTAAGGACATAGCAAGATCCTAGTTATCTCTAGAAAGCAGACCAAAATGAAAATTGAAAACATATAACAGAAAATAAGAGAAAAAACTATATTACTATAATATAAGAAATACTCCCTGATCATCAAGAGAAGAAGTGTTTGAGATATTGAGCATGAACTAGAAACTCCAACACTTCTCCATTAGTATCCTACAAGTAATATGATCTTTCTCCACCTTTTGCAAAGACGATATAAGGTCCTAGCCAGAGTGCATCAAATTTTCCATGTTTTCCTTTGTCTTAGTCTTTGGCATTCCATTTTAATACCCATTCTCCCTCCTCAAAAGTTTTGCCACAAGCCCTTTTATCATGTAAAGCCTTAACCATCTGTTGTTTTTGAATATTTCTTTCTTGAGCCTCTTTTCTACATTCATCCAACTCAGCCAAAGCCATCAATCTGGCCCCCATAAAGTTGACTTCTTCTGAAAATGCCTCGATAACAAATTTATAAATTGGGAGCAAATTACTCAAAGGTAATCTTGCTTCTTTGTCATACACAAGCTCATAGGGATCAAATCCTATGGACTTCTTGATTGTCACTCTATCAGCCCATACTACTGATATCAGTTTCAAATCCCAAGCTCTTTTATTGTCACCCAACATCCCTTTTATAATCTTCAACAAGTTTTTATTGCTGGATTTTGCTTGCCCATTTCCTTGGGGATGGTAAGGTGATGAATAGGACAAAGTGATGCCATAGTTTTCACATAAATCAGAGAGCTCATTGGATCTAAAACACATCCCATTATCCACCACAATTTTCTGAGGTACCCCAAATCTAGTAAGAATGTTTTCCAAAAGAAACTTTATCACAACTTTGTTGGTAGCCTTTCTTGTAGGAATGGCTTCAACCCACTTAGTAAAATAGTCAGTAGCCACCAAAATCCATTTATGCCCACTACTAGATTTGTTTTCTATTTCCCCTATGAAGTCAATACCCCACATCTAGAATGGTTCCTTTGTATGCATGGGTCTGAGAGGAATGGTTCCATTATACTTAAGTTTTCCTGAAAACTTTTGACATGCTTCACATTTTCTGATATAAGCATGACTATCTCTGAAAATTTGGGGCCAATAATAACCAACATTTAGAATTTTATGAGCAGTGGTTTTAGCTAAGAAATGGCCTTCACATACGCCTTCATGCAAGTCTCTCAAAACAACAAATGCTTGACACTCATCTAGACACAATAAAAGAATACCATCTCTATTTTTCCAATATAGATCTCCATTAAGTAACACATACTTAGATGTTTGAAGCTTTAAGGTCCTCTTCTGACTATCATTTAAATTATCTGGACATTTCATGTATCTTAAGTAATATACAATATTTGTTTACCAATGACATCTCTCAAGGCTAATTTGTACATTTTCCAACTCTACCCGATTTACCTGTGCTGCTTCAAAATTTGATTCTACCATTAACTTTTCCAAATCCTGACCCCTTACCAACTTTGTGATTTGTATATCAATATTGAATTCTTGGATCTGATTTATCCATCTGCATCTCCTCCTAGTAGTTTCTGACTGTCTGAAGATGTCTTTAACAACAACATTTGGTACATAGGAAATGACAGTGGCACCAACTAGGTAGGGTCTAAAAGATTTCACAACTTTCACAAGAGCATAAGCTTGTTTTTCATTTAAATCATAATTTAACTCGGATGCTTGCAATGTTTTGCTAAAAAATGCCACTGGTTGTTCATGACCTTCATCATTCTTTTTTAACATGACAACAACAATAGTATGGAATGAAGCAAATGAAAACACTTGGAAGGGTTTAGAGAAATTGGGTGATTTTAATACGGGGGCTTCTTTGATGGCTCTTTTGATATTTACAAAAGCTTCAAGAGCCTCATTAGTCCATTTTATTTCAGCACCCTTTTTCAACATTTTAGCAATAAGCTTTATGATTTCAAAGAAGTTTGAAACAAATCTTCTTACAAAGTTAATCTGACCGAAAAAAGATTGAATTGCTTTAACTATTTTTGGGATTTGAATTTTATCAATAGCAACAATCCTTTCTGGATCAATTCTTACACCATCTTTTGAAACAATATGGCCTAACAACTTTCCTTCAGTAACCCCAAAGTGACATTTTTTAGGATTCAAATATATGCCATATTCTAATGCTCTAATAAATTTTTTTCTAAGTTGTTACAATGGTTTTCTGCATTTTTAGAATAAGCAGTCATATCATCTTGGTACACTGCTAAAATATGATCAATTAACCCTTTAAAGGCTACATCCATGGCTCTCTGGAATGTATCTCTTGCATATACATAGGTCCCCCATGGTGTAGTAAAGGTTGTCTTGTATTTCTTTGACTCCTTGACCTTAACTTGGTTATAGCCTGAAAACCCATCCATCATAGACAACAATTCATTTCCTGTAACCTTCTGCAACATAGCTTCCATGTTAGGCAAAGCATACTTATCCTTCAAAGATGAAACAATTAGATTTCTAAAATCTACACATAACCTAATATCACCATTTTTCTTTCGCACTGGTACTAAGTTTGACACCCATGTTGAGTGTCTTATAGGCTCAATAGTCCCTGCATTTCTCATTTTCATTAACTCCTCCTTCATCTTAGGAGCCAAGGTAGGGTTTATAGGCCTTCATTTTTGCCTGAAAGGTTTAGCATGTGGTTTTAATGGTACCTCATGCTAAAAAAGGTCTTCTCTGTATTCTTTAAGGTCATCATATGACCAGGCAAAGACATGCCTATACTTCCTCAATAAATTTATCAATGTTGTTCTAATCTTTGGTTTGAGCTTTTTTCCAATGTACACTTCTCTTGGATTGCTCTCACTTCCCAAGTTTAATTTTTCAACACCTTCACACCCTCCTGAACTAGGTCTAAAACTAGTCATGTCTTTATCATCAAACATTCTTTCCAACTCTACCAATCCCTTCGAGATTTTATTTGTCTTTAGCTGCAACACCTCCTGCCCAAGTACCGTTTCTATACCATCCTTATCTTCTACAAGTCCATTCCAATCAATCTGTTGGTCTGCATACTGATCTTCACAAAAGAGAAATCTTAGCAGATCCCTGTCATCATCAAACACTTGCCAACTCTTAACATTATCAGGAACACATGGTCTTGTTTTAATTTTAACTTGTGTAATATCATCAAAAGGGATATCATTATGTTTAATTGCCAGGTTAGCCATAAAGTCCGCCCAAATATTATTGGACCTTTCAGTCCAATTAATAGAAAAATCATCAAAAAGTTCAATATAATCCCAAACCTCATTCCTATAACTTTTTAATTTTGTATTTTTTGCAGCAAATTTGCCTCTAACTTGAGAAACAACTAATTCTAAATCACTATAAACTGTTAGTAACTTAATGCCATGCTTGTTTGCTAATTTAAGTCCTAATAAGAGAGCTTCACATTCGGAAATATTATTAGTACATTCAAAAGCCAATGAGAAAGAGTATTTAAAAGATTTTCCATTAGGTGAAATAAACACAACTCCTGCTCCATTTCCATCCTTACTGCAGGCACCATCAAAATACAATTTCCAAATTAAACTTTCATTGTGTTTAAGAGCCTCTATAATTTTTTCAACTTCTAAAGGTTTAGAAATACTTACCTGAAAGTTGTCCATGTCAAAGTGGAAAAAGCAAGGTACTTGATCCAGATCAACTTCTTCTATGAGGTAGGGAGATCTTGGTTCTTTGTTGATTCTTACCTCTACTCCTTTGACCGAGATGGTAGCATATGATAGATCTAATTACACATATCCACCTACCAAGTTTGACCACTGTCTAGATAGCAGCATTCCATAGTTCGCAGGAACTTGTACAAGTGTTACAGATGTTTTATAGGTAGTGTCTGGACAAACTGGAAACCTGAACTTAATATCCTTCACGATCCCGACCATTGGGATTGACCTATTATCCATTGCATAACATTTTCCATAAGGGGTATCTACCTTCATTCCTAGCTCTTTCATGACATCCTCTGGCATAATATTCACTGCTGCTCCTGAGTCTGTCATGCAATTTTTTACCATCTTATTGTTTATAAGCAATGTTAAATAAAAAGGATCCACTTGTGCGAAGTTTTTAGTAATGGACGTGCCTAAATATACCACAAGAGGATCTTCTTTTGATTTTGGATTTTCTTTATTGGCATCACCCACATTTGATATGATCAAAGTCTCATTCTTGTAATATGGAAATTTCATCACTTCAAGCAGAGGCATAGAAATTTTTACCTAAGATAACGCTTGAGACATAAAAGTTCCATAGTTTGAAAAAGGCTTACTGATTTTTTTTTTTTCCATAGGCTTGACCAACTTCAGAGCATCAATCTACTTTGCTGGTTCATTTGGATCCTCTTTTCCTTTCTTGTCATTTGCCTCCTTGTTTATACTTTGTTTTAAGAGTTTTACAAATATTCCTGCAGGCCTCCCCTGTTCAGGATTCACTGTTCTGTTTCTCAGCTGGTAATTACTCTTGGCCTGGGCAACAACAACCATTGTGAATGCTCTCTTCTCCTCCTCATTCAAGTTTCTCAAAGAGGGCACTGCTTACTCTTGAAACAATTTTCTCAAAGCAGGGGTATCTTCATCATCATCAGAAAAAACCTGATGTATGCTATACTATTGATGGTTTCTCATCTTTTGCATATTTGAATCTTTCTCTTCCTCAAATGAATCCTCATCTCTACCCCACATAGAATCTAATGAAAGAACATTAATTGTAGGCTCACATTCCTCTTCTTGATGCCAATCCTCCGTCAAACCCTGTGCAATCATGCATTGATTTTCATCATGGGGAAGATTGCAGACCTCAAACCATGGAAAATCTCCCACAAAGTTATTTTCTCTTTTCAGTGGATCTGGAGTTTCTGTACTCGGATTTGGTTTTATTGGCTTCCCATCTTTCCAGTTGGTGTTATAAGGCATATCATGGAGTCTGGGCCTATTGAAATTCATTTGCTTATTATTTCTGTATGGTGGATTTTCATTAAGATTTTGTTTACCTTTTATGTCCTTAAGCATATCCATGATCTGAGTAAGGTCATCATTTTTGGGAACCCTAGGATTGTATAACATTGGATCATCTCTTTTAGCAATTTTCCCAGCAACTTTCCTATTGTTCTCAATAGTAGCAGCAATCTTGAATGCTTATTGTAGAGTATCAGGTCTATAAGACAAAATCTCATAATGGGTTTTGCTTTCAAAAGCACTCAAATAAAATTTAATTAGAAAAGAATCAACAGGTCTGACATCTTTGGGTATTCTATTTAATACTTTATTAAATATTTTGTTAAACTCAACAATTAATTCATTCTAGTTTTTCTTTATACTTGTTAACTCATGGGATGCAAATGAAGGATCATTGTGATCTCCAAATTCTTCCAAGAACAACGTTACAAACTCATCACAACTGCCGATACATCCATCAGGAAGATTCTTATACCATTCCCCTACATCTTCTGTCAAATATTGAACAAACAACTTCATGAATATATCCTCATGAGGAAACTCAAATTCTTCAATGATATTTTTAACATTAACTACATGTTGTTCTGCTGAATCAATTCCATTCCCTGAGAATTTGGAAATTGCTGATCTTAAATCACTATGATGTGATTTGGATAACCAACAATGCCAGTGAAATCCAACTGTTTGTATCTTTCAACGATCATAGGTTGTCTATCGACATGATGGTTGCCTTGATTGTTCATACTTCCTCCACCATTGTTGCCATAATTACCATTGTTCCCACTATTTTCACCACCATTATTATTGCCATTGTTTCCATTATTACCTCCATTGCCATTATTGTTATTCCTATCTCCACAATTGCCATTTCCATAGTTGCCATTTTTACCTCTATTATGTCCATTATTTTGACTGCTGCCATACCCATTATCTCCTGTATGGTTACCCCTATTTGTGTTATTCCGATTCCCATCATTATGCCTTTCTTCACTTTGATCCCTATGTACATCTCTCTATCTTCTAGTTCCATTTAATAACAGGTTATCATAAGTTACAAAAGGTTGTTCTATTCTTCTCATATGAGGGGGACTATATTTAGGAATTGTTGGCCTATTTCTTTCACCTTTACTTTTGTCTTCAATTTCTTTTGGCCTAGGGCTTTGAATTGTATCTCTGTTTATTCCCAGTTTTTGCAACACCCAATCAGTTGTCTCTTAAGAGCTTTCACCATCTTGGATTCATCTCCATTTAAATCGGCCATTTTAAGTATGATTTCATCTAGTTGCCTGTCCTCCTCAGTCAAGATCTCATCATGACTATGTCTATTATCTTTTGTATTTATTTTATAGAAAGGATTTTCCTCCCTATTTTCAGATTTGCCAGCAGATGAAGAATCTTCCTCCCTACTAGGAAATCTCTTATATCCTTCAAACGCCATGTTTGATTTCTTCTTTTTGTTCCTTTTCTTGGGACTCAATTGAACAAAATCTTCTTGTCCCTTGTGCATAGACCTCCTCCCCTGCATAAATATTATGGACAAATTCCTAGGGGTTTCTCTTATTTTCTCAACATACCAATTATTATTCATGTATTAAAATGTAGAGTCGCCACCTCCTAAGAGGAAATATTACCAACTTAACTGATCTTCTGGGATCTCTCCTCCAGTAGAGTCTGAAACAAACTACCAAAGATTCTGAAAAATTTGTATGACAACTCCCCAACAGAGTCGCCAATCTGTTGGTGCCCAAAACCACATATTGGAAAACCAAAAGACTTGCCAAATCCTTAAGTAGTCCAATCGGCCTTGGCCAACGAACAGGGATGGTCAAAGACCAAATCCCTCTACACTTTAGGCTCCTTTGAACCTAGGTGGGTGTGCCTCTTCCTCTCAAGCACAAAAGAGGTTATTTATAGTGGATTTAAACCTTCTAGCAAGTTTACACAACTGGCAAATTATTGTTCTGCAAATATGCTTTATTATGTGCTTTAACTGAATGCTTTGAAAAGAAATGATTGTAAATATATATTGAAAATGAGATTGCTTTTAGGACTTAAATAAAATCTCCATAAATCAATTCATATGGGATTTGGGAAGAATGTTTCTCTATCAAGGACCTTGAACACATACAGATCAAAATCTTAAAAGATCAATAACAGACCAATGCCTCTATTTGGGAATATATATGACACTTTGTGGACAAAATATCTTATCAACTCAAGAGACGATTTCTCATCAACTATTAAGGTTCAGTATGCGTTACACAAACAATAAGAACTCAATCTTTCACTTATTGCAATGACATGTGATTCACATCATAGCAAATCTATAAACAGATTTATCAAGAGGACAAAGATAACTCATTAATGCAAAAGTGTACACAATATTTGGAAAAGAGACAATGAACCTTGTATATTAATCTTTAGGAACTAATTGCATACATAAGCTACACTTGTAAATACTTCATTACAGATTGCTTGCACAAAATGATACTTCTTCTTCCTATAGACTTCTCTGATACAGAATGATATTCAATCCCTGCAGCATGTCCTTCTTATGACCTCCCCCCTTTTTACACAAAAATGACTCCCTATAAGTATGTGAATCAAAAGGCATATATGAAAGGACACACCCTTCCATACACAAAAGGGAGTTACAGACAGTTTCCCTCCAAAGGACACACCCTTTGGTTTAATAAAAAATTACAAATGAGAAACCTTAAAAAATACTAAATGATGCTTTAATAATGTGTCTTCTATTCTCCGTCTCGACAATAAGTATTCATTATCTTCTCATTATTTTCTGCACATAAAGATAAGCCAATCAAATTCCTTGGTTTGAAAATTAAAATATCCCACCTTCAATTAGGTCTTAATTGGAAGGATGAACAATCTTTATTCCCTTATACAAATACTTATTAAAATAATTTATTTAAATCAAAGTATTAAACACTTGTAATTATTTATTTAAATAAAATAATTTACCCAAATGATAGTTTTTTCATAACCTAAGGTAAAAGATTTTATATGACAAGTAAAATAAAATACTTCCCTTTTAACGATGACATATGTGAATCAATATTCCAGCCGCATTTTCACCCTATAGTCTGAATTATACATTTAACATTAATTTTTTCCCTTTGTTGCTCATCCATTCGTGCCACATATTTGCTTTTGATTGGCTCCGGGGTCTTTATCATGCCACCTCAGTACGGCCTGGACTAGCCCCCAAATTGAGGCTTTTTGAATTGCTTCCTTAGCGGGCCCCACCACTTAGTCGCCATGTCGCGGCGAATATACATCGAGCACCTTCCGATCATGGTATAGTGACTACCATTGGATCAATTCATCTGATTGTCCGATCGTCCTCATCTGCTTGGCCTTTAACCCTGTTTGAGCAGCTCTCTCTTTTCTTTGTCTGTCTGTGTCGCATGTCACTTTTTGGTTCACCTGCGGATCCACCTTGACTGCCACTAGACCCGATCTGTCTTGCCATTTCATTCGCCTCTGGACCTGGGTTCTTCTTCTGCGCTCCACCACGTGGCACAACCTGATTCGCTTGTAGATATACTGGGATGACACCTCATTTGCCACCTTGGCAGTCGCTATGTTGCGGGTGATATAGGTCATGCAACTCCATCTCACTGTATAGCGACAACTGTTGATCCACTTTGAATTTGCATGCTCATTAATCTCCCTTTTTCCGTACGGTCTTAGTCGCCAAGTCGCGGGTTTAAACTAGCGTGCATCTTTATCCTGTGACATAGCGACGACCGTCAGATCCTCCGCAATCACCATCCGATCGGTCAAACTTGCTCGAGCTTTAGCCTCCATCCTCGCCAGTATGTTGTAAAACTTTGGTTTCCTTAGGATACGCACACGTGTGGGGTCCACCAGCTTCATCCTTCTTCATGCCAAAAAGCCTTTTGTCTTTTGACAGTTATCATACGGGTCGTTTTGAACTTAAACGTTAAACGAGCTTATCCCACAAACAATGTGGGATAAAGGCGTTCCCTCTGCTAGTGCAACACACTTGAAAGTTTCCAAAGCCTTTTCCACCATTTTGTATGTGTAGGTTTGGGGGTCTTAGCGATGCTAGTTAATCTTTGGACAACTCCATTTTATTTAGTATGCTCTTGCATATAAAAGACCCGCAGTAAATGTTCAAATGATAAGAAAAAGGGCATCTAATATAGCACAAAGTATTTTGTAAAAATATGTGCTAACACCTATTTCTCATAAGATAAAAATACAATGTGTAAAGAAGACAATCTTTCGCCTTTCAATTCTGGCTTCCTATTTCTCATAAGATAAAAATATAATGTTTAAGGAAGACAATCTTTCGTTAAGTAGAAATAGAAAGAATCAATCTTTCGTTAAAACCAATCCTATTTGACAGTAAACAATCTTTCATGGATAAGCAAATATACATCTGAAAGAAAACAATCTTTCGCTTCTATCTTTCAAGCAATTTAAAGACAATATTAAAATATTAAGAAGGTGTAACACATGTATGTATCTTTACATAAAAATTGAATAAAAATGAGTACACATTCTTTTATTCAATTATTTAAGCATTTAAATAGCATAATCATTAACATGCATTCCATTTCTTATTATTTAGAATTCTAAGTGTTATATAGTCTAATCTCTCTATGTTTCCACGTGCCTTGGTTCATTTACCTCTTTTCTCGAACAACATATTTAGTTTAATACTAATATGTGACTTTTCATGATTTAATAACTCAACTAACTGATTTTACTAATTTTGCATAACAACAATCTAACATGATGAAAATTCATGAAGCGCATATCTATATGGCTTTTTAAATGAGACACATAATAACCATCTTTACTTTTCATGAAAGGATCTAATTCGACAAAATTCTCATAATCAGAAATCTAGAAACTATGACTCTAATTATGTCTAAGTTAATCAAAATAGAAAATTTTCTCTTTAGATTTCTACAATTTTTTTTGTTAGAACAGAGCCTACCTTTGACTGATTTTACTCGGTGTATTATTATATTCTTTCTATCTCACCAAGTTCTCAAGGTCATTGTTCCTCTGGCATGTCTGCCACTCTTCCTTGTTTCGGAATTCAACTCTTTCCTCTTAAATTTGACTCTAAACCTGAGATGATCATCATTGATCTTTTACAACTTGGTCCTAAACACATCTAAATCTCCACTACTTTTCTCTTCTACATTCCATTCTCTAATCCTTTGTTGAATCTATCTTCCTCCTCTCTTCCAACTCAATTGTCTATATATAGTGTTGTCGTCTACCTTCTTTCCTATTTTTGGGCTATCTCTCCTAGTGGTGGATTGATTCTAAATGACACCGCACATGGTTTAATTGCAACATAGCAGTCCTAAATGGTTTTGAACAGTTATGTGTTCACCATTCCAAGTCATACATTAACTTCTTATGTGACACCACACTGCACATGTCGTTTATAGATATTAATAACGACTCCCTTGCAAACAATTTTCTAAGTTCTCATGATGCTAAGTCGACTTTCCTCCTTTGTCAACTATGACTTGTATTTGTAGAAACCTAAAATTGTCCAGTCTAATTAAATAAATATTTTATTTATTTAATTACTTTAGCGTAATTCTTCTATTGATTAAATAAATCTTTATTTACTTAATTAATTCATTTATCCTCTTCTAGCCTTATTTCTCATTTAAATAAATACATTTGTTTATTTAAATTATCCTTTTCCTAAATTAAATAAATATCTTATTTATTTAATTGATCCCACTTCCTCTATTAATTAAATAAATCTTTATTTATTTAATTAAATTCATTAGCTTTTTCTACTTATGACACATGTCATTCATCTCTTAATTCCTACACTACCTACCCCTCTCATTATTTTATTATTTCCTCTACCTACCCTCTAATCATAGCCGACCTCTTTTTACACCTCTCAATCTTAACCCTCCATTTCATATAGTGTCTTCTATATAAGAGGATACTTCCTTCATTATCAACCCTAATCTCACTATGCATTCAGCCCCAACTACGTTTTGCACTTTCATATGCGATCCTACTTGCAACCACATTTCCGTTCTTTGTTGAGCTCTTGTGCACACATAAAATCTGAGAGCAAATATATCAAGCAAGATCAATGGAGATAGGAAGAATGGAGATCCAAACCCTATTGGACATGTGATGGTATAATATTTATGATTTCATTTGATTTGCATTGTCTTAGATAATCTTCATATGTTATGGTGGATCTTTGTTGTTGTTAGGCTAGGGTTTTATGGTTGAATTCATTTAGTCTTTCAATGTTGTTAATCCATTTTCACCATAAATATTGGATTAGGTTGAAGAAAGTATCAGGAGCTCTCAATCCAAAATTCAGAATTTTTGGAGCATATTTTCATTTTCTATGAATTTTTTATGATTTTTCATAAAAAAATAATTTTGAGAGAAAATGAGAGAATTTTTCAGATTTTCTTACATTTTTGGAAATCTCTCATAATTATACACAGGATCTATTATTTGTGATTTTAATTTTGATGCAAAATATTTCCCTAAAAATCGGATCTTTAAAAATTAGGGTTTTTCCTTATTTTGATCAGATCGCACAAACAGGTTCAAATTTTGGCATCAAATTTTTTGTGAAGGTCAAGAAAAGTATCAGGACTCTCCAATAAAAATTTTAGATTTTTTGGATTGATTTTGAATTTTATATGAATTTTTTATGATATTTCATAAAAAATTAATTTTGAGAGCAAATTAGCAATTTTTTATGATTTTCTTACATTTTTGGAAATCTCTTAGAATTATACATAGGATCTATTCTTTGTGATTTTAAGTTTGATGCAAAATCATTCCTAAAAAATCAGATCTTTGAAAATTAGGGTTTTGCATTATTTTACTCATATCTCAGAAACTGCTTAGATTTGTTGCAACAATTTTTTTATGCAAGTTTGAAAGACCATCATGACTCTTTAGTAAAAATTTCAGATTTTTTGGATCGAGTTTGCATTTTATATGAATTTTTTATGATTTTTCATAAAAAAATTAATTTTTGGAGCAAATTAGCAATTTTTTTGGATTTTCTTACATTTCTGGAAATCTCTTGAAATTTTACAAGTGGTATTTTTTTTTATGATGAATTAGATCTTTTAATTGGTCAACAAAATGCATTGTTGAAGGCCCCTATTTCACAAAGTCTTTTGGATCTAAAATTTACCTAACTTGTGTGCTTGCAGGAAGAGATGATCATTTGAAACAATCAAAACTACTAACTGTAGACACCTAAAATTATCATGTCTAATTAAATAAATATTTTATTTATTTAATTATCTAAGCCTAATTCTTCTATTAATTAAATAAATTTTTATTTATTTAATTAATTCATTTATCCTCTTCTAGCCTTATTTCTCATTTAAATAAATACATTTATTTATTTAAATTATCCTTTTCCTAAATTAAATAAATATCTTATTTATTTAATTGATCCAACTTCTTCTATTAATTAAATAAATCTTTATTTATTTAATTAATTCATTAACCTTTTCTACCTATGACACATGTCATTCATCTCTTAATTCATACACTACCTACCCTTTCATTATTTTATTATTTCCTCTACCTACCCTCTAATCATATCCGACCTCTTTTTACACCTCTCAATCTTATCCCTCCATTTCTTATAGTATCTTCTATATAAGGAGATGCTTCCTTCATTATCAAACTCTCCTGACTATTTTGATCAATTGACTACACTATGCTTTGCACCTTCATATGTGATCCTACTTGCAACCACATTCCGTTCTTTGTTGATCTCTTGTGCACATAAAATCTGAGAGCAAATATATCAAGCAAGATCAATGGAGATAGGAAGAATGGAGATTCAAACCCTATTGGACATGTGATGGTATAATCTTTGTGATTTCTTTTGATTTGCATTGTCTTAGGTAATCTTCATATGTTATGGTGGATCTTTGTTGTTGTTAGGCTAGGGTTTTGTGGTTGAATCCATTTAGTCTTTCAATATTATATTGTTGTTATCCATTTTCACCATAAACATTTTGGCACGCCCTGTGGGACTCTTGTCCCTTTTGCATGTAACATCCTTGTTGCAGATTTGGTGTTTTGAAGTTGCAGATCTGACATTTCCGACAACATTTCGATATCTTTGCGTCTGCATACTTTCAGATCACATTTTTGGTTTTTTGTCGCATCTACGACATCTGGGATCGCGTCTGCACCCTCGACAGTTTTATTTTTTTTTGCAGATTCCAGAAATCGCGTCTGTGTTCCCTAATTGCGTCTGTGGGATTTTCAGGTGCGTCTGCGTCCAGAAGCCGTGTCTGCGTTCCAGAACCGTGTCTGTGTGATCTTCAGGCGCGACTATTTTAAATACACATATTACTCAATTGGTCAGGTATTAGGATTGAATACTCCAGACTTTATGAGAGTTGAATCCATGATTATTGTGATGGACATTCAATCCCAAAATGCCAGAGAGTTTGATTTTGCCACATTCGTAGCAGAGCAACTTGTGATGGGACTTACATCCATCCAGAAGGACTCTTCAAACATTCATTTTGCACACTATTCCCTACTCATGCATATGGTGTTTCTCTATGGGCAAGAGATGGGTCCATGGCCTGATGAAATAAGGATAAGAAGATATGATGATGACAACCATTCTCCGCTAGTCCAATTATGGACTTCAATATGGGATTGGAGATTTGTCAGGTCGAATTACAATCATTTTGAAGTTTTTTTGTTAAAACACTTTACATGTTTTATAATTACCCTTGCAACTTCACACTTTCATAAGATATAAAGAGATTCTTAAGGCCTATATATTTTGGAGGACCAGAGACTATTAAACACAATTGGGGAGATTGGTACCGCTTCTCCGATGTAACCATGATAAGGGTTTACAGCTTTGAGGGTGCCCCACTATTGTTGCCTAAAACAGTTCCTAACAGAATAGCTTATCTAGAGATCACAAGGCAAGTGAGGGAATCAAAATATATGCATTTATCTTCACATGATAAGCAATCCTTTATGCCTGGGATTCTATGTGTTAGCGAGTTTGTTGTGAATGGGAGAGAAGGGTAGGAGCTCACATAGAACAAATTGTATAATTATAACATGAAAATGGGTGCTCCAAGGAAAAACTTTGACCTGGAAGGGAATATTCATTCCATCATGAAGAAGCAAAGATTGGGTGATTATGAACACAACCCATATTTAAAGGATGATTTAATAAGGAGTCTGTATGAGGAGGATGCTAAAATGGCTATTGATGATCATAACAAATATTTTCAACAAAAGGCTAGGGAGAAGTAGACTGTAGATATATCACCTTCAGAGGAGGAGTCATCAGAAGAAGATGAGCTTTCATTTGAAAAATTCTCCAAGATACTGATTGAAGAACATGTGTCACCTATTAGGGATCCTAATGAAGGAATCCCAGTAGATGATGATATAAGGCAATTGGTTTGTGCTACTTTTATATCTGATGATGATTGTATAATGTCTCCTAAATTTATGTCATTCTTGTACAGAATAAAAGGAAAAGAAATAAGGGAGATTGTTGATGAGGTCAATACCTCAAATGAAAAATAATTATCACCTTAGAAAACAAAATAGCACAAGAAATGGCCCTGATGACCCATGAAAGATGAAGGAAGCTTCTCAAAGATGCAGGTGTTCTAATCTTTCCTGGATGGGATATGATTTCAGCCTTAATATTTGACAGTTTTCTTCATGATATTGATGCCAATCACAAATTGTCTCCTCAAGGTGTGACCCAAGTGTACATGGGATCACTATATAACCCTTACAAAATTTCTATGTGAATATGGTCACTGTATCCCCCAAGTAAGAATCCTATGGTTATTGATACTCAAAAAGATTTCAGACACATCATGACCTTACAAGTTGGTGAGACAGATCCCATAATGACAACAGATTTGGGAGTAAATATAGCCAAACTAAACAAGGCGCATATTCAATTTTTGGTGAAGGAGAATCAATCAAACAAGCTTGAAATTGTCAGGATGAGAACAAAGGTTGATCATTTGAAAGAAATGTTAAAATAAAAGGAGCCACAAAGATTGTTGATGCAGGGCGAGAGCTCATAACCCCAAACCAAGACTAGTAAATTGAAAGAAGAAAACTATCAGCTGCAGGCTCAATTGAAAACAACAAAAAATGAAACCATGTCAGTCCTGATTCAGAGAAGGTTCACTAATATGATGAAACAGATGGATAAGTGCTAGGACATATACAACAAGAACCACACCGTTATTGAAGAACATGAACAGTTGGATGAGCAATTGCATGAGAGATCCTAGGAGTTACAGAATGGAGATTAAGCACAGACTGATGCAAGGCAGAACTGTGAGGATTTGATGAAAGCTCACAAAGAATACCTGAGAGAGTTAAGAGAAAAAGGACCAGCCTTCCTCCATAATAGCATGGATAATATTCCATCCCTACTCAACAAAGATGGAGAGCAGAAAGAGAAAATGGCTTGGATCTGTGAATGTCAACATATACTCAAAAGTGCACTAAAAGTGGTTGAAGACCAGAACGTTGATAAGGTGGCAGACTTCATAGAAAGTATGGTCCTGAAGGAGGTGGAAGCTTGAGAAACAATCTATGATTGTGACACTAGATACAATGAGAAGTATCTAGCATATTTAACTAATGCACATTTATGCTTAACTAGATGATTAGTTGTAGGTTTCATCTATTCTCAAAAGACTTCAATCAAAGGGCATGACCCTTTGGCATATTATATAATATTCAATGTAACCATTTGATGAGAACAAGTTTTGGAAGATAGAAATAGATAGCTATAGAAAAAAGGTTTGAAGTATATCTCTGTGTTTCAAGTCAAAAGACTTTATTTTTAGGATAATACAAAGAAACCCAGTTTTCTTATTTTCAATTGTGTTGTGGATTCTTTATTTTCAAATCAGTTCTCTATTATAACCATTTAAAGTAAGTGGTTGTTATCTTAAATCCTTGTGTGAAGATTTTTTATTATAATAACAACTTAAAAGAATATAAAGTGTATTTGAGACAAAAGGTGACTATTAAAGAGAATGCAAGGAATTAATAAATGGTCTCCATAGGGTGTATTGACTTATACTTGTCAATCCATGACACTGTGTAGGATCCTCGTCAAAGGGGTTTAGGTTCCTGCATATGTAATTTATTTATCTTATGTTAGCTAAAAATTACATGATACATGTGCTAAAAATTACATAGTAGACAACATGAACAATATGCAGGCATCATAATCATTGTATATTTTTTGTTCCTTACCTTTCGTTTATCTAGAAAGTGCAGGGTCCTCAACAAAAGGGTTGACAATGTCTGTAGTCAATTATCTATTTCCACCAAGGATGACAGAATCACACAAAATATATACATGTAATTAGCCCCAACAGTTGAGTATCATAAGCATTACATGATACATATGCTAAAAATTACATAGTAGACAACATGAACAATATGCAGACATCATAATCATTGTATATTTTTTAATTCCTTACCTTTCGTTTATCTAGAAAGTGCAGGGTCCTCAACAAAAGGGTTGACGATGTCTGTAGTCAATTACTTGTTTCCACCAAGGATGAGAGAATCACACAAAATTTATACATGTAATCAACCCCAACAATTGAGCATCATGAGCATTACATTATACATATGCTAAAAATTACATAGTAGACAACATGAACAATATGCAGACATCATAATCATTGTATATTTTTTAATTCCTTACCTTTCATTTATCTGGAAAGTGCAGGATCCTCAACAAAAGGGTTGACGATGTCTGTAGTAAATTAATTGTTTCCACCAAGGATGATAAAATCACACAAAATATATACATGTAATCAACATCAACAATTGAGCATCATAAGCATTACATTTGCAATTTGATAAACAGTAACTACATTAAATATATGAGTAATAATAGAAACATATGTATCATAAATCACATATGTATCGTCATAAACATGTTGTAATCCATCATATATGTTGTAATCCATCACATATGTATCATAAATCACCATCCATCACATAGCTAATAAACAATCCATATTCAATAAATAAACATAAACTTTAAAAAATGTCACACAAAATGAGGGCTAGCCGACACTCTATCTGTCTCCATCTCCTACAGGTGGCATTAGATAATATACTTCATCTAGCTCATCATCATCATCATCATCATCATCATCATCATCAACAACAACAACAACATCATCATCATCATCATCATCATCATCATCATCATCATCATCATCATGAACATTTCCATCAGGAACTATTGGCATTTTTGATGATTATGTTGTGATTGTCATTGATGGACACACACTTGCATTGAGATCACTTTTATATGTATGAGTTATGCTCAACTGGCAATTGTTCCCAACCGGTATGATGCATTATAGTCTTTAGACTATCGGTGTTTTGCAGAATGTGTTTACTGGTCTGAAGCGGTATGTTGACCCCAAGCGGTTTGAGGATCTCAAGTGGTACGAAGGATCAAAGCAGCAGAACACATATCTCTCAGTCTTCATTTTTGTCAAACCGGTAACCGGTATTTTATATGAACCGGTAATACTCTGTGATGAGTTACCAACCGACATTTTGTGATGAGTTACCATCCACCAATTGTTTGACGGTGTCGACACTCTGGCGGTGCTTTTTGTGTCATGTTACCAAGTATGTCTAGATTCATTGAACCTAGGAAATTGGATTGTAAACCTATTGGACCGACATGAAATTAGATTCCTTTATAAGGACATCATGTCTGGGGTTTTAGGTTGTTGCTAGAGTTTGAGATGGTTGATGAGTTTTTGTAAGGGAAAATACAGAAGAGAAAGTTAGGTTTGTGAGAAGAGGCGGAGTGTGAATGCGTGGAAGACTGAAGTAATGCTGGAATGCATTAAGAAAGAGCTATCAAGGATCTAACCAAG
Organism: Cryptomeria japonica; assembly: GCF_030272615.1. Lineage (NCBI taxonomy): Eukaryota > Viridiplantae > Streptophyta > Pinopsida > Cupressales > Cupressaceae > Cryptomeria > Cryptomeria japonica. The sequence goes on from NC_081407.1 coordinate 13,232,478, forward strand.
CAATCTATGCTATTTTCTAGATCACTCACTTGTTGATTACTCACATCTTTGACAAGTTTGAAGCCCTTAACCAAGTAGGCCCAAAAGCCTTTTGCAAATCCTCTAACAAGGTGGTTCACATCTGTGGATCTAAAATTCTCTAGCAAGGTAGTCTTTAATCAAACTTATCTCCTAACAGAGATTGAGATTCCTAACAGGATCTATTCTGGTAAAGAACATTGTATGACCTTAACCGGTCTAGTTCCTATTCTGCAGATAGTTACTTGTGAGTTCCATCTCACCGTGGTTTTTCCCATTTGGGTTTCCACATCAAAATCTCTTATGTTATGGTGTTTGTGCTTCTATGGGTGAATGCATTATTTGCTATTTGGTTTGCATGTGTGCTAACTAGTTTGTCTGCTAAACTGTTTTACCGGTTTACTGGTAGTCTAGTAAAGTGTTTAAGTACAGTAATTTTTGGCATACTAATTCACCCCTCCTCTTAGTATTCATCAATTGGTATCAGAGCCAACCTTTCTATAAGTCTAACCACTTGGAAAGAGATATGGGAGAATACACTATGAGGGAACTTACTCATCGGCTCACTCAGTCTGAGCAAGCCTATGATGATCTTATGGTCAAATATAAGGCCTCTCAGGCAAAAAGGAGAGAACATGCTGAAAAACTGATGGAGCTATCTGAAAATAGTTCTTCTGATGAAGCGGACATGGAAGCCCTAATTCAAGAAGTAGAAAAGATGAATGAATCCAATTCCAACTTGAGAAAAGAGTTGGAAGGACTGACTATTCGAATGTGCCAAGAGCTTGAGAACTAGAGGAAAGCTGAACATTTGGTAAAAGACAAAGATCATGAAATCTCCAAGCTGAAGCAAGAGATCAGTGCCTTAACTTCTCAACTCCATGTGAGCAAAGTGGAAAAGAAAGACATGCAAGGAGAACTAAACATAGCCATCTCTGAGAATGCAACCTTGAAGGAATCCAATACTGCTATTTCCAAAGAACTCTCTGAGTCAAAGGAAATACTTGCTAAGTTCAACAAGAGTATTATCAAGCTAGAACAGAAGCTTGAATCAGCCAAACTGATAAAGAATACCAATGGACTTGGTTTTTCTGGTCATGAGGAAGGTGAGACCTCTGGTGCAAATGCTGGAGCATCGAAGAAACAACTGACATCAAAGGATAAAGGTAAGCAAAAGTTTAAACCTGTTTGCTTTAATTGTCTTAAAGAAGGACATACTGCCAATGTGTGTAGGAGCAAAGCCTACAATAATTTTCCTTACTTTATAAACAATGTACCTAGATCCAATAAGTTCAATGGTAATTGTTATGCATGCAACAAGTTTGGGCATAGAGCATCTGAATGCAAGTCTGTTATGAACAACACTGGAAGATATCCTCAAAGGACTCAAGGAGTTGGTTCGGAACCTTTTGTGAACCGGAATCACAACCAGTTTAATGCCTTTAATCATCAGCTAGGAAGCAATGGCTATCAAGCAGCAACTGGATGGAGAGCAAATTGTTTGATCTATCATTGTCATGGTCACTTTGCTGCAACATGCAGGAGGAAGAATGGTAACATGAATAATGGACCTAGAGAGCACCTGGAATGGTCTGCTATCATTGCAACAAACTGGGTCACATTGCCAGATTCTGCAGAACAAGAAAGAACATATCAGATGACATACCGGTCACTCCAGAAGGAAAGATTGATGTTGAAACCATTCAAGCGGATATGAACAAAACCTGGAAGAAGAAGCTAGCAATTTTGCAAGAAGAACTGGCTTCTACACCTAGTGTGGAAATCACAGAACTGACAAACTAAGCATCAGAAAAGCTTAGGGGGAGCAAATGGTGAAATGTTTCAAACCCCCGATTTACACCGGTAAAAGACCTTAACCGGTATGTGATATGTGTCATTTGGTAGAAGACCAGAAATGGTAACAGGCAAATTAGGGTTTACAACCTAATGGTGGAGCATTTATTACGGTAGGTGAGGAATATGTTTAAAAGGAATTTTCAAATCATTTCTCACTATCATTTTTTGAGCGAAGAATTTTTTCAAGTGCAGAGTGAAGAAAAAGTGATTTGTGTTGTGATTCAAAAAAATTTCAAAACCCTGAAGAAGATTCAGAAGCAAATATCAAACGGTCAAGAGAAGAACTCAAAGCGGTGATTCAACAACCGACGAAGTGTGAGACGAAGTGGAATTAGCAAGCCTTAAATTCTCGATTTTCGAAAGGTATTTCTCGAGTTTTTTGTTTTATCCTGGCTTCTATATCACATACTAGCTCTAGTGCACCTATTGATTCTATGAACTTCATTCAATGCAAGTCCAAATACAATGCCCCGTCACAAGTACCTGCTGGTGTAATAGTGGAAGAAGGCATTTCTGATTATATAGATTGTAAAATTGAAGACCTAGGGTCTCTCGCAATCCATTCTCAGCTAGTTCTATTCTGTGGGAAGGATAAAAATACCAAACCGGAGTATAGCATCTTGGAGAAGAAGAAGCTTCACAATACAGTTTACTTCCTAGAGGATTTCACAGATTACCACATTAGAATCATTCTGAGCAGAGTTCATGGTGACAATATGTATCTTGAGAGAACACATGATATCACACCGCAAGCTATTCATGTCATCACCGGTTTCTGCAACATCGGTGAAGTGCCAGCCCTGAGGAAGCTCATCAAGACCGATATGACCAAGCTCACCGGTTCAGTGAGCAACTCACGAGGAATGACTATCAATTCCATCAAGGATGACCTGATGAAATATGCATGTATGGTGATAGGATACCAGACGTTTCATGCAAGGAGAATTAACTCTGTATCTGTTGCAGCGATAAATGCTGCTTACAGGATGATCAAGGAAGATGCATCGTTTGATCTGTGCACCTACATGCAAAGACAACTTCTGTTAAATCTCAAATCAATCAAATAGGATAATGCATTGAAACTTAAGTTTGGACAAATACTGGTAGGGTTATTCTTCTACTTCCAAGGTTATTTCCTAGGAGTTGGAGATATTCAGTGGTCTACCGACCAACCGGTTACCAAGCAAATCAAAGAGAGCCTGCAAGCAGTTGGAACCGGTTACCTTGAAGTTCTAAACAAGTACTTTGATGGGTTCAAAAGCAAGATGAGCCTAAGGATGAGGATATCCAGTGACATTGTCAAGAAATATGAAGAGGACATCTGCTTTATCATCAAAGTGGATGAATGCTTAATGGAGGCCGTTGAGCCTAGACAGGAAGAAGTGGAGCCTATGGGCTATGAGGTGATGTATGATATGTTGGATGGGTATTCCTCTACCCTACTTGCCTTACTCTTGATCCGAAGACAAAGAGAACTGGCACCTATCTGGAAAGGGTGACACTAGTTAAAGAACCCTCTGCAAAGAAAGGGAAGGCAGTGCCTTCAGCATCGACACCGGTTACTCCATCAAGTCCCAAAGTGACCAAGCGGTCACCTGCAAAGAAGAAATCGGAAGTGGAACCTGCCAAAGTCTTCGAGAGGAAGAGGAAGACAAAGAATAATTCACCGGACTCAAAAGAAACTGTGTCTGAAGAAAAACCCAAGAAGACAAGACAAACAAGGAAAAAGACAAAGAATGAACCGGCATCATCGGCACCGATAAATATTAACATTTCTTCCTACAAACCTTTGACACATTGTCAAAGAACTATTAAAAATATTAGGAGAAAGTTATTGAATGATTTATTAGATCATTTTGATGATTTCAATGATGAAGAAAAGGAAGAAGTTGAGCACAAAATTATTAAGTATTTGTGTGCTAATGACTGGTCACCTTCAGAAATTAGATCTGAGACACCAGATTCTTTGTATAAGTCTTTAGACAATAAATGACACATCGCCATAGAGAAGGAACAAGAAATAAGGGAGAAAGTTTTTGCCCAACACTTTCCTGACCTATCCAATTCTAAGCTATTTGAAGTCATCAATCAAAATAAAGGACTCTTCTTCACTAGAAGGAGAAGTCTCTGGTTATTAGAAGGGAGAATTGATGATGTTGAAAAGGAAATTCATCTGCATATAACAACTGTTGTACATACGCACAAAGTGCTTCAAGCCAACAAGAAGGCTGAGCAAGAACCGGCAATAACAAAACCAGATGAAGTGTTTGATAATGAAGGAAACCTGGTTACTGAACCTATAGACACTATTGATGTCGATGCTTTGGATGTAGAGGATGTTGCTCAGGGTACACCATCAGAAGCAATAGGACAGGAGAAGTAGGCAGAATAGGTAGAAAAGCAAAAGGAAGCAGAGGATGAAAAGGAGGAAGCAAAGAAGCAAGCGGAGGAGAAGAAAAAGGAAGAAGATAAGGAGAAAAGGAAAGAGGAGGAAAAGAGAAAAGAGGATGAGAAGAAAAGGAAAGAGGAGGAGAAGAGAAAAGAGGATGAGAAGAAAAAGAAAGAGGAGGAAAAGAGAAAAGAGGAAGAAGAGAAAAAGAAACAAGAAGATGCGAAGAAGAAGAAAGAAGAAGAGGATAAGGAAGAGGAGAAGAGAAAGGAAGCGGAGAAGAAGAAAGCAAAGGAGGAAAAGGAAGAGGAGCGGCAAAAAGAAGTAGAGAAGAAAAAGAAGGAAGAAGAGAAAGAAGAAGCAGCAAAAAGCACTCAGATGGAGACTCCAAAGGCAACCGGTAGTCAAGCCAAATTGACTGACCTCACTAGTCCTATTGACCTCCAGTCTGTAAATGAAATGGAGCTGCTACAGAGCATTAAGGTTGCTCAAGAATGCCTTGAAATGATAAGGAGGAAGAAGGAGCAAGATGTGATCTAAGTTGCGGTGGACACTCTTACGGGTTTGTTACTCGGCACAAACCTCCCCAATACTGATTCATCACTAGCACAATTGAAGCTCCTATACACCGTAGTGGATGATCAAGTGTAGAGCCTAGAAGAGGTAGCAGAGGAAAATGCCAAGAAAGAGCATCAAAAGGCTCTCAGCATTGCCCTGGTGAAGAAGCTAAATGAGCTCCGGTCCGATCTGCAGAAAGCCCAAAAAGATATAAAGGATGCTCTGGATGAGGGGAATCTACTACTGAGTAAGATTTGCCAACCCCATCTCTTTTGTGATGATGTGCTTATACATAAGCAAAAACTATAATCTGAGTTGCAGTTATACATGAGCACCTTCAAGCCACCATATGACTCTTTTACAGCTTATGGGCAAACCGTTCACCGGTTTCATATCCAATCTGCCAAAATAGAGTTGGAAATCAGCAACCGGACTCGAGATTTGTAGGAACTACAACTGGTTCTACTCCCACGCCTGCAAATACTTCAGAAATGTTATCTCAATCTGGATGCCTTAATGGTGACTCAAGAGATGAACACAATAGATGCCATGGAAGAACAGGTCTCCCAGATGCAAACAGAGAAAGAAGTGGCTACCTCCCTACTTGAGTCCTGGTCCTTATCTATGAAACAATTTTTGCAGGACTTTAAATCAGTTTTTGACAAGTTTTATTCTTTATTGTCATAAACTCTTATTACTTTAATACCAAATGAAAACAGGGGTTGTTCAGCTATACTTTGTCATTGTTGGCAAAGGGGGAGAAGTATTCTGGTATTTAAAATTTTGATGTATGCTCTGTATATCTTCATGTCTATCTCTGTACGCAAATAGTTATACATTTTCTTGTTTGCAAAAGGGATAGTGTATATGCTTAGGGGGAATAATTTTGCTTATGGCATGATTTTTGTTGTAAAACACTTAGAGGTCAATTTTTTTTTTCCTAAGTGTTGCCATCAATGCCAAAGGGGCAGATTGTTGGCATTTTTGATGATTATGTTGTGATTGTCATTGATGGACACACACTTGCATTGAGATCACTTTTATATGTATGAGTTATGCTCAACTGGCAATTGTTCCCAACCGGTATGATGCATTATAGTCTGTAGACTATCGGTGTTTTGCAGAATGTGTTTACCAGTCCAAAGCAGTATGTTGACCCCAAGCGGTTCAAAGATCTCAAGCGGTATGAAGGATCAAAGCAGTAGAACACATATCTCCCAATCTTCATTTTTGTCAAACTGGTAACCAGTTACCAACCGACATTTTGTGATGAGTTACCATCCACCGATTGTTTGACAGCGATGACACTCTGGCGGTGCTTTTTGTGTCGTATTACCAAGTATGTCTAGATTCATTGAACCTAGGAAATTGGATTGTAAACCTATTGGACCGACATGAAATCAGATTCCTTTATAAGGACATCATGTCTGGGGTTTTAGGTTGTTGCTAGGGTTTGAGGTGGTTGATGAGTTGTTGTAAGGAAAAATACAGAAGAGAAAGTTAGGTCTGCGAGAAGAGGCAGAGTGTGAATGTGTGGAAGACTAAGTTAATGCTGGAATGCATTAGGAATGAGCTATCAAGGACCTAACCAAGCAATCTGTGCTATTTGCTAGATCACTCACTTGTTGATTACTCACATCTTCAACAAGTTTGAAGCCCTTAATCGGGTAGGCCCAAAAGCCTTTTGCAAATCCTCTAACAAGGTGGTTCACATCGATGGATCTAAAATCCTCTAGCAAGGTAGTCTTCAATCGGACTTATCTCTAAACAAAGATTGAGATTTCTAACAGGATCTGTTCTAGTAAAGAATATTGTATGACCTTAACCAGTCTAACCTTAAGCAGTCTGGTTCCTATTCTGTAGATAGTTGGTGAGTTCCATCTCACCGTGGTTTTTCCAATTTGGGTTTCCACGTCAAAATCTCTTGTGTTATGGTGTTTGTGCTTCTGTGGGTGAATGCATTATTTTCTATTTGGTTTGCATGTGTGCTAACGGGTTTGTCTGCTAAACTATTTTACCGGTTTACTGGTATTCTAGTAAAGTGTTTAAGTATAGTTATTTTTGGCATACTAATTCACCCCCCCCCCCCCCTCTTAGTATTCATCAGGAACGTCATGAGCTAACTGTCGATCGTGATCATCATCTTCTACTTCTTTGGTATCTTTTTCTTCCATCACATTATACTTTACCGTCCTTCCTCTTGGATCATGTCTCACAACAAATGACCAACCCATTTTATGAGGAACCTCTGAGTAAAATATCTGCTCACATTGTCTTGGAAGAACATAGGGCTCATTTCCAACTCGGTCAAACAACCTTGTATTAACCATTGTAAATCCATTATCATGTTCAATAATAGTTCTGTTAGGATCATTTTTATTCAATCATAGCCTATACCATTTGACGATGAAAAGAACTAATTTGAAGGACCTAAAGTCACACTCAAGTATATCATCCAAAATCCCATAGTATTGATTTTCTGAGACTCAAGGATGTATGTCGCTTCTAGACGAAATGTTAGTCACTTGAAATACTGCACTTATTCTAGAATCACAAGTTTTCTTTGTGTCATCCAAATTTTTGATGCGAAAATTATGACCATGGCACCACATAGCCTTGTGGTGTTTCACCTGCAAAATGTCAAGCATATATATCATGTACATCATTACAATTGGAAAAAACTTAAATTATGTGGGTGATTAATGTATATATATACGTACTTGTTTATCTCTTAAACTATGTGCTAAATGAATTTCCCTTTGTGTAACACTAAAATCTCCATTACAGTGAGCTTCTTTAACCAATGAAGGCACACCTTCCCATGTTAATGCATGACTAGATTGTTGACATCGTTTGGTGCAGAAGTACCTACGACTTAGGCTAATAGTCCTTCTTCAATTTTGGCTTGTACTGACCTTAGCCAAGTCATATTTCCAATAAGGACTCCAGGAGGGTCCAATATGTTTGATTAGAGTCTAGGTTGAGTCAAGTGTATGCCTAGTTTAATTGATTTATTTCTAGGTTTGCACTTAGTTTGTTGTTCTTGGTTTGGGTAGTCAATGATGCCTTCTAGATGGTGAAAAGAGGAATAGGTTGATTAAAGTATTAGAGGGGTTAAAAATAGCCTTAGAAATATTTAAAAAGAAGTTAGTAATGATTTGTAATAAGTTTCCTAAGTGAGAAAGGCAAGATGTGGAAAATTGTAAAAGTTGTCATGACAACTTGATCCTAAAAGAGTTTAGTGGTGGAGTTAGGATTCAAACATTGGCCTAAGATACCTCCACACATGGGGATGACTATTTAAACCCTCTCTTGCATGGATAACAAGGTTGGAAGCATTGATTTTGCGAATGATAATCTGAAACCAATCATTTTCGGACTGTTATCACTGTTTTTTTCTTATTTAGCATAAAAGAGTGAATACAAATGGATTGAATCCATTGATCCAAAATTGGATAGTTTTTATTTGGTGTGTCCTAGTTCCATTCAATCCTTTTCATGCTTTGTAAATAGATTTTATTAGTTCTTTTACTGTCTTGTTTTCAAATAGCCAGCTTTGGCTTGTAAATAACATATTAGTGAAAAATGGTGGCCCCATAAAATCCCACTGTGCTACCATTACGGCCTGTTGAGACATGGTAGGAAACCCAATGTACATTATAAATATGCAGGGAGGAGTTCTGGAAGTGAAGTTTTCTATTTTTGCCACCTTGCCCTAGGCGAGTCCTGTTGCAACCCGACTAGGAAAGACAAGGTGAAAAATGATGAAAGAATGCAGGGGTGAAACCAAAAACCTAACCTAAGAATTTGACATAGATCATGAGGTCCATACAGAGTTGCAAATGAAAGGATAAGCCTAGAAAAATCCATTTGATGACCTTTTCACGAATTTGAACAGTCACGGTCCTAGAAGCCTTTAAAACCCTAATAAAACCTCATTTTTGGGTTAGGGCATTATACAGACACTTGGGGGTCTAAAACCAACAAAATCTCTTGGGTTTCAAAAAGTGTTTAAATAATCATAAAAATCTTTGTAGGGTCATTTGAACCGTATGACCAAGAAATCCTAAAAACCTGGATTTGGTGGCCTAATTGGGGCTCTTTCCTAGTAGCCCTCTTTTTGAGCATTTTCTTGAAATTGGTAAGAAAGATGAGTTTAGCAACAAAACAAAAGGACCTTGTTGACCAAATCCCATGTTGAGTGTACACCTCCACACCTCTACAAAACACATGACAACAACGGGGATGAGAGTGACAAAATGTCAGTTTGAAGGATTGAGAACTAGTGAGGAGCATTGAATTGGTAGAGTTCCTAGTGAAGACACTTGTTGAATGTCACCTTAAGGTGGACAAAAAAATAGTCCTAATAGAGTTTGTGAGGGACTAGGAGGTCTTGAAGCATAGCAAGGCCTATGAGGAGTTGGTGGAGTGAGCAACACCAATAGGAGAAGTGTGAGCAAGCTAGAGAAACCCTATCATCGTTGAATCCATACCATCATCCAATCAAGATTGTTTGCAACATACAAATTTAGTGCATCCCACTCTCAAGAAATTGTACAAAAAATAACTAGAAATTTACAACTGAAGTATATTGAAGATTACAAATAAATTAACTGCAATATATATAAAATAACTGCAATATCGAATAATTACCTCTCACTTTCCTCATTCTACCTTTCCCCATCAAGTACTCCCCTTCAAATTTGTTAATGGAGTTGGGATCCCAAATACGATCTACACGGATCTTTTCCATGAACTTAGGAAGGTATTCAGTAATGTACACCATAGTCTGGTATACCATATATCCATCCACCATAGAACCCTCAGGATATGCTCTTTATTGAACCAAAGACTTAAAAAAATTCAAGTGCCTCTCAACCATCCACATTGACCTTGTGTGTACACGTCCACACAATTCAATCTCCTCAACTTGGTGTATGAGGTAGTGTTCTTGTGCATTGAAAAAAGTTGAAGGTAGACACTTTTGCATTGACACATTAGACGAGGAATTTTTCTCTTCCAATATTTTATATCTTCTTTATGAATTTCTTTAGATGACAACCATCTACAAGAGATTCAAGACGCAAATATATTATCGAGACTTTACAAAATAATATATAATATATTACATAACAAGTAAAACAAATCACAAATATAATATCTATACAACAAATTTAACAAATAACACTACTCACCTCATGTATTTTCCAGATCATATATAACTTGCTTGACATTATTGTCGAATTGGTCTGGGAGAGATAGAGGTAGAATGTACTGCAACAATTATAAAATGATCTTTTTCATTATTTTCTAGCATAATACAATCAAAAGTACATGCAATATACAAATGTATAGTAAATACACAAGAACATGAATTGCCTTAATGAAGGTATGCCAATCATGCATTTTCATCGCTGGCCCAAATTCACTTTTCTTTATTATGAGATTGTTTATGTTCGCAACAAATCCTGTGGGAAATTGAATTTATCATATTACTTCTTTTATAGCATTGCTTTGCTACTCCGTTAATAACCAAGGAAGGGCACTTATATTAATCTAATCTCCATCACTATTTGATTGAATGACATTTTTCATTGCATGATTGGATTCCTGAATGTCACTACAAATTTTGACATTTTTTTCTTTGTCACGCCTTCCATCCAATATTTTCCATAATGTCTTTGTTATTTTTATTTCAATATGCATAGTATCAAACAAATGCACAATTTGTAGCTGCTCGTAGTAGGGCAACCTACTAGATTGTCTGGGACAACTTTTTAGTCCCTTTGGAAGGTGGTCATTAATGCCTTGACGACCTTCATGAGGTATATAAGTTTAAAAAGTTAACAACGACAATAATCATTGATTACATCATCAATAAACAAAACACAATATAAAAATATAAATTCCAAACATAAACATTAGATGGAATGACATTACCTTGATGATTAATTCTATTATATTTCAACTTCCATAGGCAAGGTTTCATTCTTCGTGGCTTTGATGTAGACTCTTCTTTCCCATTGAAAATATGTTTTTTAGTATTTCGATACTTATGATTTTTGTGGAGGAAGTGCCTATATTCATTAAACACCTGCTTTCCTAAACTTTTTGAATAACGAGATTTCATCTTTGGAACACAAATTGGACATGCAAATTTTCCCTTTGTTTGAAGACCTACAAGATCATGTATAATTGGATTAAATGTGATAATTTTTATATCTATAATTATGCTTAAGTTGAACACTATAACATACCACAAAAATGTGTTAGCCCTGGGGCATCATGAATTGTCCATACAAGCATTGCGTGGAATTGAAATTGTCTTTGTCCTATTAGTCTAGAGATGTCATACATAGTGACACCATTCCATAACTCCAACAACTCGTCAATAAGAGGCTCAATATATACATTCATATCTTTAACTTGGTACTTACCTATTTGAATGAACAAAAACATTACATAATTATTATGACCATTTTGCTGCAATATTTATAATTTAATGTAGATACTATTGAATGAAAAAATACCTAGAACAATCATTGCCAACATTATGTGCCCCCTCTTTACTAACATCCATGGAGGAATGTTATTGTTGATAACAAAAATAGGCTACACCGCGTAAGTAGATTTCAACTCTCCAAATGGATTGACACTGTCTGCCGCCAATGAAAGCCTGAGATTATGAGGTTCTTCTTTAAAGTGTGGCCACTTTTCATCTATGTCCATAAATGCAGAACCATCCACAAGCATTTGAATATTTTATCTCGACTTCTATTGCATGCATGGTAAACCATAAATTGCACCAAGCTTTCGCACCTAAATAATCGTTGCAAACGTGGAATAATGAGAATATAACGAACAACCTTGTGAGACACCTTTTTTGTTAGTTGATATGTTTGATATCTACTCATATGACATTCAGGACATTCTATTGCAAATTCATGTTGTTTATGATATATAATATGATCATTGAGACATGCATCTATTGCTTGATACTCCATTCCAATATCTTTCATAATGGCAAATAATTCTCGGTATGAATGAAGTAGAATATTTGATGGTTCATAACCTTCAAGTTCACCAACAACAATACAACAGAGAGAAGAGTTGTTTGGGAGCCTTCATAAAGGGGCTCGTATGCCTTCTCAAGTAGAGGTACATCATGAACAACATCAAAATCATCTTGATCATCATGATCAGTATCACTAGCACTAAATGTGTCATGGATCAATGTATTTGTATCATCATCTTCAATTATGTTTTCTGGTGCTTGATCATCTTCTTCCATAGGATCATTATCTTCAGCTTTGATATTCACACCTCCATGTTCCTCCACTTGGAAAACCACATTCTCTAGGTTGTGGCAGTCCATATCATGTACCCTAGGGTGCTCCACCTATATAAAAATGATCGACATAAATAAACCATGAACATGATTTCATCATCAAGTGATTTCTTATATATATGAATTGTTAAAATGATATAATGAACAACTTACCAATGGATGATAATCATGCCCCCCTTCAATGTGACCATGTTGCCTACAATGTTTCTCAGTTGTTGTGATTAGAAGTCTTCTAGTCTTTACGCCCTTACAATTTTTGCAGGGACAATAACATTTTCCATCACCTTTTCTTTTCAAGCTAGAACACAATCTAGCAATTGTCTCCTTATTTTGTTCTTTGATGATATTATCTGACATGATCTTTCTTCATAGGCAAAAAAATTGGGCTATGGAAACTTTGTTCTATAACCTTCACAAACCAAGCAAAACGACGTCACAACTACATAAGTCTTCTTAGAACTAGTTATAAAGAACTTGAAATGTTAGTTATGAAATGATGTTTCAGTATAATATTCCAAATTGAAATACTTAAACATAGAAAAATTGAAAAATGAACCAAAACCATTGAACATTCAACATAGTAACATAGTACTCAGGTACTCCAAGTACCAGGTACGGGGACGTCTCGGGGACAGGTAATTCGAGGTTTTGTGGACATCAACATAACGCCAATTTTAGGTTAATTAGAAAACTTAAAGAATAGGTATAGATTTTGTCCTAGGCATGACCAGAACAAGGGGCATCACTATCATCATGAACAAGAGTCATTGACAAATCACAAGAGCAACAAGTATATTACAACAATGTCAAAGCACTCTGATAAGATTAAAGTAGTGACCACTATAGTATGAGGACAGTGACACCATTAATACTTAACACCATGACTCCCTAAGTTAGAAATAAAACAAGATAACGTGGATGCATATATATTGATAGTTTACTACACTATGAAACAATGATATCAATGCCTACAAAGTAGTGGCAATGCACGAGTTTGAAGACAACACGAGTTTGAAGACAACCCGAGTTGGCCTAGTGGTGGATAACTTGTACTCTTGAAAGAGAGGTTACAAGTGGTGTAGGAGCACTTGAACCTCAGAGGAACACAAGGAGGGTCATGTGATGATGAGGGTCCATCATGGCCCTCTTAGAAATTTCAATGAAACACTTCATGGTTCCAACTTTGTTTGGTAACAACACCTTCAAACTCACAATCAAAACCTATCTCCAAGATCCACCATCATTCATGACTCACTCACAATCTCTTTGCTTCTTCAAATGACCACCACGGCCAAGACTTCATGCATTAGGCCTTAACACCCTTAGCCAACCTTTCACTCCAAACTTGATCTCACAAACAATGCTCTTATTGGTCATAACATACTCTAGTCTGCAACTTTTGTTTGAACACACACCCATTCCTATGACAACATCCTGCATATTGACAACTCAACAACTCTTGTATTGACAACTAGGCTCCACTTCTTGTGGTAACAACCTAGACTCACCTACACACAACCAAACCATCCTCATACTCCAAAGCACTCACAATGGCTTATTAACAACTTCAAACCTCTGTCAACACATTAAACAACTTATATGGTTGTGACTATCCCATAAACTTTCCCCTTAAGCATTCAACAACCCTTAACAACTCTTGGTTTGAAACAAACCCTTACACCTTAGAACTCTTGACTCCTCACACATATTAAGAGACCTTCAACACAACTCATTACTATTCCTCAGTGAAACCTAACAATCCAACCTCTGATTGCAACTTAAGTTCCAACACAAGAATTCACTGTCAGTTGTGACAGCCATACCTTTCTCTGAGATAGTCACCCAACACAACCCCAAACAAGTGTCCCTTACCCTTTTAAACACTTGGACACATTTGATAGTCTCTATTAAATCTCTCCAAACCACCACTTTCCTTTCCAAGCAACCTACATGTAAAAAACCTTTATCAAACTGTCACTTCACTACTTTGTCTCAGTCTGAGACAGATTTTCAGTCATCTTCGTCCACCGACACATGTGTCAATCCATACATGGCCTCCTCCAAGTTTAAACACATACTGTACACATCCTTCCCCTCTATACTACCAAGTTTGGGGACTTGATGCACGTGAGAACAAAAGTTATTACTTTTTTACCAGTCACTGGATACCCTAGACCGAGGGTTTGTAATTTAGACAAAAACTTGAATATCTTGCCTGAACAATGATGGATTTGAATAGAATAAAAAAAAAATTGAATTTTGTTCAGTGCCACATCAAATCCAATATAATATAAACCAAAACTTCAAGGTATTAACACAAAAAAATCAAATGATCAAACTGTTATACTATCAAAAACATGAAAAATGAGCAGAAAACCATGTTATATTGATATCAAAACTGATTACATCGACTCACCATTCCATTTTTTTTTATCTTTGCCAACATATTTATATAATTATTCAATATTATTGGGGTTTAATGGTTAATTAAGGGTTTGAGAATGAAATATGTTTGTAAGGTCCTAATAAGGCCACTTAGAAGATGTAATAGGTAACCTAATAAGGCCATGTAGAAATGAATTCGGTAACCTTCCCTTTTTTTATTACAAGCTAGAGAAATGAGTCATTGACAAGATCATAGATCTTCATTCCAATTTTATTTTGTAATTGTAGGAAATTCTTATAAATAGGAGTGTTTGAACTAGGTGGTGCAGGGACACCTTTGTCACTTGTTTAATCCAATAAGGACCCACAGATGGTCTGATTGTGACCAAAGTTTTCACCACCTAAAGTTGTCATCACCAAGCCTTTGTATCACCCTTAGAATGAAGCTACAAAAATTTTCTTACCAAAATCACACGACAGAAAGTGCCTAAGGAACCCTCCTTGCTCCCACCAGAATAAATATTTTTGTAAAAAGGGTTTAATGTTGATCCAACTCAAAAGAGAAATACCCATTGAGGAAATTTGTTTGGATTCCTAGATAGGTCAAGGGTGCGAGTTGATGAAAATGGAGACATGGGACCCTTTGTGAGATACATGGTTGATTGGGCTTATGCGCTGGAGAATGCCATGAGGAAATGGACCAAGGAATTCAAATATTATTGTAGTGATGATTACATCCATCATCTTGGTTTATTTAATTTGTTTCTGTTAAGAATTCAATAGTTGTTTGTCAGTTATTTAGTTGTGTTTTCGAAAGGGCATGTCCCTTCAGTGTCAAACTATTTCACTCTCTATTAAGGGAGATTAATTGTTATGTGTAAAAAGAATCAAGAAGAAGATATTATAAGCACTTCTACAAATTTTGAGATTACAGATGTATGAAACATTTTAAAGACAACATTAAAGTTCCTTGGAATTCCCCAAATATGTGCTTTTACTACTATTCAAAAATTATGGCACCACACATGCATATATATGTTTATAGTTATGTAGGTATATTCATTGAAACTAATGTAACTATCCTTTCTCTTATTTGTAAAATCTATGTCACGAAAACTATAGTTAGAAATTGATCTTGAAGTTGTAACTTCTCATGCAAGAAAATGTATTCAATGATTGACAAATTTGTATTACTCTACATTGTTTACAATGGAGTGAACATCCACGTATAAGGAGATAGGACTTCAGTCATATTCTCTATCAACTATTGTTTGTATCCCCCTCCAAGAGAGATTTTATTGAGAGTCTAGAATTTTCTAGATGCAGCTCATATGATGAGCATTTACCTATAAATAAATGTAATTGAAATCTGATTTCAAAAGGACGTTTTCCTAATTGGAGACTTTAGATGTGGACTCACAGGATTGAACAACTATTGAGTTCTTTAGTGGATTATAGGATGCAACACAGATATAGAGAAGGCAATAGGGAAACATATTGGCTTGCAAATAAGGGGGTCAATGTAGTTTTGGATTAGACAATTGACAATAGCGTCAATTGGGATCAATCTTTCACAGATATTCTTTTTAGGGATGCAGAGATTGCGGTCAAGAAAGGAATTGGGTAATCAAGTGTGCATCAAGATTCCTTTCAAAGAAAGAAATATTGATATCATCTTGGCCTTTGTAGCAATAATGGTACTGAAGGGCTTTGTCGGGATAAGATATATGTAGCAGCTTTTGTCGGAACGGGTATCTTGTTTTTCCCATGTTTTGGTATTGTCATGTCTTGCAACTGGAAGAGATAAATTGCTAGATGGAGTAGTACAATGTGTATCGACTAGAATGTACAACAATTAGATTCGATGTAAGAAGATCCTGAGAAAATCTGAGGATGAGACTAAAGTGGATTCTTTGGCTGAGGGGTGAAATCAACCCGATCTAGACATAGACCATGGTTTCTTGGGGGAGGGGTCAGATTCAAATAAGGATTAGATATCTTTGAATTTCTTGGGAAACTTTTAGTGGTAAGAAAGGATATTTAAGGCAGGCAGGGAAATATTTCTTGACTGTGGAAATGAATGGAGTTGGCTTTAGAATGGGTCATTATTTTGGTTTGAGTTGTATGTGCAAGAGGAAACGCTTGAGGAACAATGTGAAAGGATTTTTGACATTGATGTGGAGGGATAGGATACAATTAGGGGGTTGGTGGTGGAGGTAATGAGTGGAAACATGCATTGGTGCGATAGTTATGTGTATGAAGCGGTGCTCACAATTCTAGTGGACATCCTTGCCTCAAAGGAAAAATGCGTCGAGCGACTTGTTGGCTTTGTCAGAGAAGTCGATGTAGACGTTGTTGGGAGTGCTATTATGGAACTAGAGGAGGAATGGTCTAGTATTCTGAGGGTTTACTTTAACCCTACAGTTTTCTTTTTAGAAGAAGAAGAAGATCCTGAAGTTGAGGAAGAGGATATCAAAAGGATGAATGTGGAGAGACAGAGGAAGGAGAACTTCATGGCCAAGCCTTGGGAGGTATTTTGAATCGGGGTAATCAACCATGACTTGGCTCCCTTTAGGAGGATGATGAATACAGAGGAAAATTGGTTGTTAGATAAAAGTTTAGAAAAATTGGTAGATTTGGGAAATCAAGCGGCTACCGCCCTGTATCTTATGTAATTGCATTTGAATTATGTATGGTCCATGTATGTATTTTGATGGGGGGTATATAGATTTTTGGTGCTGCTAAGGTTCTTAGGGTTATTTGATAGTTGTGTTGGTGCTACTTGAGGGGATTGTGGGGCTAATGGTCTATGGTATAGTCTTCCATGAGTTGGTAGTTTTCAATGTAAACTCTTTCATTATTTTACTCTTTTAGGATTATATAAGAATATTGTGAATCAAGGATTATAGACCATGCAAAGCTCGATCATGTACAAGAAAAAGCCCTCTCAATGTTCATACTATTTTGTGCAAGAAGTATTTGGGGTTTTTAAATGCAAAAATGAATTTGAGAATGTATATGTATATGTATATGTATAATGCAGGCCAAGAGAAAAACAATGATGAACTTTATAAAACTTGAATCAAACCCGAGTCGACACTTGGAATTGCCTCAACCTGCAAAATGTAAATAAGATTTGCAATGAAAAATAGATAACACAATGGCAATGGCAAGATATCATAACTTACCAAATCTCAAAAACTTTGAAAAACGCTCATCATGTTCTCATCATGTGCCCGCTTCCTCCCAATTTTTGCACATTCCCGCATATAATGAAGGTGCGAACATTACTTTTTTAAAAAAACATATCTCATTTTCGTCGAAATTTCGATGAGGACTTCCGACGAACACCATTGTCATCAGAATTCCGACGAACGAAGGCAAGGTTTAATAAAAAAAGGGAAATTTGACACAAATTGCATTGTAAAATCCAACAAAGAAAAATAAATCTCATAGTTTGTTGGAAATCTTCGTCGGAAAATGCACCCAAACGAGTTAGTGTGAGTTGGTGGGCATGGAGGAATTGTGGGGTAGCTAGGATGAATGATGGTATTTTGATATCTAACACTTGGTGCAAGTTTGCCAAGGATTATGGCATCAAGGTTTTTGATTTCAAGTTCATCTTGGACAACAAGAATCTCATCATCATTGGAATGGGGTGGAGTGGAAGAAAATGAAGGACAACCAAACTCGTCATAATAAAATTGTTACATGATGATTAGTTGATGAGTTAGATAGGGATGAGGGATGAAGATGGATGACAAACAAAATCTTAGAATAGGGTTGACAACAGGCTTAGACTATGATTAGGGGTAATCTTAGACTACGATTTGGATTAAGCTCAGACTAGGATGAGGATTGACTTTGAAGATGAGAGAAAGACAAATGAGGAATGACAAGAATGACTCAATTAGCTAAGGTTGGACTAACTAACTAATGTTGGATAACAGATTATGTGAAGCTAAAGGATTACTTGATGCTCAAGTGTGACTTTAAATGCCTAATCAACACTTCAATGGATGGGATTATTACCTAAGACAAACTTATGTTCTCAGGCAATGGGATAGTTGATGTCAAACGAACCTCTAGACCGAGGTGATTTGGCAACAACAATGGATTAGCCTACTCTAGATGAGATTGGTCTTAGAGAAGCAATAAGGATGATGGTAGATTAAGATGTAGGAACAATCAACTCAAAGACACAAGGTAATGCACTAATGAGGATTGATTGGATTGGTGATTTAGATTTGTGGATGAGGTGGGTCTACCAAAAGATAAGATGAACCCACTAGACTATAGGGTAAACCTACTAGTATGGCTGAATAATGACTATGCTAAGTATATTCAAAAGGAGATGAAAAGGCAATTCTGCTAGAAAAAGGAGATGATGGGGAAAAGGAGAATCCACCAAACTAGATAACAAATCCACTAAAGGATGGATTGACTAGGAAAGATGAATTTGCTGAAGGATGGACTAACTAGGAAAGGTGAATCCGTCGAAGGACAAAGCAAATTTGTTGAAGGATGGACATAATGGGAAAGGCGAATCCATTGGAGGATAGAGAGGATCCGTTGAAGGATGGAAATGATAGATTGGACTGATTGAGATGACAAAAGGATTGAAAACAAAAAGTGAGAAGATAAAATTTGAATTAGACTAGATTGATAGGGGATAAATACTGGATATGCACAAGAATGCACACCAAAAACACTCACAACCTAGCTAGACAAATAGGAATACCTACTATAGTGGGCTCATAGTGCAAGTTCTAATATCATATAGGGAAGATAGCTAGAGCCTTAGGCCTATAAAGAGATTTCCCTTTCCTCTCTCAAGGAGGCTAGACAAGCCCAACCAAGAGATTTCTATCTCAACCCAAATAAGTACATTGTGAGTAACTTCAAGGCACAATCCACATCCCCTGCACCAATGTAGTGGTGGGAGAAAGCTTCTATCTAGGCTTATATATACAAGTTAGGGGCATCCTTGATATATGCAAGGTACATGAGGCACAATCTGTGAACACCACTCTTCACAAGCGTGGGTCGGGAATGTCAGTTAATATTTGCACCCCTATCTTGGTATCACCTAAGCTTCAGGATTTTGCTAAACATGACATGAGAGAATTGGGCGACAACTTTAGTTCTCACCCCATTATATACCCTATCGGAATGTGTGGTTGAGGTCGTCCTTTGGGGTATTGAAATCCCTAAATAGGCCTCCTAAAAAAATAAAGAAGCTCATGTGTATTGTTCTTACACCCAAGATGCACAAAGGCGAGGGGAGAGGATACACACACAAACTCAGATGACAAAAGATGTGCATGTGCACCAGAGATGGAATACAATTCTTCTTTTCCTCAAAGAAATTGAAGTGTTCCTAGATTAGTGATAGAAAGATTGTCTTTGACCATGTCCTGTAGTAGATATGTTAGTACTTTTGGATTTTGACTTTGGCAAACGATGACAAGTTACACAACAAACTGATTAGATTCCAAAAAATCTTAAAGAGATAGCAGTGGGTTAACCCAAGAGGGGATTAGAGCATTGATAAAGAAAATATGCAAAAAAATTGATTTGAAACTCTTTTTTTTAATACCTGATTGCAAATTCATTGAATGACAGTGTGAATCCACTAAACGATAGTGCGAATCTACTGAACAATCATGCAAATCCACTAATATTGAGCAAATTTGTTGCTTTTCTAGGTGAATCCACTGGTTTGTAAACGAATCTGTTCATTCTTGGGCGAATCAGTTGGTTTGTAAACACATTGTGTTTTCAGTGAATCTGTTAGCATGTAAACACACTATGTTTTCATTGAATCTGCTAGTTTGCAAAGTGTATTTCCTAGAATTAATAGCGTATCCGTTGAATTGCAGAGCGATTTTGCCCATGCATAGAGTGAATCCACTAATTGATAAAATCATTGTTTCTGGGTTTGAGTCAATGAATTTGCCAATTTGGAGGCAAATTCGCTGATGCATGTGAAGTTTCAACGATCCACGATCTATAAACTATGAAGACTAAAAACAACAAAAATGATAAAAAAAAAAGACCCATGATGTGGGTCTCACTAGGCACGCCAAAATGTCTATTTCAAAATGTGAGTTTCAAGGAGCATAAACAATAATGAAAACACTCAAAAACATGCAAATTAACACAACATCATGATTGGGCTAAACGAGGTTAGAAAGAGCATAAACAAAGTATGTCAAAACCCAAAGTATGTCAAACCCCTTGTTGTGTAGATTTGCTCATGACTATTTCTTTGGATGTGCACTCACTCAAAATCTCGGCAACATAACAACACTCAAATGGAAAATGGGTGAGAGGGGATAAAAATGGTTAAGGATTTAATGGCTCCTGTGTCCTCTATTGTATGCCTCCCTGCCCTCAGTGTTGTCTCGGCCTTTGTATAGTGCTGAATAGCCTGACCCCTCTCCGACTCAATATCCCTTAGCTGTCTCCCGAGTCTAGTTGTATCCCTCTCCAGATCATGGATCTTATCTGCCTGTCCCTGGCAGATCTCCCTCAAGGATAGTAGCTCATCCTCCTCCTCTCTCCCCTCACCCTATCCCTGTGTCTACTCCTGTCCTTGTCCATGTCCCTGTCCCTGTACCTGTCTACGAGCCTATACTTATCTGGGAACCTGTGCTGTTGGCACCTATAATGGCAATCCTCTACCCCTCACTATATGAGCCTATTGAGCCTATCTCTCCTCTCCACCCTCTCTCCTCGGAGCCACTCTCCTCTCTACCATTGCACCCTGCCTCCGTCATCAGCCTCTACCTCCACCATCTCCACTATCATCTCCATCACCTCCACCGTCTCCATCTATCGGCTCCACTGGATTCATCATTTGTGGAAATGGATGCTCTGCCTAATATGCAGTGTACTCTGCTTCCATCCTTGCATCCTCTACATCTACCCATATGTCCCAAGGCATGGGAACCATCTCCTGCAGTTGTGTCATTTCCTAATCATAAGATAATAATGGCCCCAAATGCACCTGATCCCTCACTATTTGTGCATACATCCCAGACCCCCGTGGCATCTGTTGTATCCTACTAAACTACCTGCATACCCTGTCAATCAATTGTTGCTCAATAATATACAGTGTCCTCCCTATAAGATACCTACTCTAAAATACATATGGCAGCTCCACTGCATCATCCTCTCACTCCTCATAGTCCCGGTACGGCCTCCATACCACACTGTCTATCTCGTCCATAACCCGATGCCAATACTCTAGCCTCCCAATCTATGGATGAGAAGTAATCATATCATACAAATGAACATAGCTATGCCCATGCCCTCTACCTCTGAAATGCATCGGTCATGTAACCGACAGATGCTCATATGCCCACACCTACAACAGTGTCACTCTACATCCCAATCCTGCTGATCCGTGATACACAAACTGATGCAGCTCATACTACAAGTGTGTCAGCAGACACAACCCCCATGCAAACCTAGTGTGCTCAATCACCAATGTCTCTAGTGTCCTCCCCCATCCCACTACCAACCCTCGTGTTTCCCTATCTGGATAGAGGAACCCACTGATCACTCCAGCCAGCATCATCGGCAACGCCAATCCTGTAGCTGTCATAGTATCCCAAGCCACATGTCTTGCCCTCATCTCTAGTCCTGGATCCTGAAACACTCATCTCAGTGCATCCCTATCTCCCTCTCGATCACAAGGAACCAATTCCCCAATGATCGGTATCCTTGGTATCCTATATACATCCTCTAAGGTGACTATCATCTCACCCATCAACAAATAAAACATACATGTCTCTAGGTGCCATCTCTCAGCTAATGCAGTCAACAATCCCATGTTTGCCCAAAACTCAGGTACATACATAATGTATCGCAATCCCATAGCCTCAACTGTTGCTCTATCCTCAAATGTCAGCTCTGGTCGCAAACTTTGATTCGAAGGGAATCTCTCCCGTGACTCCAACATAGGGAGGTCCTCTTGCAGTCAAGCAAATCACCTGTGTCAGTCCTAGTGCTTATATCTATCATATGGCACTCTATCCTAGTAGAATTCACTCTTCATCACAAAGTGCTTCTTTTATCCTATCTTTTAGGGAACCTACTTGAGTGCATCCTCTTGAGTAGCTTATCAATTGACAACGTATGTTCTATCACAAAATTGTCAATTTCAGCCTTATCCAATTGGCAACGTATGTTCTATCACAGAATTGTCAATTTCAGCCTTATCCAATTGGCAACGTATGTTCTATCACAAAATTGTCAATTTATTTGGTACTCCTTGTCCATCACAAAGTGCCTCGATCTATCCTATCCTAGGGTCTCTACTTGAGTGTATCCTCTTGAGTAGTTTCCTAATTGGCAACATATGTTCTATCATAAAATTGTCAATCCTAGCCTTATCTACTATCACAGTCTTCCCTAGAGGACCTGCTTGAGTGTATCCTCTTAACAACTTATCCAATTGACAACGTATGTTTATCACAAAACTCTCGATTAGACCTTGAAGACATAAAAGGTCATTTATTACACTACCTAGCATACATTTTTGACAACAATTAATGCAACAAAGTACAAGGAGGTTTTGTGGTACTCAATGGATCTCCTGCATCTACTGGCCTCTGATATCAGCGAACGTGATTGAAACTGTACACCACTGCCATCAATGCTGACTTCTCTCTGCTCTCTTTGCACTCTGATCTCTTAGGTGTGTGGATAACAATGAGGATGTTTTCCCTCATAGTCTATCTTATAGACTACCCTAGCCCCAGTCTCCCGAGTCAGTCTGCTTTATCCCGTGACTCTGTCACTCTATCTTGTCAGTCCATTCTAGCCTTTCTTTCTTATCGAGGGATTGTCTGCAATCTTCTCAGCCATTTTCATCCAATCTCTCAAGGGGGCATATCATTCCCATCTTGGAGCAACTTTGTATCAGTTTATCTTACCTTCTTTGAAACAACGCGACAAGCTGCATTGTCTCAAAGAGGGGAAAAATGTAGACACCTAAAATTGTCCTGTCGAATTAAATAAATATTTTATTTATTTAATTATTTTAGCCTAATTTTTTTATTAATTAAATAAATATTATTTAATTAATTAATTCATTTATCCTCTTCTAGCCTATTTCTCATTTAAATAAATACCTTTATTTATTTAAATTCCCCTTTCCTAAATTAAATAAATATCTTATTTATTTAATTGATCCCACTTCTTTTGATAATTAAATAAATCTTTATTTATTTAATTAATTCATTAGCCTTTTCCACCTATGCCACATGTCATTCATCTCTTAATTCCTACACTACCTACCCTCTCATTATTTCTTATTTTCTCTACCTACCCTCTAATCCTAGCCGACCATCTATCTTTTACACCTTTCAATCTTATCCCTCCATTTGTTACAGTGTCTTCTATATAAGGAGATGCTTCCTTCATTATCAACCCCCAACTACACATTCTAATCATTCTATTGAGCTCCCCAACTATGCTTTCGAATTTTCACATGCGATCAAGCCTACTTGCAACCACATTTCCATTCTTTGTTGAGCTCTTGTGCACACATAAAATCTGAGAGCAAATATATCAAGCAAGATCACTAGAGATAGGAAGAATGGAGATCCAAACCCTATTGGACATGTTATGGTATAATCTTTTTTATTTCATTTGATTTGCATTGTCTTACGTAATCTTCATATGTTATGGTGGATCTTTGTTGTTGTTAGGCTAGGGTTTTGTGGTTGAAACCATTTTAGTCTTTCAATATTGTTGTTTCCATTTTTACCATAAACATTTTAGCATGCCCCGTGAAACATGGATTTTTGTTAGATCTGTGTTTTTTGCAGGTTTTTCTAACCCTATATTGTTGTTTTGTAAAACAATTTGGAGAATAACCTTATGTAGCTAGGGTTTTGGACACAAAATCAAGATCTTGGAGAGATTTGATCCGATCCCACAAATGGCTTGGAAATTTTGCACTAAACTTTGTTGGTAGGTTGAAGGCAGTATCAAGAGCTCTCGATCCAAAATTCAAAATTTGTGGAGCATATTTGTATTTTCTATGAATTTTCCTAAAAAATTAATTTTGAGAGCAAATGAGAGAATTTTTCGGATTTTCTTATATTTTTGAAAAGCTCTCCAATTTATACACATGATCTGTTGTTTGTGATTTTAATTTTGATGCAAAATATTTTATAAAAAATCGTATCTTTAAGAATTAGGGGTTTTCATTATTTTGACCAGATCTCACAAATTGCTTTAAATTTTGACATACAATTTGTTTTGCAGATCAAGAACAATATAAAAAATGCTTAGTAAACAAAATCAGATTTTTTGGATCATATTTGAATTTTCTATGAATTTTTTATGCATTTTCATAAAAATTTGATTTTGAGAGAAAATTAGCGAATTTTTCAGATTTTGTTACATTGTTGGAAATCTCTCAGAATTATACACAGGATTTGTTATTTGAAATTTTAATTTTGATGCAAAAAAATTCCTAAAAAATTAGATCTTTGAACATTAGGGTTTTGCATTATTTTGCTCATATCTCACAAACTACGTGGATTTTTTGCAGGAATTTTTTTATGCAAGTTTGGAATGCTATCAAGAGCTTCCAGTGATTTTTTGGATCAATTTTGCATTTTCTATGATTTTTCATAAAAAAAATAATTTTTGGAGCAAATTAGAAACTTTTTTGGATTTTTTACATTTCTAGAAATGTCTTGAAATTTTACAGATGGTATGTTTTTTATGATGCAAAATAAATCATGAAAAATCATATCTTTGAATCTATCAAAAAATAATATTGTCGAAGGCCCCTTTTCACAAAGTTTTTTGGATCTAAAATTTACCTAACTTGTGTGTTTGCAGGAGGGTTATTATTGAAAAACTACTAAAAAATCTTTGTTGTAAAATTTTAGCAAGGGTTTTTTTTATCTTTATTGTGTACCTTGTTTTCATAGATTACCAAACACTTCAATTGGTGCACTAAAATTGAACTAGTGTCTTTTGTGTCTTCAACAATAGGTTCTTTTGTTTAATCTCTAGAGGGCCTGTCTCCCCGTGTGGTCATTAGGACTACTAGTGAAGAGAGAATGACCCAAGTGGTAGCGAGGAAAACCCACCTCTTCCGAACCTCTATAAATAGTTGTATCCATGGTGAAAGCCATGGGTAATGTGTGTTGATTAGTTCATACCGACACTATGTCTCCCCATAAACCCGTTTGATCAAATTGATTTGATTAGTTGTAGGGCGTAACCCCTACCGGTTGGGAGACTTCTGTATTTACAGAGCTGAAAGTGCCGCATGTATGGCCACACAAGTGGATGCCCTTACTAGCACCTTTTTGTTTTAGAAAGCCAAAATCCTTCTAGTTGTTGGGGTAGGAAGCTGGACCTTTGGAGTGGCCCACACACATACGGTTCTTAGTAGAGATACAAAGTTTTCCATGAGGAGTTTTTGTGGGGACTGGTGCTTGGTTGCCCCGGAGAAGTGAGTGCTGAGGGTGGAGCCAATGGGGTCAAGCATCTAAGTATCTGCTTTGAATAGCGTAGCCTCGGGGGAAACCCCAAGTGGGATAAACAACTATTGTCTTGGCCAACCATAAGAATTGTGCTTGTCTTCTTTTGAACATTCAAACATTCAAGACCAAACATCATAACATTGTGTCTTTTGTGTCTTCAAGTGTATGCAAAACATTTTTATATCAAACAACACACTTTTCTTTGAGTCATTTTGAGTCCAAACACTTGCAAACATTGAGTCCTCATCAACATTGTGTCCTCTTGTCATGAAAAATGGTCACAAATTCAAATTTGATCACAACAACAACTTCACAAATTGGAAAAATTGCACTCATATTTTAGAAACCACGTCTGTGAAGTATACAGGCACGTCTATGTTCAGTATTGGAAAAATCTATAGTCCAACAAACAAGAGCAATCAGTTTCAGAATTCTTGAGCTTCCTAAGTTATTTCTCTAGATTTTCATCTAGCATTCAACCTACCTTTGGGTCTCACAAAGTTCATCATTGCTTTACACCTTGCATTACATTCACATTTTTCTAAACTTGAGTCAAAAGGTTACTTGTTTGTCCTCATCTTGCTTTGTCAACACACTACATACAACAACATTTTGCTAAGTGGTCCCTCATCAAGGTCTATCATCGTTGGGTCTCATTTGGTCTTACTTAGAGTCAAGGTAAACCTACCTCATCAAGAGAAACTAGCATCTCTTTGGAAGCCACACCTACTCTACTACATACATACTTGGTCTTACACTTTGGACATTGCAAGTACACCTTAGATTCATTTACATTCCATCCAACTCTTGGTTTCCATACTCTTTCAATTTTCATTAGTCTCACACATATTGGTCAAGACCTAGTTCATGATTGAAACCTGTTCCCAAAAATCTAGGAGAGAAGCTAAAGAGGCTCAAGATTCCGCAAACATGAGTGCCTATGAGTATGACAACAATATTTTTTCAATTCTGATCATACCACATTACCTGACATGGACACTTATAGAAACATTCATAATGTTGAGAACATGGATAACACAAACAACAATGATCCACACAATGACAATATGGACAACTTTTCCGTACATTCAACAGAAGTGGAAAACTCTATTATGGACCCCCATTTTAATAGATTGGTTGAGGAAATCATGAGAAGAGATAGACAATATTTCTTACAAGGGATGCAACAAAGTGGAACTAAAATACCTCATGATTTTGACATGTCTCAAATAATGGAAAATCGACCTATGCAAGAAACTCAACTCAACATGGATCAAAGGAGACCTAATAGTGGAGGTATTAGAGGACCACGTTTTGTGCCTGAGTCACCATCATCTTTGTTTCAAAAACCTAAGGTCCCAAATACATATGGTCAAACTTATGATACTCATGAAAGAGCATCTCATGAACAACTTCGTCTACGCAAACCATTATGGAAATCTTATGCAGATAAATACACTCAATTGCATACCAATGCTAAGGACCAACCTCAAAAGAAATTGGATATCCAGAGGCATGCTCAAAATTTGGACACAAGGAAACCTCGCATCAAATTTGGGGGCAACACGCTAGAAAAAAATGATGACATGCCTATAGAATATGATATACATGGACAAAGCAGATATTCCATTCCTCATTATGACTCTATACTAGGTGGTTCTCATACACAATATCATTATAAACCTCCTCCATATGAACATGTTTATGATCAATACCATCCATATATTCAGTATCCTCTTCCTCCACCTGGTAGCTCAGGCCTGGGATATGGTCCAAGAAGTCAATCTCCACCTAAGAACAATTTGGAATGACAACTAAAGGACTTACAAAAGAAAATGGAGGACATAAATACACCAAAGCCAGCTTACACAATGAGAGACATGTGTCTCTATCCATTTGACAAAAGCATTCCAATGCCTCCTTTTCCTACACATTTCGTGATACCTAAGTTTGATAAGTATAGAGGCAAAGGAGACCCTAAGGCACATATAAGACAATTCTTCACAGCTTGCATTGAGGTAGTAGCAGAAGAAACGTACTTGATGAGATTGTTCCCATAAAGCTTAGGTGATCAAGCTATGGAATGGTTCTCGCAACTTCCACCTGGAATTAAGTCATGGGGTGATCTAGCAGAAGATTTTATCCAACATTTCTTATACAACATAGAGACAGATATATCAGTCACCACTTTGTGCAACACCAAGCAAAAGGATGGGGAGTCATTTTCATCATTCTTACAAAGATGGAGGAATTTAGCTAGCAGATGCTCTTGTGAAATTCCACAAAAACAAATGGTAGAGATGTTCACCTAGAATGTCAACGAAGACATTGGTTATGACTTGAGAAAATATTGCTTGTCCACTTTCAAGGACGTCATTGAAAAAGGCTTAGCAACAGAGAAGGTCTTAATCAAACAAGGAGTAATTAAGATATTCAAAGAAAACAAAGAGGACTTTAAAGGAAAGGACAAGCCACGATTTTGGAACAAAAACAAGAACACAATAAATGATGGTATTGTTGATGCTAACACGGTAAGACCCAAAATCATTCTTTCGAGATCGAGTTATACAAACAACCAAGTGAATACTCAAACAACTTCCAAACCACAAAGGAAATACACCCCATTGGGAGAACCACTTGAATCAACATTTAAGAAGCTAGTGGCAAACAAGATAATAACAATTCCAAACAATCCTCCATATGAGCCAAAGGTCAAACCAAATTGGTGGAATGACAATGAGTACTGTGAGTATCACAAGAGAAAGGGACATAAAACATGAAATTGTCATCGGTTGAAGGACATCATACAAGATCTTATTGATAGAGGTGACATCGAGATCGAAGGACATTCATCCAATCAAGAACATGAGATGTTTAAGGAACCATTCCCTAAACATGACAAGGGAAAAGCCAAAGCCACAGATGAGCAAGACAACTATACCAAAGCATCCTATAACTATGATTCAATTGTTAGTCACATTTCGATGAACAATTATGTCTCTACCATTATCATAAAGGACAAAATGCTTGAAAGTTCTACCCAAAGACCCAAAGTTGTCCTAAAAGGATTTGGACCTTCTTCTGAATCTACCTTTGAATGTAATGTCACAACTTGTCAAGGTAAAGTCACCTTGCAAGGTGCTCCTGCTAAAACCATTGCTTCCTCATCAGCCAAACCTGAGTATGACCTAGTAGAATAGTTAGGGAAGACGCCCGCCCTTATCTCCATCCTTGAGATTTTACACATATCCCCCACACATAAAGCCATCCATGATAAAAATTTGAGAGAAAATTTTGTCCCCACTGATCTGAACATGGACCAGTTTCAAGCCATGGTGGGATGCCTCTCCATTCCACATTCTCTTACATTCACCGAAGCTGACGACGCGTCTGTAAGCCAACCACATAATGCACCTTTACACATTGAAGTCTTCCTACATAGACACCAAATAAAATGAGTCCTGATAGATGGAGGAGCTAGTCTCAATATATGTACATTGAATACTCTTAAACAATTGGGATATTCTAAAAAGACTGTGAATTCTACACATGCAATCACCATTAAAACATATGATGACAAGAAGCGTTCATCTAAAGGCATAGTCACTTTACCTCTCCAAGTTGGGCCAATTACAAAGGATGTGGTTTGTCAAGTTCTTGATTTAGATCTCACATACAACATACTTTTGGGACGTCCATAGATTCATGAAATGAGATTTGTTCCCTCAACATATCATCAATGCATTAAGTTTCCTCACAATGGAGTTGAAGTAACAGTTAATGGTGATCCTAACCCATTCATATATTGCAATAATTTGTGACCTAGATTAGAAATAACAATCCCAGTCAATCGAGAGGTTGTTCCTTCATCACCATATGTTGATCCACAATCCTTGAAAGCTTCTACATCAATGCAAATAGAGATCAAAGAAAAGTTCAAGATAAAAGATATGGGATGTGGTGAGTATATCTTTCATGTTGATCAACTCCCACTATCTCCTAAGGTATTTAGTCGACAGGAACAATCTACAAACAATTTGCAATATCAAGGAATTGGGCGTGAACCACCTAGTGTTGTGGCTACTAAGTCTGAATGCAAATCTCCTCTAATGGTGCAAGCAACTCTTGATATCAATAATCCTAAGAGTGGTTCCAATGAAGAATCTATTGAGCGTATTGCCAGCCCTCTTGAAAACTCACATATGCTTACCATTTCATCCACTCATTCCATTTCCACTCCTCTCCCAAACTTGGATCAACAAGAATCAAAAAAGCCCTTACTCATTGGGGATCAAAAATCAAGCCTTGAAAAGGAAAATCTAAAATTCAAAAATAAAGAAAAGGCCTTCAATCCAAATCCAAATCAAAAGCTATTGGACTCTACAAAAATCAAAGTCAAGGATAAAAATCCTATGAAAGAAAAAGAACAAGAGATGATCTCCCCTACTATCAAAATGACTGGAGGAAAAAGTTCTAAAATTTCAAGTCAAAAAGCATACTTGTTGATCCTAAGTCTCCATCATGTGATGATACTTTTATTTATTTTCGCAATCACAAGCCTTCATAACTTATCCACTTGTTCCACACAGCCTTTCCCTTCTAGCGACACATCATGGACCTTTAATGGAGCTTCCTTGAAGGACTTTGTTATCAGGGATGCCCAAACTTCTTTAGGTGACACACATATGGGCCTATGTAGTTCACACACTAGTAATTCTATCTCAGTTCCTTTATCAAGGAAGATAGTCACTCAAGCTACACATCATTCAGTCAAGAAATAATGTAGTTACAATCATAAGGTAAAGCCTCACACATTTGAGGTTAGTGACTTAGTTCTCAGAGAAAATCCTAAAAATCAATAGGACAGAGAGAAGAAAGGAAAATTTGAGTCAAATTGGCTTGGTCCCTATGTCATCACAATAGTCTATGAATCAAGTGCATATCATCTTTCGACACTAGATGGCAAACCTTTGGAAGATCCTATCAACAACATGCACCTTCATAGATTTTACACATAGCTCTTCAGCATATCCTAATTCAAAATTACAAAAAAAATTTAAAAATATCAAAATTACAAAAAAAATATCAAAAAGACAAAAAAATCATAAAAATAAAAAATCGTTACTTGGTGAAAACTTGGCAAACAGGCGCCTTGTGAGACACAAAAATTAAAAAAAAACAAAAAAGTAAATAGAAAAACATTTCATCCAATGGTGAAAACCACTTCGGTGGTGCCTTGGGCAAGTACCATGGTGAAAATTGGGCCACCGACGCTATGTGTAGAGACATTGCTCCTCCCTCCTTCAGGATTCAATCTCATCCTTCACTTTGCACACACTCACAGCCTATCCATCCAAAATAAATTTACCCATTCCTAGCATGGTTTGTTATTGATCTACCTAAGATTGGTTAGTCATTCATAATAACCCCCTTTTCACCCTTTCCATCCATAATAAATCAACTCATATATGTGGCTAAGGCAAATCCTACATCTAGTGATGGATGTGGAACTAAGAGCATCGCACGTTCCGAGGAGTACAGTTTCTTCCAATTTTCTTCAGTCTATCCGTGCACAATCCACCATAAAGCAACACTTGCATCATAAATCCGCAATAAAGTTTTGCCTTCTCCACAATAAAGTATCAGTTTCATGGATTCAGTCAGTTTCAGATGAGACACAAGTAGCAATGGGCTTCAACAAATCAAATCTTTCAACTGACTCAGACAACATTATGGTTCAGTGTTATCTATCCTTTTGTGAAAGTAAACATTGTGACCACAATCAAATAAGACTTGTACAAGAGACAATAAAACTTGAGGACTACAGTGGATGTTGGTGTCGAGTCTTGGTTTTCTTTTGATTTTATCTTTTGGTGACATGTCTTTAAGCTTTTCCGGGATGTCTTTGACTAGAGATTTTATCTCTAGGATGTCTTTGACTAGAAAGGAAAGGATGGGGTATCGTCACCTTTTCTTTTATTTTTTGTTGTCTGTGGATTGTCTCTTAGTAATGCTATGACTTGTCCAAGGATATGAGGACACTATGAGTCTAGTATGAACTAGGGCATTCTTTGTTTGCGATTGTCTGATCTCCATGCAAATAGGTACAATGACTTTTTGGGTTGAACATATATCTGGATTGTCATAACCTATTTGCCATAATAAAGCTCAATGATGATAATAACACAAGAAGTTCTTTCACTTCCATATCTTCTATCTTTCATCCCCCTTTCTTGATTGACCTCCATCGTCCTTCTTGAGTCCGCGTAGCCTGCTATCACACGACTGAGTATAATGACACACCAAAAATATTTGTATTTCATGAAGTTTGCACCTGCATTACCACATATTCGCATTTCATACATACATATAAATATCACAATTGCAACATCCTGCACACATCACATTTTAGCACATTTTACATTCTCATCATGTAAGAAGTTATTTGCATTGTCATATCCATTTGCATTTCATACATTCACAATTGCATACACATAACATATAAAACATAAAAGAACAAAAAGATTGCATTCCATCATCCATATCATAAAATCATCATCATAAGACATATAGAAGCATCACATATAACACATGCATATAGCTGCTGCAAGGATGAATCATCTCATATATATATATATATATATATATATATATATATATATATATATATATATATATATATATATATATATATATATATATATATATATATATATATATATATATATATATATATATATATATATATATATACAGAGAGAGAGAGAGAGAGAGAGAGAGATCTCAAAATCATAAGTGTCATGATACAATGATGTCAAAATCATATGGCTATAATCACCCAAAGGTGTCTACATCATCATACAAAATGATACAAAACTGATTCATAGAGAGCCCTGTAAGACTATGATGAACTCCGTCCCTCGGAGTCGGCTGGCCTTGATGGAGTCTGAGCCCTAGAAAGACCCACCCCATGATCATCTCTCCTGCCCCCTCTATCTGGTGGTGGTGGATGACCCATGACCCCACCACTAGATGTCTCTCTCTTGTCTCTCCCTCCAGAGGTCGTCGCAGTCTGTGATGGTCTCCGAAAGCTCCTAGCCAGCTGATCTGGTGGTACCACTCCATAATACACATCTCTCCAGTAGGCTATCTCCTCCTTTGCCAGCAGAACATAGGCATATCTAGCTCTTGTGTCCTTTGTTGTCTTCATCCCTTCCCTCAGTGTTGTCTCAGCCTCTATATAGCACTGAATATCCTAATCCCTCTCTCGCTCAATATCCCTCAGTTGTCTCCTGAGTCTAGTTGTATCCCTCTCCAGATCCTGGATCTCATCTGCTTGTCCCTGGCAGATCTCCCTCAAGGATAGTAGGTCATCCTCCTCCTCTCTTCCCTCACCCTATCCCTGTGGCTGCTCATGTCCTTATCCCTGTCCCTATCCTTGTACCTTTCTAGGATCCTGTACCTGTCTGGGAACCTATGCTACTGGCACCTGTAACGACAATCCACCTCTACCCCTCACTATATGAGTCTGCTGAGCTTGCCTCTCCTCTCCGCCCTCTCTACTCAAAGCCACTCTCCTCTCTACCACTGCGCCTCACCTCCATCGTCAGCCTCTACCTCCACTATCTCCATTTTCATCTCCATCACCTCCACCGTCTCCATCTATCAGTTCCCCTGGATTCGTCAGTCATGGAAATGGATGCTCTGCCCAATATACAGTGTACTCTGCATCCATCCTTGCATCCTTTACATCTGCCCATATGTCCCAAGGCATGGAAACCATCTCTTGCAGTTGTGTCACTACTTGATCATAAGATAATAATGGCCCCAAATGCACCTGATCACTCACTGTCCGTGCATACATCCCTGACCCCCATGGCATCCGTTGCATCCTGCCGAACTATCTGCATACCTTATCAATCAACTGTCTCTCAATGATATATGGTATCCTCTCTATACGATACCTACTTCGGAATACATATGGCATCTCCACTACGTGTTTACATGAAATGCCAAACCTTCCCCTCTTTCCAATGGTACCTCAGGATTTAGCAAATGAAAGGGTAACCTCCACCTGACATAAGTGGTATCCAATCTTCTGTATTCTTCCAACAAATTCCGAAGGATGATAGGATGATCATAAACTCCAAGCAAATCAAAAACCTTAGAAATTGCCTCTAGCGACAGGAAGAAGCAGGGGTTCCCGTCACGATCACATATTGCCCTTTTGTTTGGATCAAAGTTTCGTGCCAACAACTTCAGGAGATCAACATTAACATACACATTTGGAACCACAAGTTTTCCCATACTCAACTACCATGGATTGCAATTGGGCTCTGGTTTTTCATGTCTGTGATAGTGAAACAAAAAAAACACATATCCCCTAATAGTCATGTATACATCTCCTACATCAGCATAATTATCTTCTAATTTACACTTTGTGGACCTCTTACGTTTAGGGGTGGAGCCTGACAATTGATCCAGTAGGTCCTTATTTAGTTTTTTGTCCTCCCCCTTGGTTTTTGGACTTGTTTCGTCTGTTTTTTGTTTCTTTCCTTTACCCTTGCTTGTTTCCCATATTTCTCTCTTTGCAGAACCACTAGAGCT
The DNA here is from genome assembly GCF_030272615.1 of Cryptomeria japonica. Classification (NCBI taxonomy): domain Eukaryota; kingdom Viridiplantae; phylum Streptophyta; class Pinopsida; order Cupressales; family Cupressaceae; genus Cryptomeria; species Cryptomeria japonica. Next base: position 13,267,162 of record NC_081407.1, read on the forward strand.
TTCCATTTTGCAAGTTCAATAGATTATTTGAAACAATCACAGGGGAATCAATCAAAGAGCTTACTTACCACCTTCTACTGTATCTTCAGCTTGCCTTAATGTCATTTCCAAGCTCCTATAATTCTACGTGCAACGTCCTTCTAGATATATTTCTCAGAGAATGTCGTTCCTGTAACAAAATATGTGTCTTAATTCTGCAAATCAATGTGCCATCTCTTTGAAATTTGAATTTATCTGATGATGTCTGACATTGGCTTAACTCCTTCCGTCACTGCTCTAAATTTGGCACCTTCCTAATAATTTAGTCGCTATAGATAAATATGGTTACATTAGTAATTGTCTACCTTTTGCATCATTTCGGCTTGAGCTATATTGACAAGTAACTGTTAACTTATTTTTTGATCTTCAACTATTTATACCAATAATGTCTCGGACGATGCCCATCGGTATTACTTTTAGTATCGGCATATCCAAAGATTGCTTTCCCAACTTTATAAGTCATTCTGATAAAGGTCTTATGTATTTTCTCCCTATCGCCGATCTCTTGCTAAATCGGGATAGTTCTCCCGACATCACTCCATTTATCGAGATAACTTCATCTATCGGGACATTGCTGATGCGTTATTTTTGACTTTGCAAGTTATCCTGAACATCTCCTAGATTATGTTCATCGATATTATTTTCATTATCGGCAAAGCAAAAAGGTGTTCTCTCGTCTTCATAAGTTATACCAATAGAGGCTTTATCCTTGAATTTGTCATAAGTCATCCCAAAATGTGTATCCTAGTTCATGGTATGCTATCGGAGTAACTAATCTAACTAAGCTTCTTCAATGTTTATGTTTTTGGTTTGCAGACTCCTTTATCGGAATAGTTTTACCAATATTACTTTATTCCCTGACTATCGGAATAGTTTCACTACTTGAGATGTGCTTGATAGGTTACTCCAACCTAATAAGTTATTCCGATGAGCTTCAAAACTTTCTTCCATTGGGATAGTTTACACTGTTTGGATAGCCTTCTTCTCGTACCTCGATCTTACATGTTATTCTGATGGACCCTGTATTGTTATAAGTGATCCCTAGATGTGTATCGGGATAACCTTACTCTATAGGCATTGTGAAATATTGCTATTCCATCCTTAGTAATTATTCTTATATATATATATATATATATATATATATATATATATATATATATATATATATATATATATATATATATATATATATATATATATATATATATATATATATATATATATATATATATATATATATATATATATATCAATGTTTGTGCTCGGTATAGCTATGCCGATAACTATGTCCAATATTGACTTATTAGACCAGGTTAGCTATCTCGATATAAAATGCTTCTTAATGTGGGTTATTTTGTTGATCTTTCTTAGGTCTATTAGGGATGATTTTAGGACATTGTGGTTACAGTATGTGAGGTTTTGTATTGAGTAAACGAAAACTTTTGTAGCTTCAACCTTTTGCCATGTTAAATGCAAAAGCTTGGTGACGACAGACATGCTAGGGGTATTAGGTGTTATTACTAGATTTTATTATTAAGTTTTTTTGCTAAGTCTATTGGTTTCATTTCGCTAATGTTTTTTTTATATTTAATCTTTTTCACAGGGTGACATTCATCCGACACATAGCACAGACAGGGATGCAGCTCCCAGCCCTTCTACCCAGTAGGTAAACCTCATTGTAATTGTATAAATTAGATAGAAGCAAAATGTTTTATTATTATGTTCTTGTCTTTAGGGTTTTGGATTAATTTTGATAATGTTACTAATATTCTTGTCATAGATGGATGTTCCAGGAAAGGCACCTGCATTACTTAATGACATCTATACAGAGCTAGACTCACTATTACGCGTTGATGACATCGCATATTCCACAAACCCTGTCGAAATGATGAGAAAGATCCAAAAAAAAATTAATAGAGAAATTATTGCTTTGGCATACCAAGTCCCTCAAACTGATACAATAAAAGAGAGGGTGCAACAATTGATGCAGAGAGCACAAAACTTGGAAGTAAGCAGTAATGAAATTTTTAATTATAACATAAGTTCAAAAATAGTTTATATTTTATACTCTTTTATGTCATGAACTAAAATATGTATGTGTTGTTTTTACAATAAATATTGCGTCCTCATCGAGCTAGTGGCCATGATCAAGGTACTCTTGTTAGTTCAGGTGATGACCATGTTCCATACATTAAAACTACTTTGTTGCTCTGATATATCCTTTATGTGTTCACAAGCTCCTTGTTGTTATCAAAAATGTGACTACTATCACTTGTGTTTTCATATCTTTTTAGACCATATGTTTCCTCTTTTATAGATCATAGAACTATTCATTCTTCATAACAGCCCCAATACGTCTTGTACTCAAGCAGTAAATAAGCATAAATTGCATAAATCAGATTATCAAAGAGTGAATCACAACTCTAAATCCAATTATTACTCCTAAATAACAATAGAATAAAGCTAATTATCAATTGAATTGAAATGATCTATCTAAGACTCCCTCAATTGACATAGAAAGGCTTCCATTGCTCTTCTCCATTGTTGTTGATGTAGGTGGCTCTCAATTATTGCACTTGATTTCCTGCATAAGATAAGCAACAATATTGAAGACTGTGATTCTATGATTCTAAAAAAGATAGCTTGAATTGATGAAAAGAGGTTGAATTTATAGATTTTCAACACAAAGGGGGTGAGAAATAGAACTCAAGTGTTGATTGGGAGACAACTGAAATTGATTGATCCGTTAACTCAATTGATTGATTTGTTAACTCATTTGATTGAGTAGTCAACTGGATTGATGGATTAGTCAACTGAATAGATGGATTAGTCAACTCACTTGATTGATTAGTGAGCTGAATAGATTGGGGAGATGACTAAATTGATTGATTAGAAGACTGAATTGATGGATTAGTCAGAAAAAGGTGATTGAGAGTTAAAAAGGATGATTGATGAGTTAACTGAGTTAACTGATTAGACAACTGATTTGATCAATCACTTCTGATTTTAGCATGTGTTGTAGGAATTTGAAATTGAATTTGATTTTCATTTTCAATTTGGATTTGAATTTGGTCATTTGAATGCTGAAATGCACATGAAATTAATTAAATAAAATTTAGATTTGGGGAAATGTGAATTTGGTGATACGAAATTAGATGAAATGAAGTGAAATTTGAATTTGGGGAAAGATGAAATGAAATTAGATGGAATTAATTAAAATTATAATTTGGGGATTTGGAGGAATTTAATTAATTAATTTAAATAATTTAAATGAAATTATTTAAACTTAGGAGATTGAACTAATTAAATAATAAAGATTATTTAACTAAGGAAAATGTTGCAATTAATTAAATAATTGATATTTAATTAATAATTGAGATAGGATTAATTGACTAAAATGATTTGAGAATAGAAATAGAATAATTAGAAGTGTTGAAGGGTGATGATTAGAATAAATAGTTAGTTTAATCAAATAATTAAAGAATTACTTAATTTAATAGACGAATAATTAGTGTAGAATTAATGAGATATTTTTAGGTGTCTATATTTGCCCCTCTTTGAGACAATGTCGAAACGATGTTGTTTTAAATAAAATGAAAAGAAAAATTGCCCCAGTATGCCTTGGTGACGCTAGGGTATAATGCCCCCTCAGAAAAAGTGGTCAGAAAATTTAGGATCGAAGACCAGTTTTTTGGAGATATGCTAGATAGTGATAATATGAAGTTTGAAAGAATTTTGATCTTGTTTTCTATGTCTAAAACTACGTTGAAGCTGGAGGGGTCCACGGGCCTTTATGTTAAGAAACCCTAATTTTTGAGCTTATAAATTAAGGATTGGTATGGGTTTGAACTCATTTGTATTTTTTTGTTTTAAAAGAATTTCTTAGAGAGATTAGAGCTTCTAGCGTCTTTGGAGCAAAATGGCAGGTCATAGAGGGAGGCTGCATTTATCTGAGCAAGTGCGATCTTATCAAAGACCTCTCGGCACTGGTGGCATGGTGAGTTGCCTGATTTTCTGCTTGTTTTTGTTTGTATTTTGCAAAAAAATTAATCATTTTTTAGTGTGTTATTTTTCATGTATGTTGCAATTGAGTATCGATATTACTGCAATTGATTTTATTTTGTCACAATCGATGTAAACACTTCACACTTGATGTTTTATGTCGCAATTGTTAACTTTGTGTCGCACTTGACAAAATTGTATCGCAATTGAATGTTTTGGATGGCATTTGTTTATATCGCGTTGCATTTGCTTATTTTGCTTCACATTTGGCATAAATATGTCGCATTTGCTTATTTTCCTTCGCATATGATAATATTGAATCACAATTGATAATAAAGGCCTTTCTTCTTTCAATTTATGCATCCTGATAGTTTTGATGATGTAGTTGACTCATTTTTATATTTTCCAAATGCAAGTGCATTATCCAGTACTTCTTGCTAGGCAGACAAGGCCAGATAGTCTTGATCGACGTCATGAGTTGGATGCAGATGATACCGCTTTGTTACGACAGGTTGGATTATATTATATAGCATATTTGCTTGAGGTTATGGCCAATAGGGCTATGATTACTGCTTTAGTTGAACGGTGATATTCGGAGACATGTTCTTTTGATCTACCGACTGGTGAGGCATCTATCACACTTGAGGATGTGTGGGTTATTTTACACATTCCGATATCTGGTAGGCGACTTACTTTTGATCGTGATGATGGTATTTCAACTTTGTGTACGTTGTTTGAGTGTGAGGAGCAGGATCTACATATTTGTGGTCGCTATGATATTCGTTGGGATGATTTTGATTATGATGATCTCAGCGTTGTGCTTGCTTGTACTTCTGTTGGATTATTGATTCCTGATAGACATGCCCACGATTTTCCTATTGGATGGGGACATGTTATACATGATATGATTATTGACGTCGATCAAGACTATCTGGTTGTGTGTGCCTAGCAAGAAGTACTGGATAATGCGTCTGCATTTGAAAAATATAAAAATGAGTCAACTAAGTCATCAAAACTATCAGGATGCATAAACTGAAAGAAGAAAGGCCTTTATTATCAAATGCGGTTCAATATTATCATATGCAAAGCAAAATAAGCATATTTATGCTAGCGAAGCAAAATAAGCAAATGTGACACAATATAAGCAAATGCGATCCAAAACATTCAATTGCAATACAATTTTATCAAGTGCGACACAAAGTTAACAATTGCAACATAAAACATCAAGTGCGAAGCATTTACATCGATTGCGAAAAAATAAAATCAATTGTGGCAATATCGATACTCAATTGCGACATACATGAAAATGACACACTAAAAAATGATTAAAAATTTGCAAAATACAGACAAAAACAGGCAGAAAATCAAGCAACTCACCATGCCACCAGTGTCAGGAGGCCTTTGATAAGATCACACTCGCTCGGATAAATGCAACCTCACTCTATGACCTGCCATTTCGCTCCAAAGATGCCGGGAAGCTCTAATCTTTCTAAGAAATTATTTTAAAACAAAAAAATACAAATGAGCTCAAACCCATACAGATCCTCAATTTATAAGCTCAAAAGTTAGGGTTTCTTAACATAAACGCCCGTGGACCCCTCCAACTTCAACACAGTTTTAGACATAGCAAACAAGATCAAAACTCTTTCAAACTTCATATTATCACTATCTAGAATGCACCCTTAGATGTAATATCTTTTTAGGTGCATACTGTTGATGGGATCAGGGATTGAATCTCCCTCCATTGTTTGCAAATGATAAGCGCCATTTCCAGTTACTTCTATTATGACAAACAAACCTAAATTTGAAATCTATTTAGCATAGTCTATAGGTCTGATGAAACCCATATCTAACAATTTTTGTAACTCAATTTTGACTAACAAGGCAATGTGAGGGTGCATTTTCCTGAGCTTTTGTTTGTATGGCTTTACTCCTAGAAGTAAAGGCAAGTGATGTAAGACTAATTCCGAGTCTAATCCAGGCATATCTACATAAGAGCATGCAAAATTAATGGGTCTTTGCTTAAAGAATTTGATAATTTTCTCTTTTTCCACTAGATCGAGGGATTTTGCTAGGTGAATGTTACGAACCTTTTCAGCATCGCCTATGTTGATTTCCTCAGTTTCTTATACCAGTAATGTTGACCGTGTTGGAATTCTACACTCTAGTGAGAAATGATGGTGTTGTCATTGATGGCAACTTACATGGCATATTGTAATAGACTCATATATGTATGAGATCTTGTAAATCATTTAGATATGATTAAAAAAAGGATATAGGAGATGAGATAGGAATGAGCAAATAATAAGGATAGATTTTGTATAAGGTTTATGGTTATACTATGAGTTTAAACCGATACTAAACCTGGCATAGTTGATGTTGATTTGAAGCAGTACATTGTATTGGATTTTCATGATCCATTTTGTAAGTCAGTGAGACTTCTATATTGTAGATTGAGTAGTGAGATCTAGGCAGTTGGCCTTCCTACATGTGCAGGCCCCTCATTGTAAGTAATATTTATTCATTGACCAGTGAGTGAATATTGTGGGTCACAAATCCCACTGAGGTTTTTCCCACACCGGGTTTCCTCGTTAAACATCTTGTGTTATGGTGTGTTTTCTATGCTATCTTTATTGTTCCTGTTTACTGCATTAATTCTTGTTTACAGGTACATTGTTATGGAATGCAAAATACTTAATAAGGTTAAATATTCTGTTAATTGGTTAGATATTGATTCACCCCCCCCCCCTATCAATATCTTTAGGACTATCATTAATCCTAACAATTGGTATCAAAGCCTGGTCCTCTATTTTCAAAAGCCTAACAACATGAGGAAGATTCTGACACCGGTACAAATGGAGAACTTAAGAAAGCAATTGGAAGGAGCTCTTGTAGACTATGATTCAAAGAAGTTGAAGAATATCAAACTTGAAGATGATCTGAGGACTGCACAGGAATTCATTCAAGGACTGCAGGAGAATCTCACTATTACTAGAAATAAGAGAAAAGAACTTCATGAGAAGATGCAGAATGACAATGATGAAAAGGAAACTCTTAATGAGCTTGTAAATAAGATGAGGCAAGAAAACATGACTATGAGGGATGAAATCCAAGATATGACTATGAGATTTTGTAAAGACATTGAAGATAGAAAGAAGAATGAAGATGACTTGACTAGGAGATTCAATGATGCTAGAAATGAAAATCTAAGACTTAGTCATGAAAATGATATGCTAAAGATAGATTTGATTCACATGCAACATGATAAAACTGAACTTATGAGACAGATAGGAATTCTGGAAAATGAGTTGGCTACTGTAAATCAACACAAAGAGAAATTCAAGAAAAGTTCAGAAGAACTTGATGATATGTTGAAAAGTCAGAAACCTAATGGAGATACTAATGGACTTGGATTTGAAGTTGGTGAAAGTTGCAAATAATCATGATCACAGTAAACCGATAAGACAACCTAATGCTTACAAATTTAATGGGAAATACTTTAACTGTAACAAGTATGGTCATAGAGAAAATCAGTGTAGATCTAGAAACAATCAGAATACTAATGCACCCACCGGTCAATGTTCCAAATGCAACAAAGTTGGTCATAATTCAGAAAACTGCAGAATGACTGTAAGATGTTATGTTTGTGGAAGATTTGGGCACTTATCTAATCAATGCAAAACACAAACTGGCATAGGATATGGAAAGGCTATTCAAAAGAATGATGTGACTTGTTATGCTTGTAACAAGATTGGACATATTGCAAAATTTTGTAGAAGCAAGACTTCTCCGGCAAACAATAAAGGACATAGTTTGAAAGGCAAAGAGAATGTTGATGAGGTAAAGCAAGAATTTTCAAGACAATGGATTAGAAAGATAGATCAAAATGTTGATGAGACTATTTCTTCACCGATAGAACAGAGTGTTACTCCACCAGTAGGAAATTCTTCATCCAATTGAGAAGTAACCCTTTGGGGGTATTGCACCAAGTTGAATATCATGCAAATTACCCTCGGTTGATGGTGAGAAGATAGATTTCTTCTTTACCGGCAGATGTGTTAAGTTTCCACTTAACCGACGAGCATTTAATGTGGTTGTTGGAAGAAATTTCATTATAAATCATCAGTTTTCCCTCTTCTTTGATTCACCGAGCATTCAAACTAGTAGAGAGCATGAAAATCTAAGCGAAGGCAATTAAGGCGAAGAAGTGAAGTGATTTCTTTCAAGCACTCAAACATTATCAGGCAGCTTAAGGTATTTTTCAAATGGCTTCCTCTTCTGCTCCCGAATTTATTGCAAACCCTACTGTTGTGGAAATTGTAAAACACCCTAGGCCCATTTTCAAAATTATTCCCAAGATAGCTAAGCAATATGATTCCATAGGTGCATTCTCAAAAATTCCTAAAGGAGTAGCTTATGCTGAAGACCCTAGAATTTATATTCACTGCAATATTGAAGAGTTAGGTTATGTGAAAGTTTTAAAGATGTTTAAAACTATAATTTGTGATGAAAATGGAAATGTCAAACCCGAGCACAAGGTTATTGAGACCTTAGGTTTTGTAGAAATCTTGAACATCCCTGAATTTCCAGAGGAGGTAGTGAGAATTGTCCTAAGTAGGGCACATGGAGAATTTCTTTGGTTAGATTCAGTCTGCAAATTCACCCGGCAAGCAATTAGGGCAGTGACGGGTTTACCCTCTATCAGTAGCAGACCAGAAAAAACAAATAAGGTACCTAACAACACAGTCATGACCTTAACAAGAGAAACATCTGATAGTAGAATTTTGAGAGTAAATGGCATCAAGAATATCAATGTAATATTCATAAGTATGATTTTAGGCTGTAAGACCACACATGCAAGCCGACTTAAGTCAGTTTCTAGTCTTTGCATTAAAAGTGCTTATGATATGGTAAATAATGATGCAAAAATAGATGTATGTGAATGGCTAAAGGATGAACTAGTTGATAATTTGAAGAAGATAAAAGGTGAGAAGAAAGGAACATTTCATTTTGGTAATCTTTTGGTATGCCTTATGTTGTATTTTTCAAAACAAATTCCAAGTATTGGACACAAAGATTTTGGATATGACATACCAATAGGCAAACAGTTGCAAGAAGCCTTCACCGGCATGGGTACTGCTAGGGAAAACAACATAACTGAATATTTCAAAGCTTTCCAAGCCAAAATGAAAACAAGAGAGAAACTACCACAAAGTATAGTAGACAAATATGATAAGGAAATCTGCTTTGTGATTAAGAAAGATGAAATATGGATGGAATCAATTCTTCCTAGAACTGTATGGGTAACTGAAATGGGGTATGAGGCTGATGTAAATATTATTGAGACTTATGCTAAAGCTCTGTTAGAAGCACCTAGAGAACAAACGGAAGAAGTTTTTGGCAGTGCGGAAACAATTGAGAGTGGTGTACAAACAATGAAACAAAGGAAGAGAAGAGAAAAGTATATAAGAGATGCATCAAAATAGGTAAAGGAAATAAAATAAAATGTTATGAACCTTACTAGAATAAAGGAAAGTGAGCTGGAAGGATTGCAACCAGAGGCACATATCTCACCGTTTGGCACATCATCTGACAGTGAGATACCTATTGAGTTTAAGAGAGTTGATAGGAAGAGGAAACCATCACTGGTACCCTCTCCTCCACCCAAGAAAACAAGAACTCTGAGAAAGAAGAAACAAGTGGTAAGACAACTGGCAAAGAAGTTGACACCTAAGAAGAAACAAAAACAGGTGATAGACTCATGACATATTGTAATAGACTCATATATGTATGAGATCTTTTAAATCATTTAGATATGATAAAAAAAGGATATAGGAGATGAGATAGGAATGAGCGAATAATAAGGACAAATTTTGTATAAGGTTTATGATTATAGTATAAGCTTAAACTGGTACTGAACTTGGCATAGTTGATGCTGATTTGAAGCAGTACATTGTATTGGATTTAATAATCCATTTTGTAAGTCAGTGAGACTTCTATATTGTAGATTGAGCAACGAGCTCTAGGTAGTTGGCCTTCCTGCATGTGCAGGCCCCTCATTGTAAGTAATATTTATTCATTCGCTAGTGACTGAATATTGTGGGTCACAAATCCCACCGAGGTTTTTCCCACATTGGGTTTCCTTGTTAAACATCTTGTGTTATGGTGTGTTTTCTATGTTGTCTTTATTGTTCCTGTTTACTGGTACACTGTTTTAGAATGCAAAATACTTAATGAGGTTAAATATTCTAATTCACCCCCCCCTCTCAGTATCTTTGGGACTATCATTAATCCTAACAGACCGTTCTTTACCAATAGGTAGGGCAGCTATTATGTGTTCAACTTTATCATCACTATCATGATTAAGAGAAGATCTCGCTTCTCCAAAATATGCAGTTATGTCTAGATCTACTGCAGAGCTAGCTTTGTGATCATTATAAGGGAATCCATCCCTTGCACCCAAGAATTATGCTATAGCTTCGTCATTTTGGAACCAATCTAATTGTGGCTCTCCTTCTTCCCCCAATCAATCAAACATGGGGGACCAAGTCTTTTTCTCTTTTCATTTTAGAGGATCCAGATATCATGCATACTTGATTATGATCTGGTGTTTCTTCATCATATACTGGTGATGAGTTGTCTTCATTGTCAGATGGAAATTCATAGTCATGAGAATCTATGATGCTTTCTATGTACATTTCACTTTTGATTTTGTATCACTTATCTGCTCTTGTTTTGGTAACTAAGTTTGTTGTAAATGAGTAGGCCTCCTTTGTATTGTGGATACCCTTCTTAAGCCTGGTATTAGTCTTTGCAGTCTTTCTTCATCTGATTCAAATTGAGGTATTGAAGTCATTTCTCTTAGCAAGAGTATTGACAATAACCAAGGATTTGGTTCATCTGTTGGTGTTAAGCTTGTATCTGTTACCATGTCTTCTTGTGCAGATGATTCTGTAAAGCGGAAAAATCGAACCCTAGTTGTTCTCCCCTCCCCAACTCCAAGGAGAGAGAAGGGAGAGTCTCTAAGGTTGATGGTTTTCACTTAGGGGAGACTTTACATTCAAAAGAGGGGTTGAAACCCACAAGATCCAATCCCACGCAATGCAAGATTGGATTCTAAATGAGTTTCAAGGGTTAAGACATCAAGGATACCCTCTTTTGTAAAGAATATAGATAGAATGATTGAACTAGGAATGCACGTAGAAGCAAGAAAGATTCACTTATAAACAGAGATAGGGATATGGGATGAAGCTGCGGACCTGGAATTAGCAGTAAAATGTTGAGACGGTACTGTTCTGCAAATTTGAGCGAAAGTTGACGGGACGATGGCGCCTGACGTGCACACGGTCCTCCGAAAAATCTGCGAAACGAAGGGGGATCTGTTCGTCTCTGCACAAGGATTCCAGATCTTCAATTACAGCCGCGTACCTGCAACCTACACACAGAAAAGAGAGGACGATTGGGGAGTTAGGGATGAGGGGTTTGCCTTTAGGTCAAACCCTGGTTTTGGAATTAACCAAGAAATGAGAATGCTGTAAATGTAAATGTTTGTAATGTAAACAAGTACTGATACCTTGTTGTAAGAATGTTTGTATTCTTACATGCGAAGGTGTAATGTATGTAGTATGTTGTATGTGATCTCCTCTTCAATGGTTGAATCCTTGTCTTGAATGCAACACTTAGCCTTGAATGGAGACTTAGAATGCTCAATTGCTTGAAGGAATGCTTGAATGCTTGAATGTTTGAATGTTTGAATATCGCTTCCGCCTTTTACACATATGTCTTCCTTTTTTTTTTCTACCTCCTCAAATGGGAGAGGAAATGTAGTTTATATACTTGTCAATTAGGGTTGATAGACTAATTTTCCCGACCTTAGGCCGACCAGGAAACATTATTTCTCGAATTGCAAACTTAAAGACCCGATGCCCAAAAGAGACCGGGCCCAAAATAGGGCCAGGGACCAGGGCGCTGGGTGCCATGGTCCTGGGGGACCAGGGCACTGGGCGCCCTAGTCCAGAAGGACCAGGGCGCTGGGCGCCATGGTCCCACCTCCCAGGACAACAGGGTGCAAGGAGGGATCAGGCTAGGGTGCAGAAAAATGCAATTTTTGGTGTCGTAAACAGGTTTCGGGGTCTCCATTCAGGTTCAACATTGCGCTGCCATCGTGAAGACCCAAATGCAGTCGAAATTGCAAGTGTCACAATTTTAGGACGCTACAGATTCAAGTATTGTACTGCTGGTTGTCCCTATGTTAGGTTCTTGCAGAAGTTGCCTCATGTCTTCACCATCTGGTTCTGTGATAGGAGACGTTGGTAGTTTCTTTCTGTAATACCCTAAAAATGGTCATCTAAACCATGAGCCCCTAATCTCGACAAAGTCACCAAGGTCCTAACCAAAGGCAATTAAATAAATCTTGAGCACACAATTAATTTCTAAAATCACCAATGTCACATGGAAAATAAATCAGCCAATATTAATTAAATATTTATTTAATTAATTAAATCATTCCAAGTAAATCATTTTTTAACAATTATCCTATTTATTTTATTGAATATCCTAGCATATTTAATTAAATAAATCAATTTGCCATCAAATCTTCAAAAAATGAATTAATTGACCAAAAAAGAATTAAAAATTTGAGAAAAGAAATCAATTGGAGATAATCTTGAAAAACAAATTAAAATTTGATAAATAATCTCAAAGAAAACAATTAAAACAATTAAATATTAAAATTGAATGAAATAGATAATAAATCAGTTTTTTCTTGATTTTATCTTAATTTTAGTTCAATTTCCTTTAAAATTGAGAAAATCATCCAATCACATCAATTCACCTAGATTGTGCTTCCTCTTGGAAAATCTTGACTGCTCATTATCATTTGATCTTAGCCGTTGGTTTCTTTCTAAATTTTCTATAAATTCAAGCTCTCATCTCTCATTCAAAGATCTTGGAGAATATATTGTTATAAGGTTGTTTTTTCTCTAGGTTCATTGAGAATTTGCATTGAGATATTGCATATTAGTTACTTCATATTGCTTAAATCATTTAGCTTAAATATTCATATATTGCTTAAATCATGTTAGATTAATCTTGCATTCATCTAGCTTAAATCCATGCTCATATACATTAAAAATCCTTCGTTTAGGTGTTGTCTAGTCACTGGATAGCTTAGCAATCTGAGAGCAATCTAAACTCGCATCTACTAGAAGGCAATGGGTAGCTTTGTAATAATTATTATTCATTGATTATTGATTTACTAACCATGCATCTAATAACTTAATTGAAGTGTTGTGTATTCCAGATATAGATACAGGTTCACTTTTCAAACACACACTTTCTTTTTTGAGGTGGAAAGAAATCCATTTGTCTTATAGGTATGAAATCTAAGGGTACCTTTGGCCTGTTCAATATATCCAATGTTCATTGTCTAGCTTATGTCATTGGTGGCACATAGTTATATCCCAAGCCTTGATTCTTTGGGTTTTCATTTGGCAAAATAGGTTCTAATATCCCTTGCTTTTGTATCCCTAATCCTGTGGTGCCATCATATCCACATTTTTGTAACATCTTGAACTTGTTTCCATATTGATGTAGAGTTATCCTGGGTACTACCATGTCATCCTCCTCTCTCTATATATCCAGTGATTAATATCTTTGTTTAGAGATTCTTCTTGTAGATCTCCCCATCTAATGAAGGAACAAGAATCTGAATATTTTACTATTTCTTTGCCTTTATCTTGCTTCATTGTTGTGTTCTGAGGCTTCCCAAAGGACCTGGAAGAAAATGATGGTTGTTTGGTGTTTGATGTGCTTGAAATGGAATATTCTCCACAACCAACTTCTTTAATATGCAAAAAAGATGTAGTTGGTGTATTTTTCTCTATTTTTTTAATTGATAATGATTCGATTTGTAGGTGAATAGGAGCTTCTTGATTGTTTGGTACTTGATTGTCTGAGCTTACCCTTAAATGATTACAGTGTTAGAAAGGGTTCGGGTCACCATGGACAGTGATCTCTATACCATTGTATGGGAACTTTACACATTGGTGAAAAGATGATGGTATTGCTTGCATTGTATGTATCCATGGGTGACCTAATAGCATATTGTACCCCAATTCTCTATCTAGTACTTGGAAGGTGATATTTGTTGTAGCCGGTCCCACTTTTACTGGTAAAGTCACCATACCTTTGGAAGGGCGTTCCTCATTGTCATAGGATTTTGTATTGATTCTCTTAGTAGAGTCAATATAATGTGCATAATATCTGAGAGCTTTGATCAAATGTAGAGTGCATATAATGAGGCCTGCACCACCATCTATTAGTACTCTTTGAACCATTTTTTGGTCAATGAAAGCTTCTAAGTGCAACGGATCATTATGCATGAGTCAGTTTGCAGGAGCATCCCGTTCAGTGAATGTGACCTTTGAGGCTGACAAGTTTCCCACCATTGATTGAAATGTGTTCTTATTAATGTCCCTAGCAACAACCGAATCTTGTAAGGCTTTATCCAGGATTGCTTTATGGGCTGGTGATATACACAACAACTCAAATAATGAAATTTGGGCTGGAGTTCTCTTCAATTGATCCACCATATTATAGTTTCTAGTTATTGAAGGTTGGTTTGGAGGTACTCCTTGTTATGTGACTTTCGATCTTCTTGTAATGATGACACAATCTCCGCTTCTAGGATTCACTATGATTGTAGCTACCATTTCATGTCCTTCACTTAGCGTATTAATTTTATAGTCAAATGATATATTGGTATAATTGGCAATATTGTCTTGTGTATTAGAACTGGAAGCCTTTCCCTTGTCATGTTTGACAAAAGGATCTTTGAAAATGGTATGATTTATATTTGTTGCTTTATTATCCATTGTAATCTCACCTTGATCTATGAGATCTTGGATGAGGTTCTTCAATTTATAGCAGGTTGTTGTCTTGTGACCCTTATTACGGTGATATTCGCAGAAGTCGTTGTCATTCCACCAAGCGGGCTTAAATGGACCTGGTTCATATGGCCTAGCTTTCGGTAAAGTTATAGCATTGCTCTGTATCAACTTCTTCAATGTTGATTCAATAGGTTCTCCAAGGGGTGTGAAGTTCCTTCTAGGTGTGCCTATCCTTGGAGGCCTTGGATTATTTTACTGTAGAACATCGATGTCATTTGTCTAAGATTGGTTCTTATTAGTTGGCCCTTGTAGAGATATTGCTGGTTGATCTTTGTTCATGATACGTGCATCAACAACTCTGTCATTTGTGAAATTTTTGTTTCTAGACCAAAATTTTGGTCTTTCATTGCTTGTGCTAGTGGTTGGTCCACTATCCTTTTGGTGTTTCAATATCCCTTGTTCTAATAGGACTTTCTCACATTTGATGCCTTTTTTTGTTATGTCTTTGAAATTATTCAGGCATTTCATTTGTAATGGATATTTAATCGGAGGAAAAAGATTTTAATTAAAGATGTCTACTTGTTCCGCTTCAGGGATGTGATTGAGGCATCTACGATATAGGCCTCTCCATATTTGTAATAATGTAGCGAAAGTCTCACCTTCTTTTTGTTTCGTTGCACACAAATCCATTAATGTGATTGGATTATCTATGTTGAAGGCAAAGTTGGATATAAATAACTTAGGTAATTATCCCCATGAAGTAATTTTTGGCGGAAGGTGCAAAAACCATTCTAGTGCATCAAGTATGTATCATTGTGAGCTACTTCAATGCATGTCGTGAAGAATTCTCTTATATGATCTCGAAGATCTCCTTTCCCTCTATATTTGTCAAATTTTGGCATTTCAAAATGTGGGGGAAAAGGTGGCATGTATAATTTTTTGTCAAAAGGATAAGGACAAAGATCTTCCATGGTATATCTCTTTTTATCATTCCCTACTTGTATATTGGCCATTTTCTTTTGAAGGTTCTCCATTTGTTGAGTCAGTAGTTCTATTTGGGTTATTGGTGTGTTGACTTGATGAATGTTCCCTACAAAAGGAATAGTATTTGAGTGCCTTTGAGCTTGTTGAAATGTAGATAAACCAGGTAACTATGTACCATAAGTCCTAGCAAGTGGTGTGAAGTATGCAAATTGCGGAGTAGTGTTTGGCTGAGCCAAGCTTGTTATCCCTGGATTCACATTCTGACTATTGTAGGAGGAACCAACCGAAACTGTTGGTTGAGTTATATTTACCAAGGTAGTGGTATGAGATATTGGAGCTTGTAGTGTCATATTTGGCGTTGCCCATGTTATAAGATTGGCACTTGGTGGTGTCATTGTTGATTGTATTGAGGTTGTAGTCATATTTTCATTTTGAGATATACCTTGTGTTGTTGTAGTAATTGTTGCTTGTGTCTGCGTTGTAACGGGTATTTGAGGTATATTCTGGTTTAATGTCACACCTTGTGGCAATATTGTTGAAATATCTACCCTTGGTGGTAGTTTGGCCCCATTTTGTACTAAGAAAGCGAGATACATATCACTTTCACTATTAATGAGAGCGTTGAGGATCATTAATGTTGCAGGATCTTGTTGGGATGCTTCAAGATCTTCCTTTGTCAAATTATGTCATATTTCATCAAGGGAAGGCATCTTGTTTAGGTTTGTTGACATTTTTGCGGGTGTGTAACCCTTTGTTTGTTGTTGTGTGGATAGATCCATATTCCATGTTGGGTTGACCAAGGGGTTGTTGTTAGGATCCATTTGATTTTTTGCCTTTTGAGCATTTGTTAATGGCATGAATATTGCTTGGAAGTGATCTTGACTCTCTAAGATGTGTATGCAAGACTTGGTTTAATGCAACTAAATATGTTTCTATGACACCCTAAAATGCAGACAACATTATATATGAATGATGACTTTCTATCTAGGATTTCAAAATTCGGACATGAGATTTTCAGCGTATTACCGGAAAGCTTCAAAATCTGCCTCTTCTTTAATTCGGTTTTCTAGGTCTATGTCTATCTTTACTGATTTTCAAACTTCTTCATCTATGACAACCTGGACTATGTCATATTGGTTTTAATCAATTATTAATTCCTCAGCAAGGGTATTTAAACCATCAGTTATTTCTAATTGAATGTTGTTTGCCCCAAGATTCGGTTGTTCAAATGGGAATTGATCATTTCCTTTTAGACCCATGCATTTGAATATTACTGAGAAAACAATGCAGACTCTAAGAATGAATGAATGATACCTAAAATGATGGAAACTTTTTCTTTTTCTAACACGGTTTGAGGAATGTTGCTATGGTTTTCTCTACCAATTGTCTAATGGCTTCTTTTTGAGCTTCTCTTTGTATCTTTCTCCTTAGTTTCTCATCAAGGCGAATAGACTTTCGGATTTCATCATCTATGACAGTCTCAACTGTATCATATTGGGCATGACTGACTTTTAATTCCCAAGTGAGGTTATCTAAACGATCAATTATTTTTAATTGGTCAATGTTTGGTCCAAGATTTGGTTGTTCAAATGGGAATTCTCCATCTCCTCTAAAACCCATGGACTTAGGTATAATTTCCATAATCTAATGCGACACTAATCTTAAGGTACTTTGGTGAAATGACTTGTGTGAGGACTTTGTGTCATGATTCTAATGGAACTTCTACATGAATTGAGTACCTAAGACCTATGATCACTTGAAAGTAACATTTTCATCATCTTTGAATTTGTGCAAAAAGGTTTGGCTTTGACGTTGGTTTTGTTGTTGGCACTTGTTTTTCTTGTTGAAGTTTTGATCTTATTGAACATTGAAACTTTTGACTTTGTTTTGATTTAAATCTTACAATGTTTTGAATTTGTTGAAGTATAGAAAAGAGCACAACAGTCACATCAAAAAGAATAAAACCATGAATATAGCAATTGTTTAGGAAATTTTTTCAGATTTCCATGAATGTTGGAATCTTTTTCAAGACCCAATTTTGTTTTCGTTGTATTTGGACAATTTGATATTAGACAAACTCTCCTAATGTCAAGAGGTCACAAGTATTATCACAACCCACATCTTGATACTCTGTCAGCTCAAACAGTTGTGTCACACCCTAGGGTGCACCTATTTTTTACCTTTTTCCAAAAATTAGATCAAAGAAGATGGCTCCTCAATTGGTCCATTATTCTGGGAGATTTATGGTGAGTGTCTTGGGGGCAGATTCTTCCCCACCTTTGCACTGTGATAAAACAAGTGTCTGGTTACCGACTCAGCTTGGCTTCTAATTTCTATGGTGTTTAGATAGGGTTCCGTTCGAGTGGTCACAATCAACAACGTTTTACACTCCGTTGAGGGAGGTCTCTCAGTCTATAGAGGTTATGCTCTACAGATTTTAACGCACCGTATAGGCACTGAGGGAGGTATAACATCGTTGTGATAACATGTAACACTCGTCGCACATGATTTTCATCACATATGTATTTGATTATAGTGTATTGGATTACTTGGTTTTAGTCGTTGGCCACTTAGGTCATTCCCCTCTCACCGACCTTAATGGCGCCCTAAGGGCAACTCGGGAGGGTAGGCCTTCTAAAGGATTTAATTGAATAAAATAAAGGAAAGCAAGAAAGAAGAGAATCTAGTTTTCTGATCACCCATTGAAGGGGAGAGCATAATACCTATCTCCTCGAAGACACAAAAAACAAAGTTCTTTTTGACCTTTTATTGCAATGATTTTCTATTATAAGTGGAGATGTTTCTCTACACACACATGGTGTTCATTTTAACCAGCATAGCAATGATGAAAGTTGTTTTGTTCTTTATTAAAGCACCAAAAAGAAGTGTTTCTAAGCTACCCCTGTAGAAAAATAATAATGTTAGTCAACACATGGTAGGCTATCTAGCCTAAATTTTAGGTTACAGAGTTCTGTCTTTTCACAAACAGAGAGGTATTCTGGTAAAAACCAGAACTGTAATAAAATAGAAAGTCAAAAACTAAATCTATCAAATGCAACTAACCCACTAATCAAATGTGAATTGATATAATATCAAAAGCGACATGATGACTAATCAATTGTGATATGATGAGATTGTTGGCATTTGGTATTTGGCATTATAACAAACAATGGGATATTGTTGGCATTTCAATAAGGATATTGAGAAGGTTGTTGATGATTATGGATATAACTAATTAAGGATGTTTACTGTCTTAATATTATTATTTTGTCATTGATGTCAAGAAATTGATTTTCTAATTCAGTATGATGTTGCCATATCTTGAGAAGTATGATTTGATGAGTATAAAGATGTCGATAGAAGACACAGAAAGAATATGATGAATAAGGGGAGAAATAAGTTATTCAATGGGCAACTATTACCAAGTTAGACAATGATGAGATCATGATGATTAGATTGTTTTGATATCCTACATATGTTATTGATTGAAAGGTTAATACTACACTATTTTACCGAGCAAAGAACCTAGTCGGTAAACCCTAAGGTTATCGCTATCAGTTAATGAAGGTAGAATGTCTACCGAGTGAAGTTTAGTATTCATCGAGTTGTAACCAAGTTGTAACCGAGCTGTAACAGAATGCATTAAATGATTACAAACATTATTTAATGAAGGAAGCTGATGAGCTGGCTATGATTAAATGATTAGTATGTTGTGAATGAAGTTTGTTAAAGAATCTATGGCAAAGGAAAATCGACAGAAAGATCTACAGCTTAGATTGAACTGCAATACCCTAGCACAAGTTCCAAGAAATGTATGCAAGTTCCAAGGCAAGGTAAAATGTTTTCAGATTGAAAGATACATTGAACCTGGACAAAGTTTGAAGATCTGATGGCTATGATTGATCATGGGAAATATGATCAAGGAGATTAAGCGTTCGGCGAATTGTTTATAAATAGGGAACTACTAATAAACAATGTATGCAGGCAAGTGTATGCACAGGGATGCTACATAGTGATTACCGAGCACAAAAGCTTGGAGATCTGTTTTGAATAACAGAGTATAGAGCCCAATAGATGGACAAGATTAGTTCTATGTCTATATTGTATTGAGCAAATAAGAATCTGCTTTAGCATTTTAGATGTGAAGTTGCCGATAGATTTTTATTACTATTAAACCAATCATCCATAAATTTCCTTGGGGGACATTTTTCAATATCAACAGAAGCAAAGAAGATCACAGTCTCTTTAAGCCTATTTTTCTACAACACTATTTCATTAATCATGGAGGTATTAGGAGAAATGCGCATAGTAGCAAGGTCAGAATCAGGATCCTTACCTTCACTATGGCCTCCTTTGTCACCACAGGAAGCCACAAATCTGGCATGATCCATAGTTGTCTCAGAAGCCCTAGCCACATCGTCTCTAAATGAAAGTTTAATGGCCAGAATAGGGTTAGGGAGGTCATTGTTAGGGGCAGTTAGATCGGTCCTAGGGGGAACCATAAATGAGCCATCAGATTCAAGCTCCATTAAGAGCCAAAGGGCAGTACAAATGAAGAGGTAGAAGAACATGGGTGAAAAGAAAAACTTAAATGAAAAGTAATAAATGCAGAGGGAAGCGAAGTTCAAACCTCGTGGAGGAGGGAAACCTCCTCCACAACACCACTTGGAGATATTCTGTGGATTGCGAGATGGGTTTCTATCGTCAGATGAATGTGTAGGACCGCCAAGGAGAGTCCCCAATTGCCGAGAAAGTGTAGGGGGGCTCACTGGAGAATTCGCATCCTTCGCATTTTGCCTTCCTTCGTCACCAGCTACTTTGATAATTTGAAAATAGTATTATATATATATATATATCCAATTATCGTGAAATTTTATTACTTCATGAGTTTTGTTTTACCTATACATAATTATTTGAGATTAAATATATATATATATATATGTGTGTGTGTGTGTGTGTGTGTGTGTGTGTGTGTGTGTGTGTGTGTGTGTGTGTATTATATATATATATCTGAGTTCTACTAATAATTCGATCATGGACTTATAAATACGTATGTAATTATCGAACATGTAAATAGATTTGCGAAATTAAAATATTTAATGAAAATATATATTATATAAATAATCATAGGAACAGTTTATTAAAGAATTTGTTGACAAGTTTAATGTTTAATATATAAATATAAATAAAATTAAATATAATAAATAAAATAATAATAATAAAAAAAAATGATTTAATAATAATATAGTGCAAAGCGACTTAAATTGGAAACTTAACGACCGAGAAGGGGTGGTATTTTCAATGTAAGTAAAGGTTAATGTGGGGGAGGTCGATAGTAATATCAACCACTCCCCTTATTTAAATTGAGGGTTCGGTATTACCATCGACCACTCCTCCTCTTTCCATAAACAAACCATGATGGGTAATGTTGTCCATAACCCCACGTAGCAGCCATTAAGACTTGGAGAATCACTATACACGTAGCTAAATGCCTTGGAAAATAATTGGTATTAATGATCACTCAGAGAAAACAACAAGTTAAGAGAAGGAAGTCATTGAGTTGGTATCGACTATGCATGCAAACAAACACGTAGAGTTTAAGATGATCATACCTTGCAACCACAATGTGTTTGAAGAGATGTCAAACTCATTGAATTTGAATGAGAAGAGTTTGTTGCTGCAACGGTTGGGTGTATTTAATATTGTTTATGGTGAAAGTGGATTAACAATATTGAAAGACTAAATGAATTCAACCACAAAACCCTAGCCTAACAACAACAAAGATCCACCATAACATATGAAGATTACCTAAGACAATGCAAATCAAATGAAATCATAAAGATTATACCATCATATGTCCAATAGGGTTTGGATCTCCATTCTTCCTATCTCCATTGATCTTGCTTGATATATTTGCTCTCAGATTTTATGTGCACAAGAGCTCAACAAAGAACGGAAATGTGGTTGCAAGTAGGCTTGATTGCATATGCAAGTTTGAAAGCGTAGTCAGGGCTGAATGCATAGTGAGATTAGGGTTGATAATGAAGGAAGTATCCTCTTATATAGAAGACACTATATGAAATGGAGGGATAAGATTGAGAGGTGTAAAAAGAGGTCGGCTATGATTAGAGGGTAGGTAGAGGAAATAATAAAATAATGAGAGGGGTAGGTAGTGTAGGAATTAAGAGATGAATGACATGTGTCATAAGTAGAAAAAGCTAATGAATTTAATTAAATAAATAAAGATTTATTTAATTATTAGAGGAAGTGGGATCAATTAAATAAATAAGATATTTATTTAATTTAGGAAAAGGATAATTTAAATAAACAAATGTATTTATTTAAATGAGGAATAAGGCTAGAAGAGGATAAATGAATTAATTAAATAAATAAAGATTTATTTAATCAATAGAAGAATTAGGCTAAAGTAATTAAATAAATAAAATATTTATTTAATTAGACTGGACAATTTTAGGTGTCTACATTTTGCCCCTCTTTGAGACAATGCAGCTTGCCGCGTTGTTTCAAAGAAGATAATATGAACTGATACAAAGTTGCCCCAAGATGGGAATGATATGCCCCCTCGAGAGATTGGATGAAAACGTCTAAAAAGATCGCAGACAATCTCTCGATAAGAAAGAAAGGCTAGAATGGATTGACCGGATAGGATGGAGTGACAGAGTCACGGGATAATGAAGACTGACTCGGGAAACTAGGGGCTAGGGCTAGGGCTAGGGTAGTCTATAAGATAGACCACAAGGGAAAACATCCTCATTGTCATCCACACATCCAAGAGATCAGAGTGCAGAGCGAGATAGAGCAGCAGCAGTCAGCAATGATGGCATTGGTTCACAGATTCGATCATGTTTGCCGATTTCAGAGGCCAACAGATGCAGGAGAGCCGGTGAGTACCACAAAACCTCCTTGTACTTTGTCACAATAAATGTTGTCATTAATGCATGTTAGGTATTGTAATAAATGCGCTTTAGGATAATGTCAAAAAATGTCAAAAATGTGTAGGCGCGGTTGTGTTTGGCTAGGCGCGTTTATGTCTTCTAGGTCAAATCGGCAGTTTTGTGATGAACATACGTTGTCGATTGGATAAGCTGCTAAGAGGATACACTCAAGCAGGTCCTCTAGGGAAGACTAGGATAGATCAAGACACTTTGTGATGATCAGTGAGTACCAAGACATAGTACTTTGTGATGAACAGGGAGTACTAATATGAGCACCACTTTGTGATGAACGGGGAGTGCAAAAACACATAGTACTTTGTGATGAACAGGGAGTACCACTAGGATAAATAGCAACACTTTGTGATGAATAGTGAGTGTCACTAAGATAAAGTATCATAAATACTTAGGATAATAAGCAGCATTTTGTGATGAACAGTGAATGCCACTTTGACTGACATAGTTGATTTGTTTGACTGCAGGAATACCTACCTATGCTGGAGTCCTGGGAGAGATTCCCATCGACTCAGAGGTTACGACCAGAGCTAATATTTGAGGACATAACCGCCATTGAGGTTATGTGTTTACGATTCATTCTGTATGTGCCTGAGTTTCAAGCAAACATGGGGTTGTTGACTGCGCTGACTGAGAGATGGCACTCAGAGACTTGTACTTTCCATTTGCTGATGGGTGAGATGACAGTCACCTTAGAGGATGTATACAAGATTTTGAGGATATTGATCAATGGGGAGTTAGTTCCTTATGATCGAAAGGGAGACAGGTATGCACTGAGATGAGTGTTTTAGGATCCGGGATTGGAGATGAGGGCAATACACATGGCTTGGGATACCATGACGCGGACAGGATTGGCACTACCATCAGTACTGGCAAGAGTGATTAGTGGGTTCTTATGTATCAGTTTTGTACCATTTTGTATGATCATGTAGAGACCTGTGGGTGATTCTAGCCATATGATTTTGACATCATTGTATCATGACACTTATGATTATATATATGAGATGATTGATCTTTGTGGCAGCTATATGCATGCATACCTATGTGATGAGATGTTTCATGATGTATGTTTCTATGTGATGATTATGATATGGATGCAAATATGTACATGATGGGATGCAATATTTTTGTTCTTTTATGTTTTTAATATGTTATGCCAATGCAAATGTGAATGTATGAAACGCAAATGAATATGATAATACAAATGATTATTTACATGATGAAAATGTAAAATATGTTAACATGTGTTGTGTGCAGGATGTGATGCAATTGTGATATCTATATGTATGTATGAAATGCTTATATGTGGTAATGCAGGTGAAAACTACATGAAATGCAAATGTTTTTGGTGTGTCATTATACTCAGTCATGTGATAGAAGGCTACACGGACTCAAGAAGGATGATGGAAGTCAATCAAGAAAGGGGGATGAAAGATAGAAGAGATGAAAGTGAAAAGAGCTTCTTGTGCGTTATCATCATTGAGCTTTATTATGGCAAGTAGGTTATGACAATCAAGGCATATGTTTGACCCAGAAAGTCATTGTACCTGTTTACATGGAGATAAGACAGTCACAAACAAGGAATGCCCCAATTCATACTAGACTCTCAGTGTCCTCATATCCTTGGACAAGTCATAGCATTACTAAGAGACAATCCACAGACAACAAAAGAAAAATAGGTGACAATACCCCATCCTCGTCTTTCTAGTCAAGGACATCCT
Source organism: Cryptomeria japonica (assembly GCF_030272615.1). NCBI lineage: Eukaryota > Viridiplantae > Streptophyta > Pinopsida > Cupressales > Cupressaceae > Cryptomeria > Cryptomeria japonica. The sequence goes on from NC_081407.1 coordinate 13,291,765, forward strand.
AGAGATAGAATCTCTAGTCAGAGACATCCTGAAAAAGCTAAAAGACATGTCACCAGAAAGATAAAATCAAAAGAAAACCAAGACTCGACACCAACATCCACTGTAGTCCTCAAGTTTAGTGTCTCTTGTCACTTGTATAAGTCTTATTTGATTGTGGTCACAATGTTTAATTTCACAAATGGATAGATAGCACTGAACCATAATGTTGTCTGAGTCTGTTGAAAGATTTGATTTGTTGAAGCCCATTGTTGCTGCTATGTCTCATCTGAAACTAACTGAATCCATGAAACTGATACTTTATTGTGGAGAAGATGAAACTTTATTATGGATTGTGCGTGGATAGACTGAAGAAAATAGAAGAAATTGTACTTCTCGAAACATGTGATGCTCTCAGTTCCACACCCATCACTAGACGTAGGATTTGCCTTAGCCACAGATAGGAGCTGATTTATTATGGATGGAAAGGGTGAAAATGAATGTTTATTATGAATGGCGAACCAATCTTGGGTAGATCAATAACAAGCCATGATGGAATTAGGTAGGTTTATTGTGGATAAATAGGTTGTGAGTGTGTGCAAAGTGAAAGGATGAAATGGAATCCTGAAGGAGGGAGGAGCAATGTCTCTACACATGGCGCTGGTGACCCAGTTTTCACCATGGTACTTGCCCAGGGCGCCACCGAAGTGGTTTTCACCATTGGACGAAATTATTTATCTTTACTTTTTTCAATTTTTTTTTTTTTTGTTGTCACAAGGCGTCTGTTTGCCAATTTTTCACCAAGTAATGATTTTTTTTTATTTTATGATTTTTTGTATTTTTGAATTTTTTTATTTTTTTATTTTTTTGAAAAACATGCAAAGGTGCATGTTGTTGATAGGATCCTCTAAAGGTTCGCCCTTTGTAGTTGAGAGTTGATATGCACCAAATCCATATGCTGCTATGATGATGTAAGGACCAAGCCAGTTTGGTTAAAACTTGCCCTTCTTCTTTTTGTCTTGCTGATTTTTAGGATTTTATCTGAGAACTAAGTCACCTACCTCAAATGTGCGAGGCTGAACCTTATGATTGTAACTGCAACGTTCCTTGACTAAATGATGTGTAGTTGAGTGACTATCTTCCTTGATAAAGGAACTGAGATAGAATTACTAATGTGTGGACTACGTAGGCACGTATGTGTGTCACCTAAAGAAGTTTGGGCATCCCTGATAACAAAGTCCTTTGAGGAAGCTTCATTAAAGGTCCATGATGTATCGCCAGAAGGGAAAGGAAGTGTGGAACAAGTAGATGAGTGATGAAGGCTTATGATTATGAAAAGAAGTGAAAGTAGGATAGCATGATGGAGACTTAGGATCAACAAGTATACTTTTTGACTTGAAATTTTAGAACTTTTGCCCCCAGTTATTTTGATATTAGGGGAGATCAACTCTTGCTCTTTTTGCTTCATAGGATTTTTATCCTTGCCTTTGATTTTTTCAGAGTCCAATAGCTTTTGATTTTGATTTGTACTAAAGGACTTCTCTTTAGTTTTGACTTTTAGATTTTTCTTTTCATAGCTTGATTTGTGATCCCCAATGAGTAAGGGCTTTTGTAATTCTTGTTGATCCAAGTTTGGGAGAGGAATGGAAATGGAATGATTGGATGAAATGGTAAGGCTATGTGAGTTCTCAAGAGGGTTGGCGATACACTCAATAAATTCTTTGTTGGAACCACTCTTAGGATTATTGATATCAAGAGTTGCTTGCACCACTGTAGGAGATTTGCATTCAGACTTAGTAGCCACAACACTAGGTGGTTCACACCCAATTCCTTGGCATTGCAGATTGTTTATAGATTGTTCCTCTTGACTAAATGTGTTAGAAGATAGTGGGAGTTGATCAACATGAAAGATATACTCACCACATCCCAGGTCTTTAACCTTGAATTTTTCTTTTAGCTCTGTTTGTTTTGATGTCGAAGCTTTCAATGATTCTGGATCCACATATGTTGATGAAGTTGTAGACACCTAAAAATGGTCAACGCTTGCGGAGTCATACTTTAACATTGGCGCATTGCCTTATTTTAGGTTTTTGCGTCACATTAACATTTCTTCTATGTTGCGTACTTGGTCTTTATCATTTGTGAGCATCGAGTCCTTCTTCTACATTCCTCATTTTTATCGCTTTTGAATTAGGGTTTTGTCCTCTTATCAATCTTATTGTTTTGAGATCGATTTGTCATCAATCCTTGTCCTTGTCAATCTCGTCGTTTTACGATCGATTTGTCATCGATCCTTGTCCTCTTCAGTCATGTCAATTTGGATCAATTTGTCATTGTTCCTCGATGCATTTATCAATCAAATCATTTATTAATTCAAAATCATGATCGAATCAACATCAAATCAATCTTACATCAAGACCTAATTGTTGTCCTTGCATTTCTAATTCATCTTCCAAGGTTTTATGATTTATTCATTTAATCTTGTTTGGCATTTTCCCTCTAGGTTAAATAATTTATTTATTTATCCTAAGTCTTCTTGTCACAATTAAATGTTTATTTAATTGGCTAATTAATTCCTCCTATTTTTGTAAATTAATTAATGAATGAGAAATTATTAATTAATTTACCTAATTTGCATCAATTTCCTAACTTCCAAGTCATCATTTCTAACCTAATTTTTCTAATTTCTCCTAAATCCCTAAATGTCTATTTCTATTTCAAATTCTTGTCATAAATCCTTGCATAGCAATTTGTCATAAATTATCATAAGTTCTTGCATAGCAATTTGTCATACACTTGTCATTTTTGCTATTCTTGATTTGAATTTCTATTCGAATCACTCTCATGCTAATCTTGTCTTTTCTCCAATTTATCTATAAATTGGATGAATTTCTTCAATCAAAAGCCCCTGATCCCCAAATAATCACATTATCTAATAATCACTTTTTCGAATCACTTTGTCGAATCAATCACGCTTTGAGTACTCTTGTGCCAATGTCAATCTTGCTTTCACATTAGGTTTATGCACTTGAAGGTGAGATCCACAAACAAAGGCTATTTGGAGAAGAAAGAAGGACAATGGAGCCACATGAAGGAGATATTCAGATCTGCATTTGGTTTGCTTAATTTTTAAACTTAAATGTTTTGCTTTCATGTCTCTATTGAGTGCGTTAGGATTGATCATTGCAATCTGCTTTTGTGATTGAGCTATTATTAATATTACTTGCTTTGATGATTTCTGATTTCCTAGCTACAGAAGGAATAACTTCTCGATTGACTGGGATTGTTATTTCTGATCTAGGTCACAGATTGTTGCAATATATGAGTGGATTTGGGTCAGCTTTGACGGTCACTTCAACTCCATTGTGTGGAAACTTGATACACCAATGATATGTAGATGGGACTGCGCTCATCTCATGAATCCATGGGCGTCCTAACAATATGTTGTATGTGAGATCAAGGTCTAGGACATGACAAACCACATCCTTAGTAACTGGCCCAACTCTGAGAGGCAAGGTGACTGTGCCTTTGGATGAATGATCTTCATCATCATATGCCTTGATGGTGATTTTGTTTGTAGAATTCACAGCTTTATCAGAATATCCCAATTGTTTAATAGTGCTCAATGTACAGATGTTTAGACCTACTCCTCCATCTATCAGGACTCGTTTTATTTGATGTTTGTGTATGAAGGCTTCAATGTGTAAAGGTGCATTATGTGGCTGACTTACGAAGGCATCATCAGCTTCTCTGAATGTAAGGGAGTGTGGAATGGAAAGGTATCCCACCATGGCTTGAAACTGGTCCACGTTCAGATCGGTAGGGACTGAAGTGTCTCTCAAAGTTTGGTCAAGAATGGCTTTATGTGCGAGGGATATGCGTAAGAGCTCAAGGATGGAGGTAAGTGCGGGTGTCTTCCCTAACTGTTCTACAAGGTCATACTCAGGCTTGGTTGATGCAAAAGTGGTTTTTTTAGTTGGAGCACCTTGCAAAGTGAATTTACCTTGACAAGTTGTGACATTACATTCAGAGGTAGGTTCGGAAGAAGGTCCAATGCCTTTTAGGACAATCTTGGGTCTTTGGGTAGAATTCTTAGGTGTTTTATCCTTGATGATAATGGTAGAGGCATAATTGTCCATCGAAATGTGATTGATAGTTGAATCATAGTTATAAGATGCTCTGGTATAGTTGGTTTGGTCATTTGTGGCTTTAGTTTTTCCCTTGTCATGTTTTGGTAATGGTTCTTTAAAAATCTCATGTTCTTGATTGGATGAGTGTCCTTCAATCTCAATGTCACCTCTATCAATGAGATCTTGTATGATGTTCTTCAGTCGATGACAATTTCCTATTTTATGTCCTTTGCTTTTATGAAATTGACAATACTCATCATCATTCCACCAATTTGGTTTGACCTTTGGCTCATATGGAGGTAGATCTAGAATTGTTATTATCTTGTTTGCCACTAGCTTTTTGAAAACTGACTCAAGTGGTTCTCCCAATGGGGTGTACTTCCTTCGTGACTTTGAAGTTGTTTGAGTATTCACTTGATTGTTTGTAGAACTTGATCCAGAAAAAATGATTTTTGGTTGTACCGTATTGGCATCAACAACACCATCATTGACTATGTTCTTGTTTTTATTCCAAAATCTTGGCTTGTCTTTTCCTTTAAAGTCATCTTTGTTTTCCTTGAATATCTTAATGACTCCTTGTTCAATTAGGACCTTTTCTGTCGCTAAGCCTTTTTCAATGACGTCCTTGAAGGTAGACAAACAAGCTTTCCTTAGATCATAGCCAATGTCTTTGTTAACATTTTGGGTGAACATCTCTACCATTTGTTTTTGTGGAATTTCACAACAGCATCTACTAGCTAGATTCCTCCATCTTTGTAAAAATGATGAAAAAGACTCTCCATCTTTTTGCTTGGTGTTGTACAAAGTAGTGATTGATATGTCTATCTCTATGTTGTAGGAGAAATGTTGAATAAATGCCTCTGCTAAGTCACCCCATGACTTAATACCAGGTGGAAGTTGGGAGAACCATTCCATAGCTTGATCACCTAAGCTCTGTGGAAATAATCTCATCGAATATGTCTCCTCTGCTGCTACCTCAATGCAAGCTGTGAAAAACTATCTTATATGTGCCTTAGGATCTCCTTTGCCTCTGTACTTATCGAACTTAGGTGTCACAAAATGTGTAGGAAATGGAGGAATTGGAATGCTCTTGTCAAATGGATAGGGACATATGTCTCTCATTGTGTAAGCTGGCTTCGATGTATTTATGTCCTCCATTTTCTTTTGTAAGTCCTTGATTTGTTGTTCCAAATTGCTCTTAGGTGGAGATCAACTTCTTGGACCAAACCCCATGCCTGAACCACCGGGTGGAGGAGCATGTTGCATATATGGATGGTATTGATCATACACATGTTCATATGGAGGAGGTCTATAATGATGCTGCATATATGGACCACTCAGTATAGAGTCATGATGAGGAGAAGAATATATGCTTTGTCCATGTATACCATACTCTATATGAATGTCATGAGTTTGTTCTAGTGTGTTGCCCCCAAATTGGACGCGGGGTTTCCTTGTGTCCAAATTTTGAGCATGCCTTTGGATATCCAATTGCTTTGGTTGTTGATCATTAGCATTGGTATGTGATTGAGCATATTTTTTTGCATAAGACTTCCATAATGGTCTGCGAAGGTGAGTATCATATGCTTGACCAAGTGTGTATTGGACTTCTGGTTTTTGAAACAAAGATGATGGTGATTTAGGCACCATATGTGGTCCGCTATTGCCTCCACTATTAGGCCTCCTTTGATCCATGTTGAGGTGAGGTTGTTGCAAAGGTCGATTTTCCATTATTTGAGACATGTCAAAATCATGAGGAATCTTGGCTCCACTTTGTACCATCACTTGTAGAAAATATTGTCTATCTCTCCTCATTATTTCCTCAACCAATCTATTGAAATGAGGATCCATAATGGTGTCTTCCACTTCTGCTGAATGTACTGAAAATTTGTCCATATTGTCATTGTGTGTATCATTGTTGTTTGTAGTGTCCATGCTCTCAACATTTGGAATGTTTCTATAGGCATCCATGTCAGGTAATGTAGTATGATCAGAATTGAAAAAGATATCATTGTCATATTCATAGGAACTCATGTTTGCAGACTCTTGAGCCTCTTTAGCTTCTCTCCTAGATTTTTGGGAACAGGTTTCAACCATGAATTAGGTATTGCCCAAGATGTGTGAGACTAGATGAAAATGGAAAAAGTATGGAAGACCAAGAGTTGGATGGAATGTAAATGAATCTGAGGTGTACTTGCAATGTCCAAAGTGTAAGACCAAGTATGCATGTAGTAGAGTAGGTGTGGCTTCCAAAGAGATGATAGTTTCTTTTGATGAGGTTAGTTGACCTTTACTCTAAGTAAGACCAAATGAGACCCAAAGGTGATAGACCTTGATGAGGGACCACTTAGCAAAATGCTGTTGTATGTAGTGTGTTGACAAAGTATGATGAGGACAAGCAAGTGACCTTTTGACTAAAGTTTAAACAAATGTGAATGTAATGTAAGGTGTAAAGCAATGATGGACTTTGTGAGATCCAAAGATAGGTTGAATCTTAGATGAAAACCTGAAGAGATAGCTTAGGAAGCTCAAGAATTCTGAAACTGATTGCTCTTGTTTGTTGGACTGTAAATTTTTCCAATTTGTGAAGTTGTTTGTTGTGACCAAATCTGAAATTTTGATTGTATTTTCGTGACAAGAGGACACAATGTTGATGAGGACTCAATGTTTGCAATTGTTTAGACTCAAAACGACTCCAAGAAAAGTGTGTTGTTTGATGTAAAAATATGTTTTGCATACACTTGAAGAAACAAAAGACACAATGTTTTGTTGTTTGGTCTTGAATGTTTGATTGTTCAAAATAAGTCAAGCACAATTCTTATGGTTGGCTAAGACAATAGTTGTTGATCCCACATGGAGTTTCCCCTGAGGCTACGCTATTCAGAGCAGATACTTAGATGCTTGACCCCACTGGCTCCACCCTTGGCACTCACTTCTCGGGGCATCCAAGCATCAGTCCCCACAAAAACTCCACGTGGCGAACTTTGTATCTCTACTAAGAACCGTATGTGTGTGAGCCGCTACCAGAGGTCCAACCTCCTGCCTCAACAACTAGAAGGATTTTGGCTTCTAAAACAAAAAGGTGCTAGTAAGGGCATCCGCTCGTATGGCCATACATGCAGCACTTTCAGCTCTATAAATACAGAAGGCTCCCATTCGGTAGGGGTTATGCCCTACAACTGATCAAATAAATTTGATCAAACGGGTTTATGGGGAGACATAGTGTCGGTATGAACTAATCAGCACACGTTATCCATAGTTTTCACCATGAATACAGCTATTTATAGTGGTTTGGAAGATGGCTTTTCTTTTGCTACCACTTGGGTCGTTTTCTCCTCACTAGTAGTCCTAATGACCACACGGGGAGACAGGCCCTCTAAAGATTAAACAAAAAGAGCCTATTACTCAAGACACAAAAGACAATGGTTCAACTCTAGTGCACCAATTGAAGTGTTCGCTAGTTTATGAGAACAAGGCACACAATAAAGATCAAAAACCCTTGCCAAGGTCCTGCAACAAAGATTTGTTAGTGTTTGTGGTGAAAATGGATAACAACAATATAATATTGAAAGACTAAATGGATTCAACCACAAAACCCTAGCCTAACAACCACAAAGATCCACCATAACATATGAAGATTACCTAAGACAATGCAAATCAAAAGAAATCACAAAGATTATACCATCACATGTCCAATAGGGTTTGAATTTTCATTCTTCCTATCTCCATTGATCTTGCTTGATATATTTGCTCTCAGATTTTATGTGCACAAGAGCTCAACAAAGAACGAAATGTGGTTGCAAGTAGGATCGCATATGAAGGTGCAAAGTGTAGTGTAGTCAATTGATCAAAATAGTCAAGAGGGTTTGATAATGAAGGAAACATCACCTTATATAGAAGATACTATAAGAAATGGAGGGATAAGATTGAGAGGTGTAAAAAGAGGTCGGCTATGATTAGAGGGTAGGTAGAGGAAATAATAAAATAATGAAAGGGTAGGTAGTGTATGAATTAAGAGATGAATGACATGTGTCATGGGTAGAAAAGGTTAATGAATTAATTAAATAAATAAAGATTTATTTAATTAATAGAAGAAGTTGGATCAATTAAATAAATAAGATATTTATTTAATTTAAGAAAAGGATAATTTAAATAAATAAATGTATTTATTTAAATGAGAAATAAGGCTAGAAGAAGATAAATGAATTAATTAAATAAATAAAGATTTATTTAATTAATAGAAGAATTAGGCTTAGATAATTAAATAAATAAAATATTTATTTAATTAGACATGACAATTTTAGGTGTCTACATTTTGCCCCTCTTTGAGACAATGCGGCTTGTCGCGTTGTTTCAAAGAAGATAATATGAACTGATACAAAGTTGCCCCAAGATGGGAATGATATGCCCCCTTGAGAGATTGGATGAAAATGTCTGAAAAGATCGCAGACAATCTCTCAATAAGAAAGAATGGCTAGAATGGACTAACCGGATAGAGTGACAAAGTCACGAGATAATGAAGACTGACTCGGGAAACGAGGGCTAGGGCAGTCTATAAGATAGACCACGAGGGAAATACATCCTCATTGTCATCCACACATCCAAGAGATCAGAGTGCAGAGTGAGATAGAGCAGCAGCAGTCAGCAGTGATGGCAATAGTTCACAGATTCGATCGCGTTCGCAGATTTTAGAGGCTAGCAAAGGCAGGAGAGCCGGTAAGTACCGCAAAACCTCCTTGTACTTTGTTGCAATAAATGTTGTCATAAATGCATGCTAGGTAGTGCAATAAATGTGCTTTTAGGAAAATGTCAAAAATGTCAAAAACGTGTAGGCGCGTTTGTGTTGGTGTCAGGCGCGTCTATGCTAGCTAGGCGCGACTGTGTTTGTGCTAGGCGCGTCTATGTCGGAAAAGGTGTCTGTGTAGGATGCAATCACGTTTGCGTTGTGCAGGCACATTTGTGCTAGGCAGGCACATTTGTGTCTTTTAGGTGCATATATGCAGAGTATAGGCACGTCTGTGTGTTTCAGGAACGTCTGTGCTAGGCAGGCACATTTATGCAGTCTCTAAGTGCGTTTATGTCATGAAAGCGCGTTTGTGTCCAAAAATGTGAATTTGTGTCTTCTAGGTCAAATCGACAGTTCTATGATGAACATACGCTGTTGATTGAATAAGCTGCTGAGAGGATACACTCAAGCAGGTCCTCTAGGGAAGACTAGGATAGCAAATAGGGCTAGGATTGACAATTCTGTGATAGAACATATGTTGCCAATTAGGAAACTACTTAAGAGGATTCACTCAAGCAGAGGCCCTAGGATAGGATAGGCCAAGGCACTTTGTGATGAACAGTGAGTACCAAGACATAGTACTTTATGATGAACAGGGAGTACCAATAGGAGCAGCACTTTGTGATGAACAATGAGTGCAAATGCGAGCAACACTTTGTGATGAACAGGGAGTGCCAAACACGTAGTACTTTGTGATGAACAAGGAGTACCACTAGGATAGAAGCAACACTTTGTGATGAATAGTGAGTGTCACTAGGATAGAAGCAACACTTTCTGATGAACAGTGAGTCTCACTAGGATAGAAGCAACACTTTGTGATGAACAGTGAGTGTTACTAGGACTGACATGTTTGATTTACTTGACTGCAGGAGTATTTGCCTATGCTGGAGTCATGGGAGAGATTCCCATCGACTCAGAGGTTGCGACCGGAGTTGACATTTGAGGACAGAGCTACCATTGAGGGTATGGGTTTATGCCACATTTTGTATGTGCCTGAGTTTCAAGCGAACATGGGCTTGCTGACTGCGCTGGCTGAGAGATGGCATTCAGAGACTTGTACGTTTCATTTACCGATGGGTGAGATGACAGTCACCTTAGAGGATGTATACCGGATTCTGAGGATACCAATCGATGGGGAGTTAGTACCCTATGATCGAGACAGAGACAAGGATGCCTTGAGATGAGTATTCCAAGACCCAGGACTGGATATGAGGGTAGGACATGTTGCATGGGACACCATGACAGCTACAGTATTAGCGCTACTAGCAGTGCTAGGGGGAGTGATTAGTGGGTTCCTGTGTCCCGATAAGGCGACACGAGGTTTGGCTATGGGCTGGGGGAGCACCTTGGAGATGCTGGTTACATAGCACACCAGATATGTCTGGGGATCATGTGTGCTGGCACACTTGTATTACGAGCTGCATCAGTTTGTTTATCATGGATCTGTAGGATTGGGCTGCGGGGTTACATTACTACAGGTGTGGGCATACAAGCATCTTCCAGTGACACGATCTATATACTTCAGGGGTAGGGGGCATGGACGCAGCTTTGTGCATTTGTACGACATGATTACATCGCAGCCACGGATTGGCAAGTTGGAGCATTAGCATCGGGTCCTAGATGAGATCGACACTGTTATATGGAGGTCATACCTTGGGTGTGAGCAGTGGGAGGACGCAGTAGAGTTACCATACACCTTCCGGAGTAGATATTTGATTGGGTGGACGCCGTATGTATTGGAGAGGCAGCTAGTGGACAGAGTGGGTAGACAGTTTGGCAGGATTCAGCGGATACCACAGGGCTCAGGTATGTATGCGTGGACAGTGCACGACCAGGCACACTTTGGGTCACTGCTGTCATATGATCAGGCTATGATGTAGCTAGTGGAGATGGTTCCCTTGCCATGGGATATGTGGTCAGAGATTGAGGATGTAGGGATGGATGCAGAATATATTGCATACTAGGTTGAGCATCGCTTCCCACGGCTGACAGACCCCGGAGAGCTGATAGATGGGGATGGCGGAGGAGATGATGATGATGACGGAGATGGTGGGGGCAGAGGCTGATGGAGGAGGCGAGGTGTGGTAGGAGAGAGGAGAGTGGCTCCGCGAAGGGAGAGTGGAGAGGAGAGACCGGTTCAGGTGGTGAGGGGTCGCGGTGGGTTGCCAGTACAAGTGCCAGCAACACAGGGTCCTAGATAGGTGCAGGGATAGGGACAGGGACAGAGGCAGGTACAGGTACCGACACAGGGACAGGCACAGGCACCCGCACCCGTACAGGGGGAGCCACAGGTAGAGGTACAGGGGGCCGAGGTGGAGGAGGATGAGTTGGTTGAGCTGAGGGAGATCTGCCAGGGACAGACAGATGAGATTCAGGACTTGGAGAGGGAGAGGGATAGACTCAGGAGGTGGCTCAAAGATACTGAGTGGGAGCGAGATCAGGCTATACAGTGCTACATTGAGGCTGAGACAACACTGAGGGCTGGGAGGCAGGCAGCAGAGGACACAGGGGCTAGATATGCCTATGTTCTACGGGCAGGGGAGGAGATCGCTTACTGGCGGGATCTCTATTATGGTGCAGTGCCAGCCGATCAGCAGGCCAGAAGCTTCCAGAGACCATCACGTACAGGGACGGCCACTGGAGGGAGTCAGAGGAGACAGGCGTCCAGCGGTGGAGTTATGGGTCCTCCACCACCACTAGATAGAGGGGGCAGGAGAGATGATCCTGAGGCGGGTCCTTCCAGGGCTCAGACTCCATCGAGGCCAGGCGGCTCCGAGGGAGGGAGTTCATCATAGCCTTAGAGGGCTCCCTATGTATCAGTTTTGTACCATTTTGTATGATGATGTAGACACCTTCAGGTGATTGTAGCCATATGATTTTGACATCATTGTATCATGACACTTTATATATATATATGAGATGATTCTTGCGGCAGCTATATGCATGTGTACCTATATGATGAGATGTTCCTATGATATATGTTTCTATGTGATGGATGATGATATGGATGCAAATATGTACATAATGAACTGCAATATTTTTGTTCTTTTATGTTTTATATGTTTATGCAAATGCAATTGTTAATGTATGGAATGCAGATGAATATGATAATGCAAATGACTATTTACATGATGAGAATGTAAAGTGTGCTAATATGTGTTGTGTGCAGGATGTGATGCAATTGTGATATCTATATGTATGTATGGAATGCTTATATGTGGTAATGCAAGTGCAACTACATGAAATGCAAATATTTTTTTGGTGCGTCATTATACTCAGTCATGTGATAGCGGGCTACATAGACTCGAGAAGGACGATGGAAGTCAATCAAGAAAGGGGGATAAAAGATAGAAGATATGAAAGTGAAAAGAGCTTCTTGTGCGTTATCATCATTGAGCTTTATTATGGCAAGTAGGGTATGACAATCGAGGCATATGTTCGACCCAAAAAGTCATTGTACCTATTTACATGGAGATAAGACAGTCACAAATAAGGAATGCCCCAGTTCATACTAGACTCACAGTGTCCTCATATCCTTGGACAAGTCATAGCATTACTAAAAGACAATCCATAGACAGCAAATACAAATAGGTGACGATAAACCATCCTCACCTTTCTAGTCAAAGACATCCTAGAGATAGAATCTCTAGTCAGAGACATCCTGGAAAAGCTAAAAGACATGTCACCAAAAGATAAAATCAAAAGAAAACCAAGACTTGACACCAACATCCACTGTAGTCCTCAAGTTTAGTGTCTCTTATCACTTGTATAAGTCATATTTGATTGTGGTCACAATGTTTACTTTCACAAAAAAGATAGATAGCACTGAACCATAATGTTGTCTGAGTCTATTGAAAGATTTGATTTGTTGAAGCCCATTGTTGCTGTTGTGTCTCATCTGAAACTGACTGAATCCATGAAACTGATACTTTATTACAGAGAATACGAAACTTTATTGTGGTTTGGCGATGTAGATGTTGCTTTATTGTGGATTGTGCGTAGATAGACTGAAGAAAACTGGAAGAAACTGTACTACTCGAAACATGTGATGCTCTCAGTTCCACACCCATCACTAGACATAGGATTTGCCTTAGCCACAGATAGGATTTGATTTATTATGGATGGAAAGGTTGAAAAGGGGTTTATTATGAATGGGGTAGATCAATAACAAGCCATGATGGGAATGTGTAAGTTTATTATGGATGGATAGGTTGTGAGTGTGTACAAAGTGAAATGACGAAAGTGAATCCTGAAGGAGAAAGGAGAAATGTCTCTACGTATGGTGCTGGTGACCTAGTTTTCACCATGGTACTTGCCCAGGGCGCCACCGAAGTGGTTTTCACCATTGGACGAAATTATTTCTCTTCACTTTTTTCGATTTTTCAATGTTTTTTGTGTCACAAGGCGCCTGTTTGCTAGGTTTTTACCAAGTAACGATTTTTTGTTTTATGATTTTTTTTGTATTTTTTGAATTAGGATATTCCGAAGAGCTATGTGTAAAACCTACGAAGGTGCATGTTGATGATAGGATCCTCTAAAGGTTCACCCTCTGTGGTTGAGACCTAATATGCACCAGATCCATATGTTGTTGTAATGATGTAAGGACCAAGCCAGTTTGGTTCAAACTTGCCCTTCTTCTGTCTGTCTTGCTGATTTTTGGGGTTTTCTCTGAGAACCAAATCACCTACCTCAAATGTGCGAGGCTTGACTTTGTGATTGTAGCTGTGACTCATTCGTTGTTGATAAGCCTTGAAATGATTAAAAGCAGTTTGTCTTTGTTCATCCAATAGTTCAAATTCTTTTAAGCGAGAAACCCTATAGTCTTCATCACTGATGATGTTTTGCAAGGAGACTCATAAAGAGGGTAGATCGACCTCAGTAGGCAAGATGGCTTCAGCACCGTAGACAAGTGAATAGGGTGTAGCTCCTATAGGTGTGCGGACACTTGTGTGGTAGGCCCAAAGTGCGAGATTAAGTTGGATATGTCAATTACGGCCAGCGTCGTCGACTGTCTTTTTTAAGATTTTAAGTATTGTTTTATTAGATGCCTCAGCTTGACCATTACCTTGAGGGTAATAAGGTGTGGAGAAACGATGGGAAATATGGAAGTGATCACAAAGCTCACGAACATCCTGATTTTTGAAGGGACGCCCGTTATCAGTGATAATAGAAACAAGAATATCGTATCGACAAATGATATAATTGAGAATGAAGGTAGCAATTTGTTTTCCAGTGACTTGCGTGAGAGGCACGGCTTTGATCCAATTTGTGAAATACTCTATGGCAGTGATATTGAATTTATGACAATTGGAAGAAGGAGGGTGAATCTTGCCTATGAGATCAAGTCCCCACTGACAAAAAGGCCAAGAAGTCACAATTGGTTGAACTTCTTGTGCTGGCGCATGGAGGAGGTCTCCATGAAGTTGACATTGCTTACATTTCCTGACAAACTGATATGAGTCTTTTTCCATATTGGGCCAGTAATATCCAGTCCTGATGAGTTTCTTGGCTAAGGTAGGACCACTAGAATGTGGACCACATATCTCTTCATGTACTTCATGTAACGCAATCTGAGCTTCGTCACTTTCCAAACATCTAAGAAGAGTGCCATCTAGACCTCAACGGTATAGGATATCGACTAAAATGATGTACCAAGAAGATTGGTGAATGAAAGTGCGTCGTTGGTTATTGGATAGATCAGGAGGTAGGGTATTGTCACGAAGGTATGTGAAAATGGAACCGTATAACTGGGACTCAGGACCAACGACACATATCATCTCAGTAAGAGTGATTTCATATGAAGGAACCAAAAGGTTATCCACCAAGAACTCATAGAGGGTCTCATTCGGAGGTAGATCGATCAGTGAAGCAATTGTAGCCATGGCATCTACGGCTCGATTCTGCTCTCTTGGTATCTGCTCAAAGTCTATCTTTGTGAAATGTTGTTTCAGGTTATCTACCATTCTTTTGTAAGGCATTAATTTCTCATCCTTTATTTGGTAGTTATCTGTTGTTTGACGAATTACAAGTTGAAAGTCCCCAAAAACCTGAAGTTCCTGGATTTTCCATTGAACTGCAATCCGTAATCCTATTGTTAATGCCTCATATTATGCTATGTTATTAGTGCAAGGAAATGATAAGCGGTATGATTTTGGTATGGAATCCCTCTGAAGAGTTATGAAGAGGATGCCAGCTCCTGCCCCATGTTGTGTGTGTGAGCCATCAAAGTATAGTTGCCAAGGCTTCGCGTGCGACACTGTTAAAATGGATTCATCTGGAAATTCTGAAGTTAGAGGAACATCATCTATCATGGGAGCATCTGCTAACTAATCTGCGATAGCTAGTCCTTTTATTTTATTTTTGTCCACATACTCAATGTCAAATTCACTCAGGAGCATCACCCATTTGGCTAGTCACCCAGTAAGTGTTGCTTTATTGAGAAGGTATTTCAATGGATCGATCCTTGCAACCAACTTAGTCTTATGAGTTAGCATGTAATGTCGTAATTTCTGCGAAGCAAAGACCACGGCGAGACATGCGCGCTCAATTGGTGTGTAGTTTAGCTCATATCCCACCAATGTGCGACTGATATAGTATACTACCTTTTCTTTGCCCTCAACAACTTGTTGTGCTAAGAGTGCCCCCAGTGTTGTTGAAGTAGCTGATATGTATAGTAATAAAGGCTGATCTGGAATTGGTGGCATCAAAACTGGCAGATTCAGAAGATAATCTTTGAGTATCTGGAAAGCCTGTTGACAGTTATCATCCCATTTGAATTTGATGTTTTTATGTAGCAAGTGCTGAAAGGGATTACATTTATCTGCAAGTTGTGCTATGAATCTTTGTATGGACTGGAGTCTCCCTTGTAAAGATCGAAACTGACTGATGTTTTTTGGTGGTTGCATCTCTAGGATGGCCTTGACTTTTGTTGGATCAGCTTCGATTCCTCTTTTTGATACAATGAATCCTAGGAGCTTCCTGGAGGTTACTCCAAAGACACATTTCTTGGGGTTTAATCTTACTTTGTATTTTTCCAATCGATCAAAGACGACTGAAAGTATGTCTAAATGTGTATCTCTGTCTACTGATTTTCCCAAGAGGTCGTCAACATAATCTTTCACAGTAACGTGCATGAGATCATGAAAGATAGTAGTCATGGCTCTTTGATATGTAACGTCTGCATTTTTTAGCCCAAAGGGCATGACATTCCAGCAGAAGGTTCCCCTAGGACAAGTGAATGTTGTTTTGTGCAGGTCTTTGGATGCAATTTTTATTTGATTGTAACCAAAGAATCCATCCATCGAGGATAACATCGCATGACCTGTTGTGAGATCGACAATCAGGTCAATATTTGGTAACGGAAAATCATCCTTCGGACAAGCTTTGTTGATGTCTCTGAAATTTGTACATATTCTGATGCTACGGTCTGGTTTACTGACAAGCACTAAGTTGGAGATCCATTCAGGATAATCAATTGGGTGTATGAATCTGACATCCAATAATTTCTCAAGTTATGCTTTAACTAGTAATGCCACTTGTGGATGCATCTTTCTTAATTTCTGTTTCACTGGTTTTGCCCCCGGTTTAACTGTCAAATGGTGCATTACCAAATCCGGATCCAATCCAGGCATATCAGCGTATGACCATGCAAAGTTGATTTGTCGTTCCATGAAGAAACTTATGAATTTTGACCTTTCTGACTCTGTCAAAGATTGAGCCAAGAATATGTTGTATGGAACTTCTTCTGTACCAATGTTTGTTTTGATAGTCTCTACCAACATGGATGACTTTTCCTCATATGATGCTGGGAGAATGTCGAGCCTTCCATCTTCAGGTGCCTTAGAGAGGTTTTCACCCTCAGATACATCTTTTCTTTTTACTTTTTTGGGGTCAGACAGCGCCACAGTGTGGTTTTCATCATAAGACCCTTGGTTTGTTTTTATTTTTATATTTTTGCGACTAGAAGGCCCAGCACCCTCACCGAAATATGCCACGCTATTGAGT
Source organism: Cryptomeria japonica (assembly GCF_030272615.1). NCBI lineage: Eukaryota > Viridiplantae > Streptophyta > Pinopsida > Cupressales > Cupressaceae > Cryptomeria > Cryptomeria japonica. The sequence goes on from NC_081407.1 coordinate 13,308,661, forward strand.
TCTATAGTGTATCCTGCTTTATGGTCCCCAGGGGAAAGATCATCTCGTATGCCAAGATAGTCAATAAAAGCTTCATCATTTTGAAATGTGTCAAACTGTGCAGGTCCTTCATGATCTCAGTCAATAAGTTAGTGGTGGACAAGGGGAAGGCCTTTGATGTCTTCGAAGTTAGCAGGGCTAAGAGTGAAGATGCAGTTATATTCCGGTATGTCGAGGTAGTTATCGAGGTTATCGTTGGCACTCTCCTCATCAGTCTTGATCATGAACGAATCCAAATTATCATCACTAGTAGCACATTCTGGGACAGGTGTTCTCATTCTATGTGATTTCAACCTAGGACCTAGAGACAAGGACCGTGCGGAATCCTCAAGGGTTGTTTCTTGACCAACTTTGAATTTTTCATAAAATTCCTTTTCTTCTATTGATTCACTTGGTTCTCTAAATGTCTCGATGAGCTCATAGTCACTAGAGGATTTGTCTGAACCCCATTCCCATTCATTGGAGTCTGTGGAATAGTGATTTTCTTGTTGAATTTTGGTAGCTTTGATTTGTAATGCTTCTTCCATCTTTTGAGTGTGGACCTTGGAAGTCACGAAACCAAGTCCTTTCGAGCGTTCCTTTTTGAATGTCAATTAAGGTTGTAAAGGTTCAATGATGCCTTCCTTTCTTAACCCAAGAGGGCTTTTGCCATCATACCCAAATTTTTGTAGAATCTTGAACCCTTTGCCATACTTCTCACATGGTATACTGATGTGATCTTGTGTATCATTTTCAAGGTCTTTGTAAAGCATTTTGTATAAGTCTTCCTCTCCCAGTTCACCCCATCTTTGAAAGATAGTAGGGTCCCATTTGAGTGTAATGATAGATACCTTCTTATTAGGATGTGGTCTTCCATATTCTTTTGGTGAACTCATGACTTGTTGTAAGTACATGGTCTGATTCAAAGTATATTCACCCATGCCTTTGTCCTGGAATTTGCCCTTAAGTTCACCTTTTTTTGATGTCGAAGGTTTTAATGACTCAGGATCAATGTATGCAGAAGAAGGAACAGCTTCGCGATTACTAGGAATGATGGTCTCAGTTTTTGGTCTCAAGTTATTGCAATATATGAATGGATTAGGATCTCCATTAACTGTTATTTCAACTCCATTGTGAGAAAACTTGATGCATTGGTGATATGTAGATGGGACCGCCCTCATTTCATGAATCCAAGGATGTCCTAGTAATATGTTGTATGTGAGATCAAGATCAAGTACTTGACAAACCACATCCTTTGTAACTAGCCCAACTCTGAGAGGTAAGGTGACTGTGCCCTTGGATGAACGCTCTTCATCATCATATGCTTTGATGGTAATTTTGTTTGTAGAATTCACAGCTTTGTTGGAATATCCAAATTGTTTAATAATGCTCAATGTACAAATGTTTAGAATTGCTCCTCCATCTATCAGGGCTCGTTTGATTCTATGTTTGTGTATGAAAGCTTCAATGTGTAATGGTGCATTATGCGGCTGACTTACGGAGGTGTCATCGGCTTCTGTGAATGTAAGGGAGTGTGGAATAGAAAGGTATCCCACCATGGCTTGAAACTGGTCCACGTTCAGATCAGTAGGAACAACAGTTTCTCTCAAGATTTTGTCAAGAATGGATTTATGTGCGGGGGATATGCGTAGGATCTCAAGAATGGAGATGAGCGCGGGTGTCTTCCCTAACTGTTCTACAAGGTCATACTCAGGTTTGGTGGATGAGGAAGCAATGTTCTTGGCTGGAGCACCTTGCAAAGTGAATTTACCTCGACAGGTTGTAACATGACATTCAGAGATAGGTTCAGAAGAAGATCCAATGCCTTTTAGGACAATCTTGGGTCTTTGGGTAGAATTCTCAGGTGTTTTGTCCTTTATGATAATGGTAGAGACATAATTGTCCATCGAGATGTGATTGATAGTTGAATCATAGTTATAGGATGCTCTGGTATAGTTGATCTGATCATCTGTGGTTGCAGCTTTTCCCTTGTCATACTTTGGGAATGGTTCTTTAAACATTTCATGTTCTTGATTGGCTGAGTGTCCTTCAATCTCAATGTCACCTCTATCAATGAGATCTTGTATGATGTTCTTCAGTCGGTAACAATTTCCTACTTTATGACCCTTGCTTTTATGGAATTCACAATATTCATCATCATTCCACCAATATGGTTTGACCTTTGGTTCATATGGAAGAAAATCTGGAATTGTGATTACTTTGTTTGCCACTAGCTTCTTGAAAACTGACTCAAATGGTTCTCCCAATGGAGTGTACTTCCTTCGTGATTTGGAAGTTGTTTGAGTATTCACCTGATTGTTTGTAGAGCTTGATCTGGAAAAAATGATTTTGGGTCGTACTGAATTGGCGTCAACAACACCATCATTGACTATGTTTTTGTTTTTATTCCAAAATCTTGGCTTATCTTTTCCTTTAAAGTCATCTTTGTTTTCCTTGAATATCTTAATGACTCCTTGTTCGATTAGGACCTTTTCTGTCGCTAAACCTTTTTCAATGACGTCTTTGAAGGTAGACAAACAAGCTTTCCTTAGATCATAGCCAATGTCTTTGTTAACATTTTGGGTGAACATCTCTACCATTTGTTTTTATGGAATTTCGCAAGAGCATTTGCTGGCTAGATTTCTCCATCTTTGTAAAAATGATGCAAAAGACTCTCCCTTTTTTTGCTTGGTGTTGCACAAAGTAGTGACTGATATGTCTGTCTCTATGTTGTAGGAGAAATGTTGAATAAATGCCTCTGCTAAGTCACCCCATGACTTAATACTAGGTGGAAGTTGGGAGAACCATTCCATAGCTTGATCGCCTAAGCTCTGTGGGAATAATCTCATCAAATATGTCTCTTCTGCTGCTACCTCAATGCAAGTTGTGAAAAATTGTCTTATGTGTGCCTTAGGATCTCCTTTTCCTCTATACTTATCAGGCGTCACAAAGTGTGTAGGAAATGGAGGCATTGGAATGTTTTTGTCAAATGGATAAGGACATATGTCTCTCATTGTGTATGTTGGCTTCGGTGTATTTATGTCCTCCATTTTCTTTTGTAAGTCCTTGATTTGTTGTTCCAAATTACTCTTAGGTGGAGATCGAATTCTCGGACCATACCCCATGCTTGAGGCACCAATTGGAGGAGGAGCATGTTACATATATGGATGATATTGATCATACACACACACACGTTCATATGGAGAAGGTCTATAATGATGTTGTGTATATGGACCACTTGGTATAGATTCATGTTGAGGAAGGAAATATCTGCTTTGTCCATGTATACCATACTCTATAGGAATGTCATGAGTTTGTTCTAGTGTGTTGTCCCCAAATTTGACACGGGGTTTCCTTATGTCCAAATTTTGAGCATGCCTTTGAATATCCAATTGCTTTGGTGGTTGATCCTTAGCATTGGTATGTGATTGAGCATATTTTTCTGCATAAGACCTCGATAATGGTCTGCGAAGGTGAGTATCATATGCTTGACCATGTGTGTATGGGACCCCTGGTTTTTTAAACAAAGATGATGGTGATTCAGACACCATATGTGGTCCTATATTGCCTCCACTATTAGGCCTCCTTTGATGCATGTTGGAGTGAGTTTGTTACAAAGGTCGATTTTCCATTATTTGAGACATGTCAAAATCATGAGGGATCCTAGTTCCACTTTGTGCCATCACTTGTAGAAAATATTGTCTATCTCTCATCATTATTTCCTCAACCAATCGATTGAAATGAGGATTCATAATGGTGTCTTCCACTTCTGCTGAATGTATGGAAATGTTGTCCATATTGTCATTGTGTGTATCATTGTTGTTTGTAGTGTTCATGTGTTCAACATTCGGAATGTTTCTATAGGAATCCATGTCAAGTAATGTAGTATGATCAGAATTGAAAAAGATATCATTGTCATACTCATAGGAACTCATGTTTGCGGACTCTTGAGCCTCTTTAGCTTCTCTCCTAGATTTTTGGGAACGGGTTTCAACCATGAACTAGGTATTGACTAAGATGTGTGAGACTAGATGAAAAATGGAAAGAGTATGGAAGACCAAGAGTTGGATGGAATGTAAATGAATTTGAGGTGTACTTGCAATGTCCAAAGTGTAAGACCAAGTATGTATGTGGTAGAGTAGGTGTGGCTTCCAAAGAGATGATAGTTTCTCTTGATGAGGTAAGTTGACCTTGACTCTAAGTAAGACCAAATGAGTCCCAAAGGTGATAGACCTTGATGAGGGACCACTTAGCAAAATGTTGTTGTATGTAGTGTGTTGACAAAGCAAGATGAGGACAAGCAAGTGACCTTTTGACTCAAATTTAGACAAATGTGAATGTAATGTAAGGTGTAAAGCAATTATGGACTGTGTGAGACCCAAAGACAAGTTGAATGCTAGATGAAACCCTGGAGAAATAACCTAGGAAGCTCAAGAATTCTGAAACTGACTGTGTTTGTTTGCTGGACTGTAAAAGTTTTTCAATACTGAACATAGACGTGCCTGTATACTGCACAGACGCGATTTCCTGACACAGACATGGTTCTGTTTAACACAGACATGTTTCTGAGATTTTGTCAATGCAATGTTGATTCTGAAAACACAAACGCGTTTCTACCCTTCACAGACGCGGTTATACGACACAGACGCTATTATGTCAGACACAAATGTGTTTTTGCAAAATTTGTGCAATTTTTTCCAATTTGTGAAGTTGCTTTGTTGTGATCAAATCTGACTGTTTGATTGTTTTTTCGTGACAACAGGACACCGTGTTGATGAGGATTCAATGTTTGCAAGTGTCTAGACTCGAAAATATGACTCAAAGAAAGTGTGTTGTTCGATATAAAATTGTTTTGCATACACTTGAAGACACAAAAGACACAATGTTTTGTTGTTTGGTCTTGAATGTTTGAATGTTTAAAATAAGTCAAGCACAATTCTTATGGCTGGCCAAGACAATAGTTGTTGATCCCACATAAGGTTTTACCCCCGAGGCTACGCTATTCAGAGCGGATACTTAGATGTTTGACCCCACTGGCTCCACCCTCGGCACTCACTTCTCAGGACAGCCAAGCATCAGTCCCCACAAAAACTCCTTGTGGCGAACTTTGTATCTCTACTAAGAACCGTATGTGTGTGGGTCGCTACCAGAGGTCTGACCTCCTACCCCAACAACTAGAAGGATTTGGGCTTCTAAAACAAAAAGGTGCTAGTAAGGGCATCCGCTCATGTGGCCATACATGTGGCACTTTCAACTTTGTAAATACAAAATGCTCTCAGCTGGTAGGGGTTACGCCCTACAACTGATCAAATAAATTTGATCAAACGGGTTTATGGGGAGACATAGTGTCGGTATGAACTAATCAACACACATTATTCATAGTTTTCACCATGAATACAGTTGTTTATAGTGGTTTGGAAGAAGATGGTTTTTCTTTTGCTACCACTTGGGTCGTTCTCTCCTCACTAGTAGTCCTAATGACCACATGAGGAGACAGACCCTCTAAAGATTAAACAAAAAGAGCCTATTGCTCAAGACACAAAAGATAATGATTCAATTTTAATGCACCAATTGAAGTGTTTGCTAGTCTATGAAAACAAGGCACACAATAAAAATCCAAAACCCTTGCCAAGGTCCTACAACAAAGAGCTGTTAGTAATTTGGATGGTTTCAAATGATCACCCCTTCCTGCAAACACACAAGTTAGGTAAATTTTAGATCCAAAAGACTTTGTGAAATGGGGGTCTTCGACAACCGATTTTGCTTTCAAGACAAGCTGCACCAATTTCGTTAGCTAGATTTGAATATATTAGCTCAAAATAAACCAGATCTGAAAAACCGAATGACTAAAAACTTGAATCAATGAAAATCCAAAATGCAAAATAAGTGTACATAGACGCGGTTACCATAAACACAAACGTGACTTTTGGAAAATAATGAACTTTGAATCTGTTTTGACATGGAGGACACCTGGAAGTTGCCAAGACAATCGGAGTCCCGAGGACATTTGGAGCCCCAAGGCATCCCCAAATGAGGGGGTTGTCCTGGAAACATCCCTGGGGCATGGATAGTGAGGGTGAGGGGACATCCCCTTCAAGTCCTTGAATCCCTGGGACATCCTTGTTTTGAAGAAGGTGGGCTCACATCCCCATGGAACACTATACCATTGTCATCTTATAAATATTGAAAGACCACAACTCAATTTTTTAAGAATTATAGATTCACATTTGTAGGTACGGATCGTTTGCCAACAATGCAAATCAGTGGCTTACCATGGTACCCATTTTCTTTGTTCTTTATTGACAACTATACTAGTCATACTCTATGATAACATTTATAATTGGTAAGACATCCAACTATTAAGAGAATTAGATTAGGACATTATTTTATCATTCTTTCTTCTAAGAGGAATAGTGATTAAGACTCAAACAAGTTCAATGTCTTGTAGCACTCACTGAAAATACAACGTAAAACAGAAGGAAAACAAAAACCCGCTTATCTTTACTGGTAAGAGATATATGCTGCAATAAAAATGTCATAAAATGTTGTATAATATTCAACCCTACAATGAAATGAATATACAAATTTCTTTATGCCATTTCAAATAACTCATACTAGTTAATTACAGGTGCCTTAAATTGAGGATGGGAAGCTGACAATGAAGTAAAAGATTTTAAACTCTGGTCCAATACAAATCAATTCAAAATTTTAATATATTTGTCTCCGTTACAAAGGGCAAGCGCAAGCAGCATTTACATATCAGCGTTAAGAATCTTGAATATCAGTCTCATCAAATATCTCTTCCTGCATGCACATAAATTTGAGGAGTCATACTAATGACGAGTATTACCAATACAGAAAAACAGATTTTGCTTAAAATACCATTAACCTTATGGAATGCAATAATTGATGTTAAAGGAAAAATGTAAAGGATGAAGATATGCTTAGACAAGAACCTGCAAGAGCTCTTCAATAACATCTTCCATTGTGATTATACCTACAATCTCTTCATCCTCTGCAAGCTTTGGAAGTGAGTCATCAGCAATCTCAAGAATATCTCCAGATAAAACACGAGACCATCGTTTTGTTTTTGGTGCTTCTCTATTTAAATCACTCGCATGAGTAGCTGGAAAGCTTTTCAGCTTATTAAGTGACCTCCTATTTGAAAAAGACTTCTCCCGGACAGCTTGTGATGGACTTTTGTCAACAATGACACTCACATCTTTTCCTGGTGATGGTACAGAAGACAGACGGAGCATCTCAAATAATATTTAGCATTTATACAAATAAAATATCAGATGTTCACGACAAAATTAAGAGAAAGGCTTCATGTTACCTCTAAAACTTAAAGCTTTGATACTCATCAATTACTGAGAGTAATCAATGTCTAGTAAAATCATTTTTGAAAGTCTTAATACACAAAACACACCATTATCATGCTCGTGGATAGTCTTGCTCATTTTCTGTTCTTGCTTCTTTCCTCCAGTATACCTTACAACGACAGCCATATGGCTGTGGCCTTTTTGAAACTCATTCAAAATATCATACAGAGGCATGTTCACTGGTACCCTGAAGCTCAAAACACAACTACGAGTGTTATTCCTGCCAATAATCTATAAAGATAAAGGACTAATTCAAGCTTTCGTTGGAAATGAAGAATTTAAAATGCAAGGGTACAAACAAAATGAAAATTATATTAATGCCCACAAATAACCAAAATGTCAGATGAACCTAAGTAGCCCAGAAAAGACATATTAGAGAAAATAGTGGAAGAATTACACAGCTCAAAACCAACGATGCAGATCCATTGCACTCGTGCCCATTAAATAGGCTTACAACATGTAAACAATTAGCAGTCTGTAAAGCAACTCATGAAAGAAGACGAATAAAGAAACTAAATATCCTAATCTGTGTAAGCTATGATCCAATGTGAATATAATGCATGTCTTATTATAATATATCTAACAAGATACAAGAATATGACGGTTTGTTAAGCACAAACAGAAGTAGCTTAAACAAGAACTGAAATAGCAACAACCTCCGAAATTTAATAATAAATAAAAGCTATACGAAGACAGCAGACATTATATACAATAAGTTCGATCTCTAGTAATTTTGAAAATCCAAAGAAAAGTCAGTAGAACCTAATCTGAATTGGATCATGAAGAAATGCTCCAAATCACTATTCTCAACAAGACCAAACTTTTAAATAGTAAAACATTTCCAAATGATCAATTCCCTTTAAGATTCAATTGAAAATAGACGAAGACAGTGGAAGTAGTCCACAGAGGCAAAGTCATGTCTGAGGTGATTCGAAAACCTTTGATCTATGTTCCACAGCATTTCAACAATGGGGAGTGTTCTGGGAATGGCTGTCCAGGGGAGCATTTTTCAGGGATGGTAGAATATATATATATGAATTTTTTTTTTTTAAATATAGAGGTAATGACTGTCCTTTTGCATGCTAGTCATTTCTGCTTTTAACCGTTCACTGATATTTCAACTTGGTAACTAGGGTAACACTCATCATCATATTGTTCCAAAATTCAACTCTGGTTCTATTTTATAACTTATAACCGTCTTCCCATTAAACTCTAATATACATTTTTTAGCTTTACCGGATGCTTATAATGGGTTCAGAATTGTTCTAGATTGACCTCCCATTTGTAGGTTGCTGGTTCTATATGTGAAAGATTTAAGAAACAGTTTAGATGAAAATCTCTTAGCTGCAAGCAAACATTTATTAGATAAAACTACTTCTGCAAAGACCTGAAAATGATTTTTTTGGGGGTTAATTTGTATTTATTAAAAACGAACCTTTCAAATATGCCTGTAAATTTCGAAATCCTAGATTTAAGAAAAAAAAATTGGTGGTTGAGAGTACTATCATCTATTGATACAAAAGGCTCTGAAAAACATATTTAACAAGAAAAACAGGAACAAAGAATAAGTTTCAGAATTCAGATGCAAGAACTATTATCATTGTATTCTACTTTCAGGATGTTCTATTAATTTTCATTTCCTCTACACTAAAGTTATGATTTGCTCTAATGTGCTTATGCAGATTCAAGTGCTGAATAGTAAAGTTGCACTTGAGGTGGCCCATTTGCAAGAGCTTTTAAACCACTAGGACAATGCTCCCTGCACTGTTGCTAGAGTTCCACCTCCCCACACTTACCTTCAAAGTTGCAACCATTCAGCTAGAAGAGATCGTGTTTCCCAGTCCTGTGGCTCTCAACCCTTGAGAAACAAATTTTCTTCCTTTGTGCTTGTTGTTCCACTGAATCTAGGGGGTGAAGTCAGTTCACTAATACTATATATATATATATATATATATATATATATATATATATATATATACTGACCACAGATTTGGGTTCTTTTGTGTTTTTTTTTCAGTAAGTGATGTTGTGAATTTTATGTCATCCCTCATGATAAGTGATGACATTCCATGAATACATCTCACTATGTGTCTCATTACACAACATTCTTCTACTCTCTTCTCCTTAAAGTAACTTGCACTCTAAGAGTCATGCAAATTATTTTAAGGGGGGCCTATCACAACGCACAATCACATTTCTTTTAAAATATTTCAAAATATTTTAATCGTTTAGCAATCTGGCATCATTTAAAACCACCTAGCATGGGGCAGCTTGCTAGACTATGGGTTTTTACATCAATGGGTTTTTACATCATTTTCCATGGTTGTTCTGGAATGCAGCTTGGAGCAATCATGGTCTAATCAAAATCGTTGTATGGTCTCTAGCATAACACAACTTGCTAGCCACACATATCACAATCACATTTTTAATTTATTTGCTTTATGTTGTTTTTGCCTAGCATGTTTGTCTGCAGCCAACATGATTGTGGTGAAATTTGCAGCTGAACACATCGGTTTTATTAAGTGTTGATGTGTTTTTTATGAACATGCGAACAGATAATAAAATACCGAAAAGTATCTTATCCTCTCTTGAATAAAATCTCTCAAATGCTGAAGATTAGCTTAAGGATCACTTAAGAAGACTCCAAGGTTCATGAATGTAGGGTCACTACATGTGGATAAGAACAGTTGGTTGATGTGATTGTTGGTATCACAAGGGGACTTATGTTGGATTGTCAAATGCTTGAATCGCTGGAACTTAGATCATCCGATGTTGCAATCTGGTGATGTTTGTTGTCCTAAACTAACTTGGATTGAAAAAAAGGGCAAAAAGAAAGGGTTGAGAGGGTCTATTCTAAGGCCTGGAATGTAAGAAGATGGATGAATGATTAGCTGGAATCCTACTAGTCAAGGTCTCACCATCAACATAAACAATTTGACACAAGCTCAATGCAATCTTCTAAGGACATTTCAAAGATTTTCAAATCATTACCATCAAACATTGCTCACCATTCAAGTTAACGCATAAACAATGGACGCATAACAATTTGAAGCTAAGCTCATATCATTCCAGTTGACCACGCAAGGCACACTTACAATCAATAAGAAGCTAGTGGTATGGACAAAACGGATTCCACACGAATACATTCAACAAATTCCTCCATTCAATCTAATTTATTTATCATCTAACATGAAGATCCAACAAGAAACCATGCACATTGTAAAGAAACAACACACTTCACCATAACTTCAATGAAAATGGAGTTCATTTACAACTTAGGCAACAATTTCTGCCTTCTCCTCCTATTCTACACTAATTGCTATTCTATTCTCTATTCTATTCTCTTCCTGCTACTAACTATTCGCTATTAGCTAACTATTAACTATTAACCCTTCACAAATGAAGAGCTTGAGCTTTATATAGGGAGCTCATTTACAATGAACGACCAAGATTAAATTTCTATCTGTAAAGTTATTTCAATTTCAATTAAAGAACAAGTTATGAACTATGTATGCTATATATGGATATGAGGAATTATGTCAATGTCTAATAATTTTGATTTTTATCTGCAGGTCTGAAGGAGAGAGATCATTTAATATTTTCTATGTCTTCTCCAAATGAATTCAATTGGCATATATATCATTTAGGCAACCGGTCAATTGGTGTATTGACCGGTCATGCCTTTTAGGCATGACCGATCAATGCACCCATTGATCGGTGCCTTTACATTTATACCATTAACACAATGCTGATTATCGGTTCAAAAAACCCCCGATAGCATATTGTAATATCATAATATAATGACTGATCTATTTAATGAATCGTTTCAGATAAACATCGATGATTCAAAGTGCACGATGAATATAATCCAACCGGTGCATTTGTTAACCAATGTTTAATGCCAAATGAAGCGGCGTATTCATTAAACCCGATAACAAATATGCTCGATATAATTAAGCCCGATAACAGATGTGAATCGGTGCCAATGTTTATGCATCCGATAGCAAGTATGTATCGGCTAATTTAACCCGATAACTTAATGATAAGCAATGTTTGTACAATCCGATAATCATATGTAATATAAATCAGACATGACGCATGTAGATGAATAACAAAACAGGAAGGTTAGGAAGATCTTATCTTGCATAAGCTACCATGCATTAACACTCCCTCTTAGCTTTGGAAGATAGATAAGGCAACCTGCATCACATTTCCTTTTCATAACTAAGATAATGTCAGTCAGCAAAAATCATTTATACATGAGAAGTACCATCAAGACATATGATACAAAATAGAAGAACATCACTTGAGCATGTGACATAAAGTATTATTTTAACATGTGATAAAAGTAAGAGAATCATCACCTGATCATGTGAGAAATCACCAAAACATGTGATCTGTAAGATTCATCAAGATATCACCTAACACATGATATCAGTATTGCCTAACACGCAATACTTAAGGATAAGTCTATGAGAAAAGTTAGTTTCTCATCATATCCAAGTTGTGATAAGTGCAATAACATTTATAAATGTTTATCACAACATAGTCATGGCACATCCATGACTTACCAGAGATCCAACATGATCAATGGTTGAGATATCACCTACACGTGATATCAGTGTTGCCTAACATGCAACACAAGGATAACCATATGAGAAGTGCTAAGTTCTCATCATATCCAATTTGTGATAATGCAATAACATTTGTACAAATGTTGTATCACAACATAGTCATGGTACATCCATGACTTACCAGTGATCCAACATGATTACTGGTTTGACTATCATAAGATCGTCACCTTATGATGTCTACATACAAGTGTTTAGTATCTGAGAGATCGTCACCTCTTAGATATGAACACAGGTGGCAAGAAGCCAAGAGATAGTCCAAACATGACAAAGAAGTTTACACCTTAAACATCTTAAATATATGTAAGTATAGATTACAAAGCAGATTATCTTTCTATCATACCTAAACCCTTTCTGAAGTGATCAACCTTCACTCTGGAAAGTGGTTTGGTCAGAATATCTGCAGTCTGATCTCCTATACACACATATTCTAACTTTATCACATTCCTGTCAACCATATCTCGTACATAGTGATATGGAATCTCAATATGTTTGGACCTGTCATGAAATACTGGATTTACAGAAAGTTTTATATAGCTTTGATTATCACACTGAATGACTGTAGGTTTCATAGGTTCTCCAAATAATCCCACGAGCAATTTCCTTAGCCATACTGCTTCTCGGGCAGCCATTGAAGCTGCAATATATTCAGCCTCTGTGGAACTCTGAGCTACTGAAGATTGTTTTCTGCTGATCCAGGATATCATGGCTGACCCTAAATTGAAACAGCACCCTGAAGTGCTCTTTCTGTCAATCACACTGCCAGCCCAATCTGAATCTGTAAATCCATGTAGATCTATGTCAACCTTTTCATATTTGAAACCAAGCTTTAGGGTACCTTGTAGATATCTCATTATATGCTTTACTGCAACTAGGTGTATCTCCTTAGGTTCACACATGAACTGACTTAAGGCATTAACAGCATAGCAGATATCTGGCCTTGTATTTACTAGATACATCAGGGACCCAATCATCTGCCTGTATTGAGTGGGGTCAGTAGGTCTTGATTCTGCTACTGCTTCTTTAAGTTTATGGAAGTTGGTTTCCATAGGAGAGGTCATGGGTCTGCAGTTTAGCATTCCAAATCTTGTCAATATGTCCAAGGTGTACTTCCCTTGGTTCAGTACAATATTACCAGAATTCTGCCATACTTCCAATCCTAGGAAGTAATGAAGAAGCCCCAAGTCTATCCTAGGAAGTAATGAAGAAGCCCCAAGTCTTTCATATCAAATTCTGTGAATAGATCTTTCTTGCATTGATCTATTAGGTGATCATCTCCTGTAATTAATAAGTCATCAACATATAAAATTAATATTAACATATCACCTTTATTTCTTTTGAGGTAGAGATTAGGATCTGCATCATTCTTAGAGAAACCCAGCTTTGAGAGATAGGTGTCAATTCTTTCATACCAAACTCTGGGAGCCTATTTGAGCCCATAAAGAGCTTTCTTGAGTCTACACACATGAGACTTTGCATCATGAATTCAAACCCTTCAGGTTGCTCTAAGTAGACTTCTTCCACGATCTCACCATTTAGGAATGCTGTCTTAACATCCATCTGATGTACCTTCCACCCCTTTGCTGCTGCAATGGCTAGGACAGCTCTTACTGATGTGTACCTGGCAACAAGTGCAAATGTTTCTTCGTAATCTATTCCTTCCTTCTGTGAGAACCCTCTAGCTACAAATCTGGCCTTGTGTTTTTCAATACTGCCATCTGTAGCATGCTTGATTTTAAACAACCATTTAGAAGACACGACAGACTTCTTGGTTGGCCTAGGAACAATCTTCCAAACATCATTCTTCATAATGGACTGATATTCTTCAGTCATGGCATCTATCCATACTTGATGTTTGAGTGCATCTGAAACATTGTTAGGTTCAGCTTTAGAGAGATCATTCATAAGTGCAACATAGTTGATGAATTTATTAGGCCTCTTGCTTTCCCTGAAGGAGCAGCGAACTTCTGAGCTTCTGCTATAGTTTTGGTGGCCCATAGTGGTCTTTTCTTGCGATTATCTATAGGTGGGTCTTGTGTTTCACTTATAGTTTCCTCAAGATACTCCCTCTGAAGCTCAGGAGTAGGTTCTTCTTCTAGGTTAGGAGTAGGATTATGAATTTCAGGTTCTATTGTATTTTGGGCCCTTTTGAAGGCTAAGTCTTCTTCGAAGATTACATCCCTACTGAGTTCAATATTTCTCTGCCCTTGTACATAGATTCTGTAGGCTTTAGAAGTTTCACTGTATCCTACAAGTATTCCCCTTTTTCCAGAGGGTTCTAGTTTTAGTCTTTTCTCTTTAGGTACATGAATATAGACCGGACACCCAAATATCCTAAGATGGCTGATATCTGGTTTTGTCTTGGTAAAGACTTCCTCAGGAGTTTTATCTTCAAGGTGTGAATGAGGACATCTATTTTGTATGTACATAGCAGTGTTAGTTGCTTCTGCCCAAAGGTTCAAGTTTAGATTTTGATCTAGTATCATGGCTTTGGCAACTTCTACTATGGTCCTATTTTTCCTTTCAGCTACTCCATTTTGTTGTGGATTATAAGGTATTGTCAACTCCCTCTTAATCCCAGAATTTCTACAAAAGTCTTTAAATAGTTCTGATGTGTATTCCCCCCCATTGTCAGTTCTTAAGGTTTTAATTTTGTTTTCAGAGAGATTTTCTGTTAATGTTTTAAACTCTTTGAACCTACTTAGGATCTCTTCTGATTCTTTACATGTCAGAAAGTAGATCCACGTCTTCCTAGAGTAGTCATCAACAAAAATTACATAGTACAAAAATCCCCCTAGCGAGGGTATGGACATAGGTCCACATACATCAGAATGAATTAACTCCAAAACTTTGCTAGTTTTCCTAGTACTATTCTGAAATGCATTTTTGGTATTTTTACCTAAGGCACACCCTTTGCATGCCTCTGAATGATATTGCTTCAACTTAGGTAGACCTGTGACAAGGTTTCCCATGGTTGACAAAGCTCTATAATTCAGATGGCCTAATCTCCTGTGCCATACTTCATTTGCATTAGTTGCTTCATGGATCAATGCTAGATTGGGCTCTGTACATAGCTCATACAAATAGCCTTGTCTTCGACCAATGACCTTAGCGTCTTTGATGGAGGATCTCTTTGGCCAAGCCAACACCTTGTTTTCCATGAAGGTCACTCTGTATCCTTGATCTTCTAGTGCTGATATGGAGATTAGATTTCTTTTGATGCCTGGAACATATAGTACTTCTTCAAGTCGTAGTGACATGCCTGACTTCAGTTTGATGGTGCAGGTTCCAATTCCTCTGACTAGATGTGAAGAATCGTCTCCGATGGTTACTTCCTCATCATCTTTCTCTATCATGGAGTCTAGTATTTCTCTAAAGCCGGTGATGTGTCTGGATGAACCACTGTCGATCACCCATGAGTTAGATTTGTTTGAAGTATGGCTTGTAAGTGCTAAGTAGAGGACATAGTTCTCGGAGTCATTTTCTTTTCTAGATTTCTTCACTTTTGCAAATGTGGCTTGCTTCCCTTTCTCCGAACAATTTGCAACATAGTGTCCGAATTTGTCACACCTATAACATTGAACATGTGATAGGTCTTTCTTAGAAGTGTTCTTGCCTTGTTTAGCTTTTCTTTTCCTGAATTGCTTCTTTTTGTACTTTTTATTGATGTTTGTATTTAGGACTTGCAAGTCTTCATCTATATTCTTCTGTTTTATTCCTACCTTGTTCAATCGGGATTCTTCTTGTAGACAGTCATCTCTTAGTCTTTCAAACTTAGGATATTTAGACCTTGCACTGATGCCTTGGACGAATGTGCTCCATCCACTAGGCAACCCATCTAAAGAAATGAGTGTTAGTTCTTTGCCTTGGATCTCGTAGTCCAGAGTTGCAAGTTCATCTTTTAGAACTGATATCCGCATGAAGTAGGCGTTGATTGTCTCCCCTTTGTTCATGGTGATATGATTTATTTCTCGTTTTAGTGCTAGAGTACGACTTGCATTTGATATCTCAAATGTCTTTTCAAGTGCCTTGAACATTTTATAAGCCGTCTCCTGCTTTCTAATGATGGGCATTATATTATTTCTTACCCCATCCACTATTATTTTAATAGCCTTATCATTTCCCTTGATCCATGTGGATTTCTCGATTTCATCTTCTGGTTGTGCACTTTCAGTTTGGACATATGGATCAACTTTGTTTTCTCTTAAAATCATTTTGATTCTAAACTTCCAAGCTGAAAAATCTTCGCTACCTCCGAGTCTATCTTCGAATCTAATAGCGTTGGCCATTATGGAAATGTGATGTAGTTTGTAACTTAGTCCTTGAATTTTATCAAAATTGAATAGCCTAAGGTTCGATTACCTTGGCTCTGATACCATGTAAAGTTATTTCAATTTCAATTAAAGAACAAGTTATGAACTATGTATGCTATATATGGATATGAGGAATTATGTCAATGTCTAATAATTCTGATTTTTATCTGCAGGTCTGAAGGAGAGAGATCATTTAATATTTTCTATGTCTTCTCCAAATGAATTCAATTGGCATATATATCATTTAGGCAACCGGTCAATTGGTGTATTGACCGGTCATGCCTTTTAGGCATGACCGATCAATGCACCCATTGATCGGTGCCTTTACATTTATACCATTAACACAATGCTGATTATCGGTTCAAAAAACCCCCGATAGCATATTGTAATATCATAATATAATGACTGATCTATTTAATGAATCGTTTCAGATAAACATCGATGATTCAAAGTGCACGATGAATATAATCCAACCGGTGCATTTGTTACCCAATGTTTAATGCCAAATGAAGCGGTGTATTTATTAAACCCGATAACAAATATGCTCGATATAATTAAGCCCGATAACAGATGTGAATCGGTGCCAATGTTTATGCATCCGATAGCAAGTATGTATCGGCTAATTTAACCCGATAACTTAATGATAAGCAATGTTTGTACAATCCGATAATCATATGTAATATAAATCAGACATGAAGCATGTAGATGAATAACAGAACGGGAAGGTTAGGAAGATCTTATCTTGCATAAGCTACCATGCATTAACACTATCAACGGCTAAGATTTTACAATGAAACCCAAATTAGGGTTTGTTATAACAAACTCTTCTTAGCCAATAAGAAAATTACATTTAGAGAATGTGGACCAATAGATATTGAGGGTAAGTACATGGGAATGTGTGCCTTCATATATGAGGTTGATTCATTGAACTTAGATGCGTTGATGTTGACTTCATCAATTGGTGGAGTAGTGACTAGGATGCCACCTCAATTTTGCACTTTGTAGACTTGATTTGATTCATCATCATGAAGGGATGTTGAGAGATATCTCTTGATACTCAACATTATCTAGTTTGCTTAAAGTGATGATGATGATAAGCAAACTTTGATTCTCTTTTGAAACTATCTACTTCTTTGATCATGTTCGATGTAGATCTTGTGATGACTTTGGTTGATCCTCCTTCGTTTTGACATACTTGATGAATGATGCAACTGGTTGAATGTAGCTCTTCATCGTACTGACTTCGATTCTTGGATTCCCGAAGGGAATTCAAGATTGTAAAACATTCTTCCATCATGTCAAGTATTGATCCACCCATCCATGATAATATATTAGTCAAGTTCACTTCACATCCTCTATCAACAAATTTATCTTAGAATACTCTCTATCAAGGCTAGTGTGTAGTATATACTCTCTAGGGGGTATATGAGGGGCTGACAACATTTGTATGTTTCAACATTTGCTTGAAATAGGGAGACCATGCCATGTGCAATGGGATGGCATGGGAAAAGAGAAAATTGGCAACTAAAGAATCTACCACTTCTCATGATTGCACATTCAACATCCTAACAATTGTCCCTAAACTCTAACTAGTCTCTCTTTCCTCTTGTAGAAACCTCACCACTAGCAACCATGGATGGCATAGGAGATTTTGTACACTCTATTATTCCCTAATTTTTCCCTTCGATTGAATGGGCCCTTCGCATAAGATCGTAAGAGGGTAGAAGGGCATTCAAATGGGGTTATGTGGCTGCCCCACTTCGCACAATGCTCCCACAACTTGATGAATCCCGATCTCTTGTTTGTTGGTGAATCCTAGGTCTTGTTTGTTCCCTACTAACATTTTTATTTTGATTACCTACACTACTGCTCATGTTGTTTGAGAAAATAACAGTGCAAACGGAAAAGAGTAAACAAAATTGAAAAATTTAATGATTGCCTTGGATTTTAAGTTTTAACTCTTTAAAAAGATTTTTGTTTTTTCTGAAAATAAAAAACTGAAACACCTACCTATTGATGTGTTTTTTATGCACATGCAAACACAGAATAAAATACCAAGGTATCTTATCCTCTCTTGAACAAAGTTTCCCCGAATGCTGAAGATTTCGTTTAAAGATCAATCAAGGCAACTCCAAGGTTCTTATATGTAGGTTCTCTACGTGTGGATAAGCTCTGTTGGTGTGATGTGATTATGCTGGAATCACAAGGGGACTTACATTTGACTGCCTGAGCGTTTAATCTGCTGGAACTCAAGTCCTATCTACTGGCTGGAAGATAAAGAAATGGCAAAAGATACAAGGTTTAGAAAGTCTACTCTAAGACCTATAATGCGAGAAGATGGATGAATGACTAGTTGGAGTCCTATTGGGTTGGGTCTCACCATCAGGCTGAACAATTCAACACCAACTCAATGCGATCTTCTAAGGGATGCTTCGAATATGTTCAAATCGTACACCATCGGACACTGATCACCATTCAAGATAATGCATGAACAATAGACGTGTAATGACTCGAGATTAAGCTAATTCTATGCCAGTTGACCATGCAAGGTGCACTTACAATCAGCAAGAGGCTAGTGGTTTGGACTAGGCAGATTCCATGCAAGTGCATTCAATAACTTCCTTCATTCAATCTAATTAACCATCTAAAATGAAGATTCAACAAGAGACCATGCGTATTGCAAAGAAAAAACACATTTCACCATAACTTCAATGAAAATAGAGTTCATTTACAATCAAGGCAACAATTTCTTGCCTTTTCTTCCTAATCTATTATATCTGCTATTCTATATGCTCACTATTCACTATTGACTATTCTCTAACTATTAACCTTTACAAATGAAGAGCCAGAGCTTTATATAGGGAGCTCTTTACAATTCAATGGCTCTGATTGATTTACAATCAATGGCTAGGATTGCAAGATAGAAAACCCTAATTAGGGTTTGTTACAACAAACTCCCTTAGCCAATGAGAAAATTACATTCAATATTTGAGAACCAATAGGAAGCAAGGGTAGGGACATCGAAGTTTGTGCCATCACTGTTGAGTCAGGTACACTAAATCTGGACACGCTGAGGTGGACCTATCTGACTGGAGGAACAGTGACTGGGATGCCACCTTGTCTGGTATTTGCTCTGTGATGACCTTTGGTTGATCCTCCTTTATCCTTGGTGTACTTAGTGAATGATGTATCCCCTTGACTCTCATATGTTCGATGAAGCCCCCTTACGATCAAATCACCCCTTAGTAGCCCACTTCGCCTTGAAATGCTTACAGGATCTTTCTTCTGATATCATGTGGTTTCTCCATATGGCAAAATGAGGTCCTTGAGGATAACCTGGTCTATTACGTGCAACTCTTTGAACACTTGAAATCTCCCAATGCTTTTCTCGAACACTTGAAGTACTCCTCCATACATTTGAAGTGTCTTTGATGGTGATGGGACTGGAATAGGTCGCCCTTGTCCTGGCCTAATCCTCCTCCATCTGCAAAACAAACCAAAAGATGATTAAGTATACATAATATATTCATTCTAACATGATATTTCTGACCTTAAATCATCAACAAGAAAGCATTAGAATGAAATTCGCTCAAGATCCTCTCCAGGGACACGCCCTATAGTGAAATTCGCTCTGGACCCTTTGGAAGGGTCAAGAGCGAAATTTGTTATTTGCACATATCTTGGCCATTTCCTTCAACTTTACTTCTAAGATTGGCTTTTAGGTCCTTAATCTAGCTCATCTACCCTCAAAGTGATGTCAATTTCAAAGTGTTTTGGCCAGAAACTAGGCTATCGTAGGATTTCGCTCTGGACCCTTTGGAAGGGTTAGGAGCTTTTTTTTGCTTTTTAGAATGAAAACTTCCACTTTCTCAACCTTCAGTTGCTTCCAAGGCAGGATAATGTCCTAAATAAGGCTCCAAGGCACCAAATTGGTCCAACTTTGAAGCAAGAAGGAGGATCTTATGAAAATTCGCTCTCGGTCCTTTGAAAGGGTCAGGAGCGATTTTTGCTATTTTGCTCAATTTACCTCACATTTCATCGTTTCTCACCTTTGAACTTAACCTTTCAATCCTCTTCCCATCATGATCACACAACTAGCCTCTTGCCTAGCTTGAAACAAGGTGAAAATAGGGAATTCAAAGGATTTTGCTCTAGACCCTTTGGAAGGGTCAGGAGCGAAATTCATGATTAAGACACAATTCCATCCCTTCCTTGCTCCAAATTGCTTCTCAAGGCAAGAATATAATAATCTACTCTCCACCAATGCCTTAGGAATCCTTATCTTGATCACAAACATGAGAAAATTGGATGTTTTTGAGAATTTCGCTCTGGACTCTTTGGAAGGGTCAGGAGTGAAATTCATACTTTGCTTGTTTTTTTCTCACTTAGCTCCATCCTTCATCCTTTTAGTCATTAAAAACAAATCTTTGGCCTTCGAAATTGCTTGGGAATGAGCTAGCTTGTAGATTGGAGCAAGGTATAGAGCCTCATAAAGAAATTCGCTCTGGACCCTTTGGAAGGTTTGGGAGCGAAATTCTTCCTTTAGGTTGAATTCCTCCTCCTTACTTCGTTTCACCTTAAATCTCACCTTTCGATCTCTCTCTCATTAAGACAACACTTGTTTGACCCTCAAGAAAGGCCTAAAAGGAGAAATTCGCTCTAGGCCTTGGCCAAGGACAAGACCTATAAAGAATTTTGCTCTAGACCCTTTGGAAGGGTCAGGAGCGAAATTTGTGTTTTGGGCTAAATTTTCTCATTTTCCCCTCAACTTTGCCCTTTGAATTGGTTGTTAGATCATTCCTTCATCTTAATCAGGTCCATTCGCCTTCAAGGTGATATCAATTCAATGTCTTTTGAGCTCATTAGGTCTATTCCAAGGATTTCGCGTTGGACCCTTTGGAAGGGTCAGGAGTGAGATTCACATTTTAAACTCAAATTTTGACCTTTTCATCAAATCTCCAGATCTAGACTTGCCCAAGGTGTCCCCAAAGGATAAATAGGTCAACTTCACATCATCTCAATTTCTAGAACTTCATCATTCATCAATTGGATCAATCTCAATCCCCCAAAGATGGTATTCACTCACAAAGCTTCATTGACTTCCCCAAACTCAGACAAGACATAACCTAGCAACAAGAGCAAAACTTGACTTAAGGAAGGCTTTCAAAGAGACCCTAACCTGGACGACCTACTGACCCACCTCAACTCAAGCAGAGCCTATTATCTTAATGATCCCTCTGACAACTCTCCAAATGCAAAGGCTAATAGCCTAGAACCAGGCAAACAAGCAAACTAAACTAACCCTAGAAAGAAAAAAGTAGGGGACCCCATTTGCAATGGGGCGGTGTGTGAATATGTCACAACACTACCTTACTGCTGCTACGCTACTTAAACCTCAAATCTTAAGCTCACAAATAACAAATTAAGTGTTTGTTTTTAATAGATCAAGGCGACCTTATGCTGCCTACTGCTGCAATATATTTTTCCATTGTTTTTTGTTAATGTAAACAAGGGAGCCAGTTTTAGAGTTCTGCCACCCCTCTCTTTAAAAATTTGTAATCCATAGACAACCAGCCACTTATTGAAGTTTCCAGTCAGCTATGAAGGAGAGGGAATGACCTGGGGACATTTCTAATGGATCCCTGAAATGTCTCAGGTATGAAGATGGCCAGAAAAGCCCAAGAGATGCATCTCCATGGAACATAGGTTTTTGTGTTTTACCCTACAAACTTTGCATCTGAAACAAACCTTTTTTTCTTTTTACTTGTAACTTCTGTTGTACATATGAATGAATGAGCTTCCATAGACACATAAAGATTATTTAAAGAAAATTCTAATCCCTCTCTTTCTTTAAATTTTTTTAATCCCTAGACAACCAACCACCTATTGAAGTTTCCAGTCAGCTATGTGTAATGTCTCCTCGTTGAAATAGGATTTATTAATAAATAATAATAAATTAAAATATAAAAATAAAAAATATAAAAATCAATATAATTAAAATTTAGTTAAGTTTAATGAATGGTCAAAAGGCATGAAATGAAAAGTTGTGACTCCCTCAAACATGAGATATAACAAGGAGAGAAGAGAACTTCATTTGGAAAAAAGGGAAAAAAAGGAAGAAAGATGGGAGCAAAGGAATTAAGGAAGCATTAATGGGAAGAAGATAAGCAAGTGACTCTTTCAAAGGGGCAGCAATGATGAAAGCTTGTGACCCTTTCGAAGGGTGGTAATTGTGAAAGGTTGTGACCATTAAGAAGAGGTGTGACTCTCCCTTACATTGGAGGATATAAAGTGGAGAAGTTTTCATTTGAGAAGGTAGGATCCATGGAGTAGAATAAAATATCTGAAGCGTTAAAAGAAGATTTAGGAGCAGACCTAAATCAGAATTATAAGAAAATCTGGAAGAATGATACGAACATTTATGAAAGAGATCAGAACACAAATACAAATCTGCAAACAATAATAAAACAGGCATCAAAGGAAAAGAAGAGGAAACATAAATTAATAATCAGATAATCAAACCTGATGGAATAGAAATCTCTCTCTCTCTCTCTCTCTCTCTCTCTCTCTCACACACACACACACACACACATATATCTGATATCTGAGTAGAGGTAGCAAATCAGATTGCTATAAACAGCAGACCTGTGCATTTAAAGAGGGAAACAACATCGAACTGAATCTGTCCAAATTACTACAGCAGACTGAATATACATAACTTGCAGTAACTCTACAAGTATATTAGGCAAGATTTAGTGTCCTCCCAAAAAGGGACATTACAAGTGGTATCAGAGCATGTTCCTGTCAGCCTAAGGAAAATTAGTTAATGCAATTTAAGTCAACGAGCTTTAGGGGCTATTGAAAGAGGAAGCAAGAAAGCCAATTACATAATATACAGGCAATGTTCGACAGTGAAACAAAAGGAAATCCAAGTAAGAAAACAAGGCACAATGAAGAAGATCTTAAAAGCTTCCAAGCAAGAGAAGAAGCGACAATAAATAAATGGAGCTTTGTGGAGGAGCCAATCTAGTAATTATGGCGCCTTACCTCCTCAAGATTTATGGGACATATTAAGTAAATGTTTGAAGTGTATTGGAGAAAGTTTACGACACATCAATGAGCATACAAGAGCAGAAAGGATTGGGAGCAAAAGGATTGGGGTTAGGCCCACTTTCTGACTCAGAATGGATTGGGAGCAAAAGGATTGGGGTTAGGTCCACTTTCTGGTTCAAACTGGAATAGAAGCAGAAAGATCGAAGTTAGGCCCACTTTCTGGCTCAAGAAGAAATATTGGGGTTAGGCCCACTTTCTGACTTGAAATGGATTAGGAGCAGAAGGATTGGGTTTAGGCCCACTTTCTGACTCAGAATGGATTGGGAGCAAAAGGATTGGGGTTAGCCCCACTTTCTGGTTCAAACTGGAATAGAAGCAAAAAGATCGAGGTTAGGCCCACTTTCTGGCTCAAGAAGAAAGATTGGGGTTAGGCCCACTTTCTGACTTGAAATGGATTAGAAGCAGAAGGATTGGGGTTAGGCCCACTTTTTGGCTCGAGAGGAAAGATTAGGGTTAGGCCCACTTTCTAGCTCAAGAGGAAAGATGGGGTTAGGCCCACTTTTTGGCTCAAGAAAAAAAGGAAGGATCTAACATGTGTATTTGCTTGTATACTCAGTGATTGCATATATTCATGTGTATGCTCCGTGTTTGCATATATTCATGTGTATACTTCGTGTTTTTATGTGTATGCTTCTTGTTTGATTCATACTTGATATGTATTAGATATGTGAATAACTAGAAAGATATAAGTTGCATTTGAGGTCATAGATGTGTGTCATGCTTCTAATCCTCATCTTAATATATGTTAAGATCACCCATGCTTTAACACAGAGATATCCATAATATGGTGCAAGCGTTGAGTCAAACAAATTAAAAGAAGAAATACCAATCTCCAAGGGTTGATTTATTCAATTCTTAGAAACCTACATTGCTTGAGGACAAGCAATTTTGGGAAGGGTGGACTGTAATGTCCCCTTGTTGAAATAGAATTTATTAAATAATAATTATAAATTAAAATATAAAAGAATACAATTAAAATTAATATAATTAAAATTTAGTTAAGTTTAATGAATGGTCAAAAGGCATGAAATGAAAAGTTGTGGTTCCCTCAAACGTGAGATATAAAAGGGAGAGGAGAACTTTATTTGGAAAAAAGGAAAAAAAAGGAAGAAAGAAGGGAGCAAAGGAATTAAGGAAGCATTAATGGGAAGAAGATAAGGAAGTGACTCTTTCAAAGGGGCAGCAATGATGAAAGCTTGTGACCCTTTCGAAGGGTGGTAATTGTGAAAGGTTGTGACCATTAAGAAGAGGCGTGACTCTCCCTCACATTGGAGGATATAAAGAGGAGAAGTTTTCATTTGAGAAGGTAGGATCCATGTAGTAGAACAAAATATCCAAAGCGTTAAAAGAAAATTTAGGACCAAACCTAAATCAGAATTATAAGAAAATCTGAAAGAATGATATGAACATTTAGGAAAGAGATCAGAACACAATACAAATCTGCAAACAATAATAAAGCAGCCATGAAAGGAAAAGAAGAGGAAACATTAAATCAATAATTAGAGAATCAAACCTGATGGAATAGAAAGGATTCTCACACACACGTATATATATCTGAGTATAGGTAGTGTTGATGTGTTTTTATGACAGTGTCGAACATAGAATAAAGTTGCCTAACGGTCACTTCACTCTCTCTTGATAAAAGTACGATTGTATGCTAAGATTGTCGTGAGTTCAAACAATCGATTCCAAGGTTCCTTTCTGCAATGGACGTCACTCAATTGGCTTGATGTGATATGCTGGTAATCCAAGGGGACTTACGCTTGGATCATTCTTTCACTTCTTGCTGTGGTTGAAACTCCATCATCGAATATAGCAATTTTGCGATGCTTCTGCTTCAAATAAACTGAATTGGAATGAACTGAAATTAAAGGGGAAAGGGTTAGAGGATCTAAATCTACTCCGAAGGGCAGTGATATCAATGGATAGTGCTCTAGTGGACAAATTCCAAATAAATCAAGCTATGCTTCTCCAAGATTAACTACAACTCCACAAGAACCAATGCAATCTTCTGAGGATGTTGAAAAAAAATTACGTTGAGAAAGTGCATTTGAATACCCAACACGACGCAATCCAAACGACTATTCACAATCGAACTTAGCCTAAATTTGGGGGTTTAGGCTAACTTTACACTGCATCTTATAATCAACAAGATGCAAAAACTATGAACCATGGAAATTCATCAAACACTATTACATTCTTCATTGAAACCAAAGCACTTTATCTAACTAAGAAAATAAAATTCTACTCTAAGTGAGGAAGGTGAAACCATGCAAGTTTTGAATAAATAACTTGTCGACACCATCAGAGAACAATGTTTCACTATTATTATCTCAAAAACTTATCACAACAATTTCATACAAATCTCCCTGCTTCACAAATGAGGGAGGTCACCCCTTTATATAGGCTTCATGCCAAGTCTACATGCAAACCCTAATTAGGGTTTTCCCCAAAAGATTCCCCACACATGATGCAACAAGGTGGGAATCTACCATAAAAGCCCAGTAACCCATATACAATTAATTTTTAAATGCCCAAAATGGCATCCATTTGTGCATTAAATGCACCAATTTCATCAAATTCGCCCATATGCAATGAATATCCCCTATGCAAAAATCGCCCATGATGCTTTAAATGCTCCACCATCTTTACCCATGACGGCTACATGAAAAGGAATCTCTCATAATTTCATAAATGTGGTGGCTACATGCAAAAGATGCTCCATTGATTCTGCGTGCATTGACCTAACTTGGCAAAAAAATCCTTGGAGAGAAAACTTCAAGAAAGGGAATCTTTGACTTAGGAAGAATTTTCTTGAAGCTTTTTGAGCTTTCCTTGCTCTGGAGGAAATTTTCCACAATTTTCCACCATCTGTTTTTAAGAAATTTTCAAAAAATTAGGGTTTCGAGTCCAAGAGAGAGAAGATTCTTGCAAACCCAAATGTATCAACATTTCAGAATTTGGATGAAATTTGATGCCTAAAAATGGATTTTTCAAAAAAATCCAAGGGGATTTTTTTTTGGTGTTCAATCCATCCTTGACCCTCAATTTCCTCTTCGCCTTGGAAAATTTCTTCTTTTGACTTGGGCATGGAGATGGTGGAATTTCATCATTTTCAAATTTTCCATGCCTTAACCTTTTTAGTGCTTTCTTCTTGACTTGGGCCCTAAATTGACACTGAGGAGGAATTTTTGGTTCTTCGCATCTTCCATGACCACCTCAATCTAGCGCCCTTCTTCCTCCTTGGGCGCCTGTTGTGATCTTTTCACACATCGCCCCATTGCAAACGAGGATCCCCTCTTTCCTTCTTTCCACGTTGGTTAGTTTAAGGTTTTGGCAACATAGTGGGCAATATTGATTTCTCGTGCCCGATGTTTCGGATTTTTTGATCATGCCTAATTGTCGTTTAGGATTTTTTGAAATTATAGGATTAAGCACGTAAAGTTGAGATCTTAAATGATCCTAATTTTGTCTAAGTGTAGACCTTTTGAGCATTAACTTGTTTTTGAACGTCCTCGTCGGTGATTTTTAAGTGCTAAGGTGTTTTAGGACCTTTTGGAGTTGTTTTCTCGCTCCTAAGAAGTTATTCAAATTGATTTTGCACTTTCTCCCAATAGGTTTCTTTTTGTTTCGCTCAAAGTTTGGTGAATTTTCTCAAGTCCAGATGAGTTTTATTGAGTTTTGAAGTTTCCTAGTGGTTTTGAGTGGAAAAATCATCATATTCCGGATGAAAATCCATATTCTAAGGGTCAAAAGGTCAAAATTCCAGACTGGAGGTGCTTTTCCTCTCATATCCCTAACTACCCATGATTTTCCCCACTCAAAATCCAGGTTGAACATGGATTCCCCTTGGAATCCAGACATGCCCTATTTTTCCCCCATTCAAAATCTAGACTAGGGGCAATTTCCACTAGGATGATTAAATTTTGTCTAGGTGTTGGGAATTTTCCTGACTACCTTTGAATTTCCCCTAGGGAGTGTGGATGAAGTTGCAGAAGAACTTAAGTGAGGATTCCTGATGACAAACGATTTTCCACTAGATATTTTCATGACGACTTTTTGTGGATTTTAGTGCGGATAGTGATTCCAAGCTTGGTGCAAATTTCCACCAAGTGCAAATTGAAGATTTTTAAGTCCGGATTGCTCCAGACTGAGGTCGATTTTCCCCCAGAGTGTTTTTTTGGCCAAGTGATAATTTTAGTCGAGATTTTGACTCCCAACTTGAGTCGATTTTCCCTTTAAGGCAATTTTGTGCAATTTATGATGAAATTTTGTCCGAATTTTTATCCAGACATGGGTTGAATTTCCCCAATGGTCATTTTTTTTTTAAATTAATTATTTTTATTTGGATTTTTAATCCAAATAAAGGTCAATTTTCCCCACGGTCCAATTTTGGATAAAATTTTAAAATCTTTTAAGGATGTGACCCAAATTTAATATGTTTTTACAAAGTGTAACGATTATTTAAAAAATAAAAACAATTAATAAATGATTTGCAATGAGCATTTAATAGTTTTCACCTTCTAGAAGCAAATCGATTTTCCCCAAGCAAGTATAAGTACAAATCTTTTATCCCACATTGCTTGTGTGGTGAAAACTCAAGGCAAAAGCAAGTTTAAAAGAGGGAGGCCAGCATTATAATATTATTATATTTGCTAGGTGTGTTGCTGATTTGGGCGAATTTTCTCCAGCTAGCGAATTTGGTTAAGTGTCAAGTTGACACCATTGGAGCTTGAGGTTGATTTCCTCGTTCATTTTTCTCCATTTCCTAGCTGAGCGATTTGTTTTGGCAGCCATTGGAGAGAGTTATTTTCAGATTTTTCAGACTTTGGTGGTAGCGCCATAGCCACTGGAAAGGGGCGATTTTATTTAGAAAATTATTTGCCCCCATTGTTGATGCATTTGTTGCTTGGAAGTTGATTGCCATTGTTGCTTCTTGCTAGAACAACTTCCAGATCTGAGTTTGACGCCATTATTACAGCTTGTGTGACCTCCATTGTTTGCTGGTAACTAATTTTCAGAATTTTTTTTATCTTGCCCAGCCATTGCTAACTTGGACGATTTGCATTTGGAAGAGTTTTGTAGAGTTTTTAGTGCATTTTCAAACCATTACACGCTGGTGCAGGTCTGAAACTCCATTGATAAGGGGGCTATCCTCCTAAATTTGTCATTTTGAGCCACTTGTCAACCTAGGCAATTTTACTTTGGAAGCATTTTTGCTTCATTCCGAGGCCATTTTCTAAGTTTAGCTGTATTCCTAAGGGTGCTGTAAGTCTGAAAACTCCATTTTTCAGACTTGTCTTCAGACTTAACTCTCATTTCCAGCCCTACATACATACTCAGATTTACCCATGTTTGCCTTGAGAAACTAGTTTTCATCATATATTTTGCATAACACGTGATTGCAACATGATTTTAAGGACTAATTTACATAGTTGCAGGTTGTCTTCAGACTTTTGGCAGCCATTGTTGACTTCAGAAGGGTGTCTTCAAACATTTTTCATGTGAAAGTTATCCTTTTCACACCTTTCCGTAGTCATTTCTTGATCTGGTATACTCCTTTGCACTCTATTTTGGGTAAATTTCCTAAGTGTACGGAAGTGTCTTCAAACTTTAAGTCTGAAAATGATTAATTTTATGAGCTTTCATGAGGGTCCTGTACCCTAGTTTTTTGTATTTACGTTCTATTTTCAGAGTTCCTTTTAAATATCGACAAAAATTCTTGATTTCCATTCCCAAATTTGTCTACATTTTAAGAAATCAAAACTTTCCTAATTCTAAAAATAGCTTATTAGGATCGATTTTCCGAAGTTCTAACTTCTAGCTTCATACAGGTACGATGTTGAAGTCCGGAATCAAGGAAAGGACGGAACAAAAGAGGATAGTTGAGATAGGATTCTATCCAGAATTCAAAATGTCATCTAGATGGGAGGAGATTACAGACACGAACATGCATTTCCTGAACATGGGTCAGATGCGACAGCGGATGTTCGGAATTGGAAGTCAAATTCTTTCCCCAACTTATGTGAACATTACGAAGAGTGGTATTTATCAGGTTGTTGGATTCCTGCAGTCCATACACTATAGCGAGCTAATCCTGGAGTGTGTACGATGCTATGATCCTCGCTCCCGAATGATCAAGACTCCTAAGGGTGCCATCATTGCCTACCTTGCTAAGGATGTGATGGCTGAGGTGTTTGGAATTCCAAGTGGAGAAGACATGAAAGATATAACTAAGAATGAATATGAAGAAAGATATAAGAAGAAGATGGATGCATGCAAGACCGTAGTAAACAAGGAGTGGATGATCGATCCTAGGACTCATCATTCCAAGGCTCCCAAGACACTCATGTGCACAGACTTCAACGATGAATATAGTGATTTAATATTCCTGCTTAACCGAGCGATGGGGATGTCGCAGGGTGCAATATACAATGGATGGATGTTCTATTTCATCCAGGATTATCTAAAAGGAATGTTGATTAATTGGTCTAAAATCACAAGTGACAATCTAGATTTTCGGCTAAGGAATGTGGAGCGATCCAGGTCATTCACCATGACTTCCTATTTGGTGTACCTACTTGCACGATTTGTTACCTACAAGGGATTGATATGCAGAGGTGAAGTTGGGAATGGACAAGGACAATTAAGGAGTTATGAGTGTTATCCACAGCTGAATATGTATTGAATTGAAGATTATAAGAGTGAATGATGCATTCACTATGTACATAATGCGAATGTTGCAAGGTGGAATCCACAGGAGGTTGTCCAAGGAGGCAATAAAGCTGATAGAGAAATATGGATCGTGGTACATACAGTTTCCCACTTTCACATACCTAAGGATTCATGGATTTCAATCCGAACCCTATAGGATTCCTAGGTATCCTACTGACAGAATGATCCTATTGGAAGTGGTGAGACAGCTTCTGGAATATGATTCTATCAAAAGCAAAAGCACAGAATGGGCATGTCATTTCCTATTTCAGTGGGGAAGACATTGGAGGTTTGCCAATCCGCCGCAGCAGGTGGCACAACAGTTGAAGAACTTGCATTCTATCAATTTTCAACATACAAGAGAAGAGAAGATTTGATCTGGATAAGAAAGATGGAAGGATCAGGGGAGATAAGTTCATCCACAAGGTAGACATAGAAGATTATTGGGCCAACTTGATGGACAAACAAGCAGTGAAAAGAAGATTGTGGTCCAGAATGTCCATGGATTTCATGAGGAAGCATGGACTTTTCCTCATTCCTGATCAAGTATTAGATGATAAGGATCATACGCATCCACAATATGAGAATGAAATGATGAAGGCTATTTTATTGCCAAATTGGTCAGAACTAGAAGAAACAAATTTGAATGTGTTGATGAGAGAGGTCTTAAGTTTCTCTAGAGGATGGGTAGATAATCATATGAACAAGTTAGTTGACATGGGTGTTACCTTCACTTATGAAAGGATGAAACTAGATGACTCCGCTTTCGAAGATGATCAGAGGATTGTCAGTGATATCAGGATTCATGCGGATGAGGAGAGTCAAGCTCCCCAGCGAAGGAAGAACACACCAAGAGAAGTCAAGGCTAGAGGGAAGAAGATTGAGGAGGTCAAGAAGAAGAAGCAAAAGATTATCATTCCTTCGCCTATCATTCCTTCACTGCTCCCCTCAGTGTCTCATCAATCAAAGAAGTTGAAGTGCCAGAACAAAACAGGGAGTTTGAGCAATGTTCTAACACAATGATATTACCGGAGAGTGTTCAAGATTTACATGCCACAACTACATCTGCTCCACCTAATGAAGATGATGATCAACCGGGATCTCCCACTGTCCTTTTGGAGGTTAGTTTGGGGAAGAATGTATATGATTTGACCAGGGATAATCATGATGATGATGATGATGTTATCTCGGCATTGAGAGAGCTTGATTGAGAGATGTGTCTAGATGATGGTATGGAGATGGTTGCTATTCCTGATTGGCTGATGAAGAGTATGTAGAAAAGTAAAAAGATGGTAGAGGCACAGCCTATTGATGACATTGATGACTACTTAGCTAGGAGTAATAAGGAGAAAGAACCTAAGAAAGTTGAGATTTTGTCGCACATAGCTAGAGATGAGACAAGAATGCAGATTCTGCAGGTGGTTGTTCCTATTGGAGATGTGACAACGAACATTGCTACTCCCATGGATTTCCATATTACTTCAGTTGCCCTTGGCCGTACTATAAAAGAACAAGAATTTCAAGAGTCTCATCAGTCCTCCGAGTTTGCAAGTGTTTTGGGGTCAATTTGATCAAGTCTGCAACTCGTTTGAGCAATTATGGCCGAGTTTGGAGCTCGTTTTGTCCATTTTAGGGTTTTTCCCTTCAAACTTGGATTTGAGGCCTTTCCTTTAGGGTTTTGGAAAAAATGAAGGTTGCATCAAAATCAAGACCCTATAAGGAACCTACACATGAAATTTGAGCGAATTCTAAGCAACTTTCTATTTTTATAAAGTTCCTATTTTTTAGGGATTTCACTACCTCTCGGATTGGTCAAATTTTGCCAAAAATCAAACTTACTATTTTTAGAAGTTTCTATTTTTAGTAAGTGCTTTCCTGACTTGTTTTGCCCTAATCTTAACATTTCAAAATGCTTACTATTTTGGAAAAGTCTATTTTGGTAGGTTCTTCATAGACAGACACTGAAGACTAAACAATCCTGAAGAATTGTCTAAATCCGGAAAGTCGAAAAAGCAAGCTAGGTGATCAAAAAATTGGCTAAGTATTGATGTCCATTCCAGAAGTGGAAAGCATGGAAAATCTTCCAAGTCTAGTGCAAAACTACTTCAATCCTAAATTTGGCATCTTGAGTCTGGAAATGGTTGAAAATTGACTAAGTATGGACGAAAACCAAGCGGAAATCCTTGCCAAGGCAGAGTGGCATTCCAATGTGGGGTGCCAAATCAAGGTCTTGGAGGACACATTTTCCAAGGCACAGTGGTTTTGGCGCTCAAGAGAGGGCATGAATGCTAAAGAGGGATGGTGGAGGAATTTCCCTCTACCCCCATTTTTCCTTCACATTGCCAAAATAGCACCCAAGGTCATAGTAAGGCGCTAAAACTTGGTGATGGAGGAATTTTCCTCCACACCTAAGGTGTTTTGGTGCCTAGTCAGAAGGAGCGCAAAAACCACAATGCCAAGGAAAGTTGACAAGAATAAAAATTCCACCCCTTGAACATTTTGGCATTGTTGATGTGTGTTTTATGCACATGCAAGCATCAAAATAAAATACCAAAGTACCTTACCCTCTCTTGAACAAAATCACCTTAGATGTTAAGGATAGGATCAATTAAAATGATTCCAAGGTTTCTACAGTCAGGTCTATTGGCATATGCTGGATTTGGTATAGTGTTGTCATTGATGTCAACACTGAATCCCGGTTGGAGGCTATCCCGATCGGACCTATCCCAGTTAGTCTTGCTGATCAAATTGATTTACCAGTGGACAACAAGATACATAATGTATTTCATGTGTCTTGTCTCAAAAAAGCTTTGAGTCAACAGGTGTCAGTCTCCGAAGTTTTACCTCCTTTGAATGATGAAGGGAAGCTTGAAATGATTCCACAAGTAATTTTGGACACACGAGATAGGTAACTGTGGCACAGAACTATCACGGAATATCTCATCAAATGGAAAAATCTGCCTCATGATGACGCCACTTGGGAAAATGCATGAGTTTTGGAGTTGCTTGAGGGCAAGCAACTTGAGGCAGGGGAGACTGTAATGTCCCCGTCAAAGTCACCGTCAAATTAAGCCTACTTTGATTTTAATAAAGTGAACTTCCTAAATATTATATCATTTTTGGCATGATATAATATAATAGTTCTTTTTAAATAAAGATTAATGTTAAATGCTTTAATCTACGGAGTGGTTCCTTACGGGACTTTTTAACTCTTTGTATATTATAAATAAGCCTGGCAAATAGAGAGCAAGTAGATTTGAGTTATGGAAAGTATTCAGTGAAGGTTGATGTTCCACGGGAAATCAACGGAGAGAGGGATAAATTGAGTTCCTTTCGCCAGCATTTTTCTGGCCTATTGGAATCGCGGTTCAACATTACAGAGCCATCGTGAGGGAAGCTTCGGCTATTGGGGGAAATCATGTGCAAAACTCCACACGCAGGCCTAACTGTTGTGACGTTTTCACACATCGCCCCATTGCAAATGGGGACCCATTTTTTTTTTTGCTTTTTAGGGTTTGTTCTTTAGGTTTTTTTAGGGTTTTGTTAGCTAGCCTTTGCATTTTGAACGTCGCCCAGGGGATCACATGGATAAGTAAGTCCGGCTTGAGTGAGGTCCTGATCCTGAAATTTGGCTAAGTCTGGAATGTCCTGATCCTAAAATTTGACTAAGTCTGGAAACTGAAAAAACCTCCAAAAACTAGATTTTGCAATATAACTCCTGGAGGTCTGAAACCACTCTCAAACATCCTGAAAGTATATATGGAATATAACTTAAAGTATCTTATACTTAAATGTTATATTCCATAAAAATTATCCTGATATAGAGTGCGAAAAATCAAATTTCGCTCGTGTCCTTCTCCAAGGGTCCAGAGCGAAAAGCGCTCCTGTCCCTCTCCAAGGGACCAAGGCGAATCGCTCGTGTCCCTCACCAAGGGACCAGAGCGAAAATACTTATTTGAGCCATTCCTGACCTTGTTTGGACGAATCGAGACATCAAAGGCATGGTGAAGGACGAAATGAGCATGATAGAGCATCCAGACTTGATCAAAAACAATGAAATGATGAAGTTTTTACCTAGAGGGTCAAATTCGCTCCTGTCCCTCCCTAAAGGACTAGAGCGAAGTTCTTCACAAGACAAAATTCAGGCAAAAATCAAGTCAAGTTTATGTTTGAAGGAAGAAATTTCAAACACTTAGTCAATTTTTCACCTTTCCCGGAATTTTGTCCTGAAGGAAGGAATTTCCGACACAGCAAATTTTTTCACTTTCTTGGAATTTCTTCTTCTTGGGCACAATTCTTCCTTGAGGAAGGAATTTTTTGTGCTCTTTAAATTCATCACGTCCGCAAGGAGCCTTTTGACCAATTTGCCACATTTCCTATTTTATAGGAATTTTCCTAGAATTTAGGACCCGGGTCCAGGAGAGAGAGAATTATCTCACGAGTTTGAATCTGCAAAACTTTCCGGATTCTGATAAGATTTGGTGTTTAAAAATGGAAACTTCAAAAAATTTCCTAAGGGATTTTCCATTCCTCCTTGACCCTTGGATTTTCCATACCTTAGAAGATTTTCTAAATTTTCAATCCTAGGCGTGGATTTTTCACTAGAGAGGGAATTTCATCAATTTTGTGAATTCTCCATGACTTCTTGATTTTGGCGCCCAGCTGGAGAGTAGGGCGGAATTTTGCATTGGTGGAGGATTCAGTGGATTTGTGAATCCTCCATGCCCCCTTGATTTTGGTGCCTATCCTTCATCTTGGGTGGAATTTTGCATTGGTGGAGGATTCAATGAATTTGTGAATCCTCCATGCCATCTTCATTTTGGCGCCCAGTTGGAGAGTAGGGCGGAATTTTCCACTGGTGGAGCATTCAATGAAATTTCTGAATCCTCCATGCCTCCTTGATTTTGGAGCTTGTCCTTCATCTTGGGCGGAATTTTCCACTGGTGGAGGATTCAATGAATTTGTGAATCCTCCATGCCTCCTTGATTTTGGCGCATGTCCTTCATCTTGGGCAGAATTTTCCACTGGTGGAGGATTCAATGAAATTTGTCAATCCTCCATGCCTCCTTGATTTTGGCGCTTGTAAGAATTTGGGATGATTTTTCCAGACAGAGAGAATTTTCTTGAGCTTTCCGTTTCAGGAGTGGGCTTCCAACACTCAACCATCTTCTGGCTTCTCTGTCTGCTTTCTCACTTTCCGGAATCAGAAATAGTTGCAAATGCCTGATCTTCATCACCTTGCCAAACCGGTCCTGCCAGAAATAAACTTTCCAAAAATAGAAACTTTCAGAACGTCAGCGTTAGACCCCAAAACAGGACACATGAATGACTTACTATAAATAGAAACTTACTAAAAATAGACATTACTAAAAATAGTAAGTTTGATTTTTGGCAAAATGACAACATTCTGGGACTCAGTAAAATCCCTAAAAATAGGAACTTTCTAAAAATAGAAAGTTGCTCCGTTTTGGCTCAAATTTTACTGGGAGGTTCCTTGAAGGGTCCTGATTCCAGTCATATGTTCAGTTTTTCAAAAACCCTAACAGAAACCCCTAAAATCTAGGACAAAAGGCAAAAACCCTAAAAAGGACAAAACAAGCCCTAGACTTCACCAAACTCGCTCAAACGAAAAGCAAACTAAATCAAAATGACCCTCGAACACCTGCAAAGCGGAGAAACTGACGAGATTGCCACAAAAAGACCCAACAACCAAAAACCAAAAGACCAAGAGGGCCTAAAAAGTAGGGGGTCTCCATTTGCAATGGGGCGATGTGTGAAAACGTCACAACACTCCCAAAAGGGGACATTACACTATGAAGGATATGGAACAGTCTGGGGACATTTCTGACGGATCCCTGAAATGTCTCAGGTATGAAGATGGCTAGAAAAGCCCAAGAGATGCATCTCCATGGAACATAGGTTTTTGTGTTTTACTCTACAAATTTCGCATCTGAAACAAACTTTTTTTCTTTTTTACCTATAACTTCTGTTGTACATATGAATGAATGAGCTTCCATAGACGCATAAAGATTATTTTTAACTTAAAAGAAAATTTTAACTGAAAAAAGGCCATCCTTACAATTGTGTATTCTACAATTTATTTGGAAGATTTTATAGGAATCTAATTTTACTGATTCTAACAAGCAGATTAATACTGAAGATAGAAGTATCAACAGTCTTATACACATGCAAACAGAAATAACTTTTGCATTGTACATTTGCCTCAGTTGAAATAATCAATTTGTTGAACAACTGCCATCCTTATAACTCAATCCTTCCATCTTTCACAAGTTAAACAGGTGGATCGTGCAAGTAAACAATGAATAAAACAAAATGATGTTCCTTGGCAAAATTAAGGCTCTATATTCTATATTAAATTCATCACTTGTCATAACTATGAGGTGCCAAGGTAAAACTAATGTCTGCAAAATCTCTTCGTAATCAACTGCAAGCTGGCAAGGAATATGCACGCATAAGAGTATCAAATAAAAAAGAAGTGACTAAATCAAGCAGATCCACTAGGATTATTTGTCAGGGAAATCGTACCGAGGAATCTTTCGGATGGTTACATTCTTCAAAGGTACTTCATCTCCTGGATGTATTGACAACAAATTCTTTACCTACAGATTTTTTTATAATAGAAGTTAGAGTGCACAGATAAGATACATAATTATTTTGAGCTGGTGAATAGTAACACTAATACCAATACGATTAAAACATATTGCAATAATTATTCAATGTTCAACAAAAAAAGGTCAAAGGAGTTTTTCAAGATGATACAAAACATGGCATGTTCATAAAAATTTCATACCATATATCATGCTCAAAAGCACATAGGCACATAATCCTGGAAATATCATAACGTTAAAAAAACACTAGTGTAATAAGTTATAACAACATTAACCAGGCCTTGAATTAGAATCGATTCAAAAAGGTTACTGACATAATGAAGAGAAACTGCATAAATAATTGCAATGACTCTTTCTAGTTTACTTTGAACAAAAAAGGCAGATTAGCTTCAAATAAGCCTTCATAATGATTCCAACAATACAGAAATCTGCTATAATATGTTGAAAAGAGAATTGCCAGTGAGAATCACAGAAAAGGGCTAAAATTTGAAAAACTTTATCACTCAAAAGAAAACTCCTACATTTTGTAAGACATTATAGAAGAACAAGTTTAGGAAAACAAGTATTCAAAAATTTAAATATTGTGGGATCAGTTGCAAGATCATTTTTACTAATTGATAATTGGAATCATCTGGCAAAAGCAGAAAAAATTTAAGCAATTTTGCAAAACCTTCAATTGTCTAAAGATTTTTCAATTCTTATGTTGTAACCTTCCAGTTCAGGAGTAATCTTTCATGAACACCATGTAAATTTGTAGTAGAAGATATACAATTCTTACCAACACCAAACCAATTATATTTGTAGGTTGTTCATAATATATAGGCACTCTACTATGTCCTTTTTGTAGTATTAAATTCATCAGGCTCCTGTACAAGAGAAATATGAAATTTTGAGAAATAAACAGATGCTAACAGTGAAAGTAACTCGACTACATAACAAAATTTTCTTAAAACACCATGTATTTGTAGTGACCAAAAGGGAATCAAGGTGACAAGAAATTTACTTATCAAGTTTTGCATTGACATCAATAGCAAATGTTTCTGAAATTGGAGTCATTGCGTCTTCTGCAGTTTTTTCTGTTAATTCCAATGCCCCAGCAATGATTGTTGTTTCATCATGTGTGAGTTCTCCACCTTTTCCTGCCTAGATTGCAGCAAGAAGCACCAAGTTAATTATAATGGATTCTTTTGACAAAATACGAAGTTGTTAATAAACAAATCAATGTTGACAAGATAGTATGTTTTGGGAGTGGTGAGATGGGGGTTGGGGGGTGGCGGTGGTTTCAAGAGTA
Organism: Cryptomeria japonica; assembly: GCF_030272615.1. Lineage (NCBI taxonomy): Eukaryota > Viridiplantae > Streptophyta > Pinopsida > Cupressales > Cupressaceae > Cryptomeria > Cryptomeria japonica. Next base: position 13,346,752 of record NC_081407.1, read on the forward strand.
TGAGGATATTTATGTGACCCGAGAAACATGGTCGACTTGAATCCTATGTTACCAAGAATAAATCCTATCAGATTATCATACTTATGTTGGTTCTTACCAAACAGAATATATCTGAAGCTCTCAGTTTATGTTCAAAAACAATATGTTAGCTAAAAAACTCTTCCTTTCTGATCTGGCATGCTGTGCATATGGTCTTTTCTTCATGAGTTGTCTGAACAAAAGGAATGCTAGAATTTGGACATTGTCCTCAAAATAAAGGGATTTCAAAAAACACTGAGCTACAAAAGACCCAATAAACTGATAAATGCTACTCAAGTCACAAATCTCCCTTGTCCCTACCAAGAAAAGGATAAGCAAAGAACATTGGCCTTGAATTTATTGGAAGTAGATCATGAAATTGCAACCTCAGTGTCAGTAAGTATGGAAGTCACTTCAGTTTCACGATTTTGTGGTTTTCTTCTGATTTACATTCAAAATATATACGGCTTCAGGTTTGGCGGGGCCCCTAACCCCACTCCAAGATTTTCATTCATGCGTGCTATTTCCCACCTACCTTTTCTTAATATATTGTAAACATTGAGGGAGATCCTTACATTGATCACTACCTGTTGTGACGTTTTCACACATCGCCCCATTGCAAATGGGGACCCATGCTTTTTTGCTTTTTAGGGTTTGTTTTCTTTTTTTTTTTTAGGGTTTTGTTAGTTAGCCTTTGCATTTTTGAGTGCTATCAGGGAGATCAATAGGATAGCAAGTCCGGCTTGAGTGAGGTCTTGATCCTGAAATTTGGCTAAGTCTGGAATGTCCTGATCCTGAAATTTGACTAAGTCTGGAAACTGAAAAACCTCCAAAAACTAGATTTTGCAATATAACTCCTGGAGGTCTGAAACCACTCTCAAACATCCTAAAAGTATATATGGAATATAACTTAAAGTATAAGAAAGAAGAAATCTTTCTTATACTTAAATGTTATATTCCATAAAAATTATCCTGATAGAGAGTGCGAAAAGTCAAATTTCGCTCCTGTCCTTCTCCAAGGGTCCAGAGCGAAAAGCGCTCCTGTCCCTCTCCAAGGGACCAAGGCGAATCGCTCGTGTCCCTCACCAAGGGTCCAGAGCGAAAATGCTTAGTTGAGCCATTCCTGACCGTGTTTGGACGAATTGAGACATCAAAGGCATGGTGAAGGACGAAATGAGCATGATAGAGCATCCAGACTTGATCAAAAACAATGAAATGATGAAGTTTTTGCCTAGAGGGTCAAATTCGCTCCTGTCCCTCATTGAAGGACCAGAGCGAAATTCTTCATAAGGTACGATCTGGGCAAAGATCAAGTCAACTTTATGTTTGAAGGCAAGGAAGGAGGTGAAATGAACTCATTGAAGATAAATTGAAGATTACCAAATGCCATCAAAGGACCAAAATGCTTAAGTTCGCTCCTGTCCCTCAGGAAGGGACCAGAGCGATTTTTGTTATAGATGATTTTCTTGCCAAGCTACAACCGATCTCAAGGCATGAATGAATGAAATGAAGTATGGCGAGACCGTTGAAGATAAATTTGGAAGCTGGCGAAGTGTGATGGAGACTACAAGTACAAATTCGCTCCTGTCCCTCTCCAAGGGACCAGGGCGATATGATGATTATATTGCCGTTCCTCCAAATTCAAGACACTCCAAGACAAAGAACAAGGTGGCAAGGACATTTCGAAGCGTCCCAATCAAGCGCAAAGCATCAAAGATCGTCAACATTGAAGGATTTACATCAAGACTCCTAGTTCGCTCCTGTCCCTCAGGAAGGGACCAGAGCGAAATTCTCATAAAGGCCTAGATTTTTAAAGTTGATCATGTTTCAAGCGACCAAGGAGAATCAAGGGGACTTCATTTTACTCGTTGATAGCAATTACAAGTTGAAGAAGGCAAAGACAAGCTCAAAACGTTGAACTTCGCTCCTGTCCCTCAGGAAGGGACCAGAGCGATATTGATTATATTGGCCAAATCTCTCAAAAATCACGTTAAGTCAAGGTTTTGCGGGGTCATACAAGGTCTAAAATATCATTTGAAGATAATACAAAGGTGGTGAACGTTAAAATATTATTAATCCAAGTTTGAAATGGAGATAACATGAAGATCGCTCCTGTCCCTCTCCAAGGGACCAGGGCGATAATGGTTATAAAGGCATTTGTTCACACAAGCAAGACGTTCTAGCTCGAAGGACCTAACGAAAATAGCAAATCCAACGTGGAGATGGAGACCTTGGATGTAAAAATTGCAAGAATCATGACCAAATTGATGGATCGCTCCTGTCCCTCTCCAAGGGACCAGGGCGATGAGGTACGTATCTTTCTATCTTCAAAATATTTTGGCGTTCAAACAAGTTTTTGAATTTATTTAAATGCTAAAAATTGATAACTTTGAAAATTCAATTAAAATGGCATTTAAAATTTGCGCAAAACATTAATTAATTATATTTGCCTTGTAAAAAAAAAATTCGAATTTATTAATTAATAAACAAGGAAATTTAATTAATTAATTATTGTTTGCAATAAAATGGAGCGCTTGAGTTTATTTTATGAAGGTCGGCCCTTGTTATTTATTTAAAAATCATTTTAATTGCCTCATTTTGCAAAAAGTCGGCCTAAAGGGGGTGAGTGGTATAAACGCTTATAAAAGGAGGTGAAGATTTTCATTTTTACATTATCATTTTACCATCTTCATTCAAGTGCGATTTGAGGAAGACAAAGGAGAAGTGCGAGTTGTGTGTTAGAGTCATTTCAAGCAAAGGAAGGCGCCAAGATCATCTAAGGGGTGCGAACTTAGTTTCATTTGAGCGAACTTGGAGACCACGTCAAGGACATATCAAAGGTGGCGAAGTTGATATTTTGAAGAAGAAATCACGTTGAAGAGAGATCTAACGTCAATTTTGCCTAGGCAATTTTATTCATTTTGCATTCTAGAGTTAGCTCTCAAGTTGAGGTATGGCGATATTGCTTTATTGTTTTTGATTTTGAACGTTGATCGTCATAGCCTTAAATTTTGAATTTTGAAAATTTTGTTTTACCTTAGCTCAATCTTTTTTAGGAAATGATTAATAACGGACTTATCATTAGGTTTCCTAAATTTTGCTCTCTAATTTATGTTATGTATTGCAAAATCATGTTACTAATTTTGAAATGTTGTGTAGGCATCAAATGGAGATCTCATCAAGGAAAATCAAGCCGGATCAAGGACGGTCTTCGCCAGGACGATCAAGTAAGGACAAGGGCGACCTCTTTCAATCCAGCGTTCCAAGGCGAGGTACATCATCTTCCTGCACATCAAGGACACAAGGAGTTAGAACAAGGGCTCGTTGAAGAAGCAAATAATTCCAGATGAATTAATTAAAGCAAGCTTCTCAACAACATCAAGTTGAATGTTTACCAAAGTTACAAGTGTCAGATGAGGTGGCATCCTAGTCATCACGTCTCCAATCAGTGAGGTCCATCTCAGCATGTCCAGATTCAATGTACTTAACTCATGGAAGGTGGCACAAACTCCGATGTACCTACCTTGGCTATCCATTGGTCGATTTTTCTAGAAGGGACATGTGTCCAAGCAGTACAATTTTATCATTGGTCAAGCATTAAATGTTATGTAATGGTTGTAACAAACCCTAATTAGGGTTTTCATCGTAAAATCTTGGCCATTGATCTTGAATTGATCTAAGCCATCAAATTGTATTGTGGGCACTATATAAGCCCAGGCATTTCATTTGTAAAGGCTAATTAGCAATAAATTAGAAATAATTAGCAATTGTTAGAGATAGTATGTAAATAGTTAGAATAGTTAGAGAATAGTTGGAAGCAATTAGAGTAGAATAGGAGGACAAGGCAAGAAATTGTTGCCATTGATTGTAAACAAACTCCATTTTCATTGAAGTAATGGTGAACTATGTCGTTTTCTTGCAATTTGCATGGTTTCTTGTTGAGTCTTCAATCTTAGATGGTAGATGATTAGATGAATGGAGGAAATGTGATTGATTAATGGTGGAAATTCGTATATCCATACTACTAGCAGTTTGTTGATTGCAGACTTGCCTTGTGTAGTCAACTGGAATCGTTCAGCTTAAGCTCAATTTCAATTTGTTGCCTCTTCATTGATATGCATCAACTTGGATGGTATCTATGCCTGCGGTGATGATTTGAACATCATAAAACTTCCCTTAGAAGATCGCACTAGTCTTGTGTAGATGTTCCATTGATGTCAAAACAAGATCTAGTTAGAGTTTCATCAAAAATCAAGTCATTGCTCCTACATTCTTAGTATTAGGATTAGATCCTCTCTTCGCCCTTATCCTTTTTTCATTTTTCAAATCTAAGTTAGTCAGAGCCTGTGTTTCAGCAAAGCAGATCGGAAGTTCAATCATCAAATGTAAGTCCCCTTGTGATTCCAGCAAATCACATCATACCACGGCGAGCTTATCCACATGTAGAGACCCTACCAAAAGGAACCTTGAAGTCATCCTAACTGATCCTTCATGCGAATCTTCAGCAGTTAGCGACTTTATTCAAGAGAGGATAAGATACCCTTAGGTATTTTATTCTGTGTATGATGGTGTACAAAATACACGTCAACACTACCCAAATATCTCCCACTACTTAGGTCATGTCTGTTAATTTTAGGCAATCAGATGTTAATTTAAGCAATTAGATTATAATCAGACAGTGAATAACCAATAGCAGCAATAAAGCATAAGACAAAAGACACCAATACCCTGGGAAAACCTCCCTCTTGGAGGTGAAAAACCCAGCCTCAAATGTAATATGTATTATATTAAATGTAGGCAATTTACAAGGCAATGACTTATCTCAGATTGCTGTTCAATATGTCAGTGAGAATTGCAGCCCTTCATCAACAGCAGATGGTTGGAGGAGCAGCAGATGTCTAGATTAGATTTGCCACAAAACAATCTACCTTGCAGAGTTTACACAATCGCCTTAAACCAGTTCGCATGAGGAAAGATCGCTGCTAGGAGAGCAGATAGCATTTGTGATATCAACCTTTTGGCTCCAATCATCCGAAAGTCGGCTTGCATGTTTATTAAGTTATGTTATATTTCCCACGTTAGACATTTGGGTCCAGCCCAATAACATATTGAATTGCCTTCCACGTTACATTTGGGTCCAGCCCAATAACACATTGAATTGCCTTCCACGTTACATTTGGGTCCAGCCCAATAACACATTTACATAATAGATAATACATGTGTATTTTAATTGTCATTGACAACATTAAAATACAATAGGTATCCAAGCTAGCTAATATTTCAACAATGTCATCCTTATCAGTTAAATTCTCGTGCTGGGACCCACTATTCATGACTTTGTTGATGATGAGCTTTGTCTTCGAGAGTTAGTTGTAGATGAGTTTGGCTTATCAACGACTTCCGCTGTCAATAATAGTCCTATCACCCACCTTCTCCAGCTGAGAGAATCTTAGCATCTCCAAATTCGTCATAGGCTCTCATGCTTTCCTTGTTCTCACAAATTTAATGGCTTTCCTCATGGCAATGGTGATGGTGTTGTTGGTATATTCAGACTAGTAGATATTTCATCCCTTTGTGTCTCACCTCTACCGTCTTTGGTTAACTACCCACTTTGGTTAACTATGTCATTTTGACCTTCACTCTACAAAATCCTCCCCTTACTCCCACCCTCCCCTTGGCCCCATCCAAGTCAATATTACTTGCTATACCATGATGCATTTGGATGATGATTACTCCCTCAAATATATTGCTTGGCTTCCCCAATTTATGTCCATTTACTATTCCTTCCCACCCTCTAATGCTACTTAACTTGTATAAGTTCCTCTTTGAAGCTATTTGGGGGCCTGCCATCATTCTACTCTATATCTAAATGGTTGGTTTGACAATGAGAATAAAGCCATTCATCAAACACTTTTCTTTACATGTAGTAAATATCATCATCTCCTTCAGCATAAGAAACATGAGTTACTTGTGTCAAGATGGAACAAGATCCTAGTCCTTGTTGCCCTCTATAACTTCCTAATATCTTTTAGCATACTCAAGGAACTCTTCCACTATTCATATCACCTCGTTTTCTTGGGCCTCTTATGCAAATCCTCTTCATGATAACTCTGATCAGCTACCAATAAATTCCCCTCCCCATCATCAATTGTTTCCTACAAGTCATGTTCAAAGAGCTATTTTGAAGTTTTGTTCTAGCAAAGCAGTTGTTTGTGAGGGGCTCTGTTGTGACGTATTCACACATCGCCCCATCGCAAATAGGGACCCCTACTCTTTTTTTGCTTTCTGGGATTCGTTTTCTAGGTTTTTAGGGTTTGTCTATTAGCCTTTGCATGCTGAGTGTTGTCAGAGGGATCACTAGGATGGTAGGCTCTACTTGAGCCAGGGTGAGTCCACGGGGCCCCAGAATTAGGGTTTCTTTGAGAGTCTTCCTTAGGCCCTGGTTTTGCTCTTCTTGCTAATTGTGTCTTGTTTGGTGAGTGAGTATCATCCTTGAAGGTCTGAGCTAGGTCAAGTTGGTGAGTGATGAAGTCTGGAATGTCATCTTGATCTTCAAATGCCCTGAAATTTGGCTAAGTCTGGAATGTCTTCCTGATCCTGAAATTTGACTAAGTCTGGAAAACTGAAGAATCCTCCAAAAACTAGAGTTTGCATTATAACTCTTGGAGGTCCGAAACCACTCTCAAACATCCTGACAGTATATATGGAATATAACTTAAAGTATAAGAAAGAAGAAAGATATAAGGAAATGTCACTTATACTTAAATGTTATACTCCATACATGAATCCTGATGGAGAGACCAAAATGTCAAATTTCGCTCCTGACCCTTCCAAAGGGTCCAAAGCGAAATTCTCCATAAGGCATTCTACATTGCCCAAAGTCATGAACTAGCTCATTCCCAGGCATTTGTGAAGGCAAAACACTTATTTGGAGTGAAGAAATGTGAAAATGAAGTCAGGATTTGAGCCCAAGGATGATTTTCGCTCCTGACCCTTCCAAAGGGTCCAGAGCGAAATTCCAAGAAGACACCTATTCTTCACCTTGTTTGCACTAAAAGTCTTGTTCCTTAGACATGTGGTGAAGGTTTTGATATGTTCTTGCCTAAGAAGTGTTTGAAAGCATTAAAGGATGAAGATTATGACCCAAGACATGAATTTCGCTCTTGACCCTTCCAAAGGGTCCAGAGCGAAATCCACTTTTCCTCCACTTTGCTCAAGGATATGGCCAAGATTGTTGACTTTTGAGGCATAGTTGATAAGGTTTTGATGCATGTTTGACTTAGAGAGGAGGTTGAGACTTTGAAATGGCGAAAATACACCTGGGAGGAGAATTTCGCTCCTGACCCTTCCAAAGGGTCCAAAGCGAAATCCTCCATTTAGCCTTCTTTTGGCCTTAAAGACCTAGTTTGACCTTGCCTGGAGCTAGTTGGACGGTGGATTGTCTTGATTGCGATAGGAGGAAGTTGAATTGATCAAGTTTGAAGGAGAATGAGATGAACCTAGGTGAGAAACTAGCCAAGAATAGGGATTTCGCTCCTGACCCTTCCAAAGGGTCCAAAGCGAAAATCCCCTTAAAACCTCAATTTCTCACTTGTCAAGGCCAAATTCCTAGTTTCTAAGGCATGTATGGAAGTGTTTGACATGTTTTTTGCCTAAGGGAATGACTAGAGGTGGAGGAAATGGAGGATTTTAGCCTAAAGAAGGAATTTCGCTCCTGACCCTTCTAAAGGGTCCAGAGCGAAATTCTTGAAAACACTCATTTTCCCTTTAGCCAAAGTCAGGACCAAGATGGAGATGCAAGGAGAGTAGTCTATGTTTTCCCCCCAGAGAAGATTGAAGAAGGAAAGATGAGCAATCAAGCCCAAAACATGATTTTCGCTCCTAACCCTTCCAAAGGGTCCAGAGCAAAAATCTACCTAGCCCTCATTTTCTTCCTTGTTTGATCAACATTTTAGTATCCAAGGCATGTTGGAAGGAAAATGGATATATTCTTGCCTTAGGGAGGAAATTCGCTCCTGACCCTTCCAAAGGGTCCAGGGCAAAATTTCACTAAAACCACCTTTTTTTCCCAATTTTATGCCAAGGCAAGTATGGATCAAGATGAATTGAGATGGGAGAGGTCCTTAGGAATGACTTCAAGTTGCTAAGAAATCATTGAATTTGAAGGAATTGAGCAAAACCAAGATTTTCGCTCCTGACCCTTCCAAAGGATCCAGAGCGAAAATTCTACAATCAACTACTTTCCTTGCAAGACAAGTCAAACTTTGGGTTTTTATAGCTTGGATGAGTGTGAAGAAGTGTTTTCTTGCCTTTTGGACTTGATTGAGGTTGAAAGGATGGAGGAATAAGCTCAAAACAAGATTTTCGCTCCTGATCCTTCCAAAGGGTCCAAAGCGAAAAACCCTAAAACCATCTTTTTCTCCAAAATTTGTGTGAAGTCAAGCCTAGGCCTAGGTGACAAAAGCTCTTTGGATTGCCCTTGAATGATTTTTGATCATCAAAAATGCAAATTTTGAGCTAAAACAAGAATTTCGCTCCTGACCCTTCCAGAGGGTCTAGAGCGAAATTCTGGATAGGTCCTGTCCCTAGCTAGGTTTTTGAGCGAATTTTCCTTTTCAGAGCTTGTGAGGATCAAACAAATGTTGCCAAGTTGAGAAGTGGATTCAAAATGAGGGAGTTTAGATGAGTTGAGTGAAGAGAATGGAGTTGAGTGTGGATAAGCAAGCAAAAGGTGAATTTCGCTCCTGACCCTTCCAAAGGGTCCAGAGCGAAATTCTTCAAATCCACTGTTTCCTCCTTGTGTCAAGTTAGGATTTTGATTCCTAGGGTGTGGTTGAGATTGGAGTAAGGTTATTTAGCCTTGCAAGATGAGTTGAAGTGAAGAAGATGAAGAATTAAGCCTAAAAGGTGAATTTCGCTCCTGACCCTTCCAAAGGGTCCAGAGGGAAATTCACAAAATGTCATGTTTTCTTCAAGATAGTGTTGAGCCAAGTCAGTGATCAAGGTGAATGGACCTTAGAGATTGCCTTAGAAGAGATTGTCAATGAAACAAAGGTGAGTTTTGACCTAAAGAAGGAATTTCGCTCTTGACCCTTCCAAAGGGTCCAGAGCGAAATTCTCATCATCACCTAATTTGCTCATGTTAGAAGCTAAAGAATTGAATCCCTAGGCTTTGTTGAACTAAAACTAGCATATGCTCACCTCTAAGAGGATTTTGGAGTGAAAAAATGAGGCAATTAAGACAAAATCAAGGAAATCGCTCCTGACCCTTCCAAAGGGTCCAGGGCGAAATCCTTGGAAACTCCTATTTTTCACCTTGTTTGGGCCAGGCAAAGAGCTAGTTGTGAGATAATGTTGAAAAGAGGTCTAAATTGGGCAAAATAGCAAATTTCGCTCCTGACACTTCCAAAGGGTCCAGGGCGAAATTCTTATAGGGCCTGTCCCTAGGAAGGATTTTAAACGAACTTTATTTTAAAGTCTTCTTGTTGATGATTTAAGGTGAAAATGCTTTGTTGAAATGAACATGTCATATGTACTTAATCACCTTTTGGTTTATTTTGCAGATGGAGAAAACCAGGCCAGGGCAAGGACGACCTCTTCCGGTCTGGCATCATCAAGGACGACTTTTTCCAGTCCATCATCGTCAAGGACGACCTCTTCCAGTCCAGCATCATCAAGGACGACCTCTTCCAGTCCAGCATCGTCAAGGACGACCTCTTCCAGTCCATCATCGTCAAGGACGACCAATTCCAGTCCATCATCGTCAAGGACGTTCCACAGGCAAAAGGGAAGACTCAAGGTGTTCAAGGAATTGCCAGCTACCTCCAAAACCTTCACTTTGCCACACTAAGGAACCATAGGATGACAATGAAAGGCGTTGCCAACATTTCAAGGAAGGTACACCACCCATCCATCACGTCAAAGACAGAGGAGAATCAAATAAGATCAGTGCAAGGGTCCGTTGAAGAAGAAGATAGTCTCAGAAGAGTTAATCAAAGTTAGTTTCTCAGCATCATCAAATTCAACATCAACCAAGTTACAAGTGTCAAACAAGGTGGCATCCCAGTCATCATTCCTCCAATTGGATTGGTCCACCTCAGCGTGTTCAAATTCAATGTACCTGACTCATCGGGGATGGCACAAACTTCGAGGTACCTACCCCTGCTTCCTATTGGTCCTCCCCCTTGGAATGTAATTTTCTAATTGGCTAAGGAAGTTTGTTGTAACAAACCCTAATTAGGGTTGCTATCTTGTAATCCTAGCCATTGATTCTAAATCAATCAGAGCCGTCTATTTGTAAAGGGTTTCTCTATATAAGCCCTGGCTCCTCATTTGTAAAGGTTAATAGTTGGTTGATAGAGAATAGATAATAGTGAATAGTCAGAGAATAGGAAATAGTTAGAGTAGAGTAGAAAGAGAAGGCAAAGATTGTTGCCAAGATGTTGTTGTAAAGGACTTGTAAACTTTATTGAAGAAATGGCGAATTCTATGGGTCGATTCAACAATTTGCATGGTCTCTATACTTCTCAAATTTGATTTCATGTTATTAGATGAGTGGAAGAAATGTGTATGATCGATGGTGAAATATGTATATCCATACTACTAGCAGTTTGTTGATTGCATACTTGCCTTGTGTAGTCAACTGGAATCATTCAGCTTAAGCTTAACTTCAATTGTCGCTTCTTCATTGATATGCATCAGCCTGATGGTGTCCATGCTTGTAGCGGTGATCTGAACATCATAAAGCTTTCCTCAGAAGATCGCACTAACCTTGTGGAGATGGTCCTGGGATGTCAAAGCAAGACTTAGTTAGAATTTCATCAAAGGTCATTCATTGCACTTACATTCTTAGTATTAGAAATAGATCCCGTTTCAACCTTTCTCCTTTTTCCTTTTTTTTCAAAATCAATGGCCAGTAAAATCTCACGTTCCAGCAATATCCAAAGCAAATCAGACGTTCAGGCAGTCAAACGTAAGCCCCCTTGTGATTCCAGCAACATCACATCATACCACGAGAAGCTTATCCATACGTAGAGAACCTACATACAAGAACCTTGGAGTTGCCTCAATTGATCCTTTGGCAAAATCTTCAGCAGTCGGGAAACTTTGTTCAAGAGAGGATAAGGTACCTTTAGGTATTTTATTTTGTGTTCGTATGTGTACAAAAGACACATCAACAGGCTCCTAGCTGAATTTCTCAATTATGACGTAGGTTCATTTACTTTCCCCACTTCACAATTATTCAATTAGGTTGTCCACTCCAAATACCCCTTTGTTTTTTCACAACATATTATCCACCCATTCACAAATCATGATTGAGCATACTTCTGTGAAACTTTGTCCTATTGTAGTGGAAAGTTGCTTTCTAAGGTGTTGGAAGATGGAAATCAAGGCCTTGACGTCAAATGGACTTTAATGGGTATTTTTTGACCATTGACCACATTTTCACACTTTGTGATATCAATGAGAAGGCATGTCATCAATCTTCTAAAGCTTTTGTTATTTTATGGACTTTAAGAAGGCATTTCACTCTATCATGCAACATCTATTGTTCCAGAAATTTCAAGACTTTAGTATTTTTTAAATTCTCACTACTACCATCATGCAGCTCTACAGGATAGTTATGTCTTCATCTGTTTGCTTCAAATTTGCAAGCAATTATATAGGGTTCTCCAATCAAAGAGATCTACATAAACTATTATAGATTGGATGTGTGATCTCAAGCCTGACCAACACTTCAAAACAAAATTTTACATTGAATCTTGGTTCCCAATTTAGACACCGAAGTATAAAAAGTATGTGTATTCTTGCACTGGTTGGTCTCAACCTTGGAAAACTAAGAGAACTTACCTGCCATCATAGTTTCCTATATGGTAGAGGGCTTCTTTGAGGACTGCAACGAACTATTCTAAATGTTTACAAATATGTCTAAATCATCCTCATGTGTCGTGCAATAGTTATTCCACCATTCCTTCACTAAGAGTGAAACTTTCAAAGGAGCAAATACAATATTTTTATTGGTCAAAGAAATGATTAATTGCATGGTATGAATACAATTGGTTAAACTAGTTATCTAGGGTATCTGCATCTATCTTTTCTTTCAACATAGGGCTGTCTAGATTGATTTTTACCTTATATGGTGTAATGTCCCCTTTTTAGCTAATGATTGCTTCCTGACATTCAGCCTATTCCTGGCCATCGTAGGCTAATGAGCATGGTTAGGGGGTCGATGGTGGTAGATATCTAGTCAGTGGATGATTTCCTGGATTCAGTTGGATTGGAGAAATAAGGGAGATGATAATTAATTTAATACTATATAGAGTTATCTGATTATTTTATATTTTAAAGATGACTTTATATTTTATTAAATTAATAAAGTGACTAAATAAAATAAATAATCTAAAGATCACTTAAATAATATTTTATCATTATGTTGGCACTTTATGAGTGGGGGTTATATTTTAATATTATAATAAAGTGCAAATATAAAATAATATTATAATAAAACTTCCAGAAGGCCGACCTCAAGTGAGTGAAAAAGTATAAATAGAAGGGTCAGCTAGACATTTGATCATCCAGGATTTGATATTTGATTTGAATTTCTTGTATGGAGAAGGAACCAGTTTGGATTTCTGCCATTATTGAGCCTTTGGGAACGGAAACTCTCATAGGTTAAGCAATTTTCAGGCTGTGAAACTATCAGCTGAGATTATTGCAGGGGTTGGAGGAGATACTTCAGTCTCTTCATTGTGCCGGCAATTTGCAGTTCAGAGTTGTGTTCATTCCTAGCTTGATGATTGCATTGATTCATTCATTTGGGAGCCTTGGGAGACTTGCAGCAGTCAGATATAATGTCAGAATTCATTATTAGCATTTTCAGGGGCCACGAATTGTCCATGGAGGACACATTTTGATTCATGCAGATCCATATACACCACGATTTCATTCTCTAGCTGGAGCGCTCAATCTGTGAGGGCAGCGTGATGATGTTTGATGTTTGATTGGAGACTCAGAGGCTGTAGATTATTTATTCTGCCGTTCGTGATCAGAACAAGGGTGGCCAAAGGTGTACTCAGAAAATCATTGTTGGAGACTCATTAAAGCATTTATTCCTCATGGGTATTTGATGAATCTTCTCCCCTCATCCTGGCGATCGATTCAAGGGCAGTTTGGAGGACTCAAGTTGCAGCATTTATTTTTTGGAGTGGGTTCCAGGTTAGGGCAGAGGCAGCACTGCTGTGAGGAGGCGATTTCCAGCAAGGAGGCTCAAAAAAATTCAATAAAAATCAGTTCTTGCTCCTGTCACATTCGCAGATCTATTCCAGACAATTTTTACCAGGTTCCCCTCTTGTTTCAGTATATATTTGTATGTAAAGTCTGAAGTCAAAGTCTGAGTTTAGGAGGCAGCCATTGGAGACTTATTAGACTGTTTTGGGATGAAATTGAATGTTTAAAGTCTGAATGTATAATCTGATTGAACCTGTTATTTGGAAATAAGTCTGAAGTAAACATTGGTAGTTGCATAGAAATGTCTCATTCATTTATAGGCTTGATTGTGTATTCAAAATTGCTAAGAGTTGTTCATGCCCTTCCTATATTCATTGCTAAGCATTATTGCATTGTTGAAGAGCAATTTCAAACACTTTGTTTCCAAAATCAAACAAACAGCAAATCAAAAATTTATGACAGCAGCATATAACTTGGCATTTGACAATATTCCTTGAAGCATTATAAAGTCAGAATAGGCAAGGGATATTACATATGGCATGCGACCACCAAACAGTTGTTGTGAGTTTATAGGGTTTTTGAACTTGTCTAGAAAGGTGTAAACCACTCCACAATAATCACCCTTTCACATGCATGGCATTCCTCCAATTCTTCATGTTGTTTTTGCAAAGCATCCTCTATAATCTTGTAGAACATCATTGGCATTGGTGACATTTTCTCTCCCATTTGAGGAGTTGAAGGTTTGATGAAATGTCATGATTTTTAGGCTCTAACTTCTTGTATTCAAACCTTGTGTGAGTGGGCATACAAATAGAGACATTGTTTTAGATGCCACTCTAATATCACTCTAAAATAGCATTGAGTCTTTCCTTAGCACCACTAATCCAAGGATTGGGTGTTAATCCACTAGGACAATCCAATTAAATAAATTCAATTAGATTATGTCTACAAAAGATTTGTTTTAGAGATTCATGAATAGGCAAAGAATACTTGAATAGCAAAGCGGAGAAGACAATTGACAACTATTAGAAAATAAGTAATATGTTAGTTTTGCACATGATTTGAGAGAACGAATGTATGAAGTCTATCTCCTCCTTCAACAATTATTCAAGCAATTATCCTACAAGGAATGGTTATGTCCATTAATATACAAAGGGAGGAGGGGGGAATATGAAGAATTAGTTTGAATATGACTTAATAAATTCTATCTCAAATAATATTTGTTGAGTAGGATGAGGATCTTGCTAACAAAATTGCAAACCTTGTTGAGCGACACCCAAGATTTGCAATATGAGCTAGTGAACCCATTCCTATAAGAACTATAATATCAAATATGTATTATGTTACTTTCGTACATGATTTGTGAGAACAAATGTATGGTGTCTATCTCCCCCTTCAACTATTATTCAATCATCATACTACAAAGAATAATTATGTCCATTAATGCAAAAACGGGGGATGGGGAATGTGTAGTATTAATTAGAACATGACTTCATATTTCTACCTCAAATGTCACAATCATGTTGAAACTCTATTGCAACACCTATGATTTGCAACATGATCTAGTAAACCCAATCCTCTTGGATCAACATCATGGGAGGATCACAAGAAATAGGTATTGGCTAAAAATTACAAGTTGAAACATTCAAATTTGGTTGAGATATTCCTAAAAGTGTTTTTTTCTACATTGATGGGCTCAATTGTTCAAAAGAAGAATTTTTATCACAAAAATGAGAAGAGCGAGACGCACTTGAAAGAAGAAAAAGGACAAAAGCAACAGGCGAAAGGAAACAAAATGTAATGTCCCCTTCTGCGTAGTCAACCCTGGAGTACTTATTGTAATGTCCCCTTTTGGGTAGTGTTGGTATACGTTTTATCATCTACCAAACGTTAGAATAAGATACCCAAAGGTATTCTACCAAACATTAGAATAAGATACCCAAAGGTATTCTATCCTCTCCTGAAAAATCACTAATGATTCCAAGGTCTATATGTGCGAACAAGTGACTTTAGTGGGATAGCTACTTGGGTAGTGTATGCTGAAAATCTCAAGGGGGACTTATGTTAACAAGTGTCTTTCAAGCTTCTGGACTTAGGTAGATTTATCGATTTCAGGCTCTCTTTTTTGGGGGGATTTTCCGGGATTTAGACTTTCAAAAAAGAGAAAAGGGGATAGGGCTAAGAAAGCTGATCTAAACCTATGAATTCTTGAGACGGTATTAACTGGGTGTTCTTGGGAAACCGCACTTTGCTTCGTCACACTGAGGACAACTACACAAAGCGGGTGCAATCTTCAACAGGTTGTGCTTGTGATTGAAATGTTGGCATGCACAGAGGATAGGCTCAAACTAACTTTGCACAGTGAAATGGAAATCATCCATTCACCAAAAGTATGAGCAGAGATACACCGTCAATTAACACTTATCAAATCCTTCATTCAATTCTAACAACATGAAAGCAAATCTAAATTAACTTTAACTAATGTGTTGAGGAAATTGAAACCATGCTAATCACTCAAACAACAGAGATTACAAAGCCTTAAGAGAAAGCGCACATGCAATATATTATTTGAAAATATGACCTTCACGCAACAATATATCAAAAACCTCACACCCTCCTAACAAGAGGAGGTAGCCTTATATAGTTTTCAGAAAATAAAAGAATGGCCGAGATCAAACAGTGATCAAGGGCCTAGATTGAAAGTTATAAACCCTAATTAGGGTTTCCCAGAACTCTATCAGTTTGAATGAATGAGAACATTACATGTGGCACAGTTGCCATTCTCACTAAAGTATGCGTCTAGTTTCCTTTTCGGATAAATCAGGTTCATTGCATCTGGGCATGTTGACTTGGAGCAATCTGATTGGTCGAAAGATGACGAGGCGCCACCGTAATGTGAGTCACTCATAATCTTGTTGAGGCGGTGCAGGAGCAAGTACAAGAGTTGGCTCTTGTTCTCTTCTTATCTCAGCGTTGATATGTGCGGCAATTTCTAGTTCGTCAAGGATAAAACACATGCGACACCAGTCAAGATAATTTATTTTCACTTCCCATGCCAAGTTGTACAATTCTATGATAACGTGTTCTTGTTCGTCGCTGAAATCCAAGTCTAGCTGAAGTACTGGATGAGGTTCTCTACCTGGTTCAAGAGGAATGATTGGCAGGCCCATGAAGCTTGGAAGGAAAATTGTTGAATTTCTTAGAATAATTTCTTGTTGACGACTTTATGCTTGCTTCTTCGTGGCCCCAATTTATGTTGCGCAAGAGGAGGGTGAAAGCTTCTAGATAACCCCTTGCAAATATGAAATGATAGGATCAAGTTGTTCAGACATTCATTGTGATCATGCCCTCCTTCTTGATACCCTGAAATTTGGAGAAGAATTTCTCCATGCCTTCATCATAATTGAGGAAATTGGAATTTTCTTTGTGAAACATTTCCCATACTTAGCCAAATTTTGGCTATCTTCACGCTCAGATGAACCTTGCCCGTGAACTTGTCCTCAATCCTCTGTTTGGCTTGAAACTCCAGCTGCGATCTCTATGATGATCCTGCTTCTACTACCATCTGCGACCTGCAAAACCAAAGGAAAATAAGTTAGAAATCTATCTTTTAGTGCAAAGTTTCGAAGGTTAGATGCTAGAATGCTTTGATCTTCCGATTTCTCAACATTTTTAGCTTTGAAACAAGCTGCAAACACTTAGAAAGTCATGCTTGAAAGAAAGAGCGTTCAATCCAAAATGATCCTCTTATCAAAAATTTGGATAAACACGATAAAGACACCTCCAATATACTCAGAAAAAATTGAGAAAATTGATAAGTCTACCCGCCAATCAACTTCACCTTAGACAAAAATGAGAATATACAAGGAACAAAACTCAGAAAACTTGAAAGTTCTGCCTTCTATTAGTTGATTGGACTCCAAAATCTGCAGATACTTGATAAGAATGAAGTTGAAAAATTAAAACTCCTTCAAAAGTTCGCTCAATCTCCAAGAGATCACCCTGCAACACCTCCAATCTGCAAAATCTTCTTCGAAATAACTCTCAACCTGCAAAATAACTCTCAATATTACTCTTAACTTGCTCAGAAAGTTCGAACCTTATGTGTGAGAATGAAGAAGTGAAGAAGGTATTTGTAATGAAGTTTGAATTTGCAATTAGAAACACGCGGATCTTTTTTAATTCATGTTTCTAATTCGATTTCAACCTTGAAAAAGTTTCCAATTTGATTTTGAGTTGCAATGTCATCTTCCTTAAGTTCGAATTCTTTATCTTACAACTTTCTAATTTGATTTTCCACTTCATATTTGATCTTCAAATATCTCTTTTTAAAACTTTCTAATTTGGAACTTAGTTCGAATCATATGAAGATTTGGATGACATCACCAAGGAATATTCTCCTTTCATCAATACTTAGCAAGTATTTTTGGCTTCACCTTTGACTTAGGCGAAGTTCATGAAGTTTGTTTCTCATTGATCTTCAAATATCTCTTTTTAAAACTTTCTAATTTGGAACTTAGTTCGAATCATATGACGATTTGGATGACATCACCAAGGAATACTCTCCTTTCCTCAATACTTAGCTAGTATTTTTGGCTTCACCTTTGACTTAGGCGAACTTCATGAAGTTTGTTTCTCATTGTGTTGCAAGGCAAAGTCGGACTTTTATATAGTGGGAACTTTCCTTATGTTTATGTGCACTTTAACTTTATCACATTTCCCTCAAGGCGGACTTTGTTGGTCATGTTTCTAACTTGTTGCAATGTTGGGCAAACTTCCATCAATATGAAGGATAAGAGCCATGTAGCATAGGGCGGACTTTGTTGGTCATGTTCCTAACTTGTTGCAATGTTGGGCAAACTTCCAGCAATATGAAGGATAAGAGCCATGTAGCATAGGGTGGACTTTATACATCATACTTTTCAAGGCGGACTTTTGAAGTATCACCAAGGGCGGAGTTTAAGTGTTGCTTTGAAGCCATCTTCTAGGCGGAGTTTCGAGAGATAGGCATCTTCCTTCATCACCTTAGGCGGACTTTTGAGAGGCTTGCACACCACTCAACCATCATCTCATAGGGCAGACTTTTCTTGTTTGCAAGCACTACGAAGGCGGACTTTGTAGGCTTGGCATCATGGGTGGACTTTTCTTCACTTTGAAATCATCTTCTAAGGCGGACTTTGTTGGCTTCCTTGCACCATGACCCTTCAAACACTCGGAACAACCAAAAGGCGGGCTTGCTACAATCAATACAAGGGCGAACTTGGAGAGATTTGTCACCTTGGACGGACTTTTAGAAGACCATCTAAGGGCAGACTTTTGGAGGTATGTGTTGATGTGTCTTTTGTACACTACCAAACATAGAATAAAATACCTAAAGGGTACCTTATCCTCTCTTGAACAAAGTTCCTGACTGCTGAAGATCTCGCCTAAGGATCAGTCAGAGTAACTCCAAGGTTCTGTTATGTAGGATCTCTACGTGTGGATAAGCTCTCTGTGGTATGATGTGATTTTGCTGGAATCACAAGGGGACTTACACTTGATGACTGAATGTCTGATTTGCTTTGAATATTGCTGGAACACAAGATTTCACTAGCCTAGATTTTGAAAAAAAAAAAAAAAGGATGAGGGCAAGGAAAGGATCTAATTCTGACACTAAGAATGTAAGAGCAATGAATGACCTTTGATGAAATTCTAACTAAGTCTTGTTTTGACATCCCAGAACCATCTCCACAAGGTTAGTGCGATCTTCGGAGGAAAGCTTTATGATGTTCAGATCATCACTACAGGCATAGACACCATCAGGCTGATGCATGTCAATGAAGAAGCGACAATTGAAGTTAAGCTTAAGCTGAATGATTCCAGTTGACTACACAAGGCAAGTCTGCAATCAACAAACTGCTAGTAGTATGGATATGCAAATTTCACCATCAATCAAACACATTTCTTCCACTCATCTAATAACATGAAATCAAATCTGAGAAGTATAGAGACCATGCAAATTGTTGAATCGACCCATAGATTTCGCCATTTCTTCAATGAAGTTTTACAAGTCTTTTACAACAACATCTTGGCAACAATCTTTGCCTTCTCTTCCTATTCTACTCTAATTGCTATTCTATCAACTGACTATTCACTATTTCTAACTATTCACCTTCTAACTACTGACTAACTATTAGCCTTTACAAATGAGGAGCCAGGGCTTATATAGTGCCCACAATACAATTCAATGGCTTAGATCAATTTGAGATCGATGGTCGAGATTTTACAATGAAAACCCTAATTAGGGTTTGTTACAACAAACTCAATTCTGGCCAATGAAATAATTGCATTATTTGGACACATGTCTTCTCTGGAATATTCGACCAATGGATAACCGGGGTAGGTACATCGAAGTTTGTGTCATCTTTGCTGAGTCAGGTACATTGAATCTGGACACGCTGAGGTGGACCAACCCAACTAGAGGATTGATGACTGTGACGCCACCTTGTTTGACACTTGCAACTTGGTTGATGTTCAATTTGATGATGCTGAGAAGCTAACTTTAATTAACTCTTTTGAAACTGGCTGCTTCTTCAACAAACCCTTGCTTTAACCTCCTTTGTCTTTGATGATGCTGGACTGGAGAAGGTCGTCCTTGATGATGTTGGGCTGGAGAAGGTCGTCCTTGCCCTAGCCTGGTCTTCTTTCATCTGCAAAACAAACCATAAGATGATTAAGGACACATAATATATTTATTCTAACATAGCACTTTCTACCATAAATCATCAACAAGAAGATATTAAAATGAAGCTTGCTCTAGATTCTCCCCAGGGACAAGCCCTATAAGAATTTCGCCCTGGACCCTTTGGAAGGGTCAGGAGCGAAATTTGCTATTTTGCCCAATTTAGACCTCTTTTCAACATTATTTCACAATTAACTCTTCGCCTTGCCCAAACAAGGTGAAAAATAGTAGTTTCAAAGGATTTCGCCCTGGACCCTCTGGAAGGGTCAGGAGCGAATTTTGCATCTTTGGACAAATTCCATCATGTCTCTACTCCAAAAATGCCTTCCAAGGAAAGCATACGCTATCCTTCTCCTCACCAAAGGTTGGGAATCCACAACTTGACCTTCCTCATGGGCAAACTAGGTGATTTTGGGAATTTCACTCTAGACTCTTTGGAAGGGTCAGGGGCGAAATTCTTTCTTTAGGCTTCAATTTACACTTCCTTCACCTCAATTCATCTTGCAAGGCTTAAATAACCTCCCCCCAGTCTTTTCATGCCTTAGGAATCAAAATCTTGTCTTGACACAAAGGGGAAATAGTGATTTTGAAGAATTTCGCTCTGGACCCTTTGGAAGGGTCAGGAGCAAAATTCACTTTTTGCTTGTCTATTCACACTAAATTTCACTTTCTTCACCTCACTTCATCTGGACTCCCTCACATTGAATCCACTTCCCAACTTGGCAACATTGGTTTGATCTTCACAAGGCCTAAAAAGTCAAATTCGCTCAAAAAACCTAGCCGGGGACAGGACCTATCCAGAATTTCGCTCTGGACCCTTTGGAAGGGTCAAGAAGGAAATTCTCATTTTAGCTCAAAATTCACAATTTTGATGATCAAACATCTTTCCAAGGCATTCCAAATAGTTTTTCTCACCCTAGTCTAGGCCTGACTTAGCACAAAATTTGGAGAAAAGGATGGTTTTAGTGTTTTTCGCTCTGGACCCTTTGGAAGGGTCAGGAGCGAATTTCTTCCTTGAGCCCAAAATCATCATTTTTGGAGACCAAAATCCATTCAAGGGCAATCTCAAGGGCTTCTATCATCTTTGTCCAGGCCTGGCTTGGTCTAAATGTGAAAGGAATAGGTGGATTTTAGAATTTCGCTCTAGACCCTTTGGAAGGATCAGGAGCGAAATTCTTGATTTGGCTCAATTCCTTCAATTTCAATGTTTCCTAGCAACTTGAAGTTACTCCTAAAGACTTCTTCCATCCCAATTCACTTTAGTTTGCAATTGTCTTGTCACAAATTTGGAAAAAAGGTGGTTTTGGTGAAATTTCGCCTTGGACCCTCTGGAAGGGTCAGGAGCGAATTTCTTAATTTAGGCTTATTCCTCCATCATTTCAAGTTGAATTCACCTCAAAAGGCTAGAAAACACTTCTCCTCTCACATCCAACCCAAGTTTGACTTGATTTTGCAAGGGAAAATAGGTAGTTGAAGAATTGTCGCCCTGGACCCTTTGGAAGGGTCAGGAGTGATTTTCATCATTTGGCTCAATTCCTTCAATCTTGATAATCATTAGCAATTTGGAGTCATTCCTAAGGCCTTCTTTAATCATGATCCACACTAGATTTGGCATGAAACTAAGTGAAGAGATAGGTTTTGCACAATTTCGCCCTGGACCCTCTAGAAGGGTCAGGAGCGAATTTCCCTTTCTAGACCAAAATCATCATTCTTTCAATCCCCATCTTCTTTGCAAGGTAAAATCTCCTCTCTTCGCCTTAGGAACAAGGTCTAAGCTCAAGCAAGGTTAAAAATATAGGCTTGTAAGGAATTTTGCTCTGGACCCTTTGGAAAGGTCAAGAGCGAAATTTTCTTCCTTAGCTAAAACACTCATTCCTCAACTCTTTCAAACATTCCCAAAGGCCACAACATGTTCATTATCCCTTTCAACATGCCTTGGACATCAAAATTTGGTCGAACAAGGAAGGGAAAGAGGTCTAAGTAGATTTTCACCCTGGACCCTCTGGAAGGGTCAGGAGCGAAATTCTCTTTTAGGCTAAAATCTTGATCTTCAAAATCATCCAACTCCCTCTCAAGGCAAGAACCTACCAATTCATCCCCCATCATGTCAACGCCTAGCCAAAACAAGGAAGGAAACAAGAGATGTAAGGATTTTCACTCTGGACCCTTTAGAAGGGTCAGGAGCGAAAATCATGTTTTGAGCTTGATCCTTGACCTTTTCAACTCCAATCCTCTTTGGGAGGCAAACATAGATCCTTCCTCTTGCATTTCCACCGAGATCCTAACTTTAGCCAAGGGAAAAATGAGTGTTTTCAAGAATTTCACTCTGGACCCTCTAGAAGGGTCAGGAGTGAAATTCATCTTTTGGGATAGAATCCTTCATCTTTACTCACTCCCTAAGGCTAGAACATTCAAAAATACCTCCAAACATGCCTTAGAAACGAGGAAATTAGTCTTGACAAGTGAGAATTTGAGGTTTATAAGGATTTTCGCTCTGGACCCTTTGGAAAGGTCAGGAGCGAAATTCCTAATCTTGGCCAAAATTCTTCACATTTTCACATCTCATCGCCTCAAAACTAGAACGTTGGTCTAAACAAGGGAGAAAATGAGGTTTTCAAGAATTTCGCTCTGGACCCTCTGGAAGGGTCAAGAGCGAAATTTGCTTTGGACCCTTTGGAAGGATCAGGAGCGAAATTTGACATTTTGGTCTCTTCATCAGGATCATTTTATGGAATATAACATTTAAGTATAAGTTATATTCCATATATACTGTCAAGATGTTTGAGAGTGGTTTCGGACCTCCAAGAGTTATATTGCAAAATCTAGTTTTTGGAGGATTCTTCAGTTTTCCAGACTTTAGTCAAATTTCAGGATCAAGACATTCCAGACTTAGCCAAATTTCAGGGAATTTGAAGATCAGGATGACATTCCAGACTTCATCACTCACCAACTCGACCTAACTCAGACCTTCAAGGATGATACTCACTCACCAAGCAAGACACAATTAGCAACAAGAGCAAAACCAGGCCCTAAGGAAGACTCTCAAAGACACCCTAATTGTGGGGCCCCGTGGACTCACCCTAGCTCAAGCAGAGCCTGCCATCCTAGCGATCCCTCTAGCAACACTCAGCATGCAAAGGCTAACAAACAAAACCCTAAAAGACCCAGAAAAACAAACCCCAGAAAGCAAAAAAGAGGGGTCCCCATTTATAATGGGGCGATGTGTGAATACGTCACAACAGTATGCAACTTGGGCGGACTTTCTACCTTATGCTCCAAGGCGGACTTTGGAGACACCAAGAAGGCGGACTTTTGGAAGCTCAAGGCCATCACCAAGGCGGACTTTGATGAGTGCTCCTTTAGGGCGGACTTTTTAGGCATCTCCATAGGGCGGAGTTTTGAAGCTACTTCACTTGCTATCATCCCACAAGGCGGACTTTGAAGACTACCTCCAACGCGGACTTTGACTTGTTCATGATCATAGGCGGAGTTTAGAAGAGATCGCCAAATAGGGCGGAGTTTCAAGAGATCACCAAATAGGGCGGAGTTTCAAGAGATCACCAAATAGGGCGGAGTTTGAGACACGTGCTTCAAGGGCAAACTTTGAAGACTACCTCCAAGGCGGACTTTGAACTGTGCACTATGATGATGGAACAACTCGTGACACCAAGTCTGTTATGTTTGTATATGAAATATAACATTTAAGTATAAGTGGCATTTCAATATGTCTTTTCTCTTTCTTATACTTTAAGTTATATTTCATATATATTGTCAGGATGTTGAGAGTGGTTTCAGATCTCTAGGACGTATAATGCAAATTCTAGTTTTTAGGAGATCTTTCAAAATTTCAGACTTAGTCAAATTTCGGGCCAAATCAAGATGACATGCGAATTTCGGAACTTAGCTTTTTGGGTCAAAACTTGAAAATTTTCGATCACGATCAAAGCAAGTCAATGGTACCAGTGCAAACCTTAGGTCCCCACTCCGAAAAAGCAAAACGCGGGCATCCCTAAAAAATAGGGAAAACTTTCTAAAAATAGCCATACCGGGGATCGGGCTAAAAATGCCAAAAACGAAACTTCCTAAAAAATAGGAAAAAGCAAAAAAGCAAACTTTCTAAAAATAGACAGTTGTTCAAATTCATTCAAATCAATTGCGTTCTTCGTCCTTTAGCCTTTCTAGGCAATGCCAATTTCCAGACTTAGATGATTTTTCAAGCTGATTATCCTTTGAATGTGCCATGACCCCCTAAAATATAGGAACTTAGCTTTTTGGGTAGAAACTTGAAAATTTTTGATCATGATCAAAGCAGGTCAATGGTACCAGTGCAAACCTTAGGTCCCCACTCCGAAAAAGCAAAAAGCAGGCATCCCTAAAAAATAGGGAAAACTTTCTAACAATAGCCATACCGAGGATCGAGCTAAAAATGTCAAAAACGAAACCTCCTAAAAAATAGGAAAAAGCAAAAAAAAAAAACTTTCTAAAAATAGAAAGTTGTTCAAATTCATTCAAATCAATTGTGTTCTTCCTCCTTTAGCCTTTCTAGGCACTTTGACGGTGTCTAGACTCTGTTATCACTTGGCTTGCACAAATTG
Source organism: Cryptomeria japonica (assembly GCF_030272615.1). NCBI lineage: Eukaryota > Viridiplantae > Streptophyta > Pinopsida > Cupressales > Cupressaceae > Cryptomeria > Cryptomeria japonica. The sequence continues at coordinate 13,371,313 of NC_081407.1, forward strand.
ACTTTCAATCTTTAGGACTCAAACCATTCAAAACTTGACAAAACCGAGCAAAATTGAAGCAGAAGGCCACCGGGCATTAACAAAAAACCTAGAAAGCAGGAAAAAAGGAGGGTCCCCATTTGCAATGGGGTGATGTGTGAAAAAGGTCACAACAGGTAGTCACTCATGGAGGGATTTTATTGTAATGTCCCCTTCTGCATAGTTGCTCTTGGAGGACTTATTAGCCTATTTAATTCCTGTAGGCTATAGTGTAATGTCCCCTCCTTAGTCCTCTCAGTTTTTTGGTGGAGATTGACCTACTATTGGGGTCTCCTAGGTCAGCAGGGTGGTTTGGGACCCAACCCGGGGTTGTGGGATTCAGTTTGGGAGCTTCGCGGGCCTTCCAGTTGATTTTTGGGAGTTATATCTATGAATATATTGGAATTCTAAGGTTGGCCTTATGTGAGTAGTGAAAAGTGAATAGTAACTAAAAAACATAAAGATGAATAGTGAAAAGTGACCCCCTATCTAGTAACTCAAGTTGTTTTTAAAAAGGGGGCTAAATTGTCAATGAAAAAATAGACCCTCAAGCTCATTTTAAGTTTTCAAAGGCCAAAAAGTCACTCTCTTATGGATCGAACTTCTTGGAGAGGTTATTGTTAGGGGCTAATAACAAATGTTAGTTTATAGTTGTTTGGGGTGTTTATGTTTTGTTATGTATGGGTTGCCGAGAGGTTCCCGTGGGGTAGTTCGTAGGTTGTGACGGTTGGCAGCCTGGCCAACCGTCGAGTCTATATAGTTTATAGATGGAACCTCGGCAAGTTAGCATTGTACTGGCATATTTGGAATGAAATAAAGATATCAAAATTCTGCCATATATGTTTTTGTAATTGTTATCTATGCTTTAATATACATGAATGTTCTTGTTACATGAGTTGTTGGTACGTGTGGAATATCTCTGTTTATCTCTGTTGGTGGATAAGATATGGGATATGAAGTACGTGGGGACGTGTTGTGCAAAAGAATGCTACAGGAGGATGCCGCATGTATGTACGTGGTTGCATGATTTGGAGATTAAGTTAAGGCCTTCGGACGATCCTTCAGAAGTGAAAAGGAACAGAGAAGACGAGGATGTCGACCAAGGACCAAATAAAAGGTGGAAGGAAATCGGAATGAATGACAAGGGAAAAGCGAGGAAAAAATCAAGTATTGGTACATTGAAGAGGAAACTAAGGGAGCAAAAATGTTATTTAGAAGTGTCCAAAAAGGAGATAAGCTATCCTGTAGATCAAAAAGGGAGAGCAGAACAACAAAAACGGGCCCCGGGATACCTTAGTAAGTTGAAGGTACGAAAAATTGAATTTAAAAAATATTGTCGAGTGAAGATTTTAAAAAAAATTTTAAGGGGTAGTTGAAAAAGAAAAGTATATGGAAAAAATAAAAAGGACAGGGTTAGCAAGTATTAAAAAATTAAAATGTAAGGCAAAAGTGATTGAAGTAAATAAGGGAAAAATACATTTAATAAAAAGGAGATTATTTTATAAAAAATTAATAAAGTATTTACGCCTAACCCTAACCTTGGAAAGAGCAAATGATTATAAAAATCCCCAAAGAGCCCATTTTTACACACCACACAGGAGGAATCAAGTTCATGGAAGCAAAGTTTGTGAAGGAGAAAAATCAAGTGTAGAAATAAGTCAAGGTACAGAATCGTACAGATCTGTAAAATACGTAGTAGAGGTTGTATGGTTGGCGAACTCAGAAGGATGTAATTCATTCGTGCAGCAGGCACGTACGGACGGGGTAGGAGAAACACGCAAAGCAAAGCAGTTTAAACCATACAGCGTACAGCTAGCATGTATGGACGGGGGAGGAAAAGTACATAAGCCACAGCAATATAATCCATACGACATACGGCCAGACCAAACACTGCACACGTACGGCCAGACCAGACACTGCACACGTACGACGAACCATCGGCCCTAACATTGTACGGTGGGGAGAAGAGAGGTTCGTACGATAGCGTACGGGTACCAGCACAGGGAAGACAATACAACGAGAGGAGAAGTCTATACGACAGCGTATGGGTGCCAGCAGAAAGGCCGTACGGACAGCATGAGGGAGAGGGTACCTCGTACGGTCAACATCCATACAAGCATTGCAACGTGGGTATCTGTACACGCAAGGAGTAGTTGCAAAAAAGAATCGAAGGCATCTGTGCAGGAATTCGAGCCATCCGTACGGAGCTATGGGCAGAGTTCGTACACATTGAAGAAATCGTACGACCTAGGAATACCACGTGCAAGCATTACAGCAGGGTTGGCAAGGAATTCGATACGATGGTTCGTACTAGCTAGGGGGACCCCAGTCACGCAGCAAATTCGGACCGTTATAATAACGGCCAAGGAGCAGGAAAAGACAAAGGGAAAAATCAGCACAGCAATCACAGTGCCACCATGACAGCTACGGAGCCTGGCAGCAACAGCAAGAAGGTGAAGATGAGGCCAAAAGTACAGAAGGACCCGGAAGGAATCACTACAGAAAATGTGGCGTTTAAGAGTGTGACCGGCAGTGAATGTCGTACTTGGTGGGAGGAAAACCCTTCAGACCATGTGAAAAAAGACTCCCTCTGGAAAGAACAAGTGGATCACGCCATCCAGATGTCGACATTCAATATTAAGGACTTCAAACCTATCCTTCGTACTATGGTGTCCGGATACAACCGCCATGAGAGAGCCTCCATTATTCAGTTCTAGGGTTGCACAGTAAGGGTTTCTTTCAATGTTGAGGACTTCAAGAGGGTATTTGGTATACCCGATAAAGGGGCATCTACCGCAAAACCGGCCAAGAAGCTCACCAGGGAGAAAAAGAAATGGTTGCTGGACTTGGTGTGCAGGGATGATCTAACAGAAGAACAATGGAAGAGTGCTTGGTCTGCAAATAATAGTAGAGGACAGAAGCGTGCTTTCATTGCGCCCGAGGAGTGGAGGATGTTAATGGACTTGGTGAAAAGCCAACTCACAGGGGCCAGTCGAGCATCTAACATAGCCATCTAGATGATAGGACTGATGCATGGCATATAGTGTGGTAAGGTTTATAACTGGGGGCAGCTCTTATCTGAGAGGATTTGTTAGGGGTAAATAACGTATGTTAGTAAGAATAATATTTATAAGTGTGTTATGTTGTGTTTATGTTTAGGTTGTCACCGAGAGATTCTCGTCGGGAAGTTGGGAGTTCGTGACGGTTGGCAACTTGACCAACCATCGGGTCTTTATATTGTTTGGTTGGAACCTCGACAGGGGGGATTATGTATGGACATTCTGGACACTTGAATAAAGATATAATTCTTCTGGTCTAATTAGTATCATTGTCATTTATGCTATGATGTATGATTGTTCTGTTACATGAATATTTGGTACGTGTGGGAAATACTGTGTTATCTATTTATTCACCAACCATACATTTAGGACTAAACATTTTGGCATCGTTGCTTGAACGAACTTGGAGATAATTATGGCAGCAGGCAGAAGCAATTAATGGGCCGGCCATTTAACCAGCAATTAATTGTCGTGGACAGCGACACGCACAAAGAGAGTATCGCGGAAGAGGAACGAGAGGATCAGTTGACGGCAGACTTGGTGGAGTTGTGGGACGTGTCGGTCACGCAATACGTGCAGCGAGAGGCTCGGGAGAGAGCCGTCTCGGAAGGCACGGTACGTGGTGAACTCACCGTCAGCACCCCCGTCTTTGACTTACTCGAGAGTATTCCAAGGTTACTCACCAGAAATTTGATTGCACTCCAAGACCAAAGGGAGGAGACGGCAAAGGAACTTCGGCGGCAACAAGTCCTCCGACGGTACACGGAACAGAGTCGTAGGGAGGAAGAGGAAAGGGAGGCCAGTCGGCGCCATACCTCTGGCACTTGATGCCCCTACGACCAAACAAAGACAGACATACCACTACCACCGAAGGAGTAAATGAGGGAACTGTACGGAGATCTCTCCGCATAAAAGAACAGGCCGAAAGGAGACGGCGACTAAGGGAGGTTGTCGACTCGAAGAGTCCAAAGAAACAAAGCAGAAGTTGGAGTGTGAGTCGAAGTTGTAGTTGGGAGAGGCAAAAACCGTGTATGTAGAATGAGTTGGCCGAGGTCGCCAGGAACCTGCCACTTCCAAACGTAGCGGAGGAAGATCTCGCCGACCAGGCCCCACACTCGACGTCAAGTGAAGAAGAATCCGAAGCCGAATTGCAAAGCACCCTGTCCGAATATTCTGAACAAGGAGAGGAGGCGGTACAAGACCTGCACGAGGAAATCGCCACTATTTTTGAAGCAACGTTGTCTGGCATTAAAAATTTGTCCTTGTCAGAGGGCATCAAAATAGGAGGGTCAGATCCGAAAACCCTGGGAAGGAGGGACTATAGAAGCGAAGGTGACCAAAGCCCGGCTGACAGGGGGCCGACCAGACCAAGAGCGTACGGTACCTCCCGGACACATAATACCTTCCCGACATATAGCCATTTCCAGGCACTGCATAAAACCATCCAGAAAAGAACAATGGCACACACCCCAGAGAAGCAGAAACTCCCAAAATTCATGGGCGACGGGTCAAAGGATCTCGTATGGCATTGCAAGACATGCGTCACCATCTGGGAAGAAAATGGCCAGGACAACCGGGACTATGGGTTGAAGGCAATCCCAACCACTCTGCGAGGAATAGCCATTGACTGGTATATGGACCTCAATACCCAGCATAAAACGTCCTGGAGCAATCTGAAGAAGGCCTTTGAGGAAGAGTTCAAACTCCTATGGGATGACAACGAAATTGTGGCAGAGATTTACAACACCAAACAAGGAAAAAATGAAAGTGTACGCGCTTATAACAGAAGGCTCAAGGAACTGCTCAATAAAATGGAGCACCAGCCGGCTGATGGTCTCAAGAAGAGATGGTTCGTTAAAAGATTGGTACCATCCCTAAGACAGAAGATGAAGGTGGTCCCCCCGCCCTTGTATGATGAGGCGTACAACCGTGCGATGGATATTGAAAGCAAAAATAAGACATCCCGAGGGAAGCGTCAAGTGAGCGATGGTGATAGTATGGATGAAGATAGTGATGGGGAGTCCAAAACTATGCAAGCACTCCGAAGGGATATGATGAGAATGATGAAAGAACTAAAGGCTGACAAAGAAGGTGGTAGCGAAGGAAAGGAGCTATGGTGCACCGATTGCAAGACGGAAGGACACACTAAGGGGAGTTGTCCTCGCAAAGCCTTTTGTGATATCTGCCAAGTAATGGGACATTCCATTAAGGAATGCCCGTACAACTTGAAAACACGGAGCACACAAGTGCTCTACGCCCAACCTGACCAAGTCACACCGCCAGCGACACCTCCGAAGTTGGCAGCAAACTCTGACGCCTCTCCTGGAGGGTACAAGAACAATCGGCGGGGTAACAACAGGTCCAATAATAACACGCCAAGGAGTAGAATTCAATACGATGCGAAGGGACGACCCATGATTCAATGCAGAAAGTGCAACGAATGGGGTCACTTTGCATGGGAATGTCAAAACGAGGGTGACGCAAGAAGTTTGCTATGCAAATGGTGCAGTCCAAGGAATCATGAGAACATAGACTGTCCAAGGCAAAAAGGGGTGAATATGTTGGCAATCACAAGATTGCAAAACAAAAAAGCCATGTACCCTGATCCTCGCACTGAGAAGGAAAGACTACAGGAAGCCAGGGCGGATATCGAGCGGGCGATGGCAAAAGAGCGGAGGGCCTCACACCCGACTGCTAGTACACCACTCCAGTCAGGACCGGAGAAAACTATCATTAAGCAGATGTTACATACCACAATACCCGTACGGGTATCCGACCTTCTACAAACCATGCCACAGTTGAGGATGGCCTTGACGAATCCAGCCAGTGACACCACCGTCGGCCAGAAACATCGGACAATGACAGAACCACATAGTATGGCTCCGGTGAAGGAACATGGTACGGACGCCATGGACCCTATGCTACTCACAGTAAGCATTGGACAGAAACCTCTCGTGCTGGAGATGGACATAATGGGACAAAAGGTGGAAGGACCGAGGGAAGGCATATTGGCAATCACAAGATTGCAAAACAAAAAGGCCATGTACCCTGATCCTCGCACTGAGAAGGAAAGACTACAGGAAGCCAGGGCGGATATCGAGCGGGCGATGGCAGAAGAGCGGAGGGCCTCGCACCCGACTGCCAGTACACCACTCCAATCAGGACCAGAGAAAACTATCATTAAGCAGATGTTACATACCACAATACCCGTACGGGTATCCGACCTTCTACAGACCATGCCACAGTTGAGGATGGCCCTGACGAATCCAACCGGTGACACCACCGTCGGCTAGAAACACCGGACGATGACAGAACCACATAGTATGGCTCCGGTGAAGGAACATGGTACGGACGCCATGGACCCTATGCTACTTACAGTAAGCATTGGACGGAAACCTGTCGTGGTGGAGATGGACATAATGGTACAAAAGCTCACAAACACCATTATGGATGGCGGGTCTGGAGTCAACTTACTACCGAAGGAAACATGGAGAAGCCTTGGCAACCCGACTGCCAGTACACCACTCTAGTCAGGACTGGAGAAAACTATCATTAAGCAGATGTTACAGACCACAATACCCGTACGAGTATCCGACCTTCTACAGACCATGCCACAGTTGAGGATGGCCCTGACGAATCCAATCGGTGACACCACCGTCGGCCAAAAACACTGGACGATGACAGAACCACATAGTATGGCTCCGGTGAAGGAACATGGTACGGACGCCATGGACCCTATGCTAGTCACAGTAAGAATTGGACGGAAACCTGTTGTGGTGGAGATGGACATAATGGGACAAAGGCTCACAAACACCATTATGGATGGCGGGTCTGGAGTCAACGTACTACCGGACGAAACATGGAGAAGCCTTGGCAAGCCTACTCTCTGGCCACCAACATTCCATCTCATCGATGTAGACCAACACGGCATCAAACCTCTCGGTACACTCATGGCACAAAAGGTAGTGATTGGGACACAACAATTCATTCTAGATTTCGTAGTCATTCCACTGGAAAGAAAAGCGTACGACGCCCTCTTGGGAAGGGGGTGGCTGATCATGGCTAGAGCCAATCATAACTGGAAGAAGAATACACTCTCAATCGAAAGTGAAGGCCATAAGTATGTGATTGACCTGAGGAATCAGTCCGTCAGTGAAGAGCTTGCGTCGCCTGACTCCGACTCGGAGGACTCAAACAGATGGGAGTGGGGTTCCGAAGGAGATAGAGGAGGGAGGGAACCCAACGAGGAAGGAGTGTTGGAATTGGACAGATGCTCTGAAGATAGAACTAGTTCATTGGCCGGACTCTTCCATTGGCAGATGGAGGACTACGAGGTTTTCCACCCGAAGTGCCACATGCTACAAATATGCAAGATTGGGGAATCAAGCGACGGTACGGAAGAATAGTCATTTCCCCCGGAGTACAGTAGGTACCAAGAAGGGATGGCACGGGTGGATGTCACACCAGCCCACCAGTTTGAACGAGACAAACCCATCAAGTACGAGGAAAGGGATGTGAAAAAAACCAATCTAGGCAAGGACGAGGACCCGCAGGTGATACTCGTAGGGGATGACTAGAACCCCGTACTGGATCACTCGTATGGCGTACACCAGTCGAGGCAGTGTTTGAGTTATCTGTACGGCATACAGTCGACAAAGAAGGGAGACTGGCATAATCCGTACAGCATACGACCTACAAGGGGAAGAATACCATACGGCGGAACATTGCACCCACAGGAAACTAAGTCGTACGATCTTGTACGACTACCAGCTGATAAAGGAGAAAGACTGTACGATCAGAAAACAGACATACCGTACATGCAAGATCCGTACAATCCCCTCCTTCGTGGCATTCGTATATGCAGGGAGCAATTGTATAAAAAGTTTGAGGGTATCTGTGCAGAGATTTGTGCCATCCATGTGGAGCTGAGTGAAGAGTTGGCAAAGGTTGAAGAGGTCGTACGACCAGGGAGCGGAAGTGCACGAGTTAATCCGTACGGTGTAGAGGCAGCAGTTGGTCCAATGGTCCGTACTAGTATGGCAGACCAGACAATGGCAGAGGAGGTTGCACCAGGGAAAAATGAGGTCACCGTACAAGGAATTGGTACTAGTACAACATGTTCAGGTATTGGTACGACGAGCATTAGTATAGTACCAGCAAGTATTGGTACGGTTCCAACAGGAATTGGTATGATTCCAGCAAGAACTGGTACGGTACTAGCAGGTACTGGTACGCCAACTGCTAGTACGACAAGTTTAGGTACTGGTATGACGATCACTGGTACAAGGCTGGAAGGACAACTTCTGGCAAAACGAATTCATGTTTTTTCAAGCTAGAACACAAGACATTCTACATGTGCCATCATGCTATCAACCTATTCCTGGACGCCATACGCCTGCAAGTACCACCAGAAATGTGGGGAACCTTCGAACCGCGCGGACGGGTGGAACCGAATAAACCTACCATGTACTACTATACTCACCTAGACACACTAGGTGACACCGCGCAACCAACCAAAAGAAGAAGAAAGTTGGACACGTCCGTAGAGGTTGAAGATGCCAGCAACGCAGAGGATTCTGAGGAGGCAGAAGAGACTGAGGAGCAGGAAAGTGGTGATGAGGGGTTTCATATGGCACCTCACACAATTGCGAAGGATGAAGGGGAAGCAGAGTCGCAACAGCAGGAAGAGGAGGAAGAGGAGGATCAACACGGAAGGTTACGGGCACAATGGAAGAGTACGAGGGTAAAGTTCACACCTTCCAAATTATCTTCGGCACACTTGGTACCACAGGAAGCACTTACAGTGGCCAGCCCTGTGGGGGACGTATGACCAGTAGGGGTGTTGTTCCGAAAAATCAATGAAGAGGAACCACCAGCGCAACGGCGGGTATCCTTACCACAGAAACCAGTACTTGCGTCAGAAACCACAGAGGGTACCAGTACAGTAGACCAGGTAGTCGCAGGGGAGGCCGTACCAGGAAAAGACACAATGGTCGAGCAAGGAATGGGTACGACATATCCAGGTTCTAGTATGGAAGACATTGGTACGGTACCAGTAGGTACTGGTACAACTTCAACATGTACTGGTACAGTGTCAGTAGGTACTGGTATGGTTCCAACAAGTACTAGTACAACTTCAACATGTACCGGTACGGCTCCAACAGGTACTGGTACGACTCCAACATGAACTGGTATGACAAGAACTGGTATTGTACCGACAAGAACTGGTACGGTGCCAGCAGGAACTGGTACAATGCCAACATGTACTAGTACGGTGCCAACATGTACTAGTACGACATGAACTGGTACGGTGCCAGCATGAACTGGTACGATGCCAACATGTACTGGTACGTCGCCAACAAGTACTAGTACGGTGCCAACATGTACTAGTACGGTGCCAGTAGGAACTGGTACTGTGCCAACAGGAATTGGTACGGTACCAGCAAGAACTAGTACGATACCAACATGTACTGGTAAGCCAAGTGCCAGTACGGTACCAGCGGAGAAAGATGAGGCAGGGGATGTGAGGTGCCAGTACGGTACCTCACAGATGGAGCAAAAAGATAAGAAAATGTTGGAAGCTACCCACATGGTAAAGAGGCACGGGAACGACAGCTATTGGCAGAAAAGAACCTAAGACTTCACACTGGACAACAACTTTCTTCTTCGACCACTACAGGGACGCCTCCTTCCTCTTCTCGATCCTAGTTTATGTTTTATATTTCAGCTCTTATTGTCTTAGTCGTCTGGAAGACGATTACGTTTTTGGGGGGGCTAATGTTAGGGGTAAATAACGTATGTTAGTAAGAATAATATTTATAAGTGTGTTATGTTGTGTTTATGTTTAGGTTGTCGCCGAGAGGTTCCCGTCAGGTAGTTGGGAGTTGGTGACGGTTGGCAACTTGACCAACCGTCAGGTCTTTATATTGTTTAGTTGGAACCTCAGCAGGGGGGATTATGTATGGACATTCTGGTCACTTGAATAAAGATATAATTCTTCTGGTCTAATTAGTATCATTGTCCTTTATGCTGTGATGTATGATTGTTCTGTTACATGAATATTTGGTACATGTGGGAAATACTGTGTTATCTGTTTATTCACCAACCATACGTTTAGGACTAAACAGATTCATGATTTCCTCAACCTGGAGCATAAAACATTCTATATGTGTCACCATGCCATTAGTTTGTTTCTGGATGCAGTACGTACACAGGTACCTTCGGAGATGTGGGATAGTTTTGAGCCACGCGGTAGGGTGGAACCTAACAAACCCTCCATGTACCATTATGTTCACCTGGACACCCTTGGAGATGCCATACAGCCAGTGAAGAGAAGAAAGTTGGACATAGCAGTAGAGGTGGAAGAAGATAGCAGCATGGAAGACTCGGATGAGGAAGCAGAAGAAACAGAGGAACAAGAGAGTGGAGATGAGGGATTCCGCATGGCACTGCACAATGCCAGAGGAGAGGAAGAAGAAGCAGAGTCACAGCAACAGGAAGGGGAGGAGGCAGGAGAGCAGTCGAAGCATGGAGGGTTGCGAGCAAGGTGGAGAAGCACTCGGGTGAAATTTACACCCCCCAAATTACCTCCTTCCGCACACCTGGTACCTAAGGAAGCACTCACAGTGGCTAGCCCGATAGGCGACGTGATACCAGTAGGAGTGTTGTTTAGGAAAGTCGATGAAGGTGATCTGTTGATGTGTATTTTGTACACGACCAAACACAAAATAAAATACCTAAAGGTACCTTATCCTCTCTTGAATAAAGCCTCTGAATGCTGAAGATGTCGCGAAAAGGGATCAATCGGGATGACTTCAAGGTTCTTTGTTGTAGGATCTCTACGTGTGGATAAGCACCAGTGGTCGTTGTATATGTTGTTTCTTCAAGGGGCCTTACGTACTGTTGACGTGTATTTTGTACACAATCATACAAAGAATAAAATACCCAAAGGCATCTTATCCTCTCTTGAATAAAGTCGCTAACTGCTGAAGATTTCGCAAGAAGGATCAGTTAGGATGACTCCAATGTTCTTTTTAGTAGGGTCTCTACGTGTGGACAAGCACCAGTGGTCGTTGTGATTGCTGTGTCATCAAGGGGCCTTACGTTGCCGAAAATTTTGCTAAACTAAACAAGCTTTTCAAAAAATATCAAAAGGATAGGGTTTGCAAGAGGTCTAATCTAGTCTAACCCTAAGAATGACTCAATGTGGACAAGACTTGGTGAGATTCTACCAATTTCAATATTGCCATAAATTAACAACTCAATTGAAATTGATGCGATCTTCTAAGGTAACAAATGATTTTTCAATACATCAAAGACCAAGGACACTACCACGAAGGTACATATCCAAGATACGACAATGATTGAAGGTTTAAGCGATTCAAATATCTCCAGTCGACCACACAAGGCGTTCCTACAATCAGCAAGAAGCTAGTGGTTTGGAAAGCGAATCCTACCAAAGATCAAGTCCAACACTTTGTCCTTTGAATTAACACACTACTTCGATTGAGAATGATTCAAGGAAAATGAACAACCATGAAGATAACCAAAAGAATTGCAACAAAACACCATAACTTCAATATTTCATTGATCTCAAAGCCATCATGTACAACAATTGCTTGAATTCCTTTCTCAAAGCTCAATCTTGCTACAAAAGTAAATTGCTTCTAAACTCTAATCTCTCAATAATTTCTAACTTCTCTCTAACTTCTAGTTTTCCTTCTTTTCTAAATTACAAAATGAAATGAAATGAGGGTATAAATAGCATCCTCAATTACAATGAACGGTCCAGATCAAAAAGCAGATCAATGGCCAAGATTATGACACCTAAACCCTAATTAAGGTTTTATTACAAAAGTTCCCCTTTTATTGCACCACATTAAATGCATAGCCAATTATTAAATTTGGCACGAAAATCTAGGAGACATAAACTAATGACAACTAAGGTGCCATGTCATCTATAATAACCTCTCATCTAGAATCTTATTCCCTTTCCAATGCTCCTTTTTAGCATATGCAATGAATCTAGACACGATTCCTTCGATTTCAGCAATTGGAATCTCGGGAAGATTCTTCATTCTTTCTTCCAAGTGGATGACCTGATCAAATGCCTCGAGAAGAGTAGCGTCCCATTCAGGTTCAAGTTCCTTAGTTTTCTCAATCAGGAGCATGGTAGCAAACATCTGGTCCTGTTGCTCATCTGTGATATTAGCGTCCTTGCAAAAGATAACCTTGATTCTATCCTCCAATTCCTGCAAATCCACATCTGTCTCAACTTCGATCCTCCTACCAAGAATAGTACGTAGTACCTCAAATATTCTGTCCTGGATCGGGTTGATAACCTCCTCAACATGGCTACATCTAGTACTGATGTCCTCAAAGAGAACTTCCTTCATCTGGAGTAAGGTCGACCACTGAAGTAAACTGTGAGGTCCTCCATCCATGATCTTTTCCTGTGCTAAGACCTTCCTCGATGTTTGTCTGATTACTCGCAAGACAGAAATGATAACCTCTTTGGTATGAGCAAAACCAGCTACTGTTATCATCAAGTTGTGGATAATCTCAAGAACCTGGATAGCCCTATGAATAGTCTTCATCATCCTTGTTGTAAATTCTACGGCAACTGTATGAGATTTGTCCATCCAAGTACTCATACGCTGGACCATACTCCTGAATCTCTCTGCAACACCAATTGATTAAAGGGGAAGTGCCTGTATGGGTGATCTTGCTGGATCCTGACGTCCTAAAGGTTGATTGATATGACTGAAATATGTTCTCCATGCACCAACCTCTCTCTCAAGCTTCCTATTCTTCTCCATTTCTTCCCTAAGCTTGTCTTTCAAGGCCTCAAATGAATCGGTGGCATCATCAAGTGTCTGCTCGGCTATGGATGGACCTAGCTCAAATGTCTCTATATCATATTCCTCTGCTAAGATCTCACCTTCATACTTGTCCATTGCCGGCGTAGCTATCTGCAATTTTCTGGATCGAGTCTCATCCCTAATCATCTTGGACATCTTGGTAGCCTTCCTCTTTTCTGTCACTTCCTGGGAATGTCCAACAAGGCTCTCCAAATCAATTACATTGTCTTCGTCCTCAATCACGATCACCTTAGTTAATCTTTCCTTCAACCAATCTGGGATGGCAGATCTTGTCTCTTTAACCTGTATTTCCTTGAGCAATTCTTCTTCTCTGGGAGGAGATGTTACTTCATTATCTTCCCCATCTTCATGCAACTCATTGTCTTGAAGAGATCCACCTGGTGCCTGTCCTTCTTTATCATTCTGTACCATTGACTCCATAGAATCTTCTACTTCAAGTGTCCTCTTCTCTTGTCGAGAAGATGTGCCGGATGAACAATCTCGGTTGGCCCCTTGCTTCTTCTTGGAAGATTCTTTCTTCTCAGGTCTCTCTTTTCTCTTCGAGCCTCTTGGATGGAGATCGCCTTCACTTGCACTTCGAAGGTTGCCTTCACTTGCATTTCTGGGATTAGGATTACCTTCGCTTACACTAGCTCCACCTTCGGCTGGTTTCTCTTCCAAAGTGAAAGTCATAGCTATGCCTTGCTCTCTCAACTTCTGATGTTGCACATCAACCCATCTGCGAGTACAAGACAAGACTGGAGCCATCAAAGCATCTAGATCCACGACCTCGGGCTCATTCCAATCTAACCTTACTGATTTGCTTTCTCGATCATAGGATGACTGGAGATGTCTGCCACTGTCCTGAGCTTGGTCGGCCACTATGTAAATCTTGCATTTCCTGATGAAATCCAAAGGCAATCTAGAATGCATCTTTCTTTTCACTTCAAGATCGTCTAGGAGATTCATCATAAAATCTTCTATCTGAAATTCATGCTTAAACTTCCTACCGACTGTCTCCTCTATATATCCATGTGGATCAAAGCTTTCTCTCAAAGCAAAGAATGAAAAAGAATACAAAGCTAACTCCTTCTCTGCGTCATCCATGGCTAAAGCATTAGGACATACCTCAACTGAATTGCCTAAGATGATAGGTACAGGAACTCCATTTCCATGTTTGTGTCTGAATGCCTTCGCATAAGCTGCCAACTGTCTTGTTACCTCAAGTAACACTATTCTGTCTGTCGGATATCTCGGCAACATGTATGGAGGTGAAGGACATCCATGGACTCTGATATAAGTAAATTTCGGAAATTGGATAAACCAAGCACCGTACCTCTTTACTAGTTCCTATGCATCCTGAGCTAATCTATTGTGGATCCCACCTTGCAACGTCCTCGTGATGTTCATCGTGAAGGTATCATTAACTAGCTTGAAGTTGCTTCCTGGCGGATGATGCAAGTGAACATAGGAATCACAAACCTTGACCTCGCCGGGTCCTCTTCCAATCACTCCTCTGTGAGGTAGTCCTGCGTACTCAAAGCTCCTGATCAAGGCATATATGACGTATGAACTCATGTGTAAGGACTTGGTAGCCTTGAGTCTCCTTAACTGTACGTCCAAGCAATGGCTAATCATTCTAGCCCAATGAATTGTTCCTTTTCCCTGAACTATCACCTGGATAAAGTAGAACATCCACCTCTCAAAGTAGAAGGCTTGAGGAGCTCCCGTGACTCGGTTGAGCATTGTAATCAAATCTCTGTACTCCTCCTGGAAATCGATCCTATGTGGTGTGTTCGGGATCTTGCTCAGGCGAGGACGACTCTTGAGTAACCAGTTCTTGTTGATGATGCTTAAGCAAGCATCTGGATCATCTTCGTACATGGACCTGGCTCCTTCTATGCTCTTGTAGACCATATCTCTGTGCTCCGGAAGATGGAAAGCCTCACTTATAGCTTCCTCTGAAAGATACGCCAAAGTGTTTCCTTCCTTGGACACGATCGTTCTGGACTGAGGATCATAATGACGAGCACACTCGATCATCAACTCATGGCACTATACTGCTGGAGGGAAGCCGGCCGCCTTAATGATGCCACTTTCGATTATCCTCCTAGCGACAGGTGATGGCTTGCCAATGTAAGGGACCTCTCGAAACTTCTTCGTACTGAAGTTACCCAAGTTGGTATCTCCAATGTTGCTCCACTTAGACACGATCTTGGTCTCCACTTCTTCGGTCTTTTGATCTTCCTTCATGAGAGCTGGACGACTGGTGGATGCTCCCGCCTTCGGGGTCGCCATACCTACACAACATTTCATAATAACAAACTAGATTTTGCAATGTATAACATAGATTAGAGATTAATTTTAGGAAACTTCATGATAAGTCCTTGAGTTATCATTTCCTACAAAACGATTGAGCTATTGGAATTCAAAATTTGAAGCAATGACGATCAAAATTCAAAATTCAAGGGATCCTCGCCATACCTCACTTGAGAGCTAACTCTAAAATGCAAAACAAGAAATTCGCCTAGGCAACAATCGAAATTTGGTGACTTCAACGTGATCTCTCTCAAGCTAGCAACTTCGCCACCTTTGGGATGCCTTTGACGTAGTCTTTGGCAAGTTCGCCTCACTTGAAACTAAGCTCGCACTCCCCTTTGAAGATGATGTTCGCACCTTCCTTTAATGAAATTCGCACTTCTCCTTTATGAAATTCGCTCCTTGTAAATACAAATCGCACACCTCTTTGTCTTCTCCAAATCGCATATGAATGAAGGTGAAATGATGATTTGAAAATGAAATTATCACCTTCCCTTTATAGGCGCTTACCTTACAACTACCTCAAGGCCGACTTGGTAAAAACAAAGATAATTAAAAGCAATTTTAATAAAAACCAATGGCCGACTTTGTAAATATTTAAATCCAAGCGCTCCAATTTGATTTTTATTTAAAATAATAATTAATTCATTTAATGCCTTTGCAATTAATTAATTCGATTTTTAAAATAGGCAAAATTAATTAATTAAATATCCAAGCACAATTTTTTAAATGCTATTAATTGATTTATCGATTTTTCTAGCATTTAATAAAATTTAAAAATTGTTTTAGCGCCAAAATTTGGAGGAGGGAAAGATACAAACCCTATCGCTCTGGTCCCTGGGAGAGGGACAGGAGCGAATTATGTTTTTGACCTTGATTCTTGTGCTTTTGATGTTCGAAACCTCCATCTTCATGTTGAAACTGGCATTTTTGCTAAGAATTTCAAACTTGATTAACTTGGTTTTGTGGATGAGTGCCTTTTATGACCATTATCGCCCTGGTCCCTTGGTGAGGGACAGGAGCGAATTATGTGTTTTCTCCTTGACCTTCGTTTCTATGATCACCAAATTTCATTATGAGGGAGAAACAACGTTAGATTTTCGTTCCATGCTTGCTTCACTTGTCTTTAACAAGGCATTTTGATGCTTAAATGATTTTCGCCCTGGTCCCTTGGTGAGGGACAGGAGCGAACTTTGTGTTCTAGCCTAAATTTGCTGTCTTTCAACCTTTGCTTCATGTTCGTCGCCTTCAAAATGATATCTTTGACCTTGTGTACCTTGGCTTTGACGTGATCTTGAAGGATAATGAGTGATTATGTGAAAATCGCCCTGGTCCTTGCCTGAAGGATAGGAGCGATATAGCTTCTTGGTTCAATTTGGTCACCTTTTGACGTTTGATTTTCTCGCATATCATCTTCCTAAGACACCTTAGACCCTGTGCAACCCTGTACAACCTTGACTTGGCGTGATTTTTGAAAGAATTGGCTAGTATGATGATTATCGCCCTGGTCCCTGACTGAGGGACAGGAGCGAATTTGGGCATCCTGGGCTCAACCTTGTTTGTATCAACTTGTAATCACTTTCACCATGTAGAATGAGGTCCTTTGATCCCTCTTGGACACTCGAAACTTGATAAACCTTCAAAACCCAAGCCTTCATAGAAATTTCGCTCTAGTCCCTGACTGAGGGACAGGAGCGATCTTGGACATTTGGTGCAATTCTCTCAACATTGGCGACCTTTGATACTTCGTTCTTCGTCAAGACGCTTCAAAACGTCCTTGCCACCTTTCACCTTGACTTGGAGTGGTTTGAACTTGAGTGAAAGACATAATAACAAACATCTCGCCCTGGTCCCTGACTGAGGGACAGGAGCGAATTTGTACTTGTAGGCTCCATCACAACTTGCTAACTTCAAAAATTATCTTCAATGGTCTTGTAGTACACCTTTTCATTCATCCTTGGCCGGGAGTTTGTTCAAACTTGGCGAGAAATTGACCTAAGGCAAAAATCGCTCTGGTCCCTGATTGAGGGACAGGAGCGCCTAGGCCAATTTGAGTCTCCTATTGATGTCTTGTAATCTTCAATTTGTCTTCAACGGGTTCATTTCATCCTCCTTTCTTGCCTTGAAACTCAAAACTTGCCTGCTTTTGCCTGAATTTTGCCCTATGAAGAATTTCGCTCTGGTCCCTGGGAGAGGGACGGGAGCTACACTGAATTTCGCCCTGGTCCCTGGCTGAGGGACAGGAGCGATTTTGCATTTTTGATCCATTTTCCTTCACGAAGGCATTTCCAAATTATATTCAACTGATGAAACATATCTCCTTGGTTCTCCTTAAATCGTCAAATTGTTTAAATCCTGCAAGGACAAGGCAATGTTTGATTTTGAGCTCCGGTCCTCCACTGAGGGACAGGAGCGATTTTTGCTCCTGGCACATTTCCATGCTTGTGAAATTCTTCAAATTATATTCAACGAAAAGATCATGCCTCCCTTTACCACTTCCACTCTGAAATTCGTTTGGATCCTGCAAGGACAGTAAGATTTTGAGAAACGAGCTCCGGTCCTTCATTGAGGGACAGGAGCGATTTTGCTCCTACAGGCCAAAATATCAAGATTTTGGGAGTTCAATCACTTCACAATGCAGAAACAAGTAATTTCCAATGCCCGGGATCAATTATCAAAATTTTCAAAATTTGGTCAAAATTACTCAATCGGACGAAAATCAAACACTCATCATCAACACTTAGACAAATTTTCAGAGTTGCACTCAAAATCCCAATTGTAACTAGACCAACTTACTTAGCCTCTGGCGAATTCACTTTATTCAAAATTGCATCCTGCGAGAGGAAGCTCAAAAAGCTCTCAAGAGTGACTGGACTTTGGCCTGAAAACGACAAAACAGAAACCCTAAGGCTTGACCCTGGTCTAGACAACTAACAAACTAAACAAAAACCCTAAAAAGCAAAGCGAAGGGCGAGCAAAAACGAGCAAAAAGAGGGGGTCCCCATTAAATGGGGCGATGTGTGAAATGGTCACAACACGTACTTTCAGAGAAAGCTTGTCCACGTTACTTTCTTTCCAAATGTAGGAACAGGATTCTCCTAACACTAACGGATTTTCAAAAAATGTCAAAAGATAAGGGTTTCTAAGAAGGAATACTTGAACTAATCCTAAGAATGACTCAATGAAGACTGGACTTGATAAGATTCTACCAATTTCAGTATCACCAAGAAATTACAACTCTACTGGAATTGATGCGATCTTCTAAGGGGATTCAATAGTTTTTCAAATCATCAAGGATATAGATACTATCTTAGAGATACATATCAATGCTTCCCAGAATGATTGAACTCTTAATCAATCTCAATGTTTCCAGTTGACCACACAAGGCGTCCTTACAATCAGTAAGAAGCTAGTGGTTTGGAATATGAATCTTATCAAGAATCAAGCACAACACTTCGTCCTTCAAACTTAGAACTTAAATGCTATTTCAACTGAGAGTGATTCAAGAAGATAAACAATCATGTAGATAGCCACAAGTATTGCAACAAAACACCATAACTTCAATATTTTATTGATCTCATAACCAAATGGACAACAATTGTTCAAAATTCTTTCTTCACTACTCAATCTTGCTACAACAATAACTTTCTAACTTTCTTCTCTCTAAGCTCTCTCTCTTTTTTCTAACTTCTCTCTAACTCTTCCAACCTCTTAAAATGAAATGAGTGAGGGTATATATAGCATCCTCAAATACAATGAATGACCCAGATCAAAAGAAGATCAACGGCTGAGATTTTGACACTTAAACCCTAATTAGGGTTTGTTACAAAAAAGTCCCCATTTAGATAAACATCACTAATCCATAGCCAATAAAGAATTGGCACAAATACCAAGGAGACATAGACCAATAGGAATTAAGTTGCCACATCATTCTATAACAACTTTTCATCTAGAATTTTGTTCCCTTTCCTATGCTCTTTCTTAGCATATTCAATGAATCTGGACACAATTCCTTCAATCTCAGCAATGGGAATCTCAGGAAGATTCTTCATTCGTTCTTCCAAGTGAAGGACTTGATCAAAAGCAGTGAGAAGAGTTGTCTCCCATCCAGGTTCAAGTTCTTTGGTCTTCTCAATCAGGAACATAGTAGTGTACATTTGATCTCATTGCTTATCTGTGATGATGTTCTCCTCTTTGCAAAAGATGACCTTGATTCTATCCTCCAACTCTTGGATGTCCACATCTGTCTCGATCTCGATCCGCCTGTCAAGAATGGTACACAACACCTCAAACACCTTGTCTTGAATTGGATGAATGATTCCTTCAACTCGGCTGCATCTGGTGTTGACGTCTTCAAAAAGGACCTCTTTCATCTGGAGTAGAGCTGACCACTGTAGGAGCTTATGGGTTCCTCCATCCATTATTTTTTCTTGTGCCAGAATCCGTCTTGGTGTTTCTCTTATCACTTGTAAGACTGGAATGATAACATCTCTAGGGTGAGTGAATGCAGCTACAATTATCATTAGATTATGGATAATCTCAAGGACCTGGATAGCTCGATGAACTGTCTTCATCATTCTTGTTGCAAATTCAACGGCTACCGTGTGGGATTTATCAATCCAAGAACTCATAAGTTGAACCAAGCTCTTCACCCTTTCTGCCTCACCTACTGATTCAAGAGGGAGTGCTTGTAAAGGAGATACTGTTGGATCCTGACATCTCAAGGGCTGATTAAGATGACTAAAATAGTTCCTCCAAGCACTGACCTCCCTCTCAAGCTTCTTATTCTTTTCCATTTCTCCTTTAAGTTTGTCTTTAAGTGCTTCAAATGAATCAGTTGCTTCTTCCATCGCTTGCTCGGAGGTAAGTGGACCAAGCTCAAATATTTCCAAGTCATATTCTTCTGCAAGAATCTCATCCTCATATTTGTCCACCACTGGTGTAGCTACCTGCACTTTCCTGGATCCTGTCTCATCTCTAATTACCTTAGACATCTTTGTGGCCTTCTTCTTTTCCATTACCTCATGAGAATTGCCTATAAGGCTTTCCAAGTCAAACACATCTTCTTCTTCTTCAACCACAACTACCTTTGTTAGTCTCTCTTTCAGCCAATCAGGAATGGCAGATCTTGTTTCCCTTGTATTTCTTTAGGTAGTGGTCTATCTTCCCGGAAAGGAGATGTTGCTTCATCATCATTCTTTTCTTCGTGTTGCTCATTAGCATCAACTTGGGGAGATTGACTTGATGAATGCTTAGGTGTCTGTCCTTTCTCTTGTTTATCATTTTGTACCATGGATTCCATAGACTCATCAACTTCATATACTATCTGCCTCTGATCTTCCCCTTGACTCGCCTCCTTTTCATGCCTAGAAGATGTGCTTGGTGGGTGATCAGGATTTGTTTTCTGCTTCTTCTTAGAAGGTTCTCTCTTCTCAGGTCCTTCTTTCCTCTTTGAGCCTTTGGAATGAGAAGTATTCTCACTCACACTTGCTTCTCCTTCTTCAGATCTTGCCTCCAAAGTGAATGTCATTGGTACATTCTGCTCCTTCAACTTTTGATGTTGTACATCCACCCATCTGCGAGTGCAGGATAAAACGGGAGCCATCAAAGCTCTCAAGTCTAAAATCTCGAGCTCATTCCAATCTATCTTCACTTCTTTGTCTTCTTTCTCATAGGATGACTATAGGTATCTACCATTATCCTGGGCTTGATCAGCTACTCTATAAACTTTGCATTTCCTGATGAGATCTAAGGGTAGCCTGGAATGCATCTTTCTTTTGACCTCTAAATCACCTAGGAGATTCATCCAAAAGTCCTCCACCTGAAACTCATGCTTGTACTTCCTGCCGACTGTCTCCTCCATATAACCATGAGGATCAAAATTCTCTCGCGAGGCAAAGGATGTGAATGAGTATAAAGATAATTCCTTTTCTGCATCTTCCACAGCTTGAGTATTAGGACACACTTCAACTGAATTCCCTAGTATGATGGGCACGGGAATTCCATTTCCATGCTTGTGTCTGGATGCCTTCGCATATGCTGCCAACCGTCTAGTCACCTCAAGTAGAACTATCCTGTATGTTGGATATCTTGGCAACATGTAGGGAGGTGAAGGACACCCATGAACTCTGATGTATGTGAATTTTTTAAACTGAATGAACCATGCACCATACTTCTTCACAAGCTCTTGTGCATCCAAAGACAGTCGATTGTGAATTCCTCCTTGCAATATCCTGGTAATGTTCATCGTGAAGGTGTCATTAACTAACTTGTAGTCACTTCTAGGCGGATGATGCAGATGAACATAAGAATCACAAACTCTTATTTCTCTGGGTCCTCTTCTAATCACTCCTCTGTGAGGTAGCCCTGCATACTCAAAACTCCTGATCAAGGCATATATAACATACGAGCTCATGTGGAATGATTTGGTGGGTCTTAGCCTTCTCAACTGCACGTCCAGACAATTGCTAATGATTCTGGCCCAATGAAGCATTCATTTTCCTTGGACTATCACTTGTATGAAGAAGAACATCCACTTGTCGAAGAAGAAGGCCTGAGAAGCACCTGTAACTCGATTGAGCAAAGTTATCAAGTCTCTGTATTCCTCCTGGAAGTCAATCCTATGTGGTGTATTGGGAATCTTGTTCAGGCGAGGCCGACTTTTGAGCAACCAATTCTTATTGATGAAGTTCAAACAAGACTCAGGGTCATCTTCATAGATCGACCTTGCTCCTCCAAGCTCTTGTAGATCATGTCTTTATGGTCCAGAAGATGAAGAGCTTCGCCTATAGCTTCCTCTGAAAGGTAGGCTAAGATGTTCCCGTCTTTGGTTACGATCATCCTTGATTGTGAGTCATAGTGGCGGGCACACTCGACCATCAGCTCATGACACTTGACTGCGGGAGGGAAACCTGCAGCCTTGATGATGCCACTCTCAATTATCCTCCTCACAACAGGTGATGGCTTGCCAATATAGGGGACTTCTCGAAACTTCTTCACATTGAAGTTTCCTAAGTTGGTGTCTCCGATATTATTCCACTTGGACACGATCCTAGTCTCCAATTCGTCGCTCCTCTGATCTTCCTTGATGAGAGCCTACCGACTAGTAGATCCTCCGGCTTTGGGGGTTGTCATTTGATGCCGACACAAAAATTTAAAATTAGTCTTTAAGCATCATACCTTAAAGCATAGAATTTAAGACCTTTCAAAGGGAATGATTCCAAAAACATTAATTTGAAAATGACATGATAAATCCAAAAATTCTAAATTTTCAAATTAATTATGAATGGAAATTAGATTTTTTTTTTCAAGACTTAGACTTTAAAAGATTGCTATGGAAATCAAAACAAGTCTTGAATAAGAACTTCAAAAAGGATTCTTCATACCTTCTCCTTTGAAAGCCTAACTATGAACCTTGAAAAATGAAGAAAGAAGATCAGACTTTGCTGAATAAGGATTGAACTGTGGTCTTCCTTTGGATGAATTACGCCTCAATTAGCCTTCAAAAAGCTTCGCCTTCCACTAGCTTCTCAAAATCTGGAAATTCGCCTTCAAACACCTTCCAAAATCTGGAAATTATCCTCCAACTTGCTCAATTTCACACCTCCAAATATGTTCTTCAAGTTCGCATGAGAGATAATGAAAGAATGATTTGAATATGCTACAATACACCTCCCCTATATAGGGCGCTCACCCTGATTTCCCTCAAGGCCGACTTGGCAAATAGGGAATAAAATAAAATAAAACTCCTCTCAAAAGATGGCCGACTTGTTTGTAAAGGCACAATAATGATTTTTGAGCGCTCAAGCATAATTTTTTAATTTTTTAAATTAATTCCAAAGCTCAAAGGTGGATTTTTTTCAATTATTTCAAGGCCTAGAAATTAATTAATTAAATTGCAAATGCCTTAATTCATGTGAACTTGATATAGACTCCCCAAATGTCTTGAATTTGGCTAATTTAGTGAAAATTGAGGAACATCAAGGTTTGATCAAGGCTTAATGAAGGCTCTTTGCCTCTTAGGCACTGAAATATCCAAAGTGATGAAGGCCTAAATTATTTCAAGACTTGTTTGAATTCTCATCTAGGCTAGTTTGCTTCATGAATCAAAATCTTCACAACCTAGGTTTGCCATCACAATTTTGCATTTTGCCTTCAACTTAGCCTAAACAAGGTGAATAATAGGTGTTTTCAAGAATTTCTCCCTGGACCCTTTGGAAGGGTCAGGAGCGATTTTTCAAATTAGGTCCTAAATACCTTGTTTTCGACTCCAAAATCTCTCGGAAGGCAAGCTTATGTTTGTTTTGACCTAATCAAAGTCTTGCATTTCAAACTTTTATCATTTCACATGAGGAAATTAGGTGAAAATGTAAATTTCGCCCTGGACCCTTTGGAAGGGTCAAGAGCGATTTTTGCTTATTAGGTCAAAATTCACCTTAATTTGATCGTTGACCTCCTCCAAGGCAATCTCCAGGGTTCATTTATCTCCATTATTGGGTTAGCTCATCAAAACTTTGAAGGAAATATTGCATTTTTGGGAATTTCGCCTTGGACCCTTTGGAAGGGTCAGGAGCGAAATCCTCTCCTGAGCTCAAAATTCTCATTTTTGAAGGTTCAAAACCTCTTCAAGGCATTCCAAATAGGTTCTTTCATTGTAGTCCAGGCTTAGTCTTACTCAAATTTGGGAGAAAAAGGTTATTTTAGGGTTTTTCGCCCTGGACCCTCTGGAAGGGTCAGGAGCGATTTTTCTTGTTTAGGCTTACTCCATCATTTTGTCTTGAATCCACCCCTCAAGGCTAGGCAATGGTCTTCTTCATTCACTCCATCCAAGCTTGGTTTGTTCCTGCAAGGCAAAATAGGGGATTTTGAGATTTTCGCCCTGGACCCTTTGGAAAGGTCAGGAGCGAAAATCCTTCTCTGACCTAGAATCATCATTTTTTGGAACAAAAATCCACTCAAAGGTGGTCTCAAGGGAAATTTCCAGCTTGGTTTAGCCTTGTCTTAGCACAAACTTGAAAGGAATGCACTAGTTTTGGATTTTTCGGTCTGGACCCTTTGGAAGGGTCAGGAGCGATTTTTAGGTTTTAGGGCAATTCCTTCATCCTTTCATCTTCAAATCATTTCCAAGGCATGGAACATCACGCCTCACTCCCATCCAAGTCATGAATAGCAAAATCTTGTCTTAAATTTGCAAGAAAAAGGGAGAATTTGGAAATTTCGCTCTGGACCCTTTGGAAAGGTCAGGAGCGAATTTCCCTCTTGGCTTCAAAATTTTCATTCTTAGCAATCCAATTCCACTTCAAGGCAATTCAAAATTCCTCTCAAACCCATGTCTAAGCTTGGTCTAGTCCAATCTTTGGAAGAAAAGATAGGTTTTAGGATTTTCGCCCTAGACCCTTTGGAAGGGTCAAGAGCGAAAATCATGTTCTAGGCTTAATTGCTTCCTCTTGACCATCTCAATCATCTTCAAAAGGCAAAACACACTTCTTCACACCCATTCAAGGCATAAAATCTAAAAAGTTGCCTTGACCTTGCAAGAAAATAGGTGTTTTTTAGGAATTTCGCTCTGGACCCTTTGGAAGGGTCAGGAGCGAAATTCACCATTTGGCTCAATTCCTTCACTTTTTGATGATTTCTTGCAACCTCAATTCACTCCCAGGGGTAATTCTTTCTATGCTTGACCTTATCCCATACTCGGCTTAACAAAACTTGATAGCAAAAGGTGTTTTTAAGGAAATTCGCTCTGGACCCTCTGGAAGGGTCAGGAGCGAAAATTACAATCTTGACCAAAAATCTTCATTTCTTCACCTTAAAACTTCTTTGCCAAGTGGGATTTCATGTTTCATCATGCTAGGAATAAAGTCTCATGTCCAAGAAAGACTCAAAAATAGGCTTACAAGGAATTTCGCTCTGGACCCTTTGGAAGGGTCAGGAGCGAAATTTCCTTTCCTGGCCAGAATCCTTCGTTTTCATCACTTCTAAACATGCCTAAGGGTTTCAATATGCTCTTTCTTCCTTTCATCATGCCTTTGACACTTCAATTCGACTAAACTGAGCAAGAAATATCTCCTATAGAAATTTTCGCTTTGGACCCTTTGGAATGGTCAGGAGCGAAAATTAAGTTTTAGGCTTATTCCATCATCCTTTCAAGTTGAATTCACCTCTCAAAGGAAGAAAACACTATTCCTCTCTCATCCATGCCATAAAAACCAAAGCTTGACTTGACTTTGCAAGAAAATAGGTGATTGAGGAATTTTCGCCCTGGACCCTCTGGAAGGGTCAAGAGCAAAAATTCTCCTTTTGGGAAAAATCCTTCATTTTTTCAATTTGAAACTTCTTCAGGAGGCAAAAACAAGCTATTCTTCTTCCATTCATGTCAAAAACTTGACCTTCTTCATTGCAAAATAAGAGCCTTTTGGGAATTTCGCCCTGGACCCTTTGGAAGGGTCAGGAGCGATTTTCCCTTCTTGTCCAAAAATCTTTCATTTTGCAAGCTTCCAAATCTTTAAAGGTACCAAATGATGTCCAATCTTCATTCCAAGAGACCCTGCACATGAGAACTTAGCCAAAGTTAGGAAGAAATAAGCTCTAACAAGATTTTCGCTCTGGACCCTCTGGAAGGGTCAGGAGCGAAATCTCCATTCCAGGCCAAATTGCTCAGTTTTCAAGTTTTAAACCACCTCATAAGGCCAAGTTAGGTCTTTTTCTAGGCTAGGAACAGGATTGCAAGTCTATCCAAGGCAAAAAAAATAGTGTTTAGGATAAAATTCGCTCTGGACCCTTTGGAAGGGTCAGGAGCAAAATTCCTCTTTCAGGCATCATCTTGCTCTTCAAAAATCAATCAAATCCCTCTCCAGGCAAGAACACATCAATTCACCTCCAGACATGCCCTAGAAAGCATCATTCAGTCAAAAATGAGAAGAAAAGGAGGTCTACAAGGATTTTCGCCCTGGACCCTCTGGAAGGGTCAGGAGCGATTTTGACATTTCCAGGCTATATGTTACCTTGATTCGCTTCATCCTTCATCAAACTTGATCAAACCAACTCCTTTTCTTCACTGGCTCTGCTCAACCGACTCAGACAAGGAAATAAATAGGACCCTGACAAGAAAAACCCTCTTTCAATCTAGACCTGACCTGAGACCTATTCTCCCTGTTCCTTGATCTAACCAATCTTGACTCTCCTGAAAGGCATGCTTCATTCTGGCAATCTTGAGGCTTCAGGCAGACGACTAACAACCTCCCTAAATAAGACTAGACTTAGCTTGAAAGAAACCCTAAAACGAGCTTCCAAGGTTTAGCCCTAATCTAGCCAGCCCAGGCAAACCACTCACTCACTCAAAACCCTAAAAGCAGAGAGAAAAACAAGCAAAGAGAAAGCAAAACCTAAGGCAAAAAGAGGGGGTCCCCATTCTAATGGGGCGATGTGTGAAATGGTCACAACAGGATCCTTCAGCACAAGGCGGGTGTTGCTGCCGTAGATAGGCCTGGTTGTACTAGAACCACAAGTCGTACCAACAGCAATAGACCGTACTAGTGGACCAACAGACCGTACGAGTAGAGACTTAGACGGCACAATAGTGGTGGACCGTATGGTGGGAGGGATGGATGTACAGTAGGCAACGAAAGCGGACACCATGCAGAGTGATGAGAGCTAGGAGGTGGCCGTACAGGAGGCAGGTACTAGTACGACATGTACTAGTACGAAGGAGGTGACCATAGCGGTTGAGGGCAGCACGACACCCCCTAGAGGGAAGGAGTCTGTGGACATACTGATGGCAGACACGGAAAGAGGGGATGACTAGGAGGAGTTGGCGGTGTTGGGCACACTGGTTGACGATGATATAGATGCATCCTTGGACAGGTGGCTCGGGCAGTTTGCACTTGCACCTCAACTCCCCACTTTGCCTTCACCCCACAGAATGGCAGTTGGCCAAGGCAAGACACAGCATAGGGCTACTCCTATCATAGATTAGGTTCAGGACAAGATGATGTCCGCAGAGGAGCTGGACATGGAGACTGGGGAAGTGGACATGATCAGAAAATCATTGATGTAGAGGATAGCGGGTCTGGAGGACCACTGGCAGGGCTACATATTACACCGCCAGACTTTAGCGATCCAGTAGGCTCCCTTCAGCAGTTCCTTGGGGAGTTACAAGGGATATCGGACATAGCTCGAGGTATGGCACAATTGGCTAAACATATGGATGGCAGCAACTCAACTAACGTTAAGAAGCTATTGCACTTCATGGCTTCAGGGTGTGAGGAGTTTGCACGCCACTTCGAGCAGCGGGGGTGACCCGACAATGGTACGCCGGAAATGGTGCAGGAGTGGAAGCACATGCGATTGGTGGAGGGAGTTGGCACCTTGGGAGCCATCTTGCGCAGTATGGAGGGGTTGTTCCGAGATGTCTACTTGCAGATGAGACAATGTAAGATGGAGCAACAGAAATAGCAACTGTACGTCGTGAAATTTGAGAAAGAGGTGGAACAGCGTGAGCAGTTGGCCACAGTGGAGAAGATCTTGAGGGTTGAGTTGGAGGCGAAGGTGGCCACTAACGATGCTCGTTGCAGCAGGCAGGAGGCGGAGTCAAGGGTACTTGCAGCGAAGGTGGCTGACTTGACTTTGCAAGCAGAGCAGAAAGACAAAAAATTATTGGAGGCTGCACACATGGTCAAGAAGGCATGCGAGCGATGGCTGACTGCTGAGAAGAACCTCCGGCTCCACACAGGACGGCAGCCTTCTTCTTCGGCCACGACAAGGACGCCTCCTCCCCCTCATAAGTCTTAGTATTTTTTGTTTTGTCGTTCCAACTCCTGTTTGTTCTAGTCGTCTGGAAGATGACTACTTTTGGGGGGGGGTTGATGTTAGGGGCTAATAACACATGTTAGTTTATAGTTGTTTGGGGTGTTTAGGTTTTGTTATGCATGGGTTGCCGAGAGGTTCCCGTGGGGTAGTTGGTAGTTGGTAGGTTGTGACGGTTGGCAGCCTAGCCAACCATCGGGTCTATATAGTGTACTGATGGAACCTTGGCAAGTTAGCATTGTACTAGCATATTTGGAATGAAATAAAGATATCATAATTCTGCCATATCTGTTTCTGTAATTGTTATCTATGCTTTAATATACATGAATGTTCTTGTTACATGAGTTGTTGATACATGTGGAATATCTTTGTTTATCCGTGAGTTTACCAACCTCACCGTAGGGACCAAACACTTATAAAAAACAACTTTTATAGCATTGCTCTCATTCTTATGCTTCCAATTTTCAGATCAGCAACTTGCTTGAGGGTTTCAGCAGCTTGCTTGAGGGTTTCAAGGAACACAAAATTCTGGAAGAATTTGGAGATTTGGACGAAAACTCATCTCTCTTGGTGACAGGTTATATCAATATTCAGCTTCAATGTGCATTTGGCAGCCTTCATTGGGGATTTTAGTGTAGATTTATCGGTTTGAGGACAGGTTTCTATCAATTAATTGCAAGGCAAACCTTCTAGAGGTCATCACCACTCATTTCCAGCCTATTCTCAGCCAGCCACTCGATTTTGGAAATAAGGGTATCAAACCCTAGGGTGTATTTGACGTTGTAGCTAATATTAAAGCTGATTTCTTATATTCTATCTGGCTGAAAATTTGTATCAGACTTTAATGCTCAGTTAAAGGTATGTACATAGGTCTTTTTAAGTGGAAGGAAGTTATCTTAATTGCCTTCTTAATGTGTTATGCATTATTCTATATTGTATCAGCTATTTCTTTCACTTAGCATTCAAAACATTGTTCAAAAACCCTCAAAAACCCAAACAAAACAAAGAAATCAGTCAAAGCCGCACTTAATATACGCTGGCCAGAGATTTATCAGCAACAAACATTTGCACATACCCTCAAATTTTGGTTCGGTTTTGGGAAAAATTGGATTGGGGATCTTTCATATAGTCGGGATCAAGGGAATTAATTAAATTAATTATTTAATATTTCCATCAAAAGCATATTAAAAGAATAATATAATTTAATTAATTTAATAAAGTTATTAAGTTATTTTAATGGTTAACTAAGTGAGATTTTAAGATTTTAATAAAGTCACTTTATTATTTCCCATAGTTCAAATTTAAATTAAAAAGAGAGGGAAAACCTAAAAGGTTTAAAAGGTGTCTAGAAGCTTCTCCAGTGGTTATAAAAGAGCATCTTGGGCATCATTTTAGACATGCTTGGTTATTTTCTAATATTGTTTTGGAGAGCTTCTTGGAGCTCGAGCCCTAGGACAAAAACACGAAGGGTTTGTTAGTTTCATTCGTGAAACTATCTGCCCTAGCTAGAGTTGGAGAAATCATTCAAGTACTTCACCGTGCATTCATAGATGGAGATTGTCAAATTTGTTGTCTCATTATGAGACAAATTTGTAGATGCTGGAGGTTTATTGATATTTTTTGTAATTATCTAGTGAGTTTCATATTGATCTCTGTGAAGAAACAATAATATTATATCTAAAGGAATCAATTCATAAAGTAAGAATTGCCATAGAAAATCTTGGTCGCGTGGGAAAATAAAGAATACCATTTACATTGTATGAATCAATTAATAAAAGGGGAGACATATATTATCGGGCCAAGTATTCTTTGTTGCTTGGAATAAATTAATGAAGAGGACAAATTGTGTGTGTTTGAAGAAGGAATGGCTTCCTTATTATAGTTGGTATGATATATTCCTTGAGCGCGGACCTTGCTATTCTCACACGGGTCTTCCTTATGAGAATGGGTTCCTGGTAGGAGGGGGACTCTTCTTGGTAGGGGAGATCTCTATTATGGTGTGAGCCAAATCATTAGCGATTGCATCTTTGTTTGGATGTGGACTTGGAAAGAGGAATATATATGGACACGATGCTTGACTTTGCAATTTGAGGTTTGTTGATGAGATGTCCAAAACTGCTGAAATTGCCTACCTTATATAGAGGTTGAAGGCCTAGCATAGGCCCACACATGCTAAGAGACATTTGAAAAAGTTTCACCATTTTATATTCAAATTTTGAGCCCATTAATGGCATCCTTGGTCAACTCTCATGATCAATGAATTCCTTTGTTCAAACAAGGGGTCCATTAAAGAGCATGTCAAAAGGCAAGGATCTGAAAAAAAGTATGCTTGAAGAACGAGTAGAGCATACACTCCCAAGGATCGATGTTGAGAGTTTAGAAGTTCGCATGCCTAAAGGAAGCGATAATGCGAGGGTTTGGGGATTTGCATGCCTAAGGAATGCAATGTCAAGGGGAACTAGGGTATTGGGATCTGGGATCCCACTCATTATGTTCAATTACATAATGAAGGTCCAAGGTTGGGGGTTTGAGAAATGAAATGTAGGATGCAACCATCCTTGGTCCCAATAGGGAGAGCAATAGAATAGAAAAGATTGATTTTGGAGATGCCCAATATTGAAGGAGATAGGGATCAAGAGTTGGCGATACCTAATGCAAGAAGAATAAAGGGATTTTTGGCATAACCAATACACTGGGATCAAAGATACTACATACCCATTGCCATTGCAATTAGGGAAATGGAAACCCAAAAATTTGATGAAGACAAAGGATTGAGAAAGTACAAGTGCAAAGAATGAAGGAAAGGTATACCAATATTAAGAAAATACAAAATCCCACCCAAGCAAGAATGTGACCCAAATCTAAATAAATTAAAAAAGGGGATATTACTTAGAGAGATCTAATACTGAATGATCTTATTTGGTTACAAGGCATCCTTTTGTATTAAACTAAAAAACCATTTTTCTTAACTAGGTTCTAAGGTTTAGGATTGAGGTTCCGTAAAAATGCTCAATTCCATAACAAGTTAGAACAAAAAAATTGAGAACTAAGAATTTTGTAATTGGTATTTGTAATTATTAAAGAATAATAAAAAGCATGCCAAAGGATAACATGCCAATGACCTTGCTTACATGTGGGCTTCTTCTATACATACAATTTCTTGAAGTAGACAAACATGAGACTATCAAATTTTCATCCTATGGATAAATTAAACACTTAGGAAGTTTTATGCCAATAAATGAGTTATAGGTTAATGTCTAATACCTCGTTTCCATGCAAATTCACCAATGTTTTCAATTCAGCTCTACGAAAGAGAGCATCATGTCCTTCGCCCAACAACAAATCCAAGAGCTACACCATTATTGTCAAATATAATTTTATTAGGGCAAAGAAAAACACTCTCTGAACTTAAAACAACATTTTATCGTATAGAGAAGAAACATGTTTCATTGAATGAACAACAAATTTTCTAGATGTTGATGTTTCTGATTCAATTAGAAGTTGAAATAAAAGCAGCTAAAATGTTGTGCTAACACAAAGGAAAGGATTTTCACAACACCTTACTTATTGGCCATGCAATTGGAAAACAGATCCAAACAAGCACACGAACCACAGGTGCCACTGTAGCACCAACTGCTAAACCATATCGAGAACAAACGGATTGAGGTATAATCTGCTCAACAAAATGAAATCTTAGCTGTTTATTCACAAGTTACCCACTTGACATTAGTCTTGCATGCTTACACATTGGAATGAAATACAATGGCACATAACCTGTTGAAGATAACATAAATAGATAAAAATCCGAAAAATTAAAAAATTAGATAATTTGAAAATGATGCAGTCAAATCACCTTACCTCTCCAAACAAGAGTATCAGAGTAACAGATATTAAAATAGCACCCCATGGTGACACTAAGCCATCCAAGAAAATAGGAAGTGCCTGCCCAACATTACCATAATGATTATTTTTTAACTCAGTTCTTGACTGGGCCTATCAGCATGTCACTGAATGTGTATCGTGGGTGATATACAAAAACAACTGAATTTAAGAATATTCTATACAATTCCAAGATACCTCCATAGCAAGAGCGTTGCATATCAGAAGCGTACACAACAACAAATGTTGTTTTTTCACCACAGGCATAATTTTAGCTGTCACAAATGTATCAATACTATCAATTTCATTATTTCAGCATAATAATATTGTTAATATTTTATTTGGCAAGCACATTGACAATGTAAAACCATCTAGGACAAATGCCATACTTCAATAACTAGAATTGACAGCCTTGATCTAGAATCTAGAATCCACAAGAGAAGAGACAATGAAAGGGATCCCAAAACTTATTCTATGAAAATGATATAGAAATCTATTAAATAGAATTTTGTAACAAGCATCGGTGTTAGACTTAGAAATTGTCCTCCAAAATAATTAGATGGACAAATTTATTTATTTCAAACCAACTAATAAATCAAATTATGAATACTAGGAGTCTTGAAAATAACAAGATCCAGGTCACAATTTACAACCTATGACAGCAGATTTTGAGCATCCCCTTTCACTAAATAACTCCAAACTTCTATGCTGAATAGACAGGCAGGCATAAATACAATTTTAACAAGAGCTTGAGTTACCCTAAGAGCAATAACTCAAATCTGATGTAATTGCAATTGTGCTTTATGGAATATGACATGCATTTTGGCTTTGTGGAACTACAGATCAGTCATGCATTTTATAATGAGCCCCATACTGGCACTCCATAAATGTTTTATCACACATCTGCAGCAATTCAAAATGCACTTTGTAATGAAACCCATTCTAGCACTTATACATAATTTTATTTGCCTATTTAATATTTATGAGTCCAATTTTAACATCCAGGAAATGTACAGTCGAAGCTCGAATGCCACAACCTTAAACGGTCTGACATGAAGGGATGTATGTTGGAAAAGCTCTATATTGCTAACTTGCTTTATTTTACTAATGGGTTTCAATCCCAAGATAAAATATGATCAATAAGATTGCTTCAGGACAATATAAGGACTTGTTTTATTTATATTGGCATAAAGAGAGCACAAATACAGAGCATCTTAAGAGTCTACATCAAAATCAGAATAAGACCAGCTTCAAACAAGAAAATGATTACTCCAAGAATCAACCTATCCAACCAAGCTGAAAACCAAAAATAGTGGACAATCATAACAAACAGTATTCTCCTAGCAAGGAGAACCCAAGGATACAAAACTTGTTACCATGAATTCTTGGATACATAACAAGTACCCTCAAAGTATAAATAAATGTAATCTCCCCTTTTATCCATGAGATGCGATAATAAATAATAATAAAAATAAAAATAAAAATAATGTAATGTAATAAAAATTTAATTTAGTTTAATGAATGATCAAAAGGCATGAAATAAAGAGTTATGACTATTCAAGGATTAAGTATAAAGGAGAGATCATTCTATCAGAAGAGACATGAATGAAAGAAGCAATCAATCAATTTGGAAATAAATGATTATTCTCAAAAAGGCAGTAGTGAAGGGTGGTGACTCACTTCTTGTGAAGGGTGGTGACTCATTACTTGTGAAGAGCGGTGACTTCTTCAAGAAATGGGTATAATGGGCAAATCATTTCATTGAGAGAATCATTGAATAAATCATCAATTCATAAAGGGAACAAGCATTCGAGCAATCAACTAGGATTAGAACCTTACATGACTTTGTAAGTAAATTAAATTATGTTTTCAAGAGTAGCAATAGCATGTGAAAGGGTGTGACTCCTCCGTAAAGAAGATATAGAGAGATATGGAGATAATTCGTTCAAGCATAAAATCATTCAAGCATTTACTCATCAATCCATCAAAAAAATATCTATCAGCCAAAGCAATCAGCGATAATCTAGCAAATACACCAAGCAATCAGTTTTGAATTTGAGGAAGTGTCTTGCAAATAGGAAGAACAAAATCCCTTCCAAGTTCACGAGAGGATAAGGAGGAAACTGGAAAATCCTTATCGCTCTTATCGATTTTGGATGAAAATCCCATCTCGGTCAAGGGGGGGCAAAAACCCTCCAAGGTGGACTAAGAGTTGGAAGGATGAAAACCCTTTCATGCTCTTGGCAACTTAAGGACAAAATTACAATAAACAAAGCATAATTCAAATTTGGGGAATCAGATCCCTCAAAAGCATCCATATCATCAGCAAAAAGAGCAGAAGGTTAGCATTTGCCACCTATTTGTTCTAATCAAACCCTGATAGAAGTCCTTCATTACGCCGAACTCTATTATAATAAGATGGTGACTCTCCACTGCTGCAAGACTGCTGCTGTCAATTCTCCTTCCCATTCATCACTCCTGAAGTGTAAAGTAAAGCTCACATTACAATCAGGTACCTGAGTTGGGAGGAAACCTAAAAGTGAGGAGACTTGTTGAGTAAAGCAAAAAATTGTCAATGCCTAAAGCATAAGGGTTTCTATATATCTCAAGCTGCCGTAGGACTTCTTCGTATACTCTCCGTCTACATTTGGTGAAACTACAAAGCCTGGCATACTCTCCGTCTACATTTGGTGAAAGTACAAAGCCTGGCACTGATTCTGGCCACTTATGGCCTAAAATTTTCAGATGGAGACAAATGGGTCTCAACTTCACCAAGTCAAGTTCCAAAAGAAGGCAGAAAAGCAAGTCTAGGCACAACAAGAAGAAAGCAGTTGTAGATGATGTAATGATGTGAGAAGAAGAGCACAACATGAATGAGAGGAAGATGAAGAAGTAATGGTGATCACACACTCACAAGTAAAGAAAGCACACTACCCAAACCTAAGTAGAAGGAGGTATAAGCCCTTTGAGCAAAGGTGAAGTCAATATTGGTACAAAAGGATCTTTAGGGTCTAGCTTACCAAGAGCATTAGCACAACCATCTAATTCTGCACCTTAGTACTCTCTACTTCAGTTCCAATGCAATCAAGAACATCTTCCTTGTCCTACCTTTACTTTTGATGGCGCTTCAAATATTTAGTTACCATACTCAAGTTTGTTGTTGGAAAGGAAGCTGACTTGTTTAAAGAGACAAGTAGATGCAAACAACAATTTTATAATTAGTTATGCCATGTTATGAAATTAAAGTTGAATATGCCTTTGCACATTACACTTGTTGGCACTACTAGTATACACTTAATGAAAGTTTTGGTTAGTTGCTTTTCTAACAAACACATCCCTCGGTCAACTAACCTACATGAATGTTAAAGGTCAGGGAAGAGAGGTCTCATGTTGGCTTGTAAATATGCTATTTAATATCAAAAATGATGCAGTTACATCAATTTTGTATGTGCAACATTTGGTATGGTTCCTCTTTCTGTAATTTCTCTTGAATTCTTCATTTGTATAAGTTTAACATATCAGTATAATGGCATGTTCAAAGGGTCTCAAAATTCTGAGCCTGATACCTTTTAGGTCAATAGAGAGGCTATAAATGAAAAAGAAAGTAATTGTTATTTGGACTTTCATGTGAATTTACACAGTAAAATGATTATGTAATGTCCCCTCTTCCGGTTTTGCTCCTTGTTAAATAAACCTTCAGAGATATAGAATCTCTGCCTTAATTCCTTTCTAGGAATCTCAACATTCACTAAGAATGTCCTTAGTCTCAACATTCATTAAGAATATCCTTGACCAAGTCTCAACATTCACTGAGAATGTTCTTGATCTAGTCTCAACACTCACTAAGAATACCCTTGACCAAGTCTCAACATTCACTAAGAATGTGTTGAATACCCTCCTTGATTCAATTTACAGAAAGTGAATCGAATCTGGAAATGAATGTGATCTTCAACTTGCTGATGCTGGTGATCTTCCTCCTAATCTCCTTATTGACTCGAATTGCGAAGTCACCTGTTCGCTGTGACTGAATGTTGATGGTTGAAGATTATCCTTATAATCCCCTTGAACTGATTCACTGGAAATGAATGGAGTTATGTTTGCTCGAACCCACTGTCTAATGTATTTAATTGATTGCTTGTTATTCAATCAGGATGAATCGGTTTCACTTGTGTACACTGAAGTGATTGTTGATTCTGCTTCCACCTCAGAAAAGAATGCTATGTTCAGAGTATAGCCTTATCCTTGTGATGGTTGCAGGTTTGATCTGTTATTTGTTCTCCCTTTTTCCAAGATTGTTCTGTAATATCCCTTGGCTAATCTAACCCTGTTTTGCTTATATGAACACCAAGGAATATTGTCAAACATTTGGCATACAATGTTTGAAGCCGCTGTAGTGAATTCTTTCTTTGTCTTCTTTGGGTTTGTAGGCTGCAAATGAAGTTATGGAAAGTTTCTAACAATGTAAAGTTGTTATAGAAATGATATACTAGCTGTTTTAGACCTTTCCACACATATGTAATGACTGAAATTAACTAGTACAGGTAGTTGACATTAAGACAAACACTTGTCATGCATCCCAAAGTACACCTACAGCCATTAGGCATTTAAGCAAACAATTGGCATGAAAGCTAAATGGCTGATCAATGTTGAATGTTACCATGAATGTGGAATATGCAAATTATATCTCCATTAAACATATGCAACCTCCAAATATTTCATGATATAATCATAATAGAAAATGATGCAATGAAGTAATGATTTTCTAATACAATGACCATAGATAGAAAACCTGGTATTTCAATGGCTGCCTTGATATATTGGTTTGATTCTCCTCATATGCAAATCCCTTGTCACATATATATAGCTGTTCAACCTCTCTAAATCCCCTTCTATAGAACTCAAACTACTGTAGCGCACTGTTCACGGCACTGTTCATGTGCACTGTTCATGCGCACTGTTCACGGCACTGTAGTGCACTGTTCACATGCACTGTTCATGAGCACTATTCATGCGCACTGGAGCAGCAAGAACAAACTTGCAATCTGCTCTTAAAACCTCGAATAATTTGTTGATAATCTCTCCCAACAAGAATGATATAACTCCATGTGCCAAAGAAGGATGATTCACAACCAATTATAAATGTTCTCCAACAATAAACTTCAAACCCTTGTAGAAAAGCTTCACCAATTTGCACAAATGAAAGAACTGAAGTATTCTTTCCCACAACTACAATAATTCAGGTGTTATTTCACACCTTCAAAATTGCTATCAATAGGAAGTTTTAGTTTCCTATGATCAAAGAAGAAAATTGCGAAAGCCCTAGGCTCCACAATAAAAATCAATCAAAATACTATTCATCAACTGGATGCCGAGAATGAACTCTTGCCTTTCCTTTTATTCTTTCCTTAAGAGAGCTCAAACACCTTCCTGGCCAATGTGGGATAAAAGATTTATTCCCACATTAAATTATTCACTTAACGCACTTTATTATATTAAAGTGACTTTATTATTATAAAGTTACTTTAGAACTTTATAATAATATTAAAATATTAAATAAATCACTTAAGTCACTTAAACTTTAATATCTCTTGATGTACTTGTCTGATTGCTAAACCGTCTGAGCCAAGAGTCGACTCTCCCTGTTCTCCATGTGATTGGATGCCTGTCTAAAAATAGAAACCCTGAATAGTGACTTACTATAAATAGTAAGTATGTCGAACTAAGCCTAGAAATAGCTGCAAAGGCCCAATCAAGGTTGACACTGCCAATAAGCTCTGCTCAGGTGTCTTTCTATTAATAGGAACCCTGACTCTCCCAAAATAGTAACTTACTATAAATAGTAAGTGTGCCAATCTGAGTCAAAAAACCTGTGCAAAGGCCAAAACCTGAATCCAACTGAAGAGTAATGTCTCTAATCACCAAATAACTGCCACACAAGGCCCTCTATCAATAATTATTAGCCTACGAGGGTCAAATGATAGGCTAATTCTTACAAACTCTGATGCTCGCAAAATGGGGACATTACATGTTCGATGCCCTTCCTCAAATGTAGTGGAGGTTATTTATCCTCCCCTATCTGTGGTGGAAAGACCACCACCAATGGTCATGTCTTTTAGTGGCAGCAACCCCTTTGAAAGGTCGCTGCCTTTCCCTTCATCGCTTTTCCCAAACCACGGCAACATTCATAACAAATCGTGAATGCCAGTAATTATTAATTACAAATACATTAATCAGGATATTATAATAATAAGGATCAGTTAATAATAATCACTATTACTTAAGGATACACATAATCGGAAGATAATTAATAATAGAAATCAATTAATATCAATATTAGATATCATTTGTGCCTAACTGTTCTAATCTGATCTGATCTCATCGATGGTCCATGTCACTGGATGCTTTGATTCCTTTCCTTTATATCTCTCAATGTGAGGGAAAGGTCACACCTCTTCATCATGTATGCCCTTTTGCAAGGGGCACAACCTTTCACAATTAGCGCCCTTTTGAAAGAGTGCAGCTCTTCATTATATCTGCCCTTTAAAAGTGATACAACCTTTCATAATCAGATCTGCACTTCTGATTCCCAAAATTATCCCCCTTCAAATGAGTTCTCTTCTCCCTTTTATACTTCATATTTGGGGGAGTCACAACTTATCACTTCATGCCTTTTAACCATTCATTTACTTAATCAGATTTTAATTATATTCATTTATATTTTAAATTTTTTTTTTTTTTTTTGTATCTTAAATTTATTATTATTATTTATTATTAAATTATATTTCAAAGTGCGGACATTACAGATCACCATATGTAATGAGCATTGTTAGGTTCTGACAAGGCAGTTAACTTGATGTTACCATTCCAAAAGTAATTACAAAGGCAGTCAAGTTACAAGTTCAAGATGTTTTTTTGTGTTAGGGCATTTTAAATATATGTGGCTTCTCATTCAAGGCTAGAAGTAATGACTTGTTGTCGAGTAAATGTGCTCTTTGTACCATCTTAAGTAGATTTAGGAATTCACCACATGTTAAAGTTCAACTTCCAATGATCAAAACTGTCATCCAAAGGCCATGTCCACTTGAACTTTGCAAATTCAAGCTGGTTTGTTCTACAACAGCTTCCTAAGGCCAAAAGGTGGGTGAATTCTCCAAACTAGAACATCCATTATATTCACTACAAATGGCACTAATAAATATTAAAATTAGCCAAACCCTAAGGGATAGTTTGGAGTAACCATTGGCACGCAATATTTCAAATTGCATAACATATATGATTTTACCAGCCAAATTGTACAGTATTCGCAAACTCTAACAAACATGGTCTAGGGTTTCAAACCATTTTACTTTGCAAGTTTGTAGTCATTTGTAATGTCCCCATTTTCGGGTTCTCTAGTCGTGCACTTGTTGTTGACTTTTTGGGTTTGCGTCATCTTGTTCAGAGGGGTAATTTCATTTTACCAATGAGCTCAAATGCTTTAGAGGAGTCATATGACACTTTCATGCTAAGTCACCAGGTTCGATCGAATTTGAACCTTGAAGTTTGAAATTCGGTGAACTTGAAAAACTATGCAAAAAATCGATTAAATTCAATTAAATTAGAAAAAAAAATTAGGGTTTGTGATAAAGTGTTTTTTATTTTTTTGGGTTTGCGTTTTAGGGTTTTGTCGTGGATTTTATAAAAGGGCGGCCGCAGGAGTTGCAATCACACCCACGCGAGTTGCTAACGGAGCCCACTCTGCCCGACCGCCACACGAGTTGCCAAAGGAGCCTTGTCTGCCTGACCGCAAGAGTTGCTCGGCCGCCACCAGTCGGCGATGCCACCAGCTCACGTCGCCACCTACAGTCCGCGACGCCACCTGCAGTCCGCGACGCCACCAACTCGTGTCACCACCAGTCCGCGACGCCACCTGCAGTCCATGACGCCACCGGCAAGCATCGACACGTCTGCAACCAGTCCGCGACCTGCACAGGTAGGCCGCCATTTTTTTTAAGTTTATTATTTTTTTTTTTGTTTATAATGTTAATGTTTAAAAATTTATGATTTTATATTAATAGTTTGTAATATTATATTATATATTTTTATATTTTTTTAATTTTTTTTAGGTTTGATATTTTTATAAACAATTTAATAATGTTGTTTATAAATTTTATTATTATTTATTTAATAATGTTGTTTATTTAATATTTTTTTAGGTTTATTATTTATTTATAATGTTGTTTATTAAATGCTTATAAATTTATAATGTTGTTTATTTAATATTTTTTAAGGTTTATTATTATTTAATAATGTTGTTTATTTAATATTTTTTTAGGTTAATTAATAGTTTATACTTTATAATGTTTATTTATAAATTTATAATGTTGTTTAATATTATTATTATATAATTTATAATTTTATATTAATGGTTTTTTATTATATTGTTTAATATTATATATTTTTAAAAGGTTGAAATAAAAGTAGTGTGTTTTTTAATTTTTCTTTCCAAACATGCAGATTTTCATTTAATGGCTCCTCCCAAATCAGCTTCTGAGGCATGGAAGCATGTGACTCGAAATGG
Organism: Cryptomeria japonica; assembly: GCF_030272615.1. Taxonomy (NCBI): domain Eukaryota; kingdom Viridiplantae; phylum Streptophyta; class Pinopsida; order Cupressales; family Cupressaceae; genus Cryptomeria; species Cryptomeria japonica. The sequence goes on from NC_081407.1 coordinate 13,411,812, forward strand.
AACTCACATCAAATGTAACATATGTCAGGCAAATATTATTGGAACTTTAACAAGGCTTAGGGACCACTTCCTTGCTAATACAGGGGGTCCAGGTGGAGGTGTTCAAGCATGCATAGGTGCGACTCCAGAACTTAAAGCTATTCTAGAGAAAGAGTTGGTTGCTTCAACGATAGGCAAAATGAAGAAGCCACAAAAGAAACAGAGAATTGAAGGAGATATATCTAGATTCACATCTGCCATGTCTTCCTCTTCTGTGCAATCCGAAGCGGCGAGTGTACCAAAACAGAGTGGAACACTGAACAACTTTTGGAAACCAGTAGAGAAACAACATGTGGATGATGCAGTTGCAGATTTGTTTTACACAAGTGCTATTCCATTCAATGTTGCGAGAAATCCTCATTTCCGTAATGCAGTTCAGAAAATTGTAGAGTTTGGCAAAGGGTACACACCCCCAGGTTCAGAGGCTATCAGGACAACTCTTTTGCAGAGGTCAAAAGATAGAGTGACTGAAAAATTAGCTAATGTCAAAGCCACTTGGAAGGAAACAGGTTGCACTATATTGAGTGATGGATGGTCAGATATGTGTCAAAGGCCATTGATTAATGTTTTGGTGTCTTGTCCTGAAGGTGTTGTGTTTTTGAAAGTCATTGACACCATGAACCGCAAAAAAACTTCAGAGTATATTTTTCAAATATTAGAGGAAGCCATTCTTGAAGTAGGGATGGAAAATGTGGTTCAAATGGTAACTGATAGTGCAGCAAATTGTGTGGGAGCTGGGAGGCTGATTGTAGAGAAGTACCCACAGATATATTGGAGCCCATGTGCAGCCCATTGTCTCGATTTGTTGCTTCATGACTTGGCTAAATTCCCATGGGTAAATGAAGCTATTCATAGAGGGAGAGCAATTGCAAATTTCATACGGAATCATCGTCTCACATTGAGTATTTATAGGCAGCATGCATCAAAGGAATTGTTGAGGCCTTGTGAAGCAAGATTTGCTTCATATTATATCACTTTGAAAAGAGTGGTTGAAGAAAAAGCAGCTTTGAGGTCTGTTATATGTTCCAATCAGTGGGAAAGTTCAGTGCTTTCTAAAGGCCCCAAGGGGAAGAACATAGAGCAAATCATCCTAAACAGCAATTTCTGAGAAAGTGCAGCAAAAGTTTTGCTTGTATGTGAACCAATTGTTGACGTGCTTCGTATGGTTGATGGTGACACTCCTTGCCTTGGCATGCTTTATGAAAGCATGGACCGATGTAAGGAATCTATTCAAAAAGCACTAAATAATGAAGAAGCAGAATATATGCAGATATGGGAGACAGTTGATTGCAGATGGAAAATGATGCACACACCTTTACATGCAACAACTTGCTTTTTGGAGCCTAAGTTGTTTTCTATTGATAGAAGGGGTGATAATGAAATCATGGCAGGGCTTTACCAAGCCATTAGCAGGTATGTACCAAATCCAGAAATTGCAGCACTAATCAGAGATCAAAGTTGGCAATACAAGAGAGGAGAAGGGATGTTTGGAGGGGCAGAAGCCAAATATGACTCGCCACGTATGCCTAGATATAGATGGTGGATCTCTTATGGATCATCAGCTCCTGAACTGCAAGAGTTTGCTATCCAAATTTTGAGTCAGGGAGCAAGTTCATCAGCTTGTGAGAGGAACTGGAGTTGCTTTGACCACATCCATTCCAAAAAAAGGAACAAATTGCTGACTAGAAAGTTGGGAGATCTTGTCTATGTTCGCAGCAATTTGAAATTGCTGATGAACAAATCAGCAAAGAACACTTCTTTACAACAAACTCTTGAAGGCATAGCAATGCCAGATGCAGATGAGCCTGACTTTGCAGATGATGAACTGAGTAGTGATACAGATGATGATGATTTGGCATCCCAGCCAAGTGCTCTTGATGACTTAGAGTTATTTTAAAGTTCTAAAGTTTTTGACTGTTATTGTACCTTTTTGACAAAAGAACATCTTTGCAATAGTGAAAGCATATGTTTCCTACGGTTTATAGTTTATAAATGTGTCATCTTTTTGTAATGATTTCAAATCTATTTATCAATGTTAAACTATTTACGCAAATTTATAGATATATTACACATATTTATTAAAAAAAAAATTTAAAATTACATATGGCGAATTTAATTCGAATTTTATACATTTCGAATTTTTTCCGCATCGAACTCCATTCGAATTTCAAAGCTGTCGAACTTCGAATTCGAATTCGAACCTGGTGACTTAGCTTTCATGTATTATTTCTAACTTCTAGTTTGGGCTCCAAGATTCTTGGAGGGAGCATCTATTTATAATTTTATAGTAAATCACCCAATTAGGTCTCTTTATCATCTTTCATCATTGGGATCTCTTGTACGCAATCAAATTTCAATTGTGATGCATTTTGACCATTGTCACTAATTGGGTGCATTATTGAGCTATATTTAAATGTTTTAACTAAGGTTGCATTTTTAATTAAATTTATTTATCAGGAACCTCAATGTTATAGCTCATTAGAATGAGAATGGAAAGTTTTAAATGATGGGATGCTTAAAAGTGACTTTAAGTGCCGAAAATGTCTTAAAAGTGAATTAAATCACATTTTGGAGTTAAAAGGCTTATTAAATTAAATGATTTTAAAAGGGAGTTTTTGGAAGTTCCTTAAAAGGCTTATAAAAAAGGGGAATTGAGAGCTCATTTGGTATGTTAAGTTTATTATTTTCTAATTATTCTCTAGAGAAAACCCTGTGTGGTTCTAGAGATTTGGACTTGGTCCATCTCAGCCTTCCTGAGGACAAAATCCCTCTTGAATAAAACTAGCTAAGGTAGTGAAAGATCTACTCTGGTTGGTATTTGTTGGAGATATCTCATAGGTATTTCACAATGCATTTCTAGTTTGGTTTTGCTGAGTGCTATTCAAGTTTCAAGAGTTTTTTTGATACATTTTCCAGTATACAATTCCAACTACCCTGAGATTCACATTTTCGCTAATATCTCCAAAAATAAGTCATATTATTTTGGGTATTGTCTCAAAGGTTTTCTTATGGCTAGGTGATGAGGATACATATATAATATGTGGGTTTTGGTTTGGCATTTTTTTCTAGCTCAAGTCACCCCTTGTAGGCAATGCCCAACTTGGGTATTAGTATGTGGGAATTTATGAGGTATTTTCCTCTGTTTGAAAGCTACAAAATTATCTTTCGGAATCGTTTAGGATATGCACACCATTTCTATCCATTTCATGACCTTTGGAGAAGTTATTGAAGATTAGCATTAGTATTGGTACGTGGAAATTTATGAGGTATTTTCCTATGTTTGAAAGCTGCAAAATCATCTTTTGGAGGCATTTAGGATCTACACCACCATTTTTATCTATTTCATGACCTTTGGAGAAGTTATTGAAGTTTGGCATTAAAACTACAAGTGTTAGTTAGCTAATTTCAATATCAGTTCAGTCGATTTCATGGCTGCATTTTTTGGGTATGTTTGAAATACATGTGTAATACTATTTTATGAATTGGGTTGTTCATACTTTTAAGAAATATTGTAGTTTCAAATCAGAAATTAAATATATCAGCCCTGTGGATTTCTGTATATTGTCACTGATTTGTTTAATTGCTACATGCATTTGTATTTTCTGCACTTTCTATATCATTCAAAATCATTGCAAAGCACACTCCAAGCACATTTCAAAACAAAAACAACTAAGGGAAACAGGGCAGCACATTACATCATTACCTCTGAAAGTACGGTAGAACTCTGTAACCTTTAATGTCACTTACGAAGATTCTAACAAAGCTTTAGTATTGCTCTAAAGATTTCATTTTCCTAAAATACTAATGTGGCCAAAATTCCACTAGAATTCCCCTAATTACTGCAAAAATTGACAAAAACGAAGAATAATTTGCTGCAGATTCCGTAGCTACTTCTCATCACAGTTAACAGGTTCGAAAAACTCACTCCATTCTAGATGTTAAAAAAAAGTAGTTCTCCGGAAATTTTTTTTAAAAAAAGTAAAATGTCCATATTGCAATTGAGAAATCCTGACCAAATGCAGCAGATCAAGCCAGTCCAAAAAATCTGGACCGGGCAGATTTGAATCGGATCCAGCCAGATTTGCTAACAATGTCTCCCATTCAGTAAATTTTACAAATTACATAAAGCCATCAGGGTTCTCGGCTCTCTTCATAAAATCAGACAAAGCACATTATCATACAGGGATTTAACTTCCATGAACACTAAAGTTTTCGTTTAAATTTGCCCTCATATCCACAAAATATAATAAAAACAATAATAATTTTTCTGCCCCTATAGTGTCTCGTAAAGCAGACTTCATCCAATTATTTAAACTCCTCTTGTTTTCCGGCCTTTTATAGAATCTAACAAAGTCTATTAAGTCTATTAATAATCCCCTTGCAAACAACTTGTCCAAATAAATCTACTCATAAGAACGACAAAATATACCAAAAACTGCAGTATTTTACGACTAACTTTAACTGAATTTCCGAACCATACCAAAAAGTAATCAATCTTTGTAGACAATTATTCTGCTATTTCTCAGGTTTCTAGAATCTATGAAAGCTTAGAAAGGCACAAAGATTTCATTTCCCTATACAGCTTTAAAAGGCACAAAGATTTCATTTCCCTAGATACTAATCCATCTAAAGTTCCACTAAATTTGCCCCAAATACCCCAAAAGAGAAGAAAAGGAAGCTCTATTTTGCCGCCGATACCTCTGCAACTTCACATTTTGCCGAATTTAACAGCCGAGCTTATAATCTATTAATCATAAGATCGGATATAAAAAACTTACTTCTCTAAACTAATCCAGCTAAATATCTCTAAAATCACCCTCTAAAAACACACTGTTCGAATCGTACCTGCATACTTGCGATCCTGCGGCTTTCCGGACTTTCGCAGCACCTCCAAATCGACCAAACTGAGCGACATGAGGCCGAGCGTCAGCCCAGACATCAGTCCCGCAAAAAGCACCAAAAATAAACATATCCCCACATAAATCCAGAACTTGGTAGCGCAGCATTCGTACTGCACGGCCATCCCCGAAACTTCAAATCGACAAAAGTGTGGCTGCTTCAGATATTACTCCATATCAGAATGAATGAAAGAATTTTAATGGTTCGATCAAACAACTGAGTGTTAGACAATCAGATACTTCCCTCTTTGCACTTTTACTCAGAATCAGATGCTTTAAAGAGTAAAAATCATCCAATAAAACGTACGAGTTAGAGTTATGTAGAAGAAACTGAAATGAGAAGACTGTGGTGACGTCATTGAGAAGAAAGTGAAAATTAAAAGCCTGTGGTGACGTCATTGAGAAGAAAGTGAAAATTAAAAGCCTGTGGTGACGTCACGTGTCCGTTAGATAAATGAAGGAGGGTGACATCAGACATGTGGCTATAATTTGTATTTGTATACTGGAATAGACAGTGTGACAGTGTGGGTCTTTATATCTGGAAAGAGAGATTTGTATATTTACATTTTTTCTTTTTCCTTTTTTATGTTTATTTTAGGAGAACGTCATACCTAATATTTATATGAAATTAAGTTTATTTTTTATTTTTATTTTTAAAACTATATATATCCTCAATTCTATATATTCTTCATCCACATGTTTTGGTATATATATTTATTACTATTTAAACAATAGACTAATTATACACATTCATAATTATTTTCATGTCTCTTGTTCTTTTGTAAACATAAGATCAATCTTGTAGTTACAAATTTAACCTCTAAAATTGTAAAAGTCAAATTTAAATTGTGGTCATTCCTATCTTCCCTGAAACTAACTATACATGCATTTTATTTGATTTATTAGCATGTCCTTTTTTTGAAGGGCACTCAATTGGAGTCATTGATCATCCACTCCAATTCAAGCATTTTATTTGAGTATCATTCACATTAGGAGGACAAAAATTTTAATTTGGTGCACTACAATGAATTTAGATTTGACCTTTCATTCTAAGAGCATTTACATGGCTAAGATTTGTTGCCTTCGATCATTCACCTTAGTTTCAAGGATGTTGAACTAGAAGAACATGTCTCCTTTCAATATACCAACTATCCTTTAAAGGTATTTTTAAATATTATAATGAAAGATGTGGTATTTTTTTTAGTGTGTCAAATTTCAAATAAAAAGAAATGTAGAAAAAGTAGATATGAATCAAGTGAATCACCAAGCAAAAAGTGCACATTCCATATCATTTCTACAAAATGCAAGGCATTTTCATGGGCACATGGATAACCTCTATACCTAGAGATACAAACACATCCCCAATCCTATGTATATTTATCTACACTTTATTTTGTACATGCACATGTTTTAACATGTTTTCTCAAAACCATATATGATTATGTCTATTCAAGTCCCAATACATCCATTATGTATTCTTATCTAGCTATTTCCATTTCTTGAGTCATTTCATTGAAACTCGTAGTCCTAAAAATGACTATGCAAAAAAATTTCATGCCTCAAGCAAAATATTGGTCATTTTGAGTTAATTTTGCTTTCTGTTGTTATCCTCAAAGCTTAGGGTTTAGGGTTTTGCACATTTTACTAAGTCTTGCTAAAACCCTTGATCTTGTTCTATTTCATCGTTATATATATATATATATATATATATATATATATATATATATATATATATATATATATATATATATATATCTATATATATATATATATATATATATATATATATATATATATATATATATATATATATATATATCCCCCCCTTCTTTGTCTCTTTCCCTCCTATCTATCTTCATCGTTTTCCCTCTTCTAGATCTCTCTCCTATCTCTCCCTCTATCTCTCCTTATCTCTTTGTCTCTTTTTTCGTTGCTCCCTCCTTATCCCCTATATATATCTCTCTATCTCTCCCTCCATTTCTCTTCCCATACCTCTCTCTTTCTCTCCCCATCTCTATTTTTTGATCTCTAATTCTCTTTTATTGTCTATCTCTTTGTCTCTATCTCTCTTCATTTTCCCCTTTATATATCTCCTTATATCTCTATCACTCTATCTAACCATCTATATATCTCTATCTCTCCCTCTTCCTTTATACCTCTCTATCTCTCCCTTAAATTATCTCCCTATCTCTATCTTCATCTCTCCCTCTCCCTCTATCTCTCTTTCTATATGTCTTCCTCTTCCTTTTCACTCTATCTTCCTCTTTTCTCCTCTATCTCTAGACGTGTGTTCCTCTCTATATCCATCATCTCTCTCATTCTTCCTCCATCTCCCTCTTTCTAGACCTCTATATCTATTTCTCTCTCTCTCTCTCTCTCTCTCTCTCTCTCTCTCTCTCTCTCTCTCTCTCTCTCTCTCTCTTCTCTCCTCTCTCTCTCTCCTCTCTCTCTCTTCTCCTCTCTCTCTCTCTCTCTCTCTCTCTCTCTCTCTCTCTCTCTCTCTATATATATATATATACACACACACTCCCTTATTCTCCCTCCCTATCTCTATCTCTACCTCTCTATCTTTTCCCCTCTTTATTACTTGTCTCTATCATCTTCTTTATCTCACCAGTTATCCCTCACTATATATCTATCTCCCTATCTCTCCTCCCTCTCTATATATATCTCCATTATCTCTACCTCTCTTTATTATTCACTCCAACTCTCCAACACACACACACACACTCTCTCTCTCTCTCTCTCTCTCTCCTCTCTCTCTCTCCCTCTCTCCTCTCTCTCTCTCTCTCCTCTCTCTCTCTCCTCTCTCTCTCTCTCCTCTCTCTCTCTCTCTCTCTCCTCTCTCTCTCTCTCTCTCTCTCTCTCTCTCTCTCTCCACCTTACTCTAGGTATCTATCTCTTTCTATCCATATCTCTCTACCTTTATCTCCTCATCTCTCTTTATCTCTCTCCCATACCTCTCTATCTCTCTATACCACTCCATCTCTCCTTCTATAGCTTTTGGGCTATCTCCCATTCTATATATGTATCTTTGTATCTATCTATGATGTAGAGGTGGGGTTCCAATCAACAACATGTAGGCATATTTCACAACAATGGGCTCATGACTCCCTCATAACCCAATCAAGTAACTATATTAGGCAGTCATTCCTCTCTTAATGACAGGCTTCTTGACTTCAAGACTTCAAAATGGATAAGGATTTTCCTAAGGTTTGTTTCCAACCATTACTATTTTCGAACTCCAAGCTTCCCTTTCACAAGGTCGTTATGCCTCATAGGCCATAAACACCAATTGAAGTCACAATAGTTCACAAGGCTCAACCTACCTTGCGAACATAATAGATCAACCAAATACCACATTTATACACCCTTGGCAACTATTAAGAACATTGATTCGTCAAACCCCTATATGTACCCTCTAATTGGCTTGTCTCCTACTAGCCCTTGCAGATGAAAAAACATGGCACAAATTTCAATGCAAAATAGATACTCATAACCTAAACCTAGATTCAAATACCCTTTTAGGGGTTCTAAAACATATGCAAAATAAAGGTATGGTTGTTTTGGGACATACTCACCAAATAATGACTGGTAATTTGATCACGAGGGCTAATTAGCCCAATTTTACAAAGCATCCACTAGAAATATTAGCCACAACTATTAAATTTGCACTCTAAGGTTTGTATAGGTCTCTAACGGATTGAATCGACCAATTTTATGGTTTGTAAGGATCATTTCCTTATTTTACAAACCCTTATCATTGCATTGTCAATGGACAAAAATACATAGGTTGTCTGCCTAAGGCACCTCCATATTAATTGGAAACAACAATTTGCAAGGATGTTCAATAGTGGGAAGTGCCATGAATTCAATTTTTCCCATTCAAACCCTTGAAACCCTTACTCACGGGACTGATCTCAGAAAAACTACTGTAACTTTGCACAAACTCAATGAAATTCATTCAAACTTGTTGCAAAAGGAAGAAGACTCATCAATATATCAAAAAACAATAGTTTCACATCACCATCTAACTATATATGGCCACACAGACCTCTGTAACAACAAAAAGAACAATAAATTTTTAGAGAAACGAATGCTTTATTGATATGTAAAATTTACAACATAATGTATTATCCCCCTTCCCTAAGCCTTTTAAGGCCCTTTTAAACTTATTTCATCCCAAATTAACTTCTCAAATGTTTACAACTAACTTTTAGACTTACATGACCATTGGCCTTCCTTACTTTTGCAATTTTGCACTTTTTGCCATATTGACAACTTTTTGGCAAATTTTGCAACTTTTATATTATTGACTCAAGACATCAAGAATGACCTATTATGGCCTTATTACATGAATTTAGAGACTCTAAATATAATACTTCCTTTGTGACACTATTTACCAAAAAAAAATGACCTTGGTGCTCTTTCACCACTCTACATCTCTCCTTATCTCTCTATCTCACCATCTATACTATATCTCTCCCTCTCCCTCTAAATATATCGGTCCCTATCTCTCCATATCTACCAATATATATCTCTCTCACACTCTCTCTCTCTCTCTTCCCATATATATGTACATATATGTATGCATATACATAAATGTATACATATATGTACACATTTAGCATAATGAAGCTTGCTAGTGTAATGATTTATTGCACTATGCATATCACACAACATAATGTAACTTGTTTTATAGTAGAATCTTTGCATTTTTCATGGATCACATAGCATAATGCAACTTGCTAGCTAGTAGAATCTATGACGCAAAAATGAATCACCAGACATAATGCACCTTGTTGGCCAGTACAATTCATGCCTTCTCCATGGACCCCTAGCATAACATATCTTGCTAGTTGTTGGAGCATGGGTTCTTGTATCATCAAGAAGTCCACGTGTTCTCTTGCAATAACATTTTGAGAATGATACTAGCTCGTTGTTGAAATTTTTTTGGCATTGAGGTTTCTTCAACTAGTTGACTTGAAACCTTTTGTTTACTTTAGTACTAATGTTGTTTTCTTTGTGTATATTTTTATGTTTTTTTGTGGATTGATAGATACTAATCTTGGAAACTTGATCATCCCTCAACTTAGTGTCATTGTATTCGCAGTTTGATTTGCTCTCAATTGCACCCTATGCCTTCATCTCTATTTTATTACGAGTATGAGTGCAATTTCATACTACTGCTCAGTGGGGCTAAATGTAGTGTCGCTAATTGTATCTCCTTATAATTTTACATTATATGTTGGTCCCTTGAATTAGTGTGCCTCCTCCTGGGTTATTTCAAGCCTATTTGGGCCTTAACATATCCCACTATTGTCACATGTCAATATTGAGACAAAATCCTATATTTTGGGCCTTGATACTTTACCAATTTTCTATCAGTTCACCTATATCTTGGATAATCGTAATCATACCATACCAAACACACATATTAAACTACTTTAAATTGAGCATAAAGTTTTTTGTGTGCTATTAAGGATCTCAAGTAGAATTGTGTTAGAATCCATAAAAGGGAAAATTGGTGTAATGCATTAATTTCTTAAACCCATTAATTTTAAAATAAATTTGATAAACAAGTGTAGTTTTCTTTGTATAATCTAACTCTAATGCTTTGATAAGGCATTGATCTTAATAATTTTTTAGTCTTTCATTTCAGAAATAATCATAGGTTTATTTTCATATTTCTTATAGGTTAAGCATTATATATTCATTCTCAAAGCAATAAAAACACTTAATCCACTTGATTTAAGGAAGATATTGAGGATTAATTTACATTTTTTGGTGGAGTGAGATGAGAATATTTATATTTTACATTACCCCATTCAATCCCTGATAGGTCAATGTGTATTGTCATATGGCTACCCCCCTTGGTCTTGTAGAACTAAAAGTGTAGATGAATGTAGCCTTATGGTAAGTTCTTCTTCGTTGGCAAATAATTTAAGGTCTTTGAACATAAGAAGTTTCTAACCTTAAGAAGGTCTTAGAGGAATCAATTGGAAAAAAACCAACAAAAGTAATGCCCCTTCCCTCTCTTCGAAGTAAACAAAACCCTCTTCCTTACCATTTTCAAGGATATTTTTCAAAACATTCAAGACAATTTTCTATTCTCTTCATTTGAGGAAAATCTATCAAAATATCTACACTTATCACAACCATCATTCAATGAAGTTGTTTATTGTATTATTTCTTCTTCTTCTATAGAAGTTTGAGCTTCTCACAGAAGGGATTCCATTTCTACATCTATTATATTCATTGAAAGTTTCTATTACAACTAGTAACAATTTTGTTGTGTATTTTTATTTTCAAAATCTCTATTTGATGTGACACAATTTTTTTCATATAGAAAAAAATATATTTAATATTATTTTTATGTTTCATTTACATGCAATTGTTGTACTCCCCATAGACTAGGGTTAACACCATTATCAAATACAATTTTTTTGATCATTTTTTTTCAATCCTTAATGCACCTAAGATTTGAAAGTAGTCCTTTTATCTATCATTTTCCTTTGAGTTATCTATAAAGGTTAAAAGACCAAGATGGGGTTTTACTAAGGAAAACCCTTAAATAAATCTAACAATATTTTTTAATCTATGTGTACATGCTGAAAAAATGAAGAACACAAATGGACACTAAGAGGGGGGTGAATCAGTGCATTTTTTTTTAACTATATGTGCTAATACTGCTACTGCAAATTAATTGAGAACACACACACACACAAAGACAAGCCACAACACCAGATATATGAGGAAAACCCAATGTGGGAAAAAAACCTCAGTGAGAATAGTTGTTGGAGTCTACTACTCCAATCCAGCCTCACAATGAATAACAATTTACAAAAGTTTAGGGCACCAACCCAAGGAGCACCAACCCCTGATTTTATGAGCACCAACTCAAAGGAGCACCTACCCCTGCTCTAAGTATCCACTCAGAGATTTACAGTGATTGATCAAGTTTACATTGCAATGATAAAGCCTTGTTACAAATAGGGATAACTTTAAGAAACCACCACCCAAGAAAAAGTGTAAAATCCTGGCAATTCAAACATTATTTTTTGGGGCAAAATTTCATATTGATGGCGAATTTTTTTTTCAAATTTGGAAAAAAAATTAATTTGTATTGGCGATTTGTTTTAGGGTATGAAAATTCCATAAAATCCTGGCGAATAATTCATTATTGTGTGGGGAAAATATATAATGTAGGAGGCAAATGCTTTTCATTTAAAGGAAAATATATATGTGTATGGGAGAAAAGTTATACTCCGAAGGAAAAATTGTTTAAGTGTATTGGCGATTTTTATTTACCATTTGAAAATTATTTAATTTATTGGTAATATTACATTATTTATGGAAAAAAAAAAATTTATTGGTGATTTCATAAATTCATTGCCATTTTCATTATCTATTAATAACCATTTTTGTTATCTAATTAATGCAACATCACGTCGAGTCTGGACTCTGCATGATGTATCGATAAGAACGACCTCATCGACACATCACACATACCTAAAATCCATCAATGATTTAAAGTTGTTCAATGATCGTAGATCAATGGCTGAAGTTTTATTTCGGCCCAGATTTCTAAAGAGAACATAGTTCTCCAGAAAGTTCCCGGAATGGAATTGGAGACAATAGACATGTATCAAATCTTATCCTAATTGAGTATCAACATTTATTAATGTCTTGTCACTGACATTCTCTAAATTTGATCCACCCAGCACACATGACTTCCAATCTAGTAATTGGTAGTGGTTTACGGTTATTTCCAATTTCGCACACTCGTGCATTTATGAGAAAGATTTACTAAGAGATATGAAAGATTTATAAAAATTTAAAGGACAAAGGAATTAATATGGTTGGTGAAGGAATTGCTAGTATCAAGAACTATTTATAGACGATCTCCACTTCTTTCTTCTTCAATTCGCCTTTGGTAGACAAATTGTCAGAGCTAACAATAGTTGAAATTCTGCCTTTGGTTTAGGTCTTTAGGCTATATAGATCAACAGTGCAAACAGATAGAGATGAATTCAGAATAGTATTATAACACTTCAAAAATATGATCACTTACCTTTAGGTCACTAACAGTTGCCAATGCAGTCGGCAACAATGGTTGTTCCTGGTCTGAAACTTCGTTAGTGATCTGAATTAAGAGCTCAAAACTAACCAAATTGTGTAGAGATAAATCTGATATATGACTATATTTATACAAATCCTTATTTGGTGAATTCGGTGGGAATTTTATATGTTATAAAAATATTTGGTGAATCATGCTTAACTATAACACGTCTTATGTAATTTTTGAGGTGATTATGGGTCATCCAATTAATTAGCAATTATAATAGAGTTGGCACAAACTAGGGTGAATTGAGACATGCTTCCGCATAATGCCAGGCGAATTGGGTCCTCTTGACCAATAAATCTTTATATGGATATTGACGAATTATGGCCATCTATTAAGACAACCTCGAGAAGTGTAGGCAAAAATATTGAATTTACCGTGTGGAAAACATAGATTCTATTGGTGAAATCTTGATAGAGATACAATTAATTACATAAAACAATGGGCGATTGGGTTGTGCATTTGACAAATATTTATAAAGTTTGGGTGACATGGCCACCCCCGATCAGTACAATATATTCGTCATTTTCCAGGTCGTCAACGTGAAATATTTGCCATTGGCGAATATTCACCACTAAAGTAAACCTTGGTTACAAATGAGTTTTGTAACACTTACAAAATTCTCATATCTTGAGAATGACTTTCTCTGCTTGCTAAATTTTTTCTTCTATTTCTCCTCCTTCCTCTGTCTAGTTGTATTCTTCTCTCTACTACAACATTACTCTCCAAAATGCTTTGTTCTTTCTCTATTTATGTGGATGTCTTCTTCTTCCTCTCTCAGTTTCTAAAAAATTACACTCTTTCAACTCTCTACAACAATACTCCTCTCTTTAGCACTTCACTACAATATACAATCAACTTGTAGAGTTGTCTTTATTTCCATCTCTATCTTTGTCTCAACAGCCACACCTATTGATGTTGAATCACATTTACAGTCTTGCATCATCAGCTCTGCATTGAGGAATGTTTTTCCCTTTAATATTGCAATTAATTCATTTTCCTTTCTGGGATACGGTCTGCAGTAGATTGGATTTATTTCTTGGATCAACCATTTACATTAAATGACTCTTCTTTGTTTTCCTAAAAGTTCTCTATACCGAGATGCTATTTTTAACAACCCCAATATGCCTAACAGATTTGATTTTTCCTTTTTCGATTTCCTCGATCCCATCAATCATCTATAGCTCGGTCACCATTAATGCATTCTCCATCCTCTCTTGACCTACCTAGACAAGATTGACAACTACCATACTGAAATCCACCATCACTGACTTCTACATATCGGCTTCATTCTTTGTCCACCAAGAAACCACAAGTCTTCATATTCTTCATCCAAATTACTCAGTCAAGGTCGGTTGGCCTCCACGTAAACCTCTTGTGCCAATCGACATGCGTAGGTGTAATCAGAAGTCTTCATAATCGACCTACAAGTCACCTGGTCAACCATAGTCAACTGCCACATGGACCATCAAAAACATAGATCAGTTGAACTCCATACTGTGACTAACCTTCGTGCTATGTGCATCGCATGTATGCCTGCTTGTTCTACCCATGTGAGATAATATTTTTTTTATCTCAAGAAGCCTCCCCTTTTCTTTGTTAGCCCGCGTCACATATGTGTAGATTCTTAACCTACACAGGATAAGCCTTTGTATTTTGTCTTATTACTTCCTTATCTTGCAGGCATCTTCATATCCTAGCTTGGTAACATGGGATAAGCAGGCCCTTCACTTATTTTTGTTTTCTTATCCAATGGGCCCACTGACATCATCCTTGTCTCATGCGGGATAAGTTTCTTCAAGTAATCTTCCCTTCATTTTCTTATCCTGCACGACTTTTCACTGCCAGATAATATGATGCGGGATAACGGGAAGCCCAATTCCTTCCTTTTATCTTTTAACCCTGCATTGTCACCTTTTACACGTCCATCATGCCGCAGGATAGTTGGAGTCGCTATGCCTGACTTGGAGTTATCCCACACAGACACCATGCACATACTTTGCATGGTGCAGGATAGTGGGGGAACACATTTCCCTTTGACTTTTCTTGTCCCGCATTGCAAACCAAGGCTCAAAAAACATGTCGCGGGATGGGGGGGGGTCTTTGATCTTTATGAAATTTTTATCCTGCATGATCTCTTTCCTTCATTCAAATACACCGCAGGACCTAGTGACACGCATGAACCAAACAATTTTGGCCACGCGGAAATCATGATTCTCAACCCCAACTTGAGACTCGGTTACTATTGCCGACTTGTGGAGATGATGAATCTGGTCAAAACCCCTGCAACATAACACAACATGTTATGTGAAATGACCTGCGTATTATGCGCTACTGCAACTGACATCTCTGCATCCTCTCTTGACATCCTTTTGACATCAATGACAATAATGCCAACAAAAAAATATGGTACCTATTTTGAATGTTTTGTAAAATCCTATGATAATTGATAAGGATGACAACACTACAAAAGGGCATCCATACTAGCACTAGGGTATCTTGGATAGAGAGCTTTAGTGTCTAGTGCCAAGTTCCTATATGGTTTTAGTTTAATTTTTCATAATATTTAAACTTCTAATTATATGTGCTCCTTATAATTTTTCATTTTGTTCTTTTAAGGTTTTGTAGTTTAAAAATATTTTATAGTTTCAATTTAAATCCATCTTTTATTTCTATCATAGGGATGTCTGATGGTATGATGAAAGAATAAGGATCTAGTCAACTACTAAGGGGGGGGGTGAATCAGTAGATAGAAAAACTGATATTAACTTTCACAAATCTCATAATAAACCCCTCAAAGTAAACTTAGAACTGACAAGTTAAACCACTGAACTATAAATGCAATATCACTGTCAAGTTTAAAATCGATTGACTGTTACAACAGATTAACAGTAAATGATTTGAAACTTCACAAACATCCAAATACTTTTCTGACATAAGTAAAACCTTTATTTCATATTGTTGTCGGCTATCATGACTTGTCAAAGTGGATTAAGTAGTTAAGAAAATCAACCATAATAAACATAACCACAAAAACATTCACCACTTGACACAATATTTTTTACGTGGAAACCCAAATGGGAAAAACCACGGTGAGATGAGACTCACAAGATAACTATCTAAACTCTTCTGAAGTTCGCCCTGTTAGGAGTCAAGCCTGTTAAAGCTTTACAAAAAGTCATGTTAAGAACAGATCTTGTTAGGGACCACCCGGTTAAGAGATTGACTATAATGCCTTGTTAGAAGCAATACCCTGTGAGGAGTAACCTCGGAAAAGGATTTGAAATCCAAGCTAATGGACGACCTGGTTAGAGAATTTGAATAACACTAAGCTTGTTACAACTTACCCGGTTAGGGGATTTAACTGCTGTAATTGTTAGAAAACAATAGGGATTTGTTGATTTGTTTGAATAGCACTACACTTGCTTGTTCAGATCCTTTTTATGCTTCTATCTACCTTTACTCGAACTGTAGATACATCATCCGATTCGGCAACCGCACACTCAAATAAAAATTTTTGAACTCTTAAACAAAACAACTCATCAACCTTATAAACAAATTAATTAGGTCGGTAAAACAACAAAAACCTAATTCTCTAATAGAGATTACAAACAATTCGGTTCAAGTATGACCATTGGATTACATAACAATCTCTGCACATCATCCAAGAAAGCCTCTATCGCTCCTTTATCACCTCTTCATCGAACTCAGTAACTCATCATGTGCTTTTCATTACATCCAATATAGTTACTCATTACCTAGACAAAAATCGTTACCTCAATGTGCCAAAAACACTTTGAAACTTTCTTCATACAATATACATACATGTCATAATCATTACCGCTCATCATGAGATCATAAACCAATACAACCAATTCACCAAAATTAATCGGTTAGGGTTTATCAAATCAATAGGTAGGGTTTATCGGTTTAACTCTCCAAAACTTAGCAATACCGGTTCACTCCACAAACTTACCTATCGGTTACAGTTCCTTTGACTAGCTTTTTCTACCGGTTACAAAATAACATTATAACAATATCATTACTGGTTAATTGACATCAATGACAACATAACATTTCATTAATGCAATCTTCATGTAAATGCCAACAATCTCCCCCTTTGGCATTGATGACAATACAAATATCAATACCATTGATTGTTGTGATTGTGAATAGGAATCCTAGTTTACATTTTACTATGTACTCTCCTTGTCTTCAGCTTGACACTGGCTACAGACCTTCTCTCTATCAATTATACAATTCTTCTCCCCCATAATCACATAGTTCTTCTCTCCCTTTGACAACAATGCCAAAGTGAAAGTAAAACATGCAATGTAAAATTCACTGTTCAACATCAACAATCTGCAACTGAATGCTCCCCTTGTGGAATAACTCCACTTCTACACCAACCTGTTAGGAATAGAGAAGGACAAATGAGAGGGGGGTTGAATCAGTTGTCAATAAATTACAACCCAAAACTAATTAATCTAACTTAATACTTAGTGTCGGAAAAACAAACTTAATGCCGGTAAAATAGATTAACAGTTATAGCAGTACCGATATAACTTAATCCATGAAACAGAAAGGAAAACAACATTCACAACACATGACAGAAAGATTTTGACGTGGAAACCCTGTAAGGGAAAAAACCACGGTGGGAAACCTTACCCACAATCAAATGATACTACTGCAGATAGTAAGTGAATACAATAATGGGGTCTGCACATGTAGAAAGGCCAACTGCCTAGAGCTCACTACTCGATCACAAAATAGGAGTCACACTGACTAAAATTGGATGGTTAAATCCAAAAACAATGTACTACTTCAAAATAGCATATGCAATGCTGGATTCAGTACCAGGTTAAGCTCTGACCATGAGTGCCAAACACCTTCAGATAATATCTGCGTGATTCGTACAAGGATCTGCTTATTTTCTCTCTTCACAATGATCTTCAATATTTGCTTATACTCATAATTATCTTCAAATAAGATCTTACAATTATTTATACAAAACCTAAGACCTAATGATTAGGTCGGCTCACTAAAGATATTACTATTACAAAATAAGTCTTGATGCGATACAATATGCTGGCTCAATACATTTACACATTATTCAATCAATAAACCATTTCCAAAACATGTCGTGCTAATCTGGAACATGATATCTTGTACCGGTGCATAACCTGGACCTATCTGCCGGTAAAGGCAAATATGTGAACCTGATTAGACCAATAAGAAAAACACCAAATCCAAACATCCAATCCATGTCTTCAACATAACCAAATGATCTCCAGATGATAACAAGTCATCATCACTGCTGATGAACCATATACTGGTGACTGTGCATAAGCCAATATCCATACCAAGACCACAATGTGTCGGTTCAATAATAAACCAATATAACCAGAGTACCAAAACAGCAATGTAGACCTCTAGAAAGATAAGTGTTGACATCAATGACAAAATCAATGCAACACATGACGAAGTCATCCATAATACCAACAATCTCCCCCTTTGGCATTGATGGCAACACTAGATGGAAAAACATCTAAGTGCCAAAAACCAACAAACCAACAAACTCCCAAAATAGATCAATACAAGGTTCTGTACCAAAAACCAAAACCAAAACCAAAATACATCCCTCCAAGTACAATTTTTCCCCATAGATATCTCTCCCCCTTTGACATCAAATGCCAAAGTAGTCAAGAATCAAAATCAGAACATAACATACACCTAACTACTCCCCCTGAGAAGTAGCTCTCCTTCATCAAAGCCGGAAAAAGATTTTTCTGTTAGTCCTTGCCGGTTTGATGCCAATCTTCATCATTCAAGTCTTTGCTGGTGGG
This sequence comes from Cryptomeria japonica, assembly GCF_030272615.1. Lineage (NCBI taxonomy): Eukaryota > Viridiplantae > Streptophyta > Pinopsida > Cupressales > Cupressaceae > Cryptomeria > Cryptomeria japonica. The sequence goes on from NC_081407.1 coordinate 13,430,720, forward strand.
GAAATTACCCCAAGCTTCTCTCTAAGATATTCAAATGTTTCCTTAGGCAAAGGCTTTGTAAAAATATCTGCAATTTGCTCTTTAGTATTCACATAAACCAATCTCACTTCATTTGCTTCAACATTCTCTTTCAGAAAATTATACTTAATAGAAACATGTTTTTTTTTAGAGTGAAATATTGGATTATTTGATATATCATTTGTTGTTGAGTTATCACAGTAAATAATTACCGGTTCATTGCATTTTACCTTTATATCCTTCAACATTTGCTTGATCCATAATACCTGAGTGCAATTAGTTGTTGCTGCAACATATTCTGCTTCTATTGTAGATAATGATGTACAAGTCTGCTTCTTGCTGATCCATGAAATTAACCTTTGTACCAAGAAATAATGCTCCACCAATGGTGCTCTTTCTGTCATCCACATCTCCTGCCCAATTAGCATCTGTATATGCACATAACTCAAAATTGTCATCCTTAGGATACCATAAACCAAGATTTGTTGCGCCTTGTAGGTACCGAAAAATCCTTTTTACTGTTGTTTCATGATTTTCTTTAGGATTGCTTTTAAATCTTGATACAATACACATTGCATTCATTATATCAGGTCTAGTTTGTGTTAAATACAGTAATCCTCCAATCATAGATTTGTACCTTGTCGGATTTATAGGATCTGAATCATCCTTTAATGTTAATTTATCAGTTGTAGTCATAGGAGTGCTTATCGGTGTGGAGTTTTCCATTCCAAATTTCTTCAAGAGTCCCTTCAAGTATTTTGTTTGACATATGAATATACCTTTATCTGTTTGTGAAATCTACAAACCTAGAATTTTTTTTATCTCTCCAATCATAGACATTTCAAACTCTTTCTGCATCTTGTTAGCAAAGTCTTTACATAACTCTTCTTCACCTCCAAAAATGATATCATCCACAAATACTTCAATAACCAAAATGTCATCATTAGTAATTTTGTAGTACAAATTACTGTCAACATTACCTTTAGTATAACCAAGCTTTAGAAGATATTTATCCAGTCTAGCATACCAAGCTCTAGGAGATTGCTTCAATCCATATAAAGCTTTCCTTAACCTGCAAACCATATCCTTATCATCTGTTAATGAAAATCCATCAGGTTGTTCAATGTAAACTTCTTCTTCAAGATTTCCATTCAAAAATGAACATTTTACATCCATATGATAAACTTTATAGTTCTTATGAGCTGCAAATGCAAGAAATAGTCTAACTGCTTCAATTTTGGCTACCGGTGCAAAAGTTTCATTATAATCAATTCCTTCTTTCTGAGAATAACCTTTACAAACTAATCTTTCTTTGTTTTTTATTACTTCACTATCCTCATTAAGTTTATTTCTAAATACCCATTTAGTTCCAATTACATTTTTGTCTTTAGGCCGAAGAACTAACGTCCAAGTATTATTATTTTCAATCTGTTCTAATTCATCTTCCATTGCTTTTATCCAATGTTTATCTTGACATGCTTCAACAACTGATGTTGGTTCAACTTGGGAAATTAAACATACCTCTTCATTTGCCAATATTCCTCTAGTCATAACACCTTGATTTTTATTTCCAATTATCTAATTTTCTAAATGATTCAATCTTACATACCTGAGTTTATTCTGATGTATATTTACATGTTGTTGTTCTTCAGTCACAGTTGAGTTCTCTGATGATGCCGGTGTGACTTGTTCTTCATTTTGTTCTGGTGCAGTCTGTGTTGGTTCATTTATAATCATTTCTACTATCGGTTTAGAACCTATAGATCTTGAATCTCCTCTAAAATGTTCATCTATTTTCACATTAGTACTTTCACTGATTTTCTGCAGTCTTTTATTATAACATCTATATGCCTTGTTTCTAGTTGAATAACCAAGAAATATTCCTTCATCATTTCTAGGATTAAATTTGCCACTAGACTCATCTCTCCTAATATAGCATTTGCTTCCAAATATTCTGAAGTATTTAAGAGTAGGAGTATGACCAAACCATAGTTCATAAGGGGTCTTACTGGTTTCACCTTTGATGTGAACTCTGTTGAAAGTATAACCGTTGTATTCACTGCTTCTCTCCAGTACACATGAGGCACATGAGGTAGATTTGCTTCCATCATCATGGTTCTTGCTACATCCACTATAGTTTTGTTCTTCGTTTGCACAACTCCATTCTGCTGAGGTGTCTGGGGTGCTGATAGTTGTCTTTTGATTCCATTCTCCTCACATAATGCATTGAATTCCCTAGATGTAAATTCTCCTCCTTGATCAGATCTCAAACATTTGATTTTCTTGTTAGTTTCATTCTCTACCATTGCCTTGTATATCTTGAATCTTCCAAAAGCTTTTGATTTCTCCCTGAGAAAAGTAACCCAACACATTCTATAATAATCATCAATTATTAACATAAAGTATCTATCACCCTGAAGACTCCTTGTTCTTGTTGGACCACATAAATTAGTATGAATTAAATTAAGAATATTATTGGATTTCTCATAAATGCTCTTAAATGTTGTTCTAACTTGCTTTCCCATTTGACATTCCTTACATACCGGATTATGAGGTTTCACAATCTTAGGTAAATCCCTTACTGCCTTAGTTGACTTGATCTTTACAATGCAATCAAAATTCACATGACAGAGTCTTTTATGCCATAAACAAATTTCATCAATGTGAGCAATCAAACATGTCTTATCACTGGTATTCAAATGAAAGATATTACCTTTAGTCTGATTACCGGTTCTAATCTCCAATCCAGTTCTCTTTATGATTTTGCATTTTCCATTCTTGAATTGTAACTGAAATCCTTTTTCCACTAACTAACAACACTCAAAAGATTATGCTTTAAACCTTCAACATAATAAACATTGTCAGTATTATGCTTACTATCCAAAGATATAGTGCCTTTTCCTTTGATTAAACAAGATTTATCATCTCCAAACCTTACTATACCTCCATGAATTTCCTAAGAAGATAAGAATTTTCTTTTATCACCAGTCATATGATGCGACCATCTAGAATCTATAATCTATTCATCCTTTTCTTCAATTTTTGCTGCCAGTGCCTGCTCTACCGGTTTGACAATAGGTGCCAATTGATCTTCTTTTATTGCAACAAAATCCCATCCGTTATCTACTAGATCTTCATCTAAATCATCTGTAACACCATCTGCATGGTAACATGACTTATCTTTGTTTTTCTTAAATCTGTATCTATAATATTCGGGGTTAGGTTTATATGTTCTTTTTGCTTCCTTCCTTAGTCTTGCATGTCTATCAAGACACCTAGACACCATATGACCAACTTTATTGCAATTAAAACATTTGAAAGGTGCTTTACCTTCATACTTGCTTCCTATTGGACCTTTAGGCATCTTCCTTGCAAATAGTGCTTTAAGTTCTTCAAGTTCTCCATTTTCTCTCCTGATATCTTCAAGTTCTTTTGCATAAAGTGCTTTCCAATCAGATTTTTCAGATGATGATGATGATGATGATGGTGATGATGATGATGATGATGATGATGATGATGATGATGATGATGGTGATGATGATGATGGTGGTGGTGATGATGATGATGATGATGATGATGATGATGATGATGATGATGATGATGATGATGATGACGATGCTTTGAAAGCTATACCAGTTTTGACTGTAGCAACAGGACCAAATTCTTCAACCTCAAAAGCTAAAAGTTTTCCAAACAAAGTATCTCTAGATACTAATGTATTAGGCATTGTTCTCAACTCATTAATAGCAGTTGCTTTCATTTTGTAAGCTAGTGGCAAAGCTCTTAAAACTTTAGAAACAATTTCATCTTCACTTAATGATCCTCCACAATATTGTATTCCTAAAACAATTTCATTAACTCTATCCATAAATGCAAAAAATATTTCATCTTCTTCCATTTTTAAATTTTCATACTTGACCCGGTAACATTCCAATTTTGCAATCTTGATAATGGTATCTCCTTCATTCAATGTATCCAGTTTATCCCAAATAGTTTTTGTAGTAGATATATCTGATAATCCCGAGATTTGTTGATCTGATAATGCACTTAGAAGTGCTTCTCTTTCTTTACAATCATTCTCCAAGTCTTTAGCCAATTTTGGTGGATGAGGGTTACTTGGAGTAGGACCAACATAGCCATTCTTTGTAACATCCCATATATCTCTTCCAATGCAGTTCAGATGTGTTTCCATTCTGATCTTCCATATACCATAATTAGTTCCATCAAGTTTAGGATTGTCCTTTCTGAAAATATTTGCTGCCATAGGATCTCCTCAAGTTATTAGGCTTCTATAAAAAGAGGACTAGGCTCTAATACCGATTGTTAGGAACCGAGAAGGACAATTGAGAGGGGGGGTGTGAATCAGTTGTCAATAAATTACAACCCAAAACTAATTAATCCAACTTAAAACTTAGTGTCAGTAAAACAAACTTAATGTGAGTAAAAAAAATTAACAGTTATAGCCGTACTGATATAACTTAATCCATGAAATAGAAAGGAAAACAACATTCACAACACATGACACAAAGATTTTGACGTGGAAACCCTGTAAAAGGAAAAACCACGATGGGAAACCTTACCCACAATCAGATGATACTACTACAGATAGTAAGTGAATACAATAATGGGGTCTTCACATGCAGAAAGGCCACCTACTTAGAGCTCACTGCTCAATCACAAAATAGGAGTCACACTGACTACAATTGGATGGTTAAATCCAATAAAAAATGTACTGCTTCATAATAGCATCTGCAATGCTAGATTCAGTATCGGTTTAAGCTCTGACCATGATTGCCAAACACCTTCATAACCTTTCCTTCAACCTTCAGATAATATCTACATGATTCACACAAGGATCTGCTTATTTTCACTCTTCACAATGATCTTCAATATTCGCTTATACTCATAATTATCTTCAAATAAGATCTTACAATTATTTATACAAAACCTAAGATCTAATGATTAGGTCGGCTCACTAAAGATATTACTATTACAAAAAAAGTCTTGATGAGATACAATATGTTGGCTCAATACATTTACACATTATTCAATCAATAAACCATTTCCAAAATGTGTCGTGCCGATGTGGAACATGATATCTTGTACCAGTACATAATCTGGACCTATCTGTCGGCAAAGGCAAATAGGTGAACTTGATTAGACCAATAAGAAAAATACCAAATCCAAACATCCAATCCATGTCTTCAACATAACCAAATGATCTCCAGATGATAACAAGTCATCATCACTGCCGGTGAACCATATACCGGTGACTGTGCATAAGCCAATATCCATACCGGAACCACAATGTGTCGGTTCAACAATAAACCAATATAACCAGAGTGCCAAAAGAACAATGTAGACCACCAGAAAGATAAGTGTTGACATCAATGACAAAACCAATGCAACACATGACGAAGTCATCCATAATACCAACACAATCCTGCTATAAAATTCTGCAAGTAGCTTCGAGATTGATGTACTCTACATCATGCTCAATTTACCTCATGAAGGGGTACAACCCCTAGCTAACTTCTAAGATACTCAAAAGTAGTCTTAGGTAGAGGTTTAGTAAAGATATTTGCAAGTTGCTCCTTGGTAGAAACATGGCCAAGATCACATCTTTACTTTGCACTTTTTCCCTCAAGAAATGATACTTCAATTCAATATGCTTGGTTCATGTGTGCAAAATAGGGTTCTTGGAAATATTTATGGCACTGGTATTGTCACATAAGTTCTTTACAGGCTCTAAAAACTTCATCTTGAAACCTTATAGAATGTGTCTCATCCAAATAGCCTGGGTACAATTCATATAAGTTGCAACATACTCAGCTTCAATAGTAGACTATGATATACAACTCTGCTTCTTGCTACTCCATGAAATAAGTCTTCCTCCAAAAAAGAATTCTCCATCAGTTGTGCTTTTCCTATCATCAACATTACCTGCCCAGTCTACATCTGTATACACCTTCAAGTCAAAGTTTCCCTCATATGGATACCATAATCCATAGTCAATAGTACCTTTTAAAGATTTTAATATTCTCTTGGTTTCTATGAAATGTGTTTCCTTAGGATTCTTCTGAAATCTGGAAACTAGACCAACTGCATGAGCTATATTCGGTTTGTTGTGAACAACATAGTGCAATTTTCCAATCATTGACCTGTACTCCTTCTCATCAACAAATGTGGCTTCATCTTCCTTAGACAACTTACAACCTGTAACCATTGGTGTCCCAACTAGTTTACAATCACTCATACCAAATGTCTTTAATACCTCTTTCACATACTTAGACTGTGTGATGAAAATACCACTCTTCATTTGCTGAATTTGCAAGCCTATGAATTTTTTTTATCTCTCCTACTAGAGACATTTCAAACTCACTTTTCATTTCATTTTCAAAGTCATTGCTCATGTCATCATTGCCTCCAAATATGGTATCATCTACAAAAACTTCACTAACCAGTATCTTATCTCCTTCAAATTTGAGATATATGTTGCTATCTTCACTGGTTCTCTAAAAACCTATCTTCATCAGGTGTCAATGAAGCCTTTCATACCATGCTCTCGGTGCTTTCTTTAATCCATACAACACTGTGAAATTTGCATACCATGTCTTTCTCACCAGTCAAAGCATAACCATCTGGCTATTCAATGTATACTTTCTCTTCCAGTATTCCATTCAAAAATGTTGACTTCACATGCATCTGATATACTTTGAATCCCTTATGTGCTAGAAATGCAAGTAAAGTTCTGACACCTTCCAATGTGGCCACTGGTGCAAAAGTATCACCATAATCTTCTCCTTCTTCTTGTGCATAACCTTTGCAAACCAATCTAGCTTTGTTGCGAACTACAACACCATCTTCATTCAACTTGTTCCTGAATACCCACTTAGTACCTATCACATTTTTATTTACTGGTTGGGGTACTAGGGTCCATGTATTGTTCTTCTGAATTTGTTCAAGCTCCTCCTCCATAGCTTTAATCCAATGATCATCTTCAAATGCTTCCTTAGTAGTTCTAGGCTCAATAGTGGAGATCATGCAAGAATTTTTTCTAATTCTTCTTCTAGTCAATACTCCAACATCCTTATCTCCAATAATCTGTTCAGGATTGTGATTGAGTCTCACATACCTCAGAATAACATGATCATTATCTTTAGGTTCTTCTTCTGAACCTACATGTTCCGGTTGAACTGGTACAACAAAATTCTCTAAACTAGTTTTAGGTTTCACAGGTTCTGGTTCCAAAAACAAAATGCAAGGATCTTCATCCTTTTTCTCCACATTGGTTTCCCTTGAGACTTTAGGATACTCATCCACTCAAACATCATCACTTTCAATGATTCTCTATGTTTGGTTGTTATAACATTTGTAGGCTTTTCTCTTGGTGGAATAACCAAGAAATATACCTTCATCACTTTTCGCCTCAAACTTGCTAACATAGTCACCTCTCTTAATAAAACATTTGCTGCCAAATATCTTGAAATAACTAAAATTAGGTGATCTACCATACCAGTATTCATAAGGAGTCTTGTCCTTACCTCTTTTTACCAAAATCTGGTTCATAGTGTAGATAGCTGTATTGACAACTTCTCTCCATAATTTTTTTGCTACACCTCCTTATATCAACATCGTCCTAGCAGCTTCAACAACTGATCGATTGTTCCTCTTTGTAATACCATTCTACTGTGGTGTCCTCAATGCAGAAAGCTTCCGTTTGATACCATTTTCTTCACAATATCTAGTGAATTCCTCAGAAGTAAATTCACCACCTTGATCAGTCCTCAGACACTTTATCTTCTTACCACTCTCCTTTTCAGCTAAGGCCCTACATGCCTTGAACTTACTAAATTCTTCTATTTTATCGTTCAAGAAGGTGACCCACATAATTCTTGAGAAATCATCAATGAAGATCATAAAATATATGTCACCTTAAATACTTTTAGTCCTTATTGGTCCACAAAGGTCTGTATGAACCAAATCTAATAGATTTTCCACTGAAAAAGATTTGCTCTTGAAAGTTAAGGGTGTCATCTTTCCCAACTGACATTCCTTACATAGAGCATTAACTGGTTTGTCCAACTGAGGCAAACCTCTCACTGTCTTCGACTTACTCACTTTAACAATGTTATCAAAATTTATATGACAAAATCTCCTATGCCAAAGCCAACTATCATCTACTTTAGCAATTAAACAGTTGCTGACTTTAGAATTTAGGTGAAATAGGTTACCTTTAGTCTGCTTGCCGGTTGCAATCAATTCACCTTTGCTCCCATAGATTTTGCACATACCATTTTTAAACTCCAATGGATATCCTATGTCATTGAGTTGTGCAACACTCAAAAGATTGTGCTTTAGACCTTCAACCCAGTAGACATCATCTGCACTGCTCTTTCCATTAAGAGAAATAGTTCCCTTACCTTTTGTTGAGCATTGATTTTGAAATCAATAGAATCCCATAGTTTCAACTGAAGCTACAAAAGTTTTCTTAAAAAGTATATAAATCAACCATGCCCTTAAGAATTTTGATAGAACCTTTAGTACTTTCATCAACATCAGAATTCAAAGAACTATTGCTCAAGTAGAAGTCATCAGATGCGCACATTAATTCTTACCTAAGTATTTAATCTCATCGAATGATATCGATGAAACCCATCAATGTTTCACCGATAAGTAACTCATCGAACAAACTTGAGCCTCAATGATCTCTAAAATCAGTTTACTGAAAGCACAATTTCCATTGATAAGTGATGTGTTGAGCAAACCATGGGAAGATTTCATCGAAAGTAAATTTTGATAAAAAGAACGTGTCGAAGAGCCACCAAAAATGCTGATTGAAGATGTTTTTACACTAAAGAAAAGACATTGATAAAACACAAGAGACTCCCATCGAAGACCCCTTATCTGCCAAACATAGAGAGTCGAAGGAGACCATTTGTCTCTCACCAAAAGAGGATATTTCATCAACACTAGCGCAAATGTGGCATGTGAGATAAAACTTTTTGATGAAAGTGAAGGGGTCGATGAAGCCACAAATCCCCTTGATGATGATGATAGTTCCATCAAAACTGATACAATATCGATGAAAGATGATGTTTTGAGGAAAGATAAAGTCAGGATACTGAAGTGCATAATTTCATCGAGAAAGGGTACAACCATAAAATTGATGAGCATCGATGGGCAACGTGAAATGTTGCTAGATGAATGTTTATTTTTTGCCGCGAGAATCAATACAAGTCTTAACAAAGTCACTTCATCATGAATTCAAATAAATGACTCTGTGACCGTTGTGCAACTGGTAAAGGTAACCGATAGAATCACCATGAATGCTCGATAAATTGGCAAAAGAGGGAAATTTCTGAGCAAACGCTTGAAGGATTCACAGAGAGTTTCAGAAAGCTGAGACAATTCGAGGGCAAATTCACCAGTGGTCTACCTTGAAATCAAGTAAGTCTTTCACTCTCAGAACTCTATAGTGATAATGGAGAAATCATCTTCTAAAAAGAGTAGAGCTAGGAAAGCTAAAGAAACCCAACCCCTGGAAGATAAACCTAAGAGGAAGAAAAAGGAAGGGCACTCTTTCGCCCATGACCTAATTGATCAATGTCCTGCGTCAAGCCTTAGGTCTAAGAAAATTAGAACGGACGAGGAAGGACTGGAAGATAGATTTGAAGGCCTAAGGGATACATGGACAAAAGATAAGGGGTCATGAGTTATTTATTTTTGGGTATATACAAAGGAGTGCACCCGAACCTGTGAATAATCCATGGAGGTTAAATTTGGGGAAATTGGCAGTGGCCAATGTCTTTGTGAATGTTGAACTCATGAAGTCCCCAACTAACAATTATGAACCCAAGACCAGGACCATATGTGACTATATGGGGAGATCAATACTACCAATTACCAAGGAAATAATCAACACTGTATTTGATTTAGATTGGGGGTTCGAAGAGCAGATTGATATCAAAAAATTGACGCAGGAGTATTTCAATTTAGAGGAAGTTTACAAGAGGTGGAGACTCCCTGTCCATAGACCCGAAGTTGCAGGATCAATAGTACCATTTGATAAAAATGATAAAGCTCCATATGATGTTAATTTGTTTCATCCCTACTTTAAGTATACATACTACTGTGTTGCTCAAGTTTTGGGAATAGAGGCTCACCCCTTGATGGATATCTCGGCTATGGTCATTTGTGCGGACCTGCAATCCAAAAATCCTCGGTTGTTCAATTTTTTTACTTATCTTGTTGATGCTATCAATCATGGTCTGGAGAAGTTGAAAGGTGATGTGATTAATGTGCATTTCAAGTATTATTTTGTACTTATGCATATGATATTATATGTCGGACAAGACAAAGGGGTATGACCGAATGAGTTATGCATCAAGGCATATGATAAAGCTGGGGTAAGAAAACCTGTGCAGTTGTGGGTATCTTCATGGGACCAAAGGTACAATAACTGCCAGTACTGGCATTTCAAAGAGTATTGTGTTAAGACATTACATAGATTATTAGGGCACCCGTGTGATCATGCATTGTCCCCTAAAATTCAGAGATTCTTGAGGCCAAAGGATTATGGTGAAGATACTGCAATTGAACATAACTGGGGGGATTTTTATTGTTATTCGGATTGCACTCAGATAAGGGTGTATGGATTTGAAGGAAAGTCATATGTGTTGCCTATTGTAGACACCTAAAATTGTCCTGTCTAATTAAATAAATGTAGACACCTCAAATTGTCCCGTCTAATTAAATAAATATCTTTATTTATTTAATCAATTCATTTATCCTCTTCTAGCTTTATTTCTCATTTAAATAAATACATTTATTTATTTAAATTACCCTTTTCCCAAATTAAATAAATATCTTATTTCTTTAATTGATCCCACTTCTTCTATTAATTAAATAAATCTTTATTTATTTGATTAATTCACTAGCCTTTCTACCTATGACACATGTCATTCATCTCTTAATTCATACACTACCTACCCTTTCATTATTTTCTTATTTCCTTTACCTACCCTCTAATCATAGCCAACCATTTATCTTTTACACCTCTCAATCTTATCCCTCCATTTCATATAGTGTCTTCTATATAAGGAGATGCTTCCTTCATTATCAACCGTATGCACCCTGACGATTATTCGACTACACTACTCCTTTGAACTTTCATATGCGATCCTACTTGCAACCACATTTCCGTTCTTTGTTGAGCTCTTGTGCATATAAAATTTAAGAGCAAATATATTAAGCAAGATCAATGGAGATAGGAAGAATGGAGATCAAAACCCTATTGGACATGTGATGGTATAATCTTTGTGATTTCATTTGATTTGCATTGTCTTAGGTAATCTTCATATGTTATGTTGGATCTTTGTTGTTGTTAGGCTAGGGTTTTGTGGTTGAATTCATTTAGTCTTTCAACATTGTTTTTTCCATTTTCACCATAAACATTTTGGCACGCCCTAAGAGTGGTTCCTACGAAAAATCTATTGAGCGTATCGCTAGCCCTCTTGAGAATTCGTATAGCCTTACCATTTCATCCACTCATTCCATTTCCACTTCTCTCCCAAACTTGGATCAACAAGAATTACAAAAGCCCTTACTCATTGGGGATCAAAAATTAAGCCTTGAAAAGAAAAATCTAAAAGTCAAAAATAAAGAAAAGTCCTTTAGTACAAATCAAAATCAAAAGCTATTGGACTCTGAAAAAATCAAGGTCAAAGATAAAAATCCTATGAAAGAAAAAGAGCAAGAGACTATATCTCCTAATATTAAAGTAACCAGGGGCAAAAGTTCTAATATTTTAAGTCAAAAAGCATACTTATTGATCCTAAGTCTCCATCATGTCATGATACTTTCACTTCTTTTTGCAATCATAAGCCTTCATCACTCATCCAATTGTTCCACATGTCCTTTCCCTTTTGGCGATACATCATGGACCTTTAATGGAACTTCCTTGAAGGACTTTGTTATCAGGGATGCCCAAACTTCTTTAGGTGGCACGCATACGGTCCCATGTAGTCCACACACTAGTAATTATATCTTAGTTCCTTCATCAAGGAAGACAATCACTCGAGCTACATATCATTCAGTCAAGGAACAATGCATCTACAATCATAAAGTCAAGCCTCACACATTTGAGGTAGGTGACTTAGTTATCAGAGAAAATCCTAAAAATCAGCAAGACAGAGAGAAGAAGGGCAAGTTTGAACCAAATTGGTTTGGTCCTTACATCATCACAACAACATATGGATCTGGTGCATATCAACTCTCAACCCCAAAGGGAGAACCTTTGGAGGATCCTATGAACAACATGCACCTTCATAGGTTTTACACAGAGCTCTTCAAAGTATCCTAATTCAAAAATACAAAAAAAATAATAATAATAAAAAAAAATTGAAAAAATTGAAAAAAAAACAAAAAACATTTTGTCCAATGGTGAAAACCACTTTGGTGGCGCCCTGGGCAAGTACCATGGTGAAAAATGGGTCACCAGCACCATGCATAGAGACATTGCTCCTCCCTCCTTCAGGATTCCATCTCATCCTTTCACTTTTGCAAACACTCACAACCTATCCATTCATAATAAACTTACCCATTCCCATCATGGCTTGTTATTGATCTACCCAAGATTGGTTCGCCATTCATAATAAACATTCCTTTTCACCCTTTCCATCCATAATAAATCATCTCCTATCTGTGGTTAAGGAAAATCCTACATCTAGTAATGGGTGTGGAACTGAGAGCATCGTCTATTTCGAGGAGTACAATTTCTTCCAGTTTTCTTCAATCTATCCACGCACAATCCGCAATAAAGCAACACTTGCATCGCCAGTGTACAATAAAGTTCCATCTTCTCTACAATAAAATATCAGTTGCATGGATTCAGTCAGTTTCAGATGAGACACATCAGCAGCAATGGGCTTCAACAAATCAAATCTTTCAACAGACTCAGACAACATTATGGTTCAGTGCTATCGATCCGTTTGTGAAAGTAAACATTGTGACCACAATCAAATAGACTTATACAAGTGACAAGAGACACTAAACTTGAGCACTACAATGGATGTTGGTGTCGAGTCTTGGTTTTCTTTTGATTTTATCTTTCTGGTGACATGTCTTGTAGCTTTTTTGGGATGCCTCTAACTAGAGATTCTATCTCCAAGATGTCTTTGACTAGAAAGACGAGGATGGGGTATCATCACCTATTTGTATTTGCTGTCTATGGATTGTCTCTTAGTAATGCTTTGACTTGTCCAAGGATATGAGGACACTGTGAGTCTAGTGTGAACTGGGGCATTCCTTGTTTGTGACTATCTTATCTCCATGCAAACAGGTACAATGGCTTTCTGGGTCAAACATATGCCTCGATTGTCATAACCTACTTGCCATAATAAAGCTCAATGATGATAACGCACAAGAAGCTCTTTCGCTTTCATATCTTCTACCTTCCATCCCCCTTTCTCGATTGACCTCCATAGTCCTTCTTGAGTCCATGTAGCCTGCTATCACATGACTGAGTATAATGACATGCCAAAAATATTTGCATTTCATGTAGTTGCACCTACATTACCACATATAAGCATTTCATACATACATATAGATATCACAACTGCTTCACATCCTGCACAAAACACATGTTAGCAAATTTTACATTTTCATCATGTAAATATTTATTTGGCCCAATATGGAAAGCTAATGTACTGAGAGGGGAGGGGTGAATCAATACTTCAAATCCTTTTATCAACAATATTTTTACTGTTATGCATAAACCACAAACTGCTGTAACATAACATAAAGCCAAAACAAATAAATAACAATCATACATGATTCACTCCATAACACATATATTTTGGTTATGCAGAAACTCTTGGTTAGAGAGAAAAACTACGGTGGGGATGGCACCCACAACTTCAATACTGCAATAATAAAGGTTGCTCGGTTAGAGCTACATGTTCAGCTATTTCTGATAACTTACCCTGTTAGGAGTATCAAGATCTGTTAGATCTACCTTGCTAAAGGATTTTACAACACTTAAACTAAATGATGCACCTGGTTAGAGGCTTTACAATTTATAGACTTATTTAGAGTCTTTTACCCTATTAAAGGTTTCTCATACAACTTCAAAATATTTCAATAAAATCTTTACAAATATCTGCAACTTTACATCTGGAATGTTATAGCAGATTCTATGTGCTCAAAATAAGATTACCTTGCTTATAGCATACCTTGGTAACCCATAAAGTAACTCAGTAAACCCTTCTGTTTACTCTGTTCTTTGACTGTTCTCTGAAATCCTTCTCGGTGACCTCTGTGTCTCTGTAACAGTCATAACACTTAGTGCTTTCTTATGTATCACACACGTCTTGCTTCATACACCTCTGTATATCTCTGTCTATCACACTTTTATCCTTAATCCATGCTATATAAATAGATCTCTTATGTCAGTGATCTGATTCATTGCTTCGATCTTACAAACATGATTTATCAAATGAATAACTATATAAAATATTTCATTGGTTAGATGACCTCAAAATCATACACAATCTTTAAGTGCAATTTCCAATGTGATAACGGTTCTATGTTCCTCAATCTTCTAACACATTTTCCCATGTGTGTCTAGATTCAATGAATCTGGTAACACGTTTCACTCGGTGTATATCAACTCAATGTATCATTATTTCTGCTCGGTAGACATGGAATGTTACTCGGTAGACAGCTCGGTGCATACTGGGCTTTGTGACTACTTTCTTCTATAACCGACTGTTCTGTGCATACCGACTGAATGTTTCAGTAGTAGTAACTGACTAGAGTATATAGATTGACTTTGGATATAAAACTAATGGCAACTTGATAAGTAGTAACAATCTCCCCTTTTGACATTAGTTGAGATGTTTGACAAAACTACTTTCAAAGTCATAACTCAAAAATCTATATACTTACAAAATTTGACTAAACAAACAGTCTATACATTAGTCAATGAACTAGTATATTTAGATATACTCCCCTTATCAATATACTGTACAAAACTTTGAGTTTGCATGCTCGGTGATCAATGTTCTGTGATAATTGCTCGGTTCATTGCTCTGTTCTTTGTTCCCTGTCAAAATTGACTCTGCATTTGAATACTTTGTTTTGCCGGTATATACTCCCCCTGTATACTACATTCCCCTGTATATTTTGATATGATACTCACTCCCCCTTTTTGACAAACATCAAAACTTAGTTACCATTTGGTGGTGGCAATTGGTCAAAAATGGATTTATACTTTGTCCTTGCATCGGTGAGAGCAACAAAGAGGGCATCCCTAACACTGTCCATGAGTGAATTATGCGCTTGAATGTCAGCTAATAGTGAAATGAGTCCATCTAAGGTGCTTCCCTCTTGTTGAGTGGATAGGGAGGTAGCTTTGTTGATCTATTCTTGGACGGAGGAAAGATGAGGAATGAATAATGTTTGAAGTGTCATTATGTCCATTCTTATCTTGTGTTCTTCATTCCTGAGTTCCAATTGTTGAGCCATGAGCTGTTGTAGCTTGGTATAAAATTTTTGAATGGAATTAGGCTCAGTGGTCAGCTTATTTGAGAGATCGGTGATCTCTTTCTCAATTGCTTCTATTTTATTCTTGATATCTTTAATAAATAAAGAGAATGTACCAAGTTTCTAAAATAAATAAAGAATGTGCTTGAGTTGAGGGGTCAACTCAGCAATAAATTTGACAAGTTTAACTTTGCCAATGGCAATAGCTTTCTGTACCTCTTCAATAATTTTTGCAGTGAGCTCCTTGTCTTTTAACTTGCTCAAATATTCAAATGCATCTACTTCAGATGTCTCTATCTTGGTTAGGAGTTCATCCAGTTGAATGTGGATGGCTACTTCTTTGGTTACTGTAGCTTTAGGTAGCATATCGGTTAAGAGTGCTTTCACCTTCTGAAGTACTTTCTTTTTCTTTTGAATAGCCATTTGCTTCTCCTGTTCAGCTTTGGCTTTGCATAGTTCACCAAATTCAATGAGTGCTTGCCCGTTTAATTTGGATATATCAACATTGGGCAACACTATGTTTTGATAAATCTTATTTGAAACTATGCCTTTTCATCTTCTTTTCTTTACCTTTCATTGGTTGGACTAAAACAATGGCTTGTGAGGCTTGTTGACCCTCGGTAGGTTGCTTGGTAGAGGCAACACTTTGGTTGATTTCTTTAGCCTATGTAGTGTCCTTTGGTGTCTCTGAGCTTGGTGTCTCAGTTGCAACATTTTCAGTGCTGGAAGGAGCTTGAGAGGTTTGTTCTTGAGAAGTAGCTTCTCCTGCTGTTGATTTGTGACCTTCTGTGCCTTGCTCTGTATCCTTAGGGGCCTTGGTTGAAATAGGCTGATTGACCGAAGGATAGGGCTGAACTTGTTCCAAAACTGATTCACTAGATACAAGTTGGGCCTAAGCATTCCCTTCTATCATTTCCTGTTCTGGTGCCTCTGTATCCATGATATCTTCATCTACTTGTATGGTGTCAGCAAGGTCCTGCTCGGTGATATCAGGATCTTGCGCGGTAACATCAACTATTTCAACTTCACCTTGCTCACCAGCATTCTTGATTCAAAATATTTCCTGCCATTTTTCTTTGGTCTCATTCTCTACATCCAAGTAAAGGCCATTCATCAATTTCAAGGCTCTTTGCTTGTCTAGGAATTTTGTGTGGCAGTTTTTTAGATGTTTGGTGATCTCATCTACTGACATGTCTGGGAAAAGATGTACCAAACTTCTTTCTCTCATCTGTTTCTCTAAGTCCATTGCATACTTCCACCTATTGTCAATATACAAATATAATTCATTTGGAAGAGATTTACATACTTCCAATGGGACCAATCGGAATTTCAATAGTGTGCAGATGACCGCTTCTTCTATTTGTCTCTTTTCATCATCAGATCTGGATTCATATTTTACATATCTGAATGATCCAAATCCACCATATTTCTTCAGATTAGCACAAAAATTTTCAACACTATATACATTTACCTTCTTGCTCTTGACAATCTGAAATTTACTTGCATCTTCAGATTCAGTGTCACTAGACTCTTTTGCCAAAATGTGTCTCCGAGTAGATTTCTTGTAAGTTTTTGTTATCTTTGGTATGGCAACACTCTTTGTTTTCTTACTCGGTGGTGTTGCAAATTCTCTTGTGTTAGGTCGCTTTGCTAGAGGAGTCAGTGATACCTTTGATGTATCCTGTTTCTTTCTTTTCAACACTTTTCCCTTAGGCAATTTGGTGCTCAGTGTTATAGCTACCTCTTGGGCTTCAGATTCCTCTTTGGTAATGGCTATAGTGCCCTTGATAGGTGTGCAATAAGAATCTTCTCCAAATTTCTCCATTAATGCCTTTATCATATTTGCTGCCTTCCTTGTAGCTTTGGGTACTACAATGCTCATTTTTACTTTTTCCTTCACTTCTTCATATGTTCCATACCTCAGCTCGGTAGCATACCTTGGTAATGTAAGAAATGCATCTATATGCTATTGTGTTATGTCAAAATAAATCTTGTAACCCATAGGTGGCAAAGATCGAGTTCTTGGTTCCACAACATTCACATAACAGTAATCAGTGTCCACTTCAAAACATATGTCATCCTTGTATTTCTCCACTAGCTTGGGTGGAATCTAGTACCTGTTATGCATCCTTTCCTGAAACTTGCTAAAGTAATCATCCATAATATCATTAAAGTTATCACCTAGCTTCTTGATGAAGTCATTGATTTGATGCGTGATTAGTCGGTGTAGTTCCCAAACAACTTTACCGACTGATGGAAAGAATTTTTCAAAATAGAAAAACATGCATATTAACAGTGATCCAAACTTTAGTGTATTGGCCGAATTGTTCTTCTTTGGCTTCCTTATGGTGTTTAGATTCTCACACAGGTTTTTCAGCAATACCTCACATAAATCAATTTTCATGCATTTCTTCACAATTTTATATGCTAAGTCTACTGCTGCACAGGGTACACTGTTTTCCCTTGCTGATTGGAAGAAATAGTAACCTATTACTCTAATGGAAAACTTTAGCTTTGCATCAATGACATTGTTCAATTTCAGTCCCCTGCAATCAGATTCTACTCTGGTTAAACTAATCAATTCCTTCTGTGATATCATTTTCTGAGCTCGGGCATGATCATAAATAGGGTAACCGGTGATCAAATGAATGATTTCCTTGGTGATATTAAACGGTTGCTCTTCTAGCCACATGAAGTCATCATGAACTCTGCTCAGAACAAACTTGACCCACTAGGGTTTGAAGACACAAGGATAGGTTAGGGCTTCAATCAATCCCTTGATCTTAATGTGCTCATACTTGCTATCCATTTTACCATCAGTGCACAATTCATCATATGTGTCTTTGATTTCAACGTGACCTAGTTCTTCAACTCGACATTTGGTAAAGAATCTCACATCCTCGACTAATAAAACTGTATCCAGAATGAGTGAAAATGCAGTTTTGTCATCCGGTTCAGATGCAATTTTGGGGGTTAAAGAGTATTTCAGTGAGGGCTTTTCGATGTTCTCAACAACAATGGGATTTTGGATCTTAGGTGCCATTGCAGATTTCATATAAGAATTAACACAAGATCCTTAGGGTTTGAATATTTTCAAATGGCAGACGCTTCACACTTAGTAGATAATAACGACTTGATATGATCGGTAAACCAGCTTAACAATGCGTTGAGATTGATGTAAATACCTTAAATTTTGCTTTGGAGGAGGTTTGATCGCCTTTGATTCACTTTGCTCTGCTTTCTTGAAAAACTTGGTGAGTGAAAAATGACCGCGTAAATGCTTTAAGTACACAATATACCTTATTGGGCTTCGTGCAGGTTAGGTCAAAAACATTAAATGCACTCGGTTCCACTAAACTTTCTTTCCTTTTTGCGGTTTAACCGAGTAACCAGACTTTCTTCATTTACCGACTTGACAGGCTTCCTGTATTCACCGACTTGACAGTCTTCCTATATAGTGCTCCAAAAGACTTTGATAGTATTTCAAACTTACTAATACATCTTAGTTATGCAGATTTTGAATTAAGTACATAATAAAATAGGAACTGTTAAGATTTGACCTTTGAGATAATGTAGTCCCTTCATACCTTTACCGATTAATTTGGAATAGGTGCACTTAACTCGGTAGGTAAGGTGCTTTCTTCATTTGACACAATTTCCTTCTTTTTCCAAATCATTTGTAACTTGTCTTTTATTTCTTCAGTGTCTCCTCTAGGTTGATCTCTGCAATCTCTAGCCAAGTGTCCAACTTTGTGACAATGAAAGCATGCCATACCAGGATTTTTCCATGATCTTTGGTTGTTCATTCTAAACCTTATAAAGCAGTTGGCACTTATATGTCCATATCTTCCACAACATTCACACCATATCCTTGTATTGTAATCCCATGGTACTACAGAATATTGTCGATAAGGATCTGTGTGAGTTCGGTAACCTTTAGTATTTGCTCGGTGTGCAGACCACATATAGTTTTTCTGCTTAAACCAACACTCCTTGGTACTATGTCCATATCTATTACAATTTTTACAAAACCCTTTGAAATTTGCCTTCTTACAATTGTTAACAGACTTTGTCCTACATTGGTTAAATGTGTGACCATATTTATTGCAATTGTAACAATAACCATTAGACTTAGTGACATTCAGTTGCTTACCTTTTCTGATTTGGCACATGTTAGCAGTATGACCTCGATTTCCACAGTAGTTGCAAATAGGCTTCTTTCTTTTGATGTGCTTCCTGTTTCCAGCTTGCTTTGATGATTCTCCTCTCTTGGTTGTTTGAATTCCCTTCTCGATAGAGTATTTTCCTTTGTAACCGAGTCCTACTTCTTTGTTGGGTCTTCTTGTATTCAATTGCTCATCCAACATCTTTGATGCTTCAGAGCTCTTCTTCAGTGTTTCCTTGGATTTCTTTTCTGTTTCAAGTTCATTGGTCAACCTTGATATTTCAAGTTTCAATGCTTGATTCTCATCATCTTTCAGATTTGCTTCATGATGTGCATAACCTAATTGATATGACAGATTTTGTTGAATCCCAGTCAACTTTATGATTTCATCATTCTTTTCAGATACCAATGCTTCAAGCTGTTGTTTTTCTCTTTCTAGATCTCTCACTTTATCCTCAGCTGTCCTCAATGCATCAAGATTCTCAGTCATCTGTGTGCTGAAATGTTAATGTCCTCTTTTCATTGCTTTTAGCTGATCAGCCAGTGCTTTGTTGTTTTCTTTCAATACTCCAATCATTTCTTTAGTCTCTTCAGATATAATGTTCTCAGATGATGTTTCAATTTGTTCCACTAACTCTTGAGAGTCCTACAAATCATTAGATAATCTTCTTCTAACTTTCAATGATTTTTGCATTTGTCTTTGCATGTCTGCAATCACTTGATTAGCATGATCCAACTCTTCTTGCAGATACACAATTCTCCAAGATTGTTTATAGCCTTCCATTGATAAGATCTTTCTCTTTAGGTTGTTAAACCTTTTTCTTAGATTTAAGCTCTGATACCAATTGTTAGGCCCAATATGGAAAGCTAATGTACTGAGAGGGGAGGGGTGAATCAGTACTTCAAATCCTTTTATCAACAATATTTTTACTGTTATGCATAAACCACAAACTGCTGTAACATCACATAAAGCCAAAACAAATAAATAACAATCATACATGATTCACTCCATAACACATATATTTTGGTTACGCAGAAACTCTTGGTTAGAGAGAAAAACTGCGGTGGGGATGGTACCCACAACTTCACTACTGCAATAATAAAGGTTGCTCGGTTAGAGCTACATGTTCAGCTATTTTTGATAGCTTACCCTATTAGGAGTATCAAGATCTGTTAGATCTACCTTGCTAAAGGATTTTACAACACTTAAACTAAATGTTGCACCTAGTTAGAGGCTTTACAATTTATAGACTTAGTTAGAGTCTTTTACCCTGTTAAAGGTTTCTCTTACAACTTCAAAATATTTCAATAAAATCTTTACAAATATCTGCAACTTTACATTTGGAATGTTATAGCAGATTCTATGTGCTCAAAATAAGATTACCTTGTTTATAGCATACCTCGGTAACCCATAAATTAACTCGATAAACCCTTCTGTTTACTTTGTTCTTTGACTGTTCTCTGAAATCCTTTTAGGTGACCTCTGTGTCTCTGTAACAGTCGTAACACTTAGTGCTTTCTTATGTATCACACATGTCTTGCTTCATACACCTCTGTATATCTCTGTCTATCACACTTTTATCCTTAATCCATGTTGTATAAATAGATCTCTAATGTCGGTGATCTGATTCATTGCTTCGATCTTACAAACATGATTTATCGAATGAATAACTATATAAAATATTTCATTGGTTAGATGACCTCAAAATCATACACAATCTTTAAGTGCAATTTCCAATGGGATAACAGTTCGATGTTCCTCGATCGTGTAACATGTTTTCCCATGTGTGTCTAGATTCAATGAATCTGGTAACACGTTTCACTCGGTGTATCATTATTTCTACTCGGTAGACATGGAATGTTACTCGATAGACAACTCGGTGCATACTGGGCTCTGTGACTACTTTCTTCTATAACCGACTGTTCTGTGCATACCGACTGAATGTTTCTGTAGTAGTAATCGACTAGAGTATATAGAATGACTTTGGATATAAAACTAATGGCAACTTGATAAGTAGTAACAATATAAGTATTTCATACATACATATAAATATCACAACTGCGTCAAATCCTGCACACAACACATGTTAGCAAATTTTACATTTTCATCATGTAAATATTTATTTGCATTATCATATTCATCTGCATTTCATACATTCACATTTGCATTTACATAACATATTAAAAACATAAAAGATCAAAAATATTGCATTTCATCATGTACATATTTGCATCCATATCATAAGCATCACATAGGTATACATGCATATAGTTTCCGCAAAGATGAATCATCTCATATATATATAAAAAATCATAAGTGTCATGATACAATGATGTCAAAATACATATGGCTACAGCCAATCCTTGTGTCACCCTATCCGGACAGAGGAACCCATTGATCACTCCTGCCAACATTGCTGGTAGTGCTAATCCTGTCCATGTCATGGTGTCCCAATCCACGTGTCCAACCCTCATCTCCAATCCCGAATCTTGAAACACTCATCTCAGGGCATCCCTGTCTCCATCTCGATTGTAGGGAATCAACTCCCCATCGATTGGTATCCTCAGAATCCTGTAAACATCCTCTAAGGTGACTGCCATCTCACCCATCGACAAATGGAAACTAAAAGTCTCTGAGTGCCATCTCTCAGCTAGCGCAGTCAGCAATCCCATGTTCACCTGAAACTCAGGCACATACAAAATATGTTGCAGGCCCATCGCCTGAACCGCTGCTCTCTCCTCAACTTTCAACTCTGCTCGTAAACTCTGAGTCGACGAGAATCTCTCTCATGACTCCAACATAGGTAGGTACTCCTGCAGTCAAGCAAATCAACTGTGTTAGTTAAAGTGGCATTCCCTGTTCATCACAAAATGCTGCTTATTATCCTAAGTGCTTATGATACTCTATCCTAGTGACATTCATTGTTCATCACAAAGTGTTGCTTCTATCCTAGTGGCATTCCCTGTTCATCACAAAATGCTACTTTTTATCCTAGTGGTACTCACTGTTCATTACAAAGTACTATGTGTTTTTGCACTCCCTGTTCATCACAAAGTATTGCTCATATTTGCACTCCCTGTTCATCATAAAGTGTTGCTCATATTAGTACTCCCTGTTCATCATAAAGTACTATGTCTTGGTACTCACTATTCATCACAAAGTGCTTCGATCTATCCTATTCGAGGGCCTCCTCTTGACTGTATCCTCTTGAGTAGTTTCCTAATTGGAAACATATGTTCTATCACAGAATTGTCAATCCTAGCCCTGTTTGCTATTCTAGTCTTCCCTAGAGGACCTGCTTGAGTGTATGCTCTTAGCAGCTTATCCAATCGACAATGTATGTTTATCACAGAACTTCCAATTTGGCCTTGAAGACCTAAACGCGCATTCATGACGTAGACACGCCTTGACGTTTTTACCCCGCTTGACATTTTTTCTAGACATACCTAAATGCGCATTTATTGCTCTACCTAGCATGCATTAATGACAACATTTATTGCAAAAAAGTACAAGGAGGTTTTGCAGTACTTACCAGCTCTCCTGCATCTGCTGGCCTCTGAAATCGGCGAACGCGATCAAATCTGTGCACCAATGCCATCGCTGCTGACTGCTGCTGCTCTATTCTCTCTCTACACTCTAATCTCTTGGATGTGTGGATGACAATGAGGATGTTTTCCCCTCATGGTCTATCTTATAGACTACCCTAGCCCTCGCCCTTGTTTCCCGAGTTAGTCTTCTTTATCTCGTGACTCTGTCACTTTATCCTATCCAGTCAGTCCATTCTAGCCTTTTGTTTCTTATTGAGAGATTGTCTGCGATCTTTTCAGACATTTTCATCCACTCTCTCGAGGGGGCATATCATTCCCATCTTGGGGCAACTTTGTATCAGTTCATCTTATCTTCTTTGAAACAACACAACAAGATGCATTGTCTCTAAGAGGGGCAAAATGTAGACACCTAAAATTGTCTTGTCTAATTAAATAAATATCTTTATTTAATTATTTTAAGCCTAATTCTTCTATTAATTAAATAAATTTTTATTTATTTAATTAATTCATTTATTCTCTTCTAACTTTATTTCTCATTTAAATAAATACATTTATTTATTTAAATTACCCTTTTCCCAAATTAAATAAATATCTTATTTATTTAATTGATCCCACTTCTTCTATTAATTAAATAAATCTTTATTTAATTAATTAATTCATTAGCCTTTTCTACCTATGACACATGTCATTCATCTCTTAATTCATACACTACCTACCCTTTCATTATTTTCTTATTTCCTTTACCTACCCTCTAATCATAGCCGACCATTTATCTTTTACACCTCTCAACCTTATCCCTCTATTTGATATAGTGTCTTCTATATAAGGAGATGCTTCCTTCATTATCAACCCTATGCACACTGACGATTATTCGACTACACTACGCCTTTGAACTTTCATATGCGATCCTACTTGCAACCACATTTCCGTTCTTTGTTGAACTCTTGTGCATATAAAATTTGAGAGCAAATATATCAAGCAAGATCAATGGAGATAGGAATAATGGAGATCAAAACCCTATTGGACATGTGATGGTATAATCTTTGTGATTTCATTTGATTTTCATTGTCTTAGGTAATCTTCATATGTTATGCTGGATCTGTGTTGTTGTTAGGCTAGGGTTTTGTGGTTGAATTCATTTAGTCTTTCAACATTGTTGTTTCCATTTTCACCATAAACACCTATCACTATGCCTAATAGAGTGTCCTTCTTAGAAATTGTCAGGCAATTGTCAATAGTAAGCGCCCAACATCTAACTGATCATGGGAAGCAATCTATCGTGCCTAGATTACTTATCTTTTTAGACTTTGTTGTCAAAAGTTCAAAGAGTTGCGGTTTGCTACAGAATAAATTGGACTACTACAAAATGGCAGAAGGAGATCCTAGGCCAAATTTTGATCCGAAAGGATACACAGGGGCTGCAAGGTCATCCCAGAAACTCAAGGCTGGAGAGAATATGCCACTCATGCCCAATGATTTTATCAAAAATGTAAAAAGGGAAGAAGCTAATAAAAAAAGAGCCAAGTATGAGCAAGTGTTCCAGACTTACAAATGGAAGCTCTTCCGAGGAAAAATAAATGAGGATATGCTCCAACATATCAAAGACCCCTTAGAGAAAGACAATAAACTTATGGAGCATGAGTTAGAATTGCTCGAGGGAGTGCCTACTTATGTCTATGGCAAGCATATCAAAATTGTTAGGGATATAGAGCCTTTAGCCCATTTGTCTCCACAATCTGTTTCAAATGTTTTTCCAATTGACTCTCCCAGAGAAAAATATCCACCTAGATTTGAGGATGATGTGCAAATGGATATGACCACAAGGCAATACAATATCCAAGAAGTTGGAGATATAAGAATGTTTGAGCATGAGGGTTTCATTGCTGATGATGATTTCATTTTTTCCAAAGAATTCGACACATTTCTATACCAGCATAAAGGAATACAAGTTAGGGATGCCATGAAAGATAAGACTAAGGATGAACAAGCCCAAAGGTTGCAAGATGAAGTGGACCTTGCTAAATGGGAGATGGCACTTGAGAAAGGGAGGCAATTTCTTAAAGACGTTAGTGTGTTGATATATTCAGGGTGGGATATGAGATCTGCATTGCTATTTGATGGTTTCCTTAAGAAGCAAGACCCTAACAAGTGGATTATACTAGAAGAGATAGATAAAATATTTATGGGGTCAGGGTATGATCTGGATCAAAAGGCTCTCATAATATGGGCCTTATATCCGAAAGAAAAGAGACCTATTCTGGTTGATACAGATCAAGTTTTTGGCCATTTAATGGTTTGGCAGGTTGGGAAAATTGATCCCAGGATCACAACTAAGTTAAATGTGGACGTGGAAAATTTGAACCAAGAACAAACTAAGTTTTTAGTCAAAGACAACGTCATCTACAAGGGCTTGTATGAGAAAGCTACCGAAGAAGTCCAGAGGTTACAAGGACAGTTGTCACAAAAGGCCCCTATTACGGGAGAACATGAACTAGATATGGGTTATCAACCTGACTTCAGGGTCTTAGATGCTATATCTAATGCTACCCACTGGAGAATAAAGACCAAAAAGTTAGCCAAACAATTAACCAGTGCTCAACAAAAGATGAACAAGTTGGCGAATGATGTGATTGAACATAGGTTCAAAGCTATGTTACCATACACTAATCTATATTGGAAAGAATACACAGGAACTATAAAAGATCTAAAAGAGCATGAAAGATTAAAGGAGAGATTGCATGATGTACTAAAGAATAACGAGGCCATGAATGTAGAAGAGAGAGCCCAAGGGGACCAATATCTGGCAGAACATGACAAATACACATACATGTTGAATAAAGATCTCCAAATGTTGGACAAAGAATGTATTGCAACGATACCAACTGTAAAGCGGAAAAATCGAACCCTAGTCATTCTCCCCTCCCCAACTCCGAGGAGGGAGAAGGGAGAGTCACTAGGGTTGATGGTTTTCACTTAGGAGAGACTTTACATTCAAAAGAGGGGTTGAAACCCACAAGATCCAATCCCACGCAATGCAAGATTGGATTCTATATGAGTTTCAAGGGTTGTGATAGCAAGGATACCCTCTTTTGTAAAGAATGTAGATGGAAAGATTGAACTAGGAATGCATAGAAAGTGATAAAGATTCGCTTATAAACTGAAATAGGGATATGATATGAAGCTGCGGACCTAGAATTAGCAGTAAAATGTCGAGACGGCGCTGTCCTGCAAATTTGAGAAAAAGTTGATGGGACGATGGCGCCCGGCGTGCACACGGTCCTCCGAAAAATCCACGAAACGAAGGGAGATCTCTTCGTCTCTGCACAAGGATTCCAGATCTTCAATTTCAGCCGCGTACCTGCAACCTACACACAGAAAAGCGAAGACGATTGGGGGGTTAGGGATTAGGGGTTTGCCCTTAGGTCAAACCCCGGTTTTGGAATTAACCAAGAAATGAGAAATGCTGTAAATGTAATGTAAAACAAGTACTAGTACCTTGTTGTAAGGATGTTTGTATCCTTATATGCGAAGGTATAGATGTTGTTGTTTGTTGTATGTTGTATGTTGTAGCATGTAATGTGTTGTAAGTGATCTCCTCTTCAATGGTTGAATCCTTGTCTTGAATGCAACACTTAGCCTTGAATGGAGACTTAGAATGATCAATTGCTTGAAGGAATGCTTGAATGCTTGAATGCTTGAGTATAGTTTCCACGCCTTTTCCATCATATCGAATGAAAGAGGAAAATGTAGTTTATATACTTGTCAATTAGGGTTGATAGACTGATTTTCCCGACCTTAGGGCGACCAGGAAATGTTATTTTCCAATTTGCAAACAAAAAGGCCCGAAGTCCCATAGGAGACCGGGCCCAAAATAGGGCCAGGGACCAGGGCGCTGGGCGCCCTGGTCCCACCTCCCGGGACAGCAGGGTGCAAAGGAGGTTCAGGCCAGGGTGCAAGAAAATGCAGTTTTTGGTGTCATGAGCAAGTTTCGGGTTCTCCATTCAGGTTTAGTGTTGCGTCGCCATCGTGAAGACCCAAATGCGGTCGAAATTGCAAGTGTCGCAATTTTAGGATGCTACACCAACTATCTACAAGGATGGTGAATTGACCCCATTAGAGCAATGACAAGAGGAATTTGCATTGATTAAGGGGAAGGTAGTGGTCAAATTCAACCAGAATGAGGATATAGCCCCGCATATCAACCAGGCAGTGTTCGATCTCTTCTCACTGGAGACAAATATGAAGCAAAGAAGTGCAGCCATTACATGCCATAAGAGTGATGGTTACATTAATCATCTTGGAATGATTAATCTTTTTATCTTTCACTTTATTAAGCAATTGTAATTTAGTTGTTAATGATGAAGGGATGTAACTCTTCGTAGAATAGGTATTGCTCACTTATTTATATGAGCAAGTTTTGTAAAAAAAGGACACCATTATAAGAGAGAATATCAGATAGATACTTCAGCCTCTAGCATACTACTGCACTTTTTTGAAACTTTAATAGAATCAGTTGTGTTTCTTTGTTTATGTGTTGTGAATTTTTCCATTTCTTATAGGCAGTTGTTTGTGATATTATCTACAGGAGATAAGGTTATTTGTGTTCTTGCAGTGAAGTTTATGTTTCAATATTATAAACTTGGATTAATAAGATCTAATTGTGAATTGTAACTGTTCCCCATAGTTCTTCTTTGAATGGTCCTTTAAGGTAAAGGTTAAATTCATTCAAGCAGTTTTATGATATAAACATTTATCAGATCTCATGAGAAACAATAACTAACAGATTTACCAAAGGGGGTAGGTTTAAAAACTGTCTCACAAATCATACATTAAGTCCTAGAGAAATATAAGACTCTGTAGCCCAAACAACAAAGAAGACACTGATCATCCATAAACCATAATTATCATTATATGAATGCACCTTTACATTAAAGAAAAAGGGATTAGTTGAGTTAGAAGTATAGAGTTAGTTAGTAATAGTGTACATATATAGGAATTTCAAGCACAAAGATCAAATAGCTTCCATAGCAACAATCTTGAATTCATCTAAAAGACATCTATTCCAAGAACCTTTTCCATTTTGAGATAGGGGTCAGCTAGATCAAAATAATCAATCTGCTATAAAAAGCATTAGTTATCAAAAGCCACTAGTGAATAGGTATACCCACCTAAGTCTTGCAGAGCCTAAAGTGAGGGAGTCAGTAACCGAATAGGTTCACTCTATAAGTTGGCCAAGTCAATTGGAGGGTTTGATCATAGGAGTTGGAATTTCCTTAGAACCGATCCAATCTATTGATTTGAGATCCAACACCTTTAACCATGCAAGGTGAATCTTTACCAAATCTTACAACTCCACCATCAAATTCCTTCAAAGAAAGAAATTTGCTCCGGTCACCGATCATGTGATGTGAACAACCACTATCAATGATCCAATCATCAAAATTATCCATGTGAGAAAATAAAGCCTTATGATCAGATGTCTCATCTTTAATGACTACAAACATAATGTCTTCATTAGCATCACCATCAGATTCCTCATCAGTGATACCACCATCAACTGTAATAAGACAATCTCTCTTGCCTTTTCCCTTGTACTTCTTGAATTTGTCTCGCTTGTGCTCATTATCACCATTAGGATAGTTAGCTGCAATGTGTCCAATCTTGTTGCATGCAAAACATTTCAAAGGTAATTTACCTCTATATTTACCGGTACGTCTGGGAAACCGCTTGGCCAACAATGCTTCAAGCTCAACCAAATTGTCTTCATCATCAACTTCTCTACTGGATCTAGATTCATAACTGTGACTGAAATCTCTACTTTTCCTCATAGATGGGTTAGAAACTGAAGCTCTAAGTGTAGACTCAGATTTCTGAACACTACCATCATAACCATTTAATTTAAAATCAGTAAGCTTACCAATGATGGAGTCAAGGGTTACCTTATTTTTGTCAATAGATTTTAGCTCTTGAATGGCTGCAACTTGGATAGTGTAGACTGGTAGTAGGGTTCTCAACACCTCACTAACCACTGTGGTATCTTCCACTTTACCACCAACACTCTTGATCTCACCAACTATATCTTTTATCCTCTAAACATACTATTGGATATTCTCACCTTCAACCATCTGCATGTCATTAAACTTTCCTCTTAGACTCTCTTCCTTGGCAATCTTCACATGTTCATCATTGCTATAAATCTCTTCAAGTTTCTTCACAACCTCATATGTAGTCTCCAGACCATGAACATCAACATATTTTGCATCAAATAAAGAACTAATAATAGCCTCCAGTGCTTTATTGTTTTCTTGTTGCTCTTTCTTCTGATCATTAGCCATAATCCCGCTAGGTGAAACATATTGAGTACCAACATGTTCCCAATATTTATTTCCTTGAATCTTGTTACAAATTTTCATTCTATCACTCCATACTCTATAGTTCTCTCTATTAAACTTCAGACCTTCCTTCTTCATCAAGTTCTACAAGATCTTTACCTCAAGTTGTTAGGCTTAGACCTTAGAGGACTTGAGATGCTCTGATACAAATTGATGGTATGATGAAAGAATAAGGATCCGGTCAACTAATGAGAGGGGGGGGGGTGAATCAGTAGATAGAAAAATTGATACTAACTTTCACCAATCTCATAATCAACCTCTCAAAGCAAACTTAGAATTGACAAGTTAAACCACTGAACTATAAATGCAATATCACTGTCAAGTTTAAAACCAATTGACTATTTCAACAGATTAATAGTAAACAACTTGAAACTTCACAAACATCCAAATACTTTATTGACATAAGTAAAACCTTTATTTTATATTGTTGTCGATTATCATGACTTATCAAAGTGGATTAAGTAGTTAAGAAAAACAAGTATAATAAACATGATGAATACTAAGAGGGGGGGTGAATTAGTATGTCAATAATCAATGTACTTAAACACTTTGCTAGATTAACAGTAAACCGGTAAAACAGTTTAGCAGACAAACTGGTTAGCACACATGCAAACCAAGTAGCAAATAATGCATTCACCCACAGAAGCACAAACACCACAACACAAGAGATTTTGACATGGAAACCCAAATGGGAAAAACCATGGTGAGATGGAACTCACAAGTAACTATCTGCAGAATAGGAACCAGACCGGTTAAGGTCATACAATGTTCTTTACAAGAACAGATCCTATTAGGAATCTCAATCTTTGTTAGGAGATAAGTCCAATTAAAGACTACCTTGTTAGAGGATTTACAAAAGGCTTTTGGGCCTACCTGGTAAGGGCTTCAGACTTGTCGAAGATGTGAGTAATCAACAAGTGAGTGATCTAGCAAATAGCACAGATTGCTTGGTTAGATCCTTGATAGCTCATTCCTAATGCATTCCAACATTACTTCAGTCTTCAACACATTCACACTTTCTCTAACTCATCAACCACCTTAAACCCCTAGCAACAACCTATAACCCTAGACATGATGTCCTTATAAAGGAATCTGATTTCATGTCGGTCCAATAGGATTACAATACAATTTCCTAGGTTCAATGCATCTAGACATATCTGGTAACATGACACAAAAAGCACCGTTGAAGTGTCGGCACCGTCAAACAATCGGTGGATGGTAACTCATCACAAAATGTCAGTTGGTAACTCATCACAGAGTATTACCGGTTCATACAAAATACCAGTTTAAACAAAATACCGGTTGCCGGTTTGACAAAATGAAGGCTGGGAAATATGTGTTCTGCTGCTTTGATCCTTCGTACCGCTTGAGATCCTCGGACCGCTTGGGGTCAACATACCGCTTCAAATCGGTAAACACTTTCTGCAAAACACCAATAGTCTAAGGACTATAATGCATCATACCAGCTGGGAACAATTGCTGGTTGAGCATAACTCATACATATAAAAGTGATCTCAATGAAAGTGTGTGTCCATCAATGACAATCAGAACATTATCATCAAAAATGCCAACAATCTCCCCTTTGGCATTAATGGCAACACTTAGGAAATTTTGACATCTAAGTGTTTTACAACAAAAATATGCCATAATCAAAATTACTCCCCCTAAGCATATACACTATCCCTTTTGCAGAAAAATGCAATGTATACTATTTCTTAACAGAAATAACATGAAAGTATACATCAAAACATTCAAAATTTATACTTCTCCCCCTTTGCCAACAATGACAACAAAATATTACAGACTAACCTTTATTTCATTAAAATAATAAGAGTTTATGACAATAAGGAATAAAACTTGTCAAAAACTAATTTGAAGTCCTGCAAAAATTGTTTCATAGATAAGGACCAAGACTCAAGTAGGGAGGTGGCCACTTCTTTCTCTGTCTGCATCTGGGAGACCTGTTCTTCCATGGCGTCTATTGTGCTCATCTCTTGAGTCACCGTTAATGCATCCATATTGAGATAACATTTCTGAAGTATCTATAGGCATGGGAGTAGAACTAGTTGGAGTTCCTGCAAATCTTGAGTCCGATTGCTTATTTCCAGCTCTAGTTTGGCAAACTGGATATGAAACTGGTGAACGGTTTGCCCATAAGTTGTAAAAGAGTCATACAACAGCTTGAAGGTACTCATATATAAATGCAAGTCAGTTTGTAGCTTTTGCTTCTGTACAAGCACATCATCATAGAAGAGATGGGGTTGGCAAATCTTACTCAATAGTAGATTCCTCTCATCCAGAGCATTCCTTATGTCTTTTTGTGCTTTTTGTAGTTAGGACCAGAGCTCATTAAGCTTCTTCACTAGGGCAATGTTGAGAGCCTTTTGATGCTCTTTCTTGGCTTTTGCCTCTGCTACCTCTTCTAGGCTCTGTACCTGATCATCCACTACGGTGCATAGGAGCTTCAATTGTGCCAATGATGAGTCAGTACTGGGGAGGTTTGTTCCTGGTAACAAATCGGTAAGAGTGTCCACCGTAGCTTGGATCACATCTTCCTCCTTCTTCCTCCTTAACACTTCAAGGTGTTCTTGAGCAACCTCAATGCTCTGTAGCAGCTCCATTTTGTTTGCAGACTGGAGGTCAATAGGACTGGTGAGGTTAGCCGGTTTGACTTGACTACCAGTTGCCTTTGGAGTCTCCATCTGCATGCTCTTTGCTGCTTCTACTTCCTTGTCCTCCTCTGCCTTCTTCTTTTCCACTTCTTTTCTCTTTTCCTCTTCCTTATCCTCCTCTGCCTTCTTCTTCTCTACTTCCTTCCTCTTCTCCTCTTCCTTTTCTTCCTCTTCCTTCTTCTTTTCTGCTTCCTTTCTCTTCTCCTCTTCCTTTCTCTTCTCCTCTTCCTTTCTCTTCTTCTCATCCTCTTTTCTCTTTTCTTCCTATTTTTGTGTCTCCTCATCTTCTTCCTTTTTCTTCTTCTCTTCCTTATCCTTTTCTTCTTTCTTCTTCTTTGCATCTTCTTGTTTCTTTTTCTCTTCATCCTCTTCTCTTCTTTTCTTCTCATCCTCTTTTCTCTTTTCCTCTTGTTTCCGTTTCTCCTCATCTTCTTCCTTTTTCTTCTTCTCCACTTATTTCTTTGCTACCTCTTCCTATTTGTCCTCTGCTTGCTTTTTAACCTTTTCAGCCTGCTTCTCTTGTCCTATTGCTTCAGATGGTGTGTCTTGTGCAACATCTTCTACATCTAGAGCATCAACATCAATAGTGTCTGTAGGTTCAACAACTGGGTTTCCTTTAGTATCAAACACTTCATCCAGTTTAGTTATTGCCGGTTCTTGCTCAGCCTTCCTATTGGCTTCAGCCACTTGATGCATCTTAAGAGCTTCTAGAGCAAGAGTGTGTGTATTCTTGATCACTTCTTGACTCTTTTCTTCTAGTAATAGGAGTCTTCTTCTTCTCATGAAGAAGAGGCCTTTGTATTTATTCATAACTTTGAAAAGTTCTGAATTTGATACATCAGGAAAATGTTGAGCAAAAATTTTCTCTCTCATTTCCTATTCCTTTTCCATGGCAATGCACCATTTATTGTCTAAGGAGTTATACAAAGAATCCGATGTCTCAGTTCTAATTTCTGAAGGCGACCGGTCATTAACACAAATACTTAATGATTTCTTGTTCAACTGCTTTCTTTTCATCATCATTAAAATCATCAAAACAATCAATCAAATCATTCAACACTTTTCTCCTAATATTTTTGATGGTTCTTTGACAATGTGTCAAAGGTTTGTAGGAAGAAATGTCAATATTTACCGGTGCCAATGATGCTGGTTTATTCTTTGTCTTTTTCCTTGCTTGTCTTGTCTTCTTGGGTTTTTCTTCAGACACAATTTCTTGTGAGTCCGGTGAATTATTCCTTGTCTTCCTCTTCCTCTCGAAGACTTTGGCAGGTACCGCTTCTGGTTTCTTCTTTGCAGGTGACCGCTTGGTCACTTTGGGACTTGCGGTAGTAACCGATGCCGAAGGCACTGCCTTTCCTTTCTTTTCAGGAGGTTCTACAACTAGTGCAACCCTTTCCAGATAGGTGCCGGTTCTCTTTGCCTTAGGATCAAGAGGTGAGGCGATTAGGGTAGAAGCATACCCGTCCAGCATGTCATACATCACCTCATAGCCCATAGGCTCTACTTCTTCCTGTTTGGGCTCAATGGCCTCCATTATGCATTCATCCACATTGATGATAAAGCAGATATCCTCTTCATATTTCTTGACAATGTCACTGGATATCCTCATCCTCAGGCTCATCTTTCTTCTAAACTCATCAAATTACTTATTTAGAACTTTAGGGTAGCCGGTTCCAACTGCTTGGAGGCTTTCTTTGATCTGCTTGGTAACTGGTTGGTCCACAGACCACTGAATATCTCCCATTCTGAGGAAGTAACCTTGGAAGTAGAAAAATAGTCCTACTAGTAGTTGTCCAAACTTGAATTTTAATGCATTATCCTGTTTGATTGATTTAAGATTCAACAGGAGTTGCCTTTGCATACCGATGCAGAGGTCAAATGATGCATCTTCCTTGATCATCCGGTAAGCGACATTTACTGCTGCAGCAGATACAAAGTTAATTCTTCTGGCATGGAATGTCCAGTATCCAATCACCATGCACACATATTTCACAAGGTCATCCTTGATGGAATTAACAGTCATTCCTCGTGAGCCACTCACTCAACTGGTGAGCTTGGTCATTTCAGTCTTGATGATCTTCCTTAGGGCTAGCACTACACCGATGTTGCAGAAACTAGTGATGACATGAATAGATTGTGGTGTGATATCATGCATTCTCTCCAGGTACATCTTGTCACCATGAACTCTGCTCAGAATGATTCTAATGTGGTCATCTATAAAATCCTCTAGGAAGTAAACTGCATTGTGAAGTTTCTTCTTCTCCAAAATGCTATACTCCAGTTTGATCTTTTTATCTTTCCCACAGAATAGACCTAGCTGCGAGTGGATTGGTAGAGACCCTAGGTCTTCAATTTTATAGTCTATATAATCAGATATTCCTTCTTCCACTATTACTCCAGCAGGAATTTGTGACAGGGCATTGTATTTGGACTTGCATTGAATGAAGCTTATTGAATTGATAGATGCACTAGAGCTAGTATGAGATGCGGAAGCCATGATAAAAACATAAAACTCGAGAAATACCTTTCAGAAATCAAGAATTTAGGGCTTTCAAATTCTACTTCGCCTCACACTTCATCGGTTGTAGAATCACCGCTTTGCGTTCTTCTCTTGACCGTTTGTAATTTGCTTCTGAATCTCCTTCAAGGTTTCTAAATTTCTCTAAATCGCAACACAAATCACTTTTTCATCGTTCTGCACTTGAAAACCTTCTTCGCTCGAAAAATGATAGTGAGAAATGATTTGAAAATTCCTTTTAAGCATATTCCTCACCTACCGTAATTAATGCTCCATCATTAGGGTGGAAACCCTAATTTTCCTTTTACCATTTCCGGTCTTCCGCCAAATGATAGGTATCGCATACCGGTTAAGGTCTTTTACCGGTGTAAACTGGGGGTTCGAAACATTTCGCCGTTTGCTCCCCCTAAGCTTTTTTGATGCTTAGTTTGCCGGTTCCGTCATTTCCACACTAGGTGCAGAAACCCGTTCTTCTTGCAACACTGCTAGTTTCTTCTTCCAGGTTTTGTTCATATCTTCTTGAACAGTGTCAATATCAATCTTTCCTTCCATAGTGACCGGTATAACATCCGAGATGTTCTTTCTTGTTCTGTAGAATTTGACAATGTGACCCGGTTTGTTACAATGATAGCAAACCATTCCAGGTGCTCTCTGTTTGTGTAAATAATTATTCATCATGGATATTATTACACTTTACTTAAGTTTACTTAGGAAATGCATTTCATAGTAGTTTGGGTATGAGACACTTGGGTGTTTGTGCCACATTGGGATAGTGTGTGTAGGAGAATTTCCACCTTTTATGGTGTTGATCTTGTTGTTACACTCCACGTTCAGTGGGTGATCCACCTCATGTGGACTATTATATTGTTTCTCCTACCTACCCACACCTATTTCCTACCTACCCTTGTTTCTTATTGAGCCACATGTCATGTTTGTGTGCTCACATATCCATAAGCCTTGCCTATATAAGCAAGTTCATCTACATTGTAATTTTGAACTATTGATCATCTTCTATTGATGAGAATACAATTTATTCTTATCCTATATCGTGTCTCTATTTTGTACATTCCATTGAGATTTTGATCTTGGCAAAATCTCACATGGTATCAGAGCCATTAGAACATCATTGATTCGTCTTGAAGAGGCATTATTGCGACGTCAAGAGGCAAATCTGAGGAGCAGCATCTTTTGGAGGCATCCTAGACCAGATCTGACTCCGTCATTGCGTCCAGGTGGCTGTTTCCATGAATTTTGGTTATAAAATCGGCCTATTTTGGTGAGAAAATTTTTTTCGCCAATTTTGCTATTATTGTACAAATTTTGAAAAATATTTTCAAAAATTTATATTTCTGCAAAAAAAAAAAATTCGTAGGAAAATTTTCGTCAAAAAAAAAAACAATATATTTTCGAAAAAATTAAATTTTGTCAAAAAAAAAAAATTTAAAAAAAAATAAAAAAAATATTATTTTGGGGGTCCGAAGACCCCCCTCCTAACCCGCAGGTTTGCAGGGCTCTCCTGGCACTGCAGCTCCTCTCTCCGGCAGCTCCGCCCCCATGCTGCTCCTCCGCAGCGACCTCCCATAGCTCCCTCGACAGCCTCCCTCCACTGCGGCCCACACAGCCTCTCGCCGCCACGGCCCACATAGCCTCTCGCCGCGCCGCTCCACCGGCCCTGCGCCGCCCTCGGCCCCACTGCCAACCGTCGCCATCAGCCCCGCCGCGCAGCCACCACCCAACCTCCCGTCGCGCCGCCCTGTCGGCCCCACTGCCGCTTGCGCACCCTCTCGCCGGCAACTCCCGTCGGGTTCCGCCTTCCGGTGACCATCGCCAGTTCTCTGGCATTTTCCGGGCACCGCCTGCTGGTTTTCGGTGATCGCCACCAGGGCCCGCCTGTGCGCCCAATCAGCAGCCCAGTTGGCTGCCCAGTCCCCTGCCACTGGTCACATCATTCTGCCAAATTAGCCTTCATAGTTAGCTTTTTTCGGCCAATCAGATTGTGCCCAGTCAACCGTGAAGTTTTGGTGACGGTCATACGACCGTCAAATTTAACCCCACAGTTTGCTGACGTCATATTTTTTTCAATAATTTTGTAGGCCCCTCTCATTGAGCTTTTTGATTTTGCAGTTCAACTTCAAATGCCCATATCTTGCTCATTTTTGCTCCTTTTTTGGTGCAATTGTTTTTGAAATGGGCTAGAATTTTGTGTACTTTCACGTGGTGGAATTATTTTCTGATTTTGATTGACAAATTTTTCAGAATTCTCAGTTTTTGGTGACTGGACCTGTCCAATCTTTGTTTCTGCAACTTCCAGGTCTTCGTTCGGGCTCATACGAACTCCTTTTCAGGTGCCATTTTTTTTGAAAGTGCATTATTTTTTGTCTACTCTCAGAATATGCTATCAATTTGTAGCAATTATGGGTAGAAATTGTACTTTCATCATATGGTCTTATTTGGCCAATTTGGCATTTGTATTGCATAGATCTATCTTTCTGATTTTTTGCTTTGAAGTTCTCAGCCTATTGGGGTAGTTGTAAAACAAAATCAAAATTCCACCTTGCCATTGTTTGCAAGTGGCCTATTGTACACACAGTACATATAAAGTGCCAAAATCATCATTTTTTGGGGGGTGCTTTGATTGAGTGAATTTGGGAGGTCCATTATTCATGTTACCGTTCTTCCTCCTGCAAGTTGCAACTGTGTGACCATGACCATGACAGATCATAAAGTTTGCTCTCCATACGATTGCCTCTTGATAGCCACTGCTTCCGGACTAATGATTAAAGGTATTAAACCAGTTGTGATTCTGGTTCAGAAAAGGTTCTGGACCAACTCCTTGAGTCCTCTGAGGATATCTTCCAATTTTGTTCATAACAAACCTGCATTCTAATGCTCTATGCCCAAACTTGTTGCATGCATAACAGTTACCATTGAATCTATAGGATCTAGGCTTATCATTTAGAAAATAAGGAAAATTATTGTAAGCCTTACTTCTACACACATTGGCAGTATGTCCTTCTTTAAGACGGTTAAAGCAAACAAGTTTAAACTTTTGCTTACCTTTATCCTTTGATGCCACTTATTTCTTCAATGCTCCAACATTTGTACCAGAGGTCTCACCTTCCTCATGTCTGGAATAACCAAGTCCATAAGTATTCTTGACAGGTTTGGCAGATTCAAGCTTTTGCTCTAGCTTAACATAACTCTTGTTGAACTTAGCAAGTATTTCCTTTGACTCAGAGAGTTATTTGGAAATAGCAGCATTTGTTTCCATCAGATTTGCATTCTCAGAGATGGTCATGTTCAGTTCTCCTTGCATGTCTTTCTTTTCTACTTTGCTCGCATGGAGTTGAGCAGTTAGGGCACTGATCTCTTGCTTCAGCTTGGAAATTTCATGATCTTTGTCTTTTATCAGATCTTTAGCTTTCCTCTGGTTCTCAAGCTCTTGGCACATTTAGATAGTCAGTCCTTCCAACTCCTTTCTTAGATTGGAATTGGATTCATTCAGCTTTTCTACTTCTTGGATTAGGGCTTCCATGTCCGCTTCATCAGAGGAACTATTTTCAAATAGCTCCATCAACTTTTCAGCATGTTCTCTCCTTTTTGCTTGAGAGGCCTTATATTTGACCATAAGATCATCATAAGCTTGCTCAGACTGAGTGAGACGATGAGTAAGTTCCCTCAATGTGTATTCCCCCATATCTCTTTCCAAGTAGTTAAACTTATAGAAAGGTAGGCTCTGATACCAATTGATGAATACTAAGAGTGGGGGGGGGGGTGGTGGGGGGTGAATTAGTATGTCAATAATCAATGTACTTAAACACTTTGCTAGAATAACAGTAAACCGGTAAAACAGTTTAGTAGACAAATCAATTAGCACACATGCAAACGAAATAGCAAATAATGCATTCACCCATAGAAGCACAAACACCATAACACAAGAGATTTTGACATGGAAACCCAAATGGGAAAAACCACGATGAGATGGAACTCACAAGTAACTATCTACAGAATAGGAACCAGACCGGTTAAGGTCATACAATGTTCTTTACCAGAACAAATCCTATTAGGAATCTCAATCTTTGTTAGGAGATAAATCCGATTAAAGACTACCTTGCTAGAGGATTTTAGATCCACAGATGTGAACCACCTTGTTAGAGGATTTACAAAAGGCTTTTGGGCCTACCTGATTAAGGGCTTCAGACTTGTCGAAGATGTGAGTAATCAACAAGTGAGTGATCTAGTAAATAGCACAGATTGCTTGGTTAGATCCTTGATAGCTCATTCCTAATGCATTCCAACATTACTTTAGTCTTCAACACATTCACACTTTCTCTAACTCATCAACCACCTTAAACCCCTAGCAACAACCTATAACCCTAGACATGATGTCCTTATAAAGGAATCTGATTTCATGTCAGTCCAATAGGATTACAATACAATTTCCTAGGTTCAATGCATCTAGACATATCTGGTAACACGACACAAAAAGCACCGTTGAAGTGTCAGCATCGTCAAACAATCGGTGGATTGTAACTCATCACAAAATGCCGATTGGTAATTCATCATAGAGTATTACCGGTTCATACAAAATATCGGTTTAAGCAAAATATCGGTTGCCAGTTTGACAAAATGAAGACTGGGAAATATGTGTTCTGCCGCTTTGATCCTTCGTACCGCTTAAGATCCTCGAACCGCTTGGGGTCAACATACCGCTTTAGATCGGTAAACACTTTCTGCAAAACACCAATAGTCTAAGGACTATAATGCATCATACCAATTGGGAACAATTGCCGGTTGAGCATAACTCATACATATAAAAGTGGTCTCAATGCAAGTGTGTGTCCATCAATGACAATCACAACATAATCATAAAAAATGCCAACAAAACATAACCACAAAAAAATTCACCACTTGACACAATATTTTTGACGTGGAAACCTAAATGGGAAAAACCATAGTGAGATGAGACTCACAAGATAACTATTTGAACTCTTCTAAAGTTCACTTTGTTAGGAGCCAAGCTTGTTAAATCTTTACAAAAAGTCCTTTTTAAGAACAAATCCTATTAGGGACCACCCAGTTAAGGGATTGACTATAATGCCTTGTTAGAAGCAATACCCTATGAGGAGTAACCTCAGTAGAGGATTTGAAATCTAAGCTAATGGATCACTTGGTTACAGGATTTGAATAACACTAAGCTTGTTAGAGCTTACCCAGTTAGGGGATTCAACTGTTGTAATTGTTAGAAAACAATAGGGATTTGCTGATTTGTTTGAATAACACTACACTTGCTTGTTCAGATCCTTTTCATTCTCCTATCCGCTTTTACTCAAACTGCAAATACATCATCCGGTTCAGCAACCACACACTCAACTAAAACTTTGCCAACTCTTTAAAAAAACAACTCATCAACCTTATAAAAAAAATAAAAAAATAAGGTCAGTAACACAAAAAAAAACCTAATTCTCTCATATAGATTACAAACAAGTTGGTTCAAGTATGACCGTTGGATTGCATAACAATCTTTGCACATCATTCAAGAAATCCTTGATCTCTCCTTGATCACCACTTCATCGAACTCAGTAACTCATCACGTGTTTTGCATTACATTCAATATACTTGCTCATTCCCTAGACAAAAACTGTTACCTCAACGCGCCAAAAACACTTTGAAACTCTCTTCATACAATATGCATACGTGTCATAATCATTACCGCTCATCATTAGATCATAAACCAATACAACCAATTCACCAAACTTAATCAGTTAGGGTTTATCAAATCAACAGGTAGGGTTTACCGGTTTAACTCTCCAAAACTTAACAATACCGGTTCACTCCACAAACTTACCTACCGGTTATAGTTCCTTTCACTAGCTTTTCCTACCAGTTACAAAACAAAATTATAACAATATCATTACCGGTTAATTGACATCAATGACAACATAACATTTCATTAATGCAATCTTCATGCAAATGCCAACAATGTCTTGTTTCTAGATATGTGAATACATAGATCCTATTTTATTTATGGTATAAGATTTGTTTTGGAAAAAGTAGTTACTCTCTTGCTATAATTGTTTTTCATTACAAGACTTCTATTGAAAGGTGGAGTCACATAGACCAAGAGAGTTTTGAAAATCATATGGTGAAGATGATATAAAGAAAACTATATTCAAAGTTTATATCGAACTACCAAGCTTAAAGGTAATTTACAATGCACAAAAATATTTGTCCAAATTGTAAGGTAATAGTGGTGACCTATAAAAGGATTAGATTTGTCCATATTGTAAGGTAATGGTGGTGACCTAGAAAAGGATTAGAAAATCATCTTGGATTTTATGGTAGAGTGTAACATCTAGTATGAAAGGCACATTGGTGTTAGGTGTAGGCACTTGAAAGGAGAAAATGAAGAAAATTGGAGGTTTCTATGCTTGAGTGCATACCTACAAGTTTTAGCAAGTGGTCATTATAAACCACTACGATAATTTTTTCCTAATGTGACATTTCTATTACTAATGGAAACAAAAATCTCCTTGATTGCCTATATATGATTTCTAACAACCATAAATACATCAAATTCCTTTTATCTTGAATTTTTTTTTAAGAGATTCTTGATAGGTGTGTACATGCCTTTTATTTATTTTAAATTCCCAAGAGGTGTATAGAATGGTGACATCATAAAAGTGTTGTCCCTCTTTTTGACACTAGGTGAGCCACTCAAATCAAGAAAATCAATATGCTTGATTTATTATAATTTTCTCTTAATTATAACAAGAAAATTACTAAAAATTTGAAATTAATTTAAACTAATGATTTGTAAGACTGTATACATTGATTATTTTTCTAATTTTAAAAAATATGCTATCTTATTTTTTTATTATTTTTAATAAAGTATTTTTTATATTTAATAGTATTTTATTGAGTAATATAATTTAAGCTAGGGCTTGTTAATGGGTTGTTGAGGGTTAATCTTCAGAATAAGGGTGAATCAATTCCAGAGTGGACTCCGCCAGATAAGGGGTGGATTAAGATAAATTTCGATGGTGCTTCGAGGGGCAACCCAAGGGTCTCTGGAGTTGGGGTAATTGCTCGAGATGATTTGGGCAATACTCTAGCAATTGGTGCTAAAAGATTGGTGGATGGATCGAACAATGTTGCTGAGTGTCAAGCGGCGTTAGAAGCCATTCTCATGGCTAAGAAATTGGGAGTGAAGAAACTCCATTTGGAGGGAGACTCTCAGATTGTGGTGAACGGGATAGCTCGAGGCCTAATGGAGGCGTGACACTTAGACAAGCAGGTTTCGAAGAATGCAACTTCTGTTGGGCGATTTTGAAGATTTTAAGGTGACTCATGTCCTCTAGGAAGCAAACTTGGAAGCTGACAAACTTTCAAATGTGGGAGCAAATGGCTCCTTGGAAAATAATTTTAGATTGTTCGAGGACTTCAGAAATTTCAGTCCTCATGATTTTGAATTTGGTTAGATGGCTTATCTTAGAAAAGTAAACTCGAGCTTGCTTGTGAAATAACCATTTGTAGCCATGGACCTGTGAGAAGTAATGATCCTCGTGGTGTGTGATCTATGACATTACTGCAAGTGGCCTAGCGGTGATGGATGGTGATGGAGGCAATCGATGTGAGTGACTAGCAATGATGCTTAGTTTTCTGCGATGTGTGTGGAGTAATAATTTCATGTGATGGTGGTGGCTTTTAAAGGCCTTTGTGTTTTGTTCCCTGGTAGTTTGTAGTGGTTGTTTGGTGGTAGGCGGAGTGTTCAAGCTTTGGAGTAGTTGTGAGTAGGGATGGAAGCAAAATTTTCTTTGATGTCGAATGGGCAAATGCTTGCGTTTCATGGCCTGATCTCGAGGATTAGGTTGACGAATGTCTTTAGAGTGGATGGAGAATATTTTTGGAGGGT
Organism: Cryptomeria japonica; assembly: GCF_030272615.1. NCBI lineage: Eukaryota > Viridiplantae > Streptophyta > Pinopsida > Cupressales > Cupressaceae > Cryptomeria > Cryptomeria japonica. The sequence continues at coordinate 13,473,495 of NC_081407.1, forward strand.
TGTGGGGTTGTTGTTTGGGGAGGAATTCTTGACGTTGGACTGGCGGCCGAGAACTAACCTTGACATTTCGTCGCTTTTCATTTCCTTGGCCTTGTAGGTGGGTAAGTCGGCGGAGGAAGTGCAATGGGTTACCTCTTTGGTGTTGAAACCTAAATGGGTGGGTGGTTTGCAGGAAATGGTGGTGCAAGTCGCCATTGGAGAGGGGCTGAAGTCGATGGAAGGACCGTGGCAGAGGATTGGAGTGGATGAGGGGGCTTTGCAACCGTGTGTCATTTGGTTGGCTTCTTGACTGGTTGCTTTGCGGGTGGAGGATGCAAGGAAAGGTTGGGGCGAGATTGTGGATTTTGTGCGTAAACTGGGCCCAACTGAGCGAGTGAAAATTTGACAATTCGGTTTGAGGCCCCTCTGGATGAGGATGGGAGGCCTATGGTTCGACATCAGCTTCCAAAGAAGCAGACGAAGGTGGTGGAGCATGGGTCTCTGTGTGGTGGCAGGCCAGGAATGACGCCAGGTGGTGGGAGCGTGATGCAGGAGGCAGGGCCCAGTAGGGGTATACCAAATTTCTGAAAGGATGAGGCTTTGGGGTGGTTTGGTAAATAGGTATCCTGGGTCAATCAGGGCCTCCTTTTGGAGGGGGTTGTGTTTGTAAGTGTCTTTTTTTGTGGCTGTTGGCCTTGTTGGGGTGGTGTCTAGTTAGGTTCCTTTTTGTAGTAGGGGCGAGACCCCATGTTGTGGAAGACTGTCTATTTGCTTTTTGGATGTAAATATTTTCTATTTTAAGCAATATATTATACTGTTATCGATAAAAAAATAAAAAAAATTTAAGTTAGAAATACAATCTTTTCATAATTTCTTAAACATAAATGGTTAACACAATTATGCACGATACACATATTTTAAAGTCATAAACATGTTTTATTTATTAATACTTTTAATTAAGATTAGTTATGGTTTGGACACATATCTTTTGTAACACATAAAACTTTCATATATACTTAACTTACTTTTTGTCGAAGGTCATCCATATGAAGGGTGGGTTTATGTTTCTGAATTTTTTTCTTTATTCTTTGCAATTTTTCATGTGTTGAATAGAGGTATTTATTTTTGGTAATAAATCTATATATTGATTCAAATTTAGAAAATAAATTTATGATATTTAAATAAAATTTTTAATCATAATTTTTTAAAAAGCTTACTTGAAGGGATATGTTTGTACAAACTTTCATGTCATGAAAAATTCTTTTGATTATGAAACATGTGGATCGAATGAACAATTTATGTCCAACAAAATGGTAAAATATGGTTTGGAGGGATTTGACTATCTAATAAGTGTCATGCATACACCTTCAATCGAAGGTCCTGATATTCAATTATGAGGTGAATTAAAAAAGATTCATAGATTCCAACTGAATTGTTAGTAAAATTCGCACTACATTGTCACTCTAATCCATATAAGTGTCATGCATACACCTTCAAGTGAAGGTCCTCAATACTCAATTATAAAGATCCCTTCTATATAGATGTAGGAAGACCTTTGATAAATACAACATAAATTAAAGTAGTGTGTGTTGATGAAACCATTTTTTTAAATTTGTAATTGGTTCTTAAGTGAGACACATTTATGCTTCAACTTAAAATTAGGATTGAAATGAATTCAAAAGGGATTCATAGATTCGATGTAAATTGTTAGCAGTGAGGTAACAACTATCTAGCCACCAAGATGTACCATGGTATCAATGACTAGATGCTAAACTAAAGTTTTGACTTCTCATCAATAAATATTGTTGTTTAATTCATTTAAAGCAATGGTACAATGAACAAACTACAAAAAGATCCTCATTGATGAAAAATCATAACTAAAATTACCCAAAATTAAATTGAAATGAATTTAAAAGAAATCATAGATTCTAAGTGAATTGTTAGTAAAATTCTCATACATTGTCACTTTGACCTATGTTCATGGAGCATTGTTAGGCCCAATATGGAAAGCTAATGTACTGAGAGGGGAGGGGTGAATCAGTACTTCAAATCTTTTCTTCAACAATAACTTTACTGTTATGCATAAACCAAAAATTGCTGTAACTTAATATAATGCTAAAACAAATAAATAACAATCATACATGATTCACTCCATAACACATATATTTTGGTTACGCAGAAACTCTTGGTTAGAGAGAAAAACTGCAGCGGGTATGGCACCCACAACTTCACTACTGCAATAATAAAGGTTGCTCGGTTAGAGCTACATGTTTAGCTATTTCTGATAGCTTACCCTGTTAGGAGTATCAAGATCATTAGATCTACCTTGCTAAAGGATTTTACAACACTTATTCTAAATGTTGCACCTGGTTAAAGGCTTTATAATTTATAGACTTAGTTAGAGTCTTTTACCTCGTTAAAGGTTTCTCTTACAACTCAAAATATTACAACACAATATTATAAAATATCTGCAACTTCACATCTTGAATGTTATAGCAGATTCTATGTGCTCAAAATGAGATTACCTTGCTTATAGCATACCTCGGTAATCCATAGATTAACTCGGTAAACCCTTCTGTTTACTCTGTTCCTTGATTGTTCTTTGAAATCCTTCTCGGTAACCTCTGTGTCTCTAACAGTCACAATACTCAATGCTTCCTTATCTATTACACATGTCTTGCTTCATACACCTTCTCTTAATTCATGTTGTATAAATAGATCTCTTATGTCGGTGATCTATTCATGCTTCAATCTTACAAACATGATTCATCGAATGAATAACCATACAAAATATTTCATTGGATAGATGACCTCAAGATCATACAAAATCTTTAAGGTGCAATTTCCTAAGTGATAATGATTCCCTGTTCCTCGATCTTGTAACATGTTTACCATATGTGTCTAGGTTCAATGAATCTAGTAACACATTTCACTCGGTGTGTGTTCACTCGGTATATCATTTTTGCTGCTCGATAGACATATAGTGTTACTCGATAGACAGCTCGATGTATACTAAGCTCTGTGACTACTTTCTTCTATAACCGACTGCTCTGTGCTTACCGACTGAATGTTTCGGTAGCAATAACCGACTAGAGTATATAGAATGACTTTGGATATAAAACTAATGGCAACTTAGTAAGTAGTAACAATAAGTTAGGCCAGAGAGGCTCCCTACATACGAGGCAACTAAACTAAATGAACAGTAGAACAAGAAGCTTCAAGCTTCCAAGTGGCATGAGTAACATGTCTTCAACAAAAACCATTAATGAACGAAAACATGTATTCAGCACAAACCTTCATTTATTGTCTCATACTTCGACATCTGTAACTGCAAAAATTTGTGTTGACCAACATACTCAAAAGTTGAGCCTATAATACAAGATGCAATGTGTAAACATATACAGATGTTAAGACTAAATGACACCCTCGTTTCTAAGTAAGCAGGTGTGAACACACTAACAAAACTCTACAAACACTAGGATGAACAATTCTTAGCCACAAATATTCTTCAAAACTTCTATTTTCTTGAGATTATTGTGTAGGCCCCAAATGTTTGAAATAGAGTGATAATATAGCCTCCAAATAGAGGGCCAACCTTAAACAACACACACTAAGCTTTGACTTCTTAGGTTGTTGCGGGCCCATTCTTTCCCTCTTAAAGGTCTCCTGTCCATTTTTGTTAAAACATTATCGCTATTAACATTCAAATTTGATTAACAGTGTTCCTGCCTGTTTGATTACTTTGGGCAAAGAAAATGGCAGATGTCATACATCTACCTAGTAGTCATCATTTAATGCTTCGCATCTGTCATTTTCATATTCAACATGTGTTATTGTCAATTTTTTCCACTTCCCCTATTTCGATATGGTTGTAGCTATTTTGACTCCAAAATGGCATGCCTCTACATGATGCCAAAGGCATACCATTCAATTCTGAAATGTTTATGAGACTGAAATGCTTGGGACCCACATATGACATGGAGGTATTTGCCATGACGATGACGTGGATGATGTTGCCTTTTTGCGTTTGATGAAAAAGCTTGCTCGTGGTTAACATTTTCCCAAGTGATGTCACGACGATGTGATGGTTACATCGAGCAAGGCGGTTTACATTTTTGGTAACCTACTTTATTGCATCCACGAGTTGACTAACATTGGTGGTCACATGTTATGGGAACAATTTTCAATATTTTTTTTAAAATTTTGAGTGAAAATTCGATTTTGCAAAAATTTTGGATAATATTTCATACGAGAGCTGCATGCAGAACGTAGTGGAGGGGAAAATATTCGACGGTGTAAATCCATGTAGATCGTGGCATCACAATGTCCCTGGTTGAATCACTGAGCGAAGGAGCTGCTCTTCCATTGGAGTTATAGGTATGCATTGTCAAAATATTTGTGGCTCCGAAGGGGAGGACAAAAGCCAACCGCATGCATAATGCGAGTTGTCTGGGTATATTGTTATCGCCTATTAACATGCAAGTTTTTCCATGTGCGAGGAGGAGGTATCGTAGCGCACTGGTGGGTGGGATGCTTGAAGATTGTTGTGTAGGTTTATGGCAAAATCGGTAAATTCAAACCCTAACAGATAATGATAGTTTTATGATTCCTTCGTCAATCCTGTATTTTCGATTGCGATTTTCTTTATCATTTTTGTATCGCAGAGATGGTTGTGAGTGTGCCTTGGGAGGTGTCAAGAGGATAAAAATTTGGGTGGAGGCTTAGGCGGCTGCGGTAATTTGAAACCCTAAGACATTCAATAATTATTTTTTTATTTCCTATGTCATTTTGTGTTCTGTCTGTGAAAATTAGGCATCATTTTGCAGAATGGTCGTGTCAGGATACCAAGGTTCGTCCTTTGTGGGTTGGCAGAGTGAAGAAGATATAGAAGATTTTAAAGGTATGTATATTTCCACAATTATGTGTTAGTTTTCCATAGTGAGCATAGATGTTAAAGATGAAATGCTAGTTCTTATACACGCACATTAAAAGCCAAAAAAAAAAAAAAAAACTATTGGCGTGTGTGTGTATATTGCTTCATATTCATATATATATATATATATGGGTTTGGCAAGCTGTGTATATTTTGGCTCATTGTTGAAGGGCATCCGATTGTTGAAGGCTTGATTATTGAAGGCTCATTGTTGAGGGTCGATTTATGAGACTGTAGTTTTCTGTGTCATGGTGGGCATGAGGTATGTTTAGATTTTGTTTTAAATGATCAGGGTTTGAATTGTTTGTTTGCGGTTTGGCGTGTGTGTATATATATATATACATATACATATTGACATATGTATATATATATATATATATATTTGTGTGTATGTAGACGTCTAAAAATGGTCAACACTTGCGGAGTCATACTTTAACATTTACGCATTGCCTTATTTTAGGGTTCTTGCATTGCATTAACATTTCTTCTATGTTGCGCACTTGGTCTTTATCGTTTGCGAGCATCAAGTCCTTCTTCTGCATTCCTCATTTTTATCGTTTTCAAATTAGGTCTTGTTGATAGCAATCTTCAGTCATGATTTTGGTCGATCTTTGTCCTTGTCAATCATGTCAATTTTGATCAATTAGTCATTGTTCCTCATCAATTGGTGCCTATCAATTTGATCTCTTTGTCAATCTTGGTCAGTTTGTCAACCAATCTCAATCACTTATCAGTATTGGTCCTTTGTTAATCAGAATCATAATCGAATCAATATCAATTATCTTTTGTCAAGACCTAATTGTCATCCTTGCATTTCTAATTCATCTTCTAGGGTTTCATGATTTATTCATTTAACCTTGTTTGTCATTTCTCCCTCTAGGTTAAATAATTTATTTATTTATCCTAAGTCTTCTTGTCACAATTAAATGTTCATTTAATTGGTTAACTAATTCCTCCCTCTTTGTGAATTAATTAATAAATGAAAAATTGTTAATTAATTCACTTAATTCCTAATTTCCTAATTTTCTAATTTTCCTAATTCCTAATTTCCTCATTTTCTAATTTCCTAATTTCTAATTCATCTAATTTCAATTTTCTCCTATATTTCTCCTAATTTCATGGGAATGACATTTCAAGTTGTCATAATTTGTCATAATTGACAATCAATCAATTTTGCATAGAAAGTGCAAATTTGTCATAATTTGTCATGTTTGTCATTCTTGATTTTCAATTTCCATTTGAATCAAATTCATGCTAATTTTGTCTTTTCTCCAATTTGTCTATAAATTGGATGAATTTCTTCAATCAAGGTCCCTGATCCCTGGTCGAATCAATCACGCTTCTAGTATTCTTGCACTATCATCTTGTCTACTTGCTTTCACATCATGCTTATGCACTAGTAGGTGAGATCCACAAAAAAGCTATTTGAAGGAGAAAGAAGGACAATGGAGCCACATGAAGGAGACATTCAAGTTTGCAATGGTTTGCGTTTGAATTGATGTCTTGTTTTCATGTCTTTATTAAGTGTAATTAGGATTCTTGTCATTGCAGTTGAGTTTTTGTGATTGAACTAGACTAATAATTTACATTGCTTTGGTGATCCTCAATTTCCTAGCTACATTAATTGGTGAACTCGATGTGAACTAACCCCCTAATCATGCTTTTGAGTGCTTTTGAGTTGATTTGCAGGTGAAAAACCCAAGAAACAGGGTAATGCAGGGTTTTCTGAGAACTTCTGCGCCTGTGTGAGACATTCTGCGCCCGTGTCAAGCATTCTACACCTGTGTCAAGGACAATCTGTGCCTATGTCAAGCATTTTGCACCTGTGTGAGACATTCTGCGCCTGTGTAGGGCCAGAAACAGAGGTAAAAGGCAGTGTTTTTTTTTACTTGCAAATTGTTTTGTTTTGCATTCTGTTTCTGCTTTTTGGTTTTTGGTACTGATTCTCTATGCAGTACCTTGGCATACAAATGACAAAGACAACAAATGAAACTACTAACACATTGTATGCAGGTTCGCTAGTCAAAGACTAAGAAAATCAAACTTCTGACTTGGTGGTTTTGCAGGTTGCCTTATACTCCAACTAAACTTGGTGTTTGTAATTCATAATTAGGCACTTAGTATTATTGCTAAATAGGATGGAATGAATGTGTGTTTTCTTTGAGTGTTGAGTTTGACATCGGAGTAGGAGAGTATGCTCTCATCCTTCTTAGGGTGATCAGAAATCCAGATCTTCGATACCATTCTCTTGGTTCAGATTGTTTGTTACCTTTAGAGGGCCTACCTTCTCGACCATTTGCTTTCTTTTGCAAGCAAGTGACAATCGTGAGAAGGGAACGACCCAAAATGAGTACAGCTAGAATACCTTGGCATTCTAACTCACTATAAATAAATCCCTGATGGGCGAAAGCTTTGAAGGAAGGGTTACGTGGGAATTTTAGTTACTTGGGAAGTGATGACCCTTGGACTCTTTCTCATATCAACATCTAAGTAGGGCCTTAAGGTCTAAATCATGCTTGCGCAACTACATTTGTTTGGTATCTTGGTGGGCTTAATGTCTCAATCACGCTTGTGTGACACCAAGGAGTAACGCTTAACAGAAATCCTTATTAAACACCTTGTATTTAGAGGCCAAAAATCCTTCTAGTTGCTTGAGAAGGACAAGTTCAGATACTTGGAAGAGATACTAAGTTCGCCATGGGGAGATTTCCATGGGGACTAATGCTTGGCTGCCCTGAGAAGTGAGTGCCGTGGAGGGGAGCCCATGGGGTCAAGCATCTATGTATTCTCCTTGAATCTCATAACGAGTCTACCTCTCAAGTACCAACTGCCCTTGCCATCCATAAGAAATGTGTGAATGAGCATGATTGTCTTGAGTCTAAGTTAAAATATCTTGTCTTCTTTACTTGTCAAAAGTTGAGTTGTGTCTCATTTCAAAACCAAGACAAATTGATTCAAAACAAGGTTAAACACAAGAATATTTCATTCAACAAAGTTCAAACACCTTCAAACATGGTTGTCAAACATTTTTCAAAATTTTGTCTCAACATTCATGTCACTTAGATTTAGGTTCATCCTAGGTTTGTATTTTGCAAATTCATTGTCAACTACCAAGGTTAGGTTTCACCTAGGTCATACTCCTTTGCATATCAATAAGGGTCATCCATTTGCATGTATCCTCTTGCATTAGAGTAATACCATTTCATAATTCAACCTTAGGTTGACATTGTCATACATTTGTATTTTGCATCCTTGTCCTCATAACATTAGGTCATATTTGCATACCCTAGGTCTCTTCATTAAGCTTAGGTCATTATCATATCATATTAGGGTCATTTGCATAGTAATTGTCCCTTTGCATATAGTGTCAAAACTAGGTTTTGTCATACTTGAGTAATGCAAATCTTTGATAAAACACTAAGTTATTGTTAGGAAGTCTCGACCTTATCAAACCTTTTCTCTTTTTGTCATTATTGTCATTTGGTCAAACCTAGCTTAGTATCCAAGCATATAGGGGAGACATTGTCATTTTGTCCTTTTGTCACTTGGTCCTTTTGTCCTTTGAGGTCTAGACATCATTTCAATTTCCTAAGGGTCTCATTTTTAGAATTGCATTCATGAGTTTGTCAAAATCTTGAAAAACAACAAAAACATTAAGTTGCATTGTCATCCTTTAGGTTGCATTTGTCAATCCCATTAGTGGCATTTCATAGTGACATGTTTGTTGAAATGAGGTCTCAACCTTCTTACGAAGCCATGTCATCACAATTGAGAAATCAATCATATCAATCCAATCTCTACATGTCTCAGAACTTGGATCAAACTTATCATGATGATGTAAATGTCCAAATACAAAAACTAGAGGAGAAACTAGCTCAAGAAGAGGAGATATTGGAACAAAGAGTGAAAAACATTGAGAAGAATAGATCACAAATGTCCAAAATGTTTCAAAAATTTCCAGGTCGAAATCCAAAGATTGAGCCAATTGATGTAAGATCTCTTCTTGAATGATCAGACAGACCAGCTCTCCTCTCACAAATAGAGATGATGAAACAATTTCAAGAAAAGAGACAACATCAATTTCAACATTATGTACCTCCACAACAAGAACAAGAAGGTGTTTACTATCAATCAGATTTTCAACCATCACAACCAATTGTTCAACAGTTCGAACATTTCCAACAGACACAACCAATGGTCCAACATATACAACCAACACAAACAATGGTCCAATTTCAACAATATGTCCAACCAATTATACAATGTCAACAAATAGTTCAACCAATGGTGGAATATCAACAAGTTCAATCAACATATCAATGTCAACAACCACAACCAAACATTCAAAAACAAAGGTTGCAGCACACACCAAGCCAAGTTTCAAACATGTTGGAACAATTGAACCAAGTCCAATATCAAAACATGACATCAGATCAGAACCAACTCCTTGCCAAACAAGTTCAAATTCTAGATACAACAATGTCAAAACCTTGAAAGAAAGGTGGCTTTATTGCAATGATCTTAAGGAAATTACCAAGTGAGTTTATTGAGGAAGATCAAGATAATACACTCATGTCTAGCAATGCCTCATCTCCCCACAAACAAATTGACTCTCTAGTGGCATCTATCCCTACACCTCTAGAAGTTTCAGAAGAACCTTCCATATTGTCCTCATCAAACAATACACCCAAGGATGAAATTACCCAAGGGCTATCCATAATTGATTGCCAAGATAATCCAATTCATGATGCACATCCTTGTCATGTTTCAAAAATACAAGACCCAATGCCACCATGCACTTTATTGCCATTACCTGTTTTAGAGGACCCCATTCGAAGTCCTTCTTCCTCATGTTCAAGCATTGATTCCTTGCCAGAATCCATCACAAATGTTCAAAGTGCATTTCCTTCATGCCAAAGCATTGATCCCTTACCAAAATCCCCTATGCATATCCAAATTCCAACCCCATGTCAAGAGGATAATTTAGAGCATGAAGAAACGTGTCTTAAAAAAGATCAAGATCAAGATCCCGAAACCTTATCATCCCATCCAATTGTTGACCAGGACCCCATCTTCCCAGACACTCATGACGATTCCCTTATTCCTGTCAATTCTATCCAAGAACACAATGTCCTTTCAAATCCCATTGACATTCCACTTCCTAAGAAATATCAAGATATCCCTTCCATCCTTTTCGATGATCCCATTAAAATTCAAGAGCAAAGCAACTTTAAAGAGGATTCCAATGATCTTCCTCCTTGTCAAGATCAAATTATTCCTTTAAATCCCCCACAAGATCCTTTTGTTCCTCTATCTCCTTGTCCTAATGCTCCATATACACTCCAAGATCGCATTTCTTTTGATGATCCCATTATTTCTCCCATTCCATCTCTTGAAGAGCCTGTCATTGAACCATGTCCACTACACAATCCTAGTCCCCCTTATGATCCTAATCCCCTTCATGATTCTAACGTGTCAGTGCAAGATGTTCATGAACCCTTGACATGCATAATGGGTTCTTCCACTTTGGTGCAATCCGATCCACTTCAAGATCTCATCATTTCTCTCATATCATATCCACCTCATAATGGACTGGTGTCCTCTTCCCAAAGAAAAGAGTATCCTACAAGTCAAGATATTCATTGTAGCGTCCTAAAATTGCGACACTTGCAATTTTGACTGCATTTCGGTCTTCACGATGGCGTCGCAACACGCAACCTGAATGGAGACCCCGAAACCTGATTATGACACTGAAAACTGCATTTTCTTGCACCCTGGCCTGAACCTCCTTTACACCCTGCTGTCCCGGGAGGTGGGACCAGAGCGCCCAGCGCCCTGGTCCCCCAGGACCATGGCGCCCAGCGCCCTGGTCCCTGGGTCCTATTTTGGGCCCGGTCTCTTTTGGACTTCGGGTCTTTATGTTTGCAAATTGGAAAATTATCTTTCCTGGTCGGCCTAAGGTCGGGAAAATCAGTCTATTAACCCTAATTGACAAGTATATAAACTACATTTTCCTCTCTCATATGATATGATGGAAAAAGCGTGGAAACTATACTCAAGCATTCAAGCATTCAAGCATTCCTTCAAGCAATTGATCATTCTAAGTCTCCATTCAAGGCTAAGTGTTGCATTCAAGACAAGGATTCAACCATTGAAGAGGAGATCACTTACAACACATTACATGCTACAACATACAACATACAACAAACAACAACATCTATACCTTCGCACATAAGGATACAAACATCCTTACAACAAGGTACTAGTACTTGTTTTACATTACATTTACAACATTTCTCATTTCTTGGTTAATTCCAAAACCGGGGTTTGACCTAAGGGCAAACCCCTAATCCCTAACCCCCCAATCGTCTTTGCTTTTCTGTGTGTAGGTTGCAGGTACGTGGCTGAAATTGAAGATCTGGAATCCTTGTGCAGAGACAAACAGACCCCCCTTCGTTTTGCGGATTTTTCGGAGGACCGTGTGCACGCCGAGCGCCATCGTCCCGTCAACTTTCGCTCAAATTTGCAGGACAGCGCCGTCTCGACATTTTACTACTAATTCCAGGTCCGCAGCTTCATCCTATATCCCTAACTCAGTTTATAAGCGAATCTTTCTCACTTTTTATGTATTCCTAGCTTAATCTTTCTATCTACATTCTTTACAAAAGAGGGTATCCTTGCTATCACAACCCTTGAAACTCATATAGAATCCAATCTTGCATTACATGGGATTGGATCTTGTGGGTTTCAACCCCTCTTTTGAATGTAAAGTCCCTCTTAAGTGAAAACCATCAACCCTAGAGACTCTCCCTTCTCTCTCCTCGGAGTTGGAAGAGGGGAGAGCAACTAGGGTTCGATCGCGATTTTTCGCTTTACATTTTGGTGAACCCGACGTGAACATCCTTTCTGATTATTCATAATTATATCTGAAAATTGGATTCCTTGATTACATTTCCATGTTTGATCTTTTGCAAAATTTTAGAGGTTAATTGCATAAAAACCCTAAATTTTCTTTTTAAGTAATTAAACTTGTGAAATGTTTAATTGTTAATGCTTGTTTCAGATCTGTCCTTCTATTACAAATTATCAATTCATATTTGTGCTTTAATTTTGAAAATTAAGTGGTTAAGTGTCAAAACCCTAATTTTTGAAACCCTCTTGATTCAACCTTTGACTGATAATTTCACTAATCAAAACACCTCCAAATCGGCTGTAACTTTGGATTCCGCAATAAAATCACAATATCTTTCATCCCTGAAAATTTGGAAAAAAGTTGCGAGGACCGTGTGCACTCCGAGCGCCATCGTCCCCGACATTTTTTCCGAAATTTCGGGAGCGAGATCTTATTGTATTTTCCTGCTAAAATCCAGAATTTTGGCTGATTTTATCAATTTTAACACCTTCAAAATTATAGTCAAAGTTGGTCTAGCGATTGCTTGGATTGAGGCTTCTAATCATTCAAAAAATTGTTAAAATTGAAATTTGTGTCAAAATTGTGTTTCTTACTGTCCTAAATCTGAAAAGTGTGTTATCATTCATTCGAAATTTCAGTGATTTATTCAAATTTTTGCAATTTGTGACTTTTGAAATTAAGTGCTTAATTACAACAACTTTGATTTCCGCTTTTAAAATTGAATTTTGCATGAAATTGAGTCAATTTTCAAATTTCAAAACTTGCATTGCTTTTGGTATTCCCTCTAAAATCATAAAATTCAAAATTTCAGTTTCCCTCTCTTTTTCAAAATTCAAATTTTGCATTTTTCGACAATCTTGGTAGGGTTCAATTTTGAGATTGCAACTTTAATTTGGCCTATCTACAGATCGTAAAATCACTCAATTTTTTCAGGTTAGCTGTAAAATCATCATAACTTTCATCCCTGCAAATTTTGAAAAAAGTTGCGAGGACCGTGTGCACCCCGAGCGCCACGGTCCCGGACATTTTTTTCAAAATTTCGGGAGACTGTCCTGATTGTATTTAACAGCTTAAATCTGGAAGATTGGCTGGTTTTACTGAAATTTGCTACCTCTAAAATTCAAAATCTTCTCTCTCTCTAGTGCATGAGTTTTACAACAATAAGTCCTACTTACACTATTCCCATTAGACGAGGCCTTAGAATTAAGTCCTTCCAAGGTTTAATTACTGAGGAGATGGAACCTAATTTGAATGGTCTTTTTAACGAGGACATGGGTAATTCCTCTAATCCTCTTAATGATGAAGAAGCTCTCCATGAGGTTTCTTTAGAACAACTTTCAAAATTGGATAACCAATTTGACGATTTTTGATAGTGGATGTCTCAAGAATACCCTGATAGTCAAGCTCTTCCTTTAATTGAGGGTCTAAAACGTATGCTTCAAAGTGATAAGAATGGAATTGATATTTTGCGTGGTATTGCACACATTGTGGATTCGAATGTGATGCCTATGAAAAGTTGTGCCGAAACCTTAGGTTATACACAACCTCCTACTCAAGACAATCATTCTATTCCTTTGACGACTTCTATTGCTAGCATACCTACTTTTACATCAAACATAATGACTACTTCAATACAAGACATTCCTCCTATGATCACTAGTCATGGGGGTAATCCCTCTTCTTTAATTAACCCTCTTCCTTCATTCAATCCAACTTCTTCATTCATTCCTTCAATGAGTGTGCCTATTATATCACCACAAATGAACATGACGCAAGGGGGCAATTCATTTAACCATTCCATTCCTCCTTGTAGTGTTCCTCCTTTCCAATCATCTCCTATGACTAACTATCATAGTGTCCCACCACCTTACTCTCTACCTTCTTTCAATAACATAACACCTCCATCACAATCTAACACGTCTAATATGAACTCTTCGACTGAAGCGACCATTAACAATCTTGCACAAACTGTCTCTTCTTTACAGCAACAAATTGCCTCTATGAATCAATCTAAGTTTAGTGTGCCCACATTTGACGTTGCGAGCCCACTTTCTCTTGACATTGTTCGAGCTATCCCCCCTAAACATGTTGAAATTCCACATTTGGAGCTTTATAATGGTAAGGGTGATCCTCTAACACATGTTAAGACCTTTCAAACAATATGTACTGATTTTGCTTATGACCAAAGGTTGCTTGCAAAACTGTTTACTAGAACATTAAGAGACAAAGCCCTACAATGGTATTGCTCGTTGCCTTCCTATTCTATTACTTCTTTCGAACAACTTGCAAATGCTTTCATTCAACAATTTCAAAACAATATAAGTCCTAAAGTTACTTTGATTGATTTAATGCATTGCAAACAAGGTGTTAAAGAAAAAGTGACTGATTTCATTGGTAGATATAAGCATTTGTATGCTCAAATTTCCTTTCCAGTGCCTGACAATGATATTCAAAGAATCTTTATTTCTAATTTACAAAAAGACATTAGAGAAAAACTCCTGTTTTCTGAGTTTACTTCTTTCCAATAGTTGTGCGCAACTCTTCACAATTATCAACTGACTGTGAGTCAAATGGAACAATCACATCCTATGGCTCCGAGTGATAAGGGTGATAGTAATCAACAACCATTTGGGAAGTTTAAACCGAACAGAGAGTCCATTAAATTCAATGAAAACATCATCAACAACAATGTGAATGCAGCATCAGGTGTGTCTCCTATTTCTAAGTTTTTCAAGAGAGAAAGAAAGTTTACTCCTTTGAATGAATCATTGCATAGTATTATGAATAAGTTATTGGAACAAAATGTGCTTACTCTTCCTCCTATAAGGCAAATTGATCCCGCAAAGATTACTTCACCTTATTTTGATAACAAATCTTTTTGTCAATTTCATCGTCAACCTGGGCATGATACTGAAAAATGTTTTGCTTTAAAGGGGAAAATTCAAGATTTGATTGATAATAATACTATCTCTGTTTCTGGTGTGAATGATAAAGGCAACAAATCTGTAGCTCTTCCTAACCAAAATCTTCAGATTTTTACTGATCCATTGCCTTCTCATACCTCTAATGCGATTGATACTACTGATTCCTCTGTCTCACCTGATGATCTTGTGTCCATGACTCCGAATGTGATTAACTTTGTAGAGAAGCAGAAAATCCCTAAAGAACCTTCCATCACATTTGATTCCAGTGAAACTATCAGGGCACTTGATGGTCCTTTATATATAGTTGCAAAAGTCAAAAATACACCTTGTCGTGGAGTGCTTATTGATCCTTCTTGCATGGTTAATGTCATTACTGAAGAATTCCTTTTTACTTTGCAATTGAATCAAGTTATCTATGACAAAACAGATGTGGTTGTGAAACTATTTGATGCATTTTCTTCTCCTGCAATTGGTTCTATTACATTACCTATTGAGGTCCGTAACAAATCCCTTGATGTGGACTTTGCTATTATTCCATCTTCCGAACAATTTCGTGTGAAGCTTGGCTATCCTTGGCTATTTTCCATGAAAGCTATTGCTTCTCCTATTCACAAGTGTTTGAAATTTCCCCATAATGGTGAAGTTGTTACTGTCAATCATAGTCTCTTTAAACCAGCTGAAAGAACTTCTAGCGTTCCTCTTGATTACTTTTGGCCTAAACAATTCCAATCTCTTCCTCCGCGAAGTGATCATCTTTTCAAATCTTATCAAAAGTGGAAAACAGATATGATCCTATCTTTAAGTGAACCTAGAACACCCAAACTTGACATTCCTATCATTCTTGAGAAGGAAGTTCTTCCTTTGAAAGATAAAACTAATGTCTTTCCTCAAGAAGATTCCCAACCCATCCCTATGGATGTGACTATGTCTATGTCTGATAAACTTCCTAAAAGTAGACCTATCCCTCCTCGTCATGATGGACTTGGTCTCCTTCCTAAACCAAATATTCCTCCCTTATATGGAGCAGTTCCTCCTCCTTCCTCTTATGGAGAGAAGAGACCTTCCTCTTCTCCTATTATTCAACCTAAGAGACCACAACCTAAACACCCAAGTGATAAGGATGAGAACATTCCTCCTCCTCAATCTTCTCAACTTCCTACTAAGACTAGACGAAATCGTTCTGCACGTGAACGCCGGCGAAAGCGTCGTCTTAGAGCTCAAACTTTGCAATCCCCAAAAACACCTTCAACAAGCATTATTCCATCTTCTCTTCAGCCAACGATTGAGCCGAAATCTCCTAAACATAAGATGCATTATGGTCTTGATCCTGTACGAGTTAAAGATCCTATTTTTATAAATCTTGATGATGATATAGATGAAAATGTTATTCATGATGCAAATGTTACTCCTGTTCATTCTGATAGTGAATATGAACTTGTTGATGTTGATAACCATTTATCTAACGCATTTTCTAAAGCACTTATCCTAGCTCCTAGACAAGAACACCGTGGCTTGGGATATGAACATAGCCCTTGTTTGGATCTTGTGATAGCTCCATCTGCTGTGTTGGATGTTCCTCCTCTAGCGTGTTCCCTACCTTCCCGAAACATTGATCAGCAAGATCGGGGGGTAGATGACATGCTAGACTAGTTTCATTAGCATAGCAGATTCTCTCCCCCTCTCTTTTGTTACTTCTTCTATGTGTTACTCTCATTCTTCTATTTGTTGTCCTTAGTGTTGTCTAATTGAGGACGATGAAAGCATTGAGATCTCTCGATCTCTCTCATGTTGACTCAAAAGACACATGTGTTCCCTTCTTCTAGGTGACCTTCCTTGATTGGGGAATGAAGAACAATTATGCATACATACATATGATATACATGAATTATCATACAGCATACTGACCCCGAGGAAAGCGAAGTCACCTTGTGCTTTGTGTTTTGTGTCTATTATCCTTGGGCTTATCTCACACTTGGGGGCTAAATCCTTGTGATAACGTGCTCCTTTCCCTTTTTCATTTTTTTATATGTATCACTACCTTAAAGCAATCACCCCCGGTGAGGCGTGTGCGATCGCTTTAACGTAGGGGGGCATACATCCCGTTCATATCTTTTCAAGATACTTGAAAATTTCTTGACAAATTTAGCTTTGCCTTGAAAATTTTTGATATCTTTCTTGCATGACTCATAGTGAGGGAACCTTGCTACTGACAGTCATGGTTCTCCCTCGTGATCTTCCCTTTTACCTTGTCAATCGAAGTCGTAAGATCCTTAGTCCACTGGGGGCTTGGTGTATCTTGCCTCCTTGACGTGGTGAAAGTTTTTCAATGTTGTTTCCTTGTACTTTACCGGAAGTATTGGCGTACGCTTATACTCCCACTAAAGTGGGGGCTAAATGTAGCGTCCTAAAATTGCGACACTTGCAATTTCGACTGCATTTCGGTCTTCACGATGGCGACGCAACACGCAACCTGAATGGAGACCCCGAAACCTGATTATGACACTGAAAACTGCATTTTCTTGCACCCTGGCCTGAACCTCCTTTGCACCCTGCTGTCCCGGGAGGTGGGACCAGAGCGCCCAGCGCCCTGGTCCCTGGGTCCTATTTTGGGCCCGGTCTCTTTTGGACTTCGGGTCTTTATGTTTGCAAATTGGAAAATTATCTTTCCTGGTTGGCCTAAGGTCGGGAAAATCAGTCTATTAACCCTAATTGACAAGTATATAAACTACATTTTCCTCTCTCAGATGATATGATGGAAAAAGCGTGGAAACTATACTCAAGCATTCAAGCATTCAAGCATTCCTTCAAGCAATTGATCATTCTAAGTCTCCATTCAAGGCTAAGTGTTGCATTCAAGACAAGGATTCAACCATTGAAGAGGAGATCACTTACAACACATTACATGCTACAACATACAACATACAACAAACAACAACATCTATACCTTCGCACATAAGGATACAAACATCCTTACAACAAGGTACTAGTACTTGTTTTACATTACATTTACAACATTTCTCATTTCTTGGTTAATTCCAAAACCGGGGTTTGACCTAAGGGCAAACCCCTAATCCCTAACCCCCCAATCGTCTTCGCTTTTCTGTGTGTAGGTTGCAGGTACATGGCTGAAATTGAAGATCTGGAATCCTTGTGCAGAGACGAACAAATCCCCCTTCGTTTCGCGGATTTTTCGGAGGACCGTGTGCACGCCGGGCGCCATCGTCCCATCAACTTTCGCTCAAATTTGCAGGACAGCGCTGTCTCGACATTTTACTACTAATTCCAGGTCCGCAGCTTCATCCTATATCCCTAACTCAGTTTATAAGCGAATCTTTCTCACTTTCTATGTATTCCTAGCTTAATCTTTCTATCTACATTCTTTACAAAAGAGGGTATCCTTGCTATCACAACCCTTGAAACTCATATAGAATCCAATCTTGCATTACGTGGGATTGGATCTTGTGGGTTTCAACCACTCTTTTGAATGTAAAGTCCCTCCTAAGTGAAAACCATCAACCCTAGAGACTCTCCCTTCTCTCTCCTCGGAGTTGGAAGAGGGGAGAGCAACTAGGGTTCGATCGCGATTTTCCGCTTTACATTCATAAAGGCAAAGGAGTAGATCTCCATAAGAAAGAACTCCTCACTATGAAAGAAAATGTTAAGGGTCACGTCTACACAACTCACTCTCAAGACGTGGGTACCCCTACTAAATCCAACATCCCTTCAAAATCCAAACATATCCCTTCCGCATCATACTTTCCATCCATCTTAGGTCCTTATATCCCTTCATCCTTTATGCAAGGTCAGCAAAGGCACACATCCTTGAGTAAATTTCATCAATCCAAAATAATTCCATTTCATTCATATCCATCCATGCATTCCTTTCCCCCTCCAAGCAATTTGGATACCAAGTATAAAGGTCATAAGTCTAGCAATCCATATGTATTCAAGGATCAACATGTCCAATATAATCGACATGTCAAAACAAAGAACAAATTGATCTATAAAGAAAAAGAAATATCCAAAATTTCACAAAGGCCCATTGCTCAAAAACAAAAGTCAAAATATATATGGGTTCCTAAATCCCTTATGCAAGCAATGCACTCCAAGGAACCACAAAAGCATGAAAAATCAAAAACCATGTGGATCCCTAAGCGGCTCCTTGAAGCACAAAAACCTAAAGAAACATCCAACTTGGCATCCAAAGTTGCTTTTCCTCCATCCAAACCTCTCAAATTTGTTCCTCCATCACCTTCTTCATCCATTTTGGGCCCTTATGTCCCAAAATCCCAAGCTATTCCTCCATCTAAATCTCACAATCTGAGATCCATTTTTCCTCCATCAAACCACCACCCCTCAAGGCGTGTGCCAATGTTGATCTTGCCTTCATTTCCATCCAGTGAAGCCCAGTTCTTCCAATACCCTATCCATTATCCAATGCATATTTTCCATCCTTCGATCCCTTTGATCCCATCCTTTGCATAAATCCCTGCCTTAGTTTCATCTTATTTTCTATGTCCTTATCCTACCAACATCTTTGAGCATACTTTTAATGGTCACGGTCCATTTATTTCAAGGTTACTATCCAAATAATAATATGCTTGAGTCCTTCTTCCATCCCCTATCATGTGTCCATCTTCTATTGAAAAAGTCAAAATAAAAAAAAATAAAAAAATCAAAAGCTCAAAAATACAAAAAAAAAAAAAAGTGAAAAAAAAAGACAAAAGAAAAAAAGTAAAGGAAAAATAATTCATCCACTGGTGAAAACTTGGCAAACAGGCGCCTTGGGCAAGTACCGTGATGAAAACCTGGCAAACAAGCATCATGCGTCCTTCATTGTTTCATTATCCTATCGAACCCCTGTCATTACCCTTCATATCCTATTGTCCCTCATGTCCATATCCCCTTTTTCCACCTTTGATCTTGACAAGGCTGAGGATCATCATGAGCATCATGCATCTTGTTTGCAGCTTTCAGTCTATCATAGCTTTTGGTCATTTATCCATTTGCTTATTACAACCTTTCATCCATATTCCCTAGCTTATTGCAACTTTCTGCCACTATCCCTTAGCCAATCCCGACCTTCAATCCATGTCCCTTATCCATTCTTGGTCTTGCTTATCCTATCCATATCTTATCACTATCCATACACTTTCTTTCATTCCTTGATCTTGATCTGACATAAGGACGCAAAATTTAAACATGGTTTCAAAAACCTCTTGACATGTCCCTCATGCCATGTCACTACTTTACATTGTCATATCCAGTCTCTTGTCCCATCACGCAATAGCCCTTGAAAATTGCATCCGTATTGTCTCCATGATTAAAGGGCTTTGTCTTCCCTCTATCCACCAACATTTCAGAAAGCTTATTTATTCACCTGTCATATTCCTTGCCTTGCTAGACATTGGGGGCAAAAAATCATAAAAAAATTGAAAAATGTCCTGAAAAAATCATAAAAAAATTGAAAAATGTCCTGAAATAATCCAAAAAAAAAGTGAAAAATGTCCTTAAAAAATCTCTAAAAATCAAATAATGTCCTGAAAAAATCATAAAAAGTGAAAAATGTCCTGAAAAAATAATAAAAATTGAAAAATGTCCAGAAAAAATTAAAAAAATCAAAAAATGTCTTGAAAAAATCATAAAAATAAAAAAAATGTCCTGAAATAAATCCCTACAAAGTCAAATAAAGTCTTGAAAAAAATGAACACACAAATTTTTTTTTTGTGAAATCTTGAAAAGCAAAACCAAAAATATCCCCTTTGTGCATAAGATAGATCACTGAGCATCCCTCCAACGACACGCAATCACACATTGTGCTTTAATGGAATCATGTGTTAACATATGAACTTTTTCAATCAAACCAGACATTCAAACTAATTAACATTGTCATATCATCAATCAACATCAATATCATTTGTCCTTGGCACACTATCATGGGTCTTATACAGGGTGTGGTATGCTCAAAACCAGACTGTGTCCTGTCTTAGACAGGGTACCGCATTCCCTGGAACTAGACAACATGATCATTCTTGTTTTCCACTTTTGATAATGACGATCAGACTGTTTTTTTGACTTGGTTGAATTTGTGCATGTTATCTTTTTACTGATTTATCTTTGGCTTCGATCATGTTCCTATGTTGCTCGATGATGTCACTGAGTGATTTAGAGTGACCGGGATGGTTCATGGTCCTTTTTTTTGTGGTGTTTGCTGTTTGTGGAATGTTTGTCACAAACTGGGGCAACTATATCATTGGGTGTTTGTGATAAGTACATTCGCTTTGTGAACGCCGCACATACCTCGACCCTTGATGTATGCACCCTAAGATGCTTCACTCATTCTTTGTGTGCGATGTGTCTGTCTTTTGCAAAAGGGTTGCATTCCAGCTCTGGCCTTCAATGCCATGATGCTCTGCATCCGCTTTGCTACATTAAATAAAGGTTCTCACCTACTTATGTGCATTTGTGAAAGCAAGTTTTCCTTCATCTCTAATTGTCCTCTGTCTAATTTCTTCTTACTAACATTTCTTCCGTCAGTCTTGGCAGTCCGTTTGATCCTATCATTTTCTATCATTCTTATCGATCAATTGGCCTCTTTTCTGGATGTTTCCGGCCAATTCCTCAAGGGGGCATGCATATTTCATTGTCATTGTCTGGGACATTTTCATTATTGTTCTTTGAAACAACGCTTAATATCACATTGTCTCAAAGAGGGGCAAAATGTAGACGTCTAAAAATGGTCAACGCTTGCGGAGTCATACTTTAACATTTACGCATTGCCTTATTTTAGGGTTCTTGTGTTGCATTAACATTTCTTCTATGTTACGCACTTGGTCTTTATCGTTTGCGAGCATCGAGTCCTTCTTCTGCATTCCTCATTTTTATCGTTTTCAAATTAGGTCTTGTTGATAACAATCTTCAGTCATGATTTTGGTCGATCTTTGTCCTTGTCAATCTCGTCATTTTGCGATCGATTCGTCATTGATCCTTGTCCTTGTCAATCATGTCAATTTCGATCAATTAGTCATTGTTCCTCATCAATTGGTGCCTATCAATTTGATCTCTTTGTCAATCTTGGTCAGTTTGTCAACCAATCTCAATCGCTTATCAGTATTGGTCCTTTGTTAATCAGAATCATAATCGAATCAATATCAATTATCTTTTGTCAAGACCTAATTGTCATCCTTGCATTTCTAATTCATCTTCTAGGGTTTCATGATTTATTCATTTAACCTTGTTTGTCATTTCTCCCTCTAGGTTAAATAATTTATTTATTTATCCTAAGTCTTCTTGTCACAATTAAATGTTCATTTAATTGGTTAACTAATTCCTCCCTCTTTGTGAATTAATTAATAAATGAAAAATTGTTAATTAATTCACTTAATTCCTAATTTCCTCATTTTCTAATTTTCCTAATTCCTAATTTCCTCATTTTCTTATTTCCTAATTTCTAATTCATCTAATTTCAATTTTCTCCTATATTTCTCCTAATTTCATGGGAATGACATTTCAAGTTGTCATAATTTGTCATAATTGACAATCAATCAATTTTGACATAGAAATTTGTCATAATTTTGTCATAATTGACAATCAGTCAATTTTGCATAGAAAGTGCAAATTTGTCATAATTTGTCATGTTTGTCATTCTTGATTTTCAATTTCCATTTGAATCAAATTCATGCTAATTTTGTCTTTTCTCCAATTTGTCTATAAATTGGATGAATTTCTTCAATCAAGGTCCCTGATCCCTGGTCGAATCAATCACGCTTCTAGTATTCTTGCGCTATCATCTTGTCTACTTGCTTTCACATCATGCTTATGCATTAGTAGGTGAGATCCACAACAAAGATATTTGAAGGAGAAAGAAGGACAATGGAGCCACATGAAGGAGACATTCAAGTTTGCAATGGTTTGCATTTGAATTGATGTCTTGTTTTCATGTCTTTATTGAGTGTAATTAGGATTCTTGTCATTGCAATTGAGTTTTTGTGATTGAACTAGACTAATAATTTACATTGCTTTGATGATCCTCAATTTCCTAGCTACAGTATGTATGTATACACACACACACACACACACACACATATATATATATACACACACACACACATATATATACATATACATATATATACATATACATATATATACATATACATATATATACATATACATATATATACATATACATATAAATATATACACACATATATGTATATATATATGTATGTATATGTCAATATGAAGCAATATACACACACACACAAATGAGCGCGTGCATGCATAGACACACACACACGCACACACACAGACTTAGAAAAGGTGATGCAGATGATCCTCTGACCCTGCAATTCAACAAACATGTCCTCTGCAATATAGAGGAAAACGATGGAATAAAACATAGACAAAAGAAACTATGGAAATATTATGCTCTGTTTCCATTATTCTCAGCTGCTCATTAGATCAAAAAAAGTAAACCTAAACCTAATAGTCTCTAACCCTAATGCAACAATATGCGTCTATTCTGGCTCCAAAATAGGCAAATATTCGACATAGGCTGAAGCTATTCTGGCTACATATAGAGGCAAACAAGAAACATAAACAAACAATGCAAACCCTGATGATTTTAAATAAAATACAAACCGAAATAGGAAACATGCGAGCTATAGAGACATATTTCAACATACCCCAAGTTGCAGCACGACACAGAAAACTATAGTCCCATAAATCCCCCTTCAACAATGAGCCAGAATAGACGCAGGCTACTTCAACAAGGAGCCCTTCAACAATAATGTTTTAGTTCACGCATTAGTCTTTGTTTTTCCACATTAGGCAGATGAAAAATGTGTCATGTTTTCTATTGTCAAACAAACAACATATCAACTCCTAATTGTCAGCAAACAACAGATCAACTCCTAAACAAGAGCAGGTCACACACAGTCAAGGAATGGTTGCATCGACCAATCAACAACCCAATTTTTTAGGAGTCTGTTTGCATAAAAAATAAAACCATAACATGTAAACAAGGTCAAGACCACCTAAAAGAAGCTCAATTTGAAACAAAACATTTTACATCAATTTCTCTTTCATGTAGCTATCATGTGCGTGGCACATGTATTTGCATATATATTTATTCTCGGACATGTATGTTGATGCATGTCATTGGTACGATAGGTCCGTTTTGGAGTTAGAATAAACGTGTCCAATGTATGTCAATGCATGTCATTGGTACAATTTCATTTTAAAGCTAGAATAGACATGTCTAAAACAAGTTGGACACACCTAATCTCACTCAAAAACTGTAGAATAAACATATATGCAAATATATGTGGGAGGCACCTAATAGCTATGTGTAATGTGGCTCGACAACAGACCTATCATACCAATGACATGCATCGACATACATTTCCGAGATATTCATACCATACCAGCTTGTCATGGCACTCGGACCCACGGTATGTGATGTGGAGTTGCTGTTGAGTTCTCAGTTTCACTCCTCGGGGCCCACGCGAAATTATGTGGACATGCTGGAGGACGACCGCGGAATGCTTCATGGTTACTGGTGGTTTATTATGCATAAAACATACATTAAAATCTTGTGAATGAAGGAACCACATTTAGATGGCATCTCGACAAGAAGAAGAGGTCGCGGGCTACAAAACTTGGTACGTTTGTCAGAGAAAAGACTAGCACAAAACTCAAGTTTGTCTCGTAGCGGGACGCCTCTATTGTGGCTACAAAAAATAGTATGGGGGGACTAACACCCCATGTTTGTGGCAAGTTTTTAATCATAGGTTTTGCATTTGATGGCTACTTTTATCTAACATGATGCTGTCAGTCTATATGATTTGTCTATTTTGGAGCCATAATAGATACAACCTCTCGGACCATTGTAGCTAATAGCGGTAAAGCCAAAGGCTAACGCGCGATACAAAATACAATTGGAGTTGGAGTTAGTCAATAACAAGGCTCGAGAATAGACAAATCCTACTGCGTGTTAATGACATATTATTCAATCGTAGTCGTTGAATGTAAAATATAGTGTAAAACATGTGACTAAGCTGCGTGTTAGTCGAACCATAGTGTTGATTTTAGGTCAGAATAGAGGTGTTTGTCCTTGAGCGCATAACAATAGTACCAAAATAGGTGGTTGATATACACAGCTCTGGCACAACTCTGGCACTATGGTAAATTGACACATATAATTTAGGTGATATATATTACTTTGTGATAGTTTATATTGAATGTTAAACTGCATTTTCATATATGAACATGTAGGTTCCTTTTATGTCTTTTGAAATGCATTTACTTCCCAATGTAGACTACCACTAACATTAGTTATCCATGCAAGTTGTTGATTTTTAAGGACCATTGAGCAGTCCCCCATCAAACATCTAGACATTCCCAGGTTGTTGCTCTCTCTCCCTTCTTTAATACTACTTGCACTATAACGTCCCCTTATTAATAATCTTTGAGCTTGTGCAACTTTTTGAAAGGGGCTTGTTATATATATATATATATATATATATATATATATATATATATATATATATATATATATATATAAAGATATTATTTTCCAACCTGAATGCAATACAATTGTTATTTATGGATCTTCGAGTCATGAAACTAGTGTTGAATATATGAACCTGAAATCCTTATTCTTGCCAACTATGTGTTATAAATTTGTATATATTCTGTTAATTTGCATGGGAGTGTTTATGCTCATCCCAGTGTATTTGTATATCTATATTATCGATGTTCATGATATTTGAGAACTACATGTGTTTGACGATCCAACTCTGATTTGAAATGTTATTTGGGGTTCTATTTTAGATGTCTCCGGTTGGCATGACGAACTCCTCTAGTGTTTATCCTTCACAGTGTTTTTCTTTTCTTTTGGGAACTTAAGACTAGGTTATTAATAATATTCCCATATCAACAAAGAGATGGAACCTTTAGAATATATACTCATTTCAAAAGACATGTGTCTTCCGAATAATGAATTGGAGGTCTATGTACCCATTAATTATCGTCAAAGACTTTGTTAATGGTAATGAATCCCTGTGTATTGTGTGACATGGAGGGTTCATCTTAATTATTGCACACTCATTTTACACCATCGATTTTGCAATTAGCAGCTGTGATTGACTAACCTGTCGCTAACACGTTGTAGGAAAGGTCCGTTTTGGAGCCAGAATAGATGCAACCGATGCGTTAAGCACATTTTGCATCCTTCTTTATCAATACTTAACAAAGTCTAGTTTTTGTGTTGTATTTTAGATGGAGAGAACATATGAAGCCTTTTTGACAGCGTTGGCGATGGATCATAGTCATTATTTCGTTGTAATTGCAACAAAATATGTTCTACAATGAAATGTCATGAATAGTTTATGGCTAAACCATTAGCTAGGTTGTACATAACACAACAACATGCTGACTTTATATTGCAATGTGGGAATAACCGGTCGTGTGTTGATTGTGTCATTTGTGATGAATGTGTGGTGTTATTGATAGTGTGAAGAATATCAATTGCATCTTTTTTTTTTCTAGTTCAATCATGTCAATTGCATTGAGAAAAAGGTTGAGGGAAACTATTGATCTTGATTATAGTTTACTGGAGATAAAGGTAGATGATCTACTAGGAGTTGGCCGCGTTCGCTTACCAGTGAAACGTGACATCAACCTGCCTGTAAGCTAAGTAGTTTTAATGGATTATGAAACATGTAGTATTCCTTGGTGATGTCACTGTTTAATGCTTGTAACTAGAGATCCTATTTGTATACTGAGGAGAGAGTTGGGCTTTCAGATGCGGGACCAGTTTGACAATCAAATTTGAAAGATTCAGGAGTTGGGCTTTCACATCTGGGAGTAGTTGAGGATTCAAATCCAAAAGAGTCAAGAGTTGGGCTTTCAGATGCACGACCAATTGGGGATTCAAATCTGAAAGATTCAGGAGTTGGGCTTTTGCATCCAGGACTAGTTGAGGATTCAAATTTGAAAGGGTCAGAAGTTGGGCTTTTAGATGCGCAACTAGTTGGGGATTCAAATCTGAAAGATTCAGGAGTTGAGATTTCACATCCAAGACTAGTTGAGGATTCAAATCTGAAAGAGTCAGGAGTTGGGCTTTTAGATGCGGGACTAGTTGGGGATCCAAATTTGAAAGAGTCAAGAGATGGGCTTTCAGGCCAGGGACTATTTTGGGATTCAAATCTGAATGAGTCACGAGTCGGGTCTCCAATATTGAACCCATTATCAAGTTGGCTTCTGAGTAATTGCACAATCACACTGGTAATAATTTATCATTGCATTATATTTTTTTTCCATCATTGCATGGCTTGGTTGCTGGAAGTTGGGACTTATAAGTGGAAATGTAGATATATATGGGCATAAAAAGCATCGATGATGTGTGTTATTTTATTTAACAACATTATGATAGTGGCTCTGCTGGTGAGGAAGATGAGGCCATTGGAATTGTAGATGAGGGAAATTATACTGATTATCCAAGTGGTGAGAATGAAATAGGGGATGTTCGTAGCGAGCACGAGGTGAGCATAGAGCATGAGACTGAACAATAAGGTGATTCTGTCAGTGCTCACGAACAAGAACAAGGAGGAGGGGTGAGTAAAAAGGAGGTCCACTATTAGTCATTATATTTTGGATTACCTTTATAATGCTTGATTAGTGCAAAATTGAATGTGACTCTTTGTCTCCGTTGGCTATGCGCACCAATAGGGCGATCACAAAAGAGAACATATTAATGGCAGGTTGCACTAATTTTGTCTCTTCCGTCATTGTTCCCACAATGGAGGCCATAAGTTTTGGGATTTGGGGAGGCTTAATATGCATAGAGCTAGAGAACATCAACTTCTATTATTGTGGATTGCATGACACAGTCGTGAATCGTGTGGTAGTGGACAACGTAGCACGGATCATACGAAGAAATCGTTGATGTACTTGAAAAAGAGGGAGTCTAATATCAAATACCAAATGGGTGTACGACATAGTATGCAAAAAAAACATGTCATTGATTGGGTGTGCATGAAATATGACAAGAAAATACTTCCTACTGAAAGAAAGGAAGAGATAAAAGAAACAATGTGAGTGTACGATAGCAGTCTAGTTAGGGAGGCGAGAAGGAAGAAGGTTTTAGAGTTACTGGAAAGAAAGAATATTGCAATAGAGGTAATTTTTAGTGATCGTATTATTTTGCAATTTACTAAATTCCTTTAAACATCTGAAGAATGTCTAATTGAGCTATCCTATCATGCTGCCTAGATTTTAAGTGACAGTGTAGGCCATGGCGAGGAGGTTCTGGCATCGAAGGCTAATCGTGAAACAAACGTGCTAGTGAATGAGGCTGCATTTGTTTTGTTAGGGAAGCAAAAAAAGAAGAATGTTGTGGAAAAAACAAGGCTGACTTTATATCCTGAAATAAATGAGGGTGCATCTATTTTTTCGGGGAAGCAAAACAAGAAGAATGTTGTGGAAAAAACAAGGCAAACTTCAGATCCTGAAACAAACGTGCTAGTAAATGAGTCTACATTTGATTCATCGGGCAAGCAAGAAAAGAAGAATGCCATAGAAAAAACAATGTCGACTTCAGATGAGGCCACACATTTGTCATCGAAAGTGACTGTCTATTGGCCTATCCATATGCGTGTTTTCATTGTATGGTATGCTTTTCACTCCACTGTGTAGTATGTTGACTATTTCGTCCATGTCATTGTAGGCTGATTTTGATGGGGTCCATGGAGGGAGCATGGAGTATCCTATGGTATTGGATGACACAGAATGTAGTGTGCCCAAAAAAGAAAGTCGAACACCTTGGTTGTCTGTTAGGTATCAGTCCGTTTAGATGAAGAAGTTGAAGGAGACATTGAATGAAAAATTGGGTGCATACAGTGGCGAGAAGATTGTAGAGCAGTCTCTTGAATTGGGGCAGACGATGGATGATAGGAGCAAAGAATAATCAATGTAGTTGCTTGATGACATTATGTGTAGTGTTCCCCAAAAACAAAGTCTAAAATATCAGATGTTTGTTAAGAGGAATAAGGTGAAGGAGACGATGATTGAAAAACTGAGTGCATGCAATGGCGAGATGATTTTAGAGCAGTCTCCTGAATTGGGCCAGAGGCTGGAGGATAGGTGCAAAGATGAACATGTAATGCGGTGCCATTGTGCATGACATGTAGTGCTATATTATCACATGGTGTTTTATACCATAGAGTAACTGTTTTTTGTTTGCAGGTGGTTGCGGTATTGGATGAGAAACTTTAGAAGTTTGTTTGGAGGGAGAAGCTAAAGGAGACATTGAAAGGAAATTTGAGTGCATGTAGTGGCGAGAAGATTGCAAAGGAGTCTAGTGAATTGGGGTAGAAATTAGAGGATAAGAGTAGAGATGAACAGGTATTGGTCTCTTATTGTGCATAACAGGTGGTGAGAGGTAGTGTTATACTGCAGAGCATTTTTTATGTTGTGGTTTGTGTCCATTATCTGTGTTCCTGTTATTGCCTTAGTCGTGTAAAATTCATTAGCCTTGGTCCAATAGTGTTCGTAGGTGTATGGGTTTAATGTGTACTTACACTCTTGTACAATGTGTCACGTTTTGCAGCATAATCTGATAGAAGAAAGCATTGAGAAAGAGTCTAGGAGAAATGATGATGGATGTACAAATGTAGACCGTGACTGCGATGGGAGCAATGGGCCAGGAGAGACAGCTATTTCGGTATTGTTGTATTACATTGCCATGAATAGATTTGCCTATGTTTGATGATCAGCTATAAAGATTTCTATTTAAGTGACTGCCTCCACCCGTTACTAATGTAGGAAACCGTGGAAGACAAAGAAGAGTGTGCCAATGAAGATGCTCATATTGTTGCTGTTGGAGTTCAAGTCCAACTACTAGTGGATGGGGCAGTGGTTGGGGAAGGTGTTGCTGATGGCCTGGGTAAGGCTGTAATGTGTCATACTATTCCAATCCGTCAAGATTGTGCTAAAGTTTGCATCGTGAAGGTCTTTGATGCAAATGGCCAACTACCTTTCCCAGGTGCTTTTGGTGATGTCTTATTGGATTCCCTAAACTCATGGGTGGTGTGGCCTATTGAAGACCTGGTCTGTTCCCCACCCATGGTAAGTTTAGAAGATGTCAAGATCCATTCCCTCATCTTCTCATTACATCATTTATCTTATTCCAATGGAATGAAATAGGCAACACTCGTATGATGTCGTTTGTATGTGGCAGGATAAAGTTGGCAAAAGTGTCGAGCCACAAAAGAGGATGTTAAACGCGACCCTATGATCAGATGGGTAATTTAGAGGCTACGATCACTTGGAATCACCCCTCCCGAGTTGCATAAGCATGAGAAGAAGCGTAAAGCATTTTACGGTGCTGTCAACTCTATTGCGCAATCCAAATAGTGGAGGCGATAATATTTTTCGATCTGCGTTGTTGTTCCTCTTTCCTAATATTTACAACGAGATACTGTGGTGGAAGATTAGTCTTGATAGACTATTCAGATGGGATTTGGAGATGTTATATCGAGATGGCTTTTACCTTACCATAGTTTAAACCCTCTTAATTATTGTTTTTGTTTTAAATGAACTATACTTTATTTTCAACCTTTCTTGCTATTTTAAGCAACATAACTATAAAGGCTTGATTTGTTGGTCTATTTCATGGTGATCCTACACCATGAACTACCCTTTAATAACTTCAGAAACCTGTCTTTGGTGCATAAATTTTATAATAATGATAGTGGATGGTAGAATAAAGTTGATGATAGTCATTTATTGTTCAAGTTTTGTTCAAGGTCTCTTACTAATTGCATATGCGTAGGTTTTGTTATTGCATAGAAATAGGGTTCTTGCAACTCTTTTACCTATATAGATCAAGCTGAATGTTTGATTGAAATTATAAACCATGTGCTCTTTCCACTATAACTTACGACAGTTTAATATACCATTGTTATTGTTTGTTTTTGAACACTGAATCTGAAATGAATTAACAACAAAAAAAATCAATTTAAAAACAACAGACTTGTGTTATAGTTTCATGGCAAATGTGTAATAAGTTGGATGCAGGACAATGATTGGTGAGTGATGGAGTTATCTTCCCAAAACATGGATTCCAAATTGGTAGGTAACCTGCCACCTAAGTGCCCAATTTAGTGAACACGTTAACTTTTGTATTCTACATAATGTTATTCATGCAAAAATGCAACAAATACCTATTCGTTTCGTGTTGGCATAAACTATTATTTCCTACATTTTTCATGTTGTCTTGCCTATCTGTGTACTAATACTTCTTTTTTGGCATTATTTGTAGGGACGACAATGGGAAGAGCAGGGACAAGAAAAATAAAGGGTGTTGAAACATCTATTCCGAAGAACAGAACACTTGCTATGAATTCACAACTGAATGGGATGCCCGATGTTCTCACCTCCGACGGTGGTTTAGGGAAGTCTACAAGACAACCACCACCACCCTTTGCAGACTAGAATGATGGGATGGACAAAATGAAGTTTGACGCCATGTGTGTAGAACTGCTAATGCAGAAGGTCTAAATGGCTCATGCTAAAAATGAAAGGCTGAAGGGGATTGTTTTTGATCTTTAATGGAGATTCACTGAAGTGAAAAGGAGATGCACTAAACTCAGTAAGAAATGCATGGAACTCAATAACACGTTCATGGACTTCGACGATAAGAATACGGACCTTAAGCTGGAAGTGTGTAGAATGTATATGGAGAATGAGAGATAGGAGGTAGTGCGTGTGGCGTGCGCTAAAAGTAGCAAAATCATAAGTGACTAGATGCAAGGCATGCTAGATATTTGTGCGCAATGCGCTCAGTACTGGAAATAGAGGTATGAGGAGGTGTCTACCTTCCTAACTGATGAAGATGATGGGAAAGATGTGCCTCCCCTTACTTTGACCACTGGGGGAAACAAAAGTGATTTAAATACTCAACCTCTGCCTCCATAGAGGCTTGTACTGTTATGAAAGTTTTCTAGATGTATATTGCTGACCCCTGTTGAATAAAATGTCAGCAATGGTGAAGCCTGTTTGTAATAAGATATATGGTATTTTATCCAATTCTTTCATTTAAGAAAATACTTTGTATGCTTCATGAATGGTTATTTTCAATAAATGTGATTGACTTCACTTAAACAACTTCAATGGTTAATGATTGGTTTCTTGTACACTTTTTAATGCTTTCTGAATGGTTATATGTGTCTTTTCTACACGTCTTGTATGATGAATGGTTGAACAAGGTAATATGTGCCTCTTCAATTGGTTATAGGGTTATATATGTTTTTCATATGAAGAATAGCTATATGTGGCTTTCTCAAATGTCTTTGCTTTCATGTATATGTCAAGAATGTGTTCTAAACTTACTTTAGTTGATTTCACTAGAATCAAGTATATTATGTGATGTCCCCTTCTTATTCTACTACTGTTACAAGGAGTGTACCTTAATATAATTGATAAAATATTCATCATTAGGTGGCACTAACCCAGAGAGCAGTGCATGGTCACAGTGAGCATCGTGAGACCTAAGTCACGTTGGCAGTGCTTCCATGTGCAGTTTCAATGAGTAATTCGATGAAATGAACATAAAAATCGACCAGGATGTGTGTCAGATTCAATTAACGTTGTTTTGGATGTGAATTAACTGCCTTAAAACCCTCTGTGACAGGGTTAGAGAAGAGGGTTATGTGACAAGGTTAGCGAAGAGTAGGGACAATACATATTAGACATGATCACAAAAAATTTTAATCAAGGAAATCCAAAGTATGTTAGTCAGGAAGACAAATATGTGTGCTATAAAGTCATACCAAAGTAAATATTAAATAAAGATCAATGAGTATTTAACTATTTAAGCTTTACCACATGAATAAGATGAAGTATAACACGTAGGTTAGTTATATGTGTATTCTTGAAACAAACAAACTGAAATTGAAACTAACACTTCAAATGAGCAGATAAGTTTTTAGATTCTTCTATTGATTTCGCCACTGAAGTGAGGTACAACATATTGTTACGGTATTTTCAAAAGATCAAATATGTTTTCTATTGGTCTTGGTTTCTCCCTTTTATACAAAATTGGGAGAAGCAACAAGCTTCAGACTGTTACAAGACACCTCTTCATAACCAATTGACATAATGGAGAAATGAGAGAAATGAGAAATGAAAATTTGAAGACGATTGTAACTCTTAGATTTCACGCCTGGTAATCTCTGTTATCGGTTTGTAGGCACATTCAAATGAGTCACTTCCCATTGGTAAACTTCATAATTGCTGGGCCATTGAAAGTTAAGAATGATGGGCATGTTCATCAAATGATCTTTCCACCTCTTGTTTGTTAAATTCCTCATCTCTACAACAAACCCGGCATAACCAAAATCCACATTTATAATCCCATCTTGAAACACATGAAAGATCTCAACATTGTTATCTCCTTCCTCCTTCAAATGTGCAGTGATCTTTGCTACAATCTGGGTGAAGTTTCTCTTCCAATCATTGAAGTCTCAGATATGCTTGTCATTGTCCATGATACAAGGGATAGTCCAATGCTAAAATGTGTGGAAATATTCAATTTTTGCTCTCACCTTTTGCTTCATACTTCTAACATCATTGAGTCCCCTTTTGATTGTTTGCACCATTTGCCAAGTTGCTTTTATTTTTAGTTCAACATCAGGGTTTCTTTGAGTCACCTTGCGTAGCATTTCCAATGTCACATATGCATGTTGCCACCTGTTTGACAGGTTTTCCAATTTGGGCCTATTCTCTTTGAACACTTCTAACATCTTCAACAAAGTCTGATAACTCCCATATATCTCTTCCGATCTCTCAACTATAAAGTTGACCCTGTGTAGGAGAATTTGTTCAAAAACTCGTAGATTTTCTTGTGCCATTTTTTGTAGGATCTCATTGGTCACCCTCATATCCTATATCTCTTTCTCGTATTTCTTCTTTTCTTCAGTCCACTCTTTGTTGTCACTTGTTTTGTCAATTTTCTTTGAAGGGGCATGCGTATGCAGAACAATTGCCTTATTTTGATTATTAGGTTGACCTTCTAGCTTTCCTCTCAACGTAGCATTCTCAATATATAAGCTGTTTATTTCATCATTCATATCCTTTTTCCTAGCCTCTAGTTCATGTAACTTCCCTTCCATTTGCTTTACTGCATCCCTTGTAAACATTGCAGAGTGCATGGTCATTGTAGTGACCTCTAATTGAGATGTTTCTTTTATGGATTTAGAAAGTGTTGCCCCCTAAGTTTCCTTTACCAAATCAACCAACTTCGGCTTACGAGTACTTTTTGAGCTCGCCCATAAGGCTAATATCTCAATTTTGGGATTATACCCTGTTCCACTCACCCCTTCATCTAAATCAAATTCAACAATTAGCATTGGATCATCCTATTGCCTGACCTGATCCAACAAGAACATTTGCTTCATGGTCATTCCTGGAATTATGTGCATGCTACTATTTAAAACCATTTATCTTTCTTCTACAAGGGTCAAGTCTGTTTCATCCAATCTTATTTATTTCAAATTTTGAGCAATCACCTCTTCATGTTTTGTTTTGTCTACTCCCCTGAGGTTCACTTCTTTCCTCTCTTCAAATTCCTTCATTTTTGTCTTTAACCAAAAATCTTTAAATCCCTGACCATGGATGAAATTGTCATCATTAAGGAACCTCATTGACATGGCCACTCTTTCATTTCTAGTATTGACAAGCTTTGCCTCTTTTGTTACTTGGGCCTCATAGCCATGTACCTCTTCCTGGTACCTAGGTGGAACCATATTTGATTGATGAGATGGCTCCTCTATCCCTAGGGCACTCAATGCAACAACAACTTCAAGTGTAGCGTCCTTCTCTGCATGCACTTCTCCTATGGATTTTTTATCCGTTACCTCTTGAATGACAACCCCTACGAGTTTCTTTGGTGGACCCTCGACCTTTCTTGGTGGGGCTTCCACACGTGATGATTTGCCATATATCTTTTCAAAAATTTGGAAACACAATTCTATTCTCTCCAACCCATTAGTCACACGAGCATAGAACCCAGGGAAAGATGAATCCTTTTGTTTCTTTTCCTCTTCAACTCTTGCTGTGATTTCCCACTTATTCCTTCTATCCATAATTTCTCCATTTGATGTGAGATTTCTGATTAGGTCTTCTTCTATCACTAGCTCATGTGAAACTGACTTAATAACACAGTCGACATGGTTTTCAAGATCACACATTCCATCCTTACCATTTTTCAGCTTGAAATTGATGTTTAAGTAACTTTGTAACTTTTTGAGCATGTTGGATCTAATTGAGAATCCACCAAACATCACATGATGAGGCATAAATGACCCTTTTCTCTTTGGAAGGATCAACTCTCTTTCCAACCATAGCATATGTCATATAAATTTCAAAAATGCAATCCTGTCGGGTACAAACATGGGCAACAAATGGGGAGTCTAGGGACAACCATAGACCCTAATAATAGTATATTTCCCCATGTAAAACCAATCTGCAAAATTGTGAGTGTGACCCTTCTCAGGGTCATAGGCCAAAGGTCTCAATACTTTTCTTATTCCAGGAGACAATCTGTCAACCACTTTGTGGAAAATAACAAGAATACTACAAACCAAGGTGTTGCGGAAGACCTTGTAATCTGAATCCCCGCATCTCTTATCCCATAGGTAACACCAAAGCTAAACTGGGAGCCTGTATCCATTTTCGTCCACTATTCCTAATTTCAATCTTTCTGCAAATGCCTGCCCTTTTTGAAACAAGATAAGATTACATAATAAGGAATAGTGGTGGAAATCACTGCTCTTCTTCTCCTTCCATGCCACCAACTGCCCTTGTATTCTCCTCTCAATTTTCGAAGCAAAATCAAAATCCACATTGACATTTGAGTTTTGAATTCTAATAGCCATGTACATAAAACTCACTGGCATCCTATGACTATCATCCTCCCCCAGAATCTGACACAAGTCAAAGTAGGTTTTCTGGAAATACCCAAGGAAATCATCGACAGGGAATGACTCGCTCCCTGTAACCATCAACCATTGGTTCTTGAAACCCCTTCTCATATGATATGGGAGCTCATCTTTCCTGTATGTCCTCGAAAACCTGTCATAGTCCATTTTAAATTGTTCTAGGTCTACCTTAGTGAGGGCTTCTTTGTTCAATGTGAAACAATCAATAATCACATACCTACTAATTACCACGAAAGGTTTCCCACTCGACATCCTCACCACATTAGTGACAGGGTCATAATTGTTAGCCAATACTTGAATAAACTCATAGTCTATAAACACATTTGGCATGATTAATTTGGCTACATTGTATGTCCAAGTGTTTGATATTGAAATTTTCTCATTTATGTTTTTAAAGAAAAACAAAATCAGGTCTTTTCCGGAAACTAGGATTAAAGAATCTCCACAACCCTCTAAAGTGTCTTTAAAAACACAATTATCTTATTTATTTGCAGAACCAAGCAATGCATCTAACAATGTTTTTTGCATAGGCCTCTTGGTCAGGTTTACAATCCTAGGTTTTTTTTTGTGGGTTGACCTCCTGTTTTGGACTTTCTCTGTCCCTGGTTTCCCCTTTTTTGTTTAGGCATTTTTTCTCCATGTTTCTTACTTGTAAACATGCATCTATAGATATCAGGTTGAGGGAGAGACTATATACTTACTTGCAAGCTTCCACCGAATTTTGTCCCCAAATTCTGCCGTCGTGACTCACAAATTGGGAGCTGAAAATAGGGTTTATCACTTATGAAGAACTTTTTAAGTTGCGTTGTCGATCACTTATGAAAGGTCTATGCTGGCTATAACATGGTGTGTTATGTGATGAATAATGATGAACAACATATACCCTAACTGGTACTGAGAGGGGGGCGGTGAATCAGTACATACAAAAACTTTCTCAACAACTTATCAAGTTAAAGCAATACCAACCGGTTGTCTTCATCACTGAACTTAACCATGGCCATACCGGTTAAACACAGTAAGACTTTAGACAATATAAACTAATAAGTCTGAACACTTCAAATACATTTAATACTTGATAACAACTTCACCCATAAACATATGCATGTGGTATACATACCGATTCACACTTAGTGAAACCCCGACACCAGTTCACTACATTTCTTCATACCGGTTCACCAACTTCTTTTAGTCTGCATACCGGTTCACTTACACTTATTGACATCAATGACAAAATACATTATCATCATTTTAATGTGCTGGTTCATCATATGCCAACATTATGTTCTTTCGCTAATTCATGGCCTGCGTGGCCGACATTTTCTTTGCACTCGTGAAATGATGAAAGCGACCAACGTGGCATCTTATGCTGCTTTGCTGATTCGTAGACTGCATGGCCACCTTTTTCTATGGCCTCACAAAATAGAAAAAGTGACTAACAAGGCATATTAAGCACATTCGCAAGTTGCGTGGCCGCCTTTTTCTTAGGCCTCGCAAAATGGAAAAAGTGACTAACACACCATGTTATTCATATTCGTTGATTCGCAGACTACGTGGCCGCCATTTCCTTTTGGCCCACAAAATGATGAAATCGATTAACATGGTGTGTTAGTATAATTCGCTGATTCATGGATTGCGTGGCTACCATTTCCTTTTGCCTCATGAAATAATGAATTGTACTAACATGACAAGTTAGTCGATTTCGCTATTTCATGGATGGCGTGGCCGCCATTTCCTTTTGCCCCACGAAACGACGAATTGGACAAACATGGTGAGTTAGTCGATTTCACTATTTTGCGGATGGCTTGGCCCCCATTGCCTTTAGCCCCATGAAAAAATGAATTGGACTCACATGGCGAGTTAGTTGATTTTGCTATTTTGTGGATGGTGTGGCCGCCATTTCCTTTAGCCCCGCGAAATGATGAATTGGACTAACATGGCGAGTTAGTTGATTTCATTGTTTTTCGGACTGCTTGGCTGCCATTTTGTTTTGTCTTGCGAAATGGTGAATTAGACTAACATGGTGTGTTATGCGCCTTCGTTGTTTCGCAGACTGTGTGTCGTGCATTTTCTTTAGCCTCACAAAATGGTGAAAGTGACTAACATAGTGTGTTTTGCACTTTCGTAGTTTCACAGACTGCGTGGCCGATATTTTGTTTTGTCTCACGAAATGATGAATTAGACTAACATGGCATGTTATGCACCTTCGCTATTTCACAGACTGCGTGTTGGGCATTTCCTTTAGCCTCGCGAAATGGTGAAAGTGACTAAGATAGCATGTTTTGCGCTTTCGCAATTTCACAGATTGTGTGGCCAACTTCTTCTAAATAGCATGTTTGAGAACTTTGTCGATAATTTATACTATATGTAATTTATGTTTAATTTTTATGTTTCCTTGTCAATCACTTATGAAATTATTTTATACTATCTGCTAGTGTTATACATAGAGTCTAGTGCTCTCTTCAATTATCTTGACCCATTCCCTTTGATGACATGTAATGGATTGTTTATATTGTAACAATAATGCATTTCTAAAACCTAACCTCCTTAGTTAATCTTTTTGATCTATCTTAAATGAATCATTGACATACTTGCATCATCATGAAGGAGAGAAAATTGTCTTCAATCCAAGTCTTCACAATTTACACATTTGCATTTCATATCTCACATCTTAATTTCATTGCATATCAAAATTGCATTATTACGTAAATCAATACTATGCCTTTTAGAGTAGACTTAATGATATGACATGTTTAGAGAAAGGATTATATTTATTAGATTTAAATTAACATATAAAGTGTAATGGTTTGTAGACATATAAAGTGTATAAAGACAAACATATAATTGTAAACATAACTGACACAAACATATAAATGCCTAGATCATAAACATAATCGAGACAA
This sequence comes from Cryptomeria japonica, assembly GCF_030272615.1. NCBI lineage: Eukaryota > Viridiplantae > Streptophyta > Pinopsida > Cupressales > Cupressaceae > Cryptomeria > Cryptomeria japonica. The sequence continues at coordinate 13,512,149 of NC_081407.1, forward strand.
ACAACATACAAAGATCGACTATGTAACCATAGAAATGAACTGTTTTATAAAAAGAGCATAGTAATACATGAACATTTATACAAATTTAATGAGAGGACCTCCTCTACATTGGTAATCTACTCTGCATCCTGACAAACCTTGGTGCTAGCCGAGGACTATCATAACCAGTGAAAAAGTGGGTGTAGTCCATAATAAGGAGGTTCCATGGAAAGAATTTCGTGACATTTTTGACACTCTCATCGGAGCGTGGTACCAGGTCCCGTCCATGTCTCCAATGGGGTCTATCAGCACACATTATGTGAAACCGAGGGAGAGTCACTGGCCAGTACGTAAGGGTGAAATACACTAGCCATAATCGCCTCTTCTATGTGCACATTGTACATATTATCGGCGGTATAATGTTTTCCAATGCGAATGGTCCACTCACCAGCTCATCTGGGAGTTATCATTCAAATAATATCCACAATAAGGATATCTGGGAGGTGCTGAAGTAACGCAGACTCCTCGTCGTTCTCTACCGACCTCTGTAGCAGTCTCCAGATACATACGATAAGAGTGTTAGTAATATAACTATAACATTCAATAAATGTAAGATGTAAGAGTGTTAAGCACTAAAAAAATGTAAGACATAATCATACCATAAGAGTATTAATTATTTAAATAGATCATTCAATAAATTGAAGACATAAAAGTATAATACTAAAAATTAAGTTGCATAAAACCTGCGCTTGTCGCTTGACGTGAATGTAAAAGCCATTGAGGGTTGAAAACAACAACAAAAAGGGACCTGCATACAAAGATACATTATAAAAGATGGTTAGGGATAGTAATAGTAAACATTACAACGCAATTACAATAAACAAAGTTGTTTCATATTACACAACAAGTTGAATGAAGAATGGCTAAACATGAAGCACATATATGACATACTTACAAACAAAAAGCTTAATCTGAACAAATAGTACCAAAATTTGTATCAGTGAGGATCATTCTGTGATCCCTGTCCACATAAAAGACCATCAAAAGCCAATCGCCGACAATGACTCCTATGGCCAGGTATTGAGGGGGTGCTGAACACTATCACATATAAGTGTGGATCACTTTCATTGACTACAAGACATGACTAAATAAACGCGCGCAACATTCACATGTTTAGAAACCACTTACAGGTGACACTAGAGTACCAACCTGTATTAGACACAACCGATGCAGTGGCAAGGACATGCGGTTCTGGTGCTTCAATTGCCTCTTTCCATTTCTCCTCCTATAAGTCTCAAAGGGGAACTCAAAGGTGACAGGCTACTGAACATCTTGACAGATCTCAGTCGTAGTACTCTAGCTATGTTTCTGTCGATTGTGATGATGGACCCAACTTGCATTGAACCAAGGCCACATACATTCGGTGGTTGTATTGGCTAGATCACTAGAGGGACTAAAATCAAATGACATGACACCGACATTCTAAAGATCATCCATGAACCTATCCAGACAACCTACAAATGCCATTATTTATCACCTGAACTTGGTATTGTTTGCAACAACATGTTTAAATTTTTGCTTGCTTTGTTCCACATTATAGTGTCCACATTCTCTAAATTTGTATCTGCATTTGAAATGCTATCGATGACAGGTTCAGGTCTTGGGTTTTCATTAGTATTAGCAAATGTTGGAGTCGACATAGGAATAGGATCTATATGAAACAAGATCTTAGAGTGAACTGCACATCTTTCAAGTTAGCAAAGATCAACATTTACGAACATCAAGTTACTCGAAACACGTGAATCATCGAATGAATTGTTCATCATTGCAACAACCTTCAATGCATGCTTGCACATGTTTCCTCACAAACTCCATGGACATTCACAGATCTAGAAGTGATCCCCAAATTTCCTAACCACATACCAGTTGCATGAGGACTGACTTTTCACCTAGTACCAACCAGGAGTAGTGTCATTTGAAACACAATCATCATCTGGAATTGCCTTTTCCCTCTCCATACTAGTTTGCAAATGTGTCGGCCTGTAGTTTTTGATAAATCCAAAATGCTACAATTCTCGCTTATACTGGTAGAATGGTTCCACTTTACACACAAGTATAAAATATAGATTGTCCATTCTCCTCGAGCATGTCTTTTTATCATCTCTTAGGTGCAGCGACTTCAATTTTCCATGGTATGATTCGATGGCATTATTTGTGTTCTGGTTAGCATGAGAAAAATTCTTGAAGTTTTTCACCCACATAGCTAGCCAAAAAAAAAAAGAAAAAAGAAAATAAAAAATAGCAGTATTATGTCAACTACCAAATGACAACCAAAATGGGTAATAAGTCATGAAGCCAAATCAAAGGTAATGTCCAACTCACCGATACATCCTTCTCCTTCACACCATGTGCTGTAGAGGTACTCTAGAAAACATGGCTGATCACTAAATTCAACAAAGAAAGTGTGCAGCTCCTGCATAGTGCTCTCTTCACTTTCATGCATTGCCATCATTATCTCCCCTAGACAGTGAAAAATATCCATTACTCTTTCCTTTGTTGCATACTTGTACACATTCTTCAACCATGCTCGACGCATGTGCCAAATACAAAGTATGAAACGACATTCAAAAACACTTGTTACGAACAAAATGTTTAATTAAGCCTGCTCATTTCAAATAAAACATAGACCAATGTATCATAATGTTTGATTTCATGTAGACAAACATTTCTCTCTGGCACTTACTCTATCGCATGAATCTCTGCACTCACATAATCTGTTATAAATGCAATGATCCTCCAATCAGTCCTCTTTTCCTTTGCTCGTCTTTGCAACTCCATCAACCACACCTGAGTATTCTCGATCTTGTTCCTTGATGTCATAGCCCATGCAACAGGCACCCCCGCTTGCTGCTCATCGAAAATGAGACACAAATACAATTGATAGTGTTTTAAACAACAAATAGGTTGATCATGAGCATCCACAAATAAAATGGGCTGCTTGAAAATAGGTTAAGTTCAAAGAGACTTACCCCATATTTGTTTGTTGCAAATATCGAATCCAGATGATTTAGTCATGCAAGAATCGAACCATCATGTCAAGCATCCAAGACATTTGTATTCCCATAATGAAAGGTCTGTCAGCACCTTCTAGTTGCTGGAAAAAAAAGAAATTAGCCTCATCTTGTTTTTTCCATTCTAAGATATTAGTGGCATCGTGCATATGCTTTCTTGATCGAATAGAATGGACCCTTGTCACCACATTGATAACATCCTTGCGTGTGACGAATGAATCTCTCTTCTTCAACATGTCATTAAAAACACAATCATCAAGATGTGTGTCCATAATAGCATCAACGCTGACATCCATCTGCAACAACCTCTCTATATATGCTTTACATTCATCCGAAAGGTTTGGTGCAAATTGAGAGCGCAACTCATTGCTGGTATTATCCATGCTATGACAAGCTTCACCATTCTTGTCTACATGCAAAATTTGCTTCAATATCAAGATGGCAACATCTGGCCTACCATATAACACCTTAACAATGAAGTGGCATGTACAATCTCTTTTTTTTGATATGTCCGGGTACGCTTCTTATTTGATGACCTTTTCCTATTGTCTTTTGGTCCATATGAACACCAATACCTTCAAAAATAACTATCCTATTATCAATAAGAGTTGTAATGTCATTAAACATAGACAAAGAATAAGAAAGAATGTGTGTACTAACTGACTGTACATCTTTGTTGTATGCATGTTATGCACAACACTATCATGCTCACTGTGTCGCTTTTGGAGAAATTTGGTTTCAACACCTTCACTCAATGATTCCCCTCTGATGAATGAATTCAATCTAGCGAGTGGAATTTCTACACAGAGGTCTATCATTGAAATTTTCGACACAAATTGGCGTCCACTAAATATCCCTTGAAGAGAAATGATGCAAACCTTCACCAACATCTTGAACTTCCAATACCATAATGTCCTGCCATTTTCGGTGTTTTCCCATCCCGATCCTCTACATATCAGAAAAAAATAGAGACATTATCAATAGTAAACAACCACAGTGATTATATCTTCAGTGTGATAGTGTTTTGAGATAGTGGTTGATGTCAAATGTGTTTACCATGATATTGGTCACTTGACATGACAATTTCTTGATTAGGAGATCTTTGTTCATTTCAATTCATCTATTCTCTGTACTTGTTGAAAGAAGTGTTGGGATGTGAAGCCCAATGATAATATGACCTTTTGGCTCCCTCGACTCTTTGATTCATACTTGAATATGAATGTATAAATACGTTCCATAACCAAATTGCCAATATATGATGCTTGTAGTGTGGGCTCACCTATGGGCACGATTGTGGTTGAGTTAGTGGCACTTGTCGTGCCTACAATTGTGATACTTATATGGCTCCTCCTCCCTAAAAATCAACCCCTCCATCCCCACCAACCTCATAGCCCATCTCCTAGGTGATGGCTTCTCATCATCCTTAAGCCTAAGGATATGCTCCTCTAGTCCTATCAATTGTAGTAGTTTATGGGCTACAATTAGGCCACAAAATTGATTGTCACCCCTATGTTCAAGTCATCTAACACCCATCACCAATACTCCAACTTACCTAACTTGGGCTAGGTCATGATACTTGAATACAAATAGACATATGGTTGTCATGTGCCTCTAAATCTCATGCACACAAGTCGTGTGACTGGGATGTTCTGCCAAATATGAAGTAGGGTAATCCCTATTGACAAGCTTGGACCACTGTGATACACAAATACATGCATATCCTTGCTGTGTAGTCTATCCATAGAATCCTCTAGACATCCTCTAGCATCACCTACATCGAACCTATCTATAGGTGAAATGAGCTATTCTTGTTGTGTCATCTCTCAACTAAGACAATAAGTAGTATGAGATTAGCCCAAATTCTAGGCATGAAAACCACATGACATATTCCTATTGAGCCTAGTGTCAAATGGTCAATATCTATCAATAGGGGTTGCATACTCTGGGTTAGAGGATTTCTCTCCCACAACATCATCGTATCTAGGTCATCCTACAATCAAGCCAACCATTGTGTCAATAGCTAAACACATTGCAAACTTAATCACAACCTTGTCAGATGATCTAAATTAGTCAACTATGCAACTTTATCATATGCATAGAATCCCCTATCAGGTGCACAATTCATCAGTTGTGACACCATCTGTCAGTTGCTTAGATCCTTCATGCTTTACTTTAGTTCTCCTAATTTTAGGATTAGGGAATCTCTTGCTTTCTATAAAGCAAGTCTTTATGCATTGTATCATTTTTTCTGTAATCTTTTCTTTTGAGGAATATGGCATATTTTTCTCGCTACTCCCATTTGTGGAAGGTGTTCTAGTTTTCTGTTTGATCTTGTAGGCTTGTGTTGAAAATTTTTGTGTTACAAAATTCATAATGGTATTAGAGATATCAAACTTTAACAATGAGGATATAAATATTAAGAGAACATAACTATGCATATAGACCTCTAAATAATCTTGATAAACACTTGCCTATGCATTTTAGATACCACGTTAAAGAACACAATGAAACCAAAAAGTAAAAAATTGCCACATTACCATTTTGATAGAAAATGTGGGGAAAGATGATCTAGTGAAGTTCCTAACATCAGAGGTATGGGAAAAGTATCAAACACATTCTTAGAGGAATCTTTCTTGCTATAGAATGGACAAGATTGGTGGGTTCAATGAATCTTATACATCAGCCATTGAGAAGTTTGGCATAGAGTAATCATGTATATGTGAGTTAGGAATACCAAAAAACCTTTGATTTCTAGAGTTCATTATTGAGATCCATCCACATAATGTAGGGTACTTTATAATGCCACTTGTCGTTTAGTCTTTTTTAGAATTTTGAAATAAGGGAGTATAAGGTAGTAGACGGATTTAATGGGCAATAAGAGGAAAGTGCATGTATTGGACAACATCTTGTCTTTCAAAAATATATTGATAGGAGGATAGTTTGGGTATGACATAATAGATGCCTTTCCTAACAAACCTCTTTCCTTTAAACTTGTTGATGAAGAGTAAAGAGCGTTCATTATACTAAAATAGCTTGTTCCACCAAATGAAAGAGATAGGGAAATTAAGACCATGCTAAAAAGATTGATCATACTAAGTGAGGTGTTAGGAAACTATTTACCAAGGTTTCCAAATGCTATTAAATGAGTCTATCTCTAAATTTTTGTTTCTAAGTCTAATATTTAATTACAATCCTAATGTATAATGTTGAATCTCTAAAGTTGTTGAAATAGGTAAGTTGGACACCCATGAGGAGCTACAAAATATTGTTTATTATTATTCTCTAAAATTATATGAGATGTTGCAATGGCATTGAATAAGGGAGGTTATAAAAGGAAGTTAAAAAAAAGTTATGTATCATCTTTTTCAAAATAGGCAATGAAAATATGAATACAATTATTACACTTGTGGAACTCATAGGAAAGAGAAAGTAGGCTTGATGTCATCTTATGGTGAGGTTTATGATGAATCAATGAGTAAAATGGGTTAGTTTTTATTTTGACGACCACTCACATTCAATGGGTATGAGAATTTTTAACAATTAGAAATAAAGCAAATAACTAAAACTAAAAAACTAAAACAACTTTTATGCTTAATCATCCCAAATAAAGCTGAAAAACTAAAAGCATAAAACTATGCAAGTGGGAGGAATTACTAAACAATATTCCAACACTGAGAACGTCACATATATATATTTAAATGCTCAGATTTGTTATAAAACAATTTCATGCACATAGAATCAAAAAACAATTTTTATTTTTTTCACCATATATATTGAAATCCTCCAATTTCTTGCCGAGCAAAAATAAAAACTCAAATGTGCTACAAGAATTTGACTTTATTTGTAGTCATATATATTGAAATGCTTGAAATTGATGTTATAGAACAATTTCATGCACATACAATTAAAAAAAATGTTTTTTCACCATATATAATGAAATGCTCAAATTTCTATCCTAGAAGGACTTAATTTGTAGAGGAATTGACATGGTTTAGGTTATACAACCTTCCATTGGAGTACCAGTCAAATGAGTGCTTAACAAAAATTGGGGTTGTGCTAAGAAAAACCTTGGAGATTGATATGTGCAACCCTAATTTATGCATGAATCCAAATTGATAGCAATTGTGTAAATTTTGACTCAAATTACAACAAATAGAAGTTCGTTACATGGGATTAAGAGAGAGATCCCAAAATATTTTGCTTGAAATGCAAATGTCATTCTTACAATGAAGGTTCTTGCACTCGATGAACTCATAGGACAATGACTCGATGGATCCCCGAAGATACATGTTGACAAGACCCTTATCAATCCCTGACTCAAGAAGCACCTAAGGACAACACAAGGAAGCAAGAATTAGACTCCTATACCTTTTTAAATGTCATTTGGCTTAATCTGCATAATCTATGAATCCACTTAAGCTTAGTCCACTAAGTAAACTGTGTATACCCCTGTCCCTTTCCCTTCCCTTTCTTTTGGGTATGGATCTTTCACTGGATAGATCTGTAAATGGAACCAAGCGAAGGTATATTGCAGGATCTGGTTAGCATACAGTGATAGGTCCCGATATGTTGCTAGCTCGTATGGATACCCTATGAAATAAAGGGAAATAATGTTGGACATGAAGAAATGGGGGACTCAAAATTAGAGGATGTCGATAAGAATGATGAGATGGACATCATTGTCAGCACATGTTACTCTCAACAAAGTGAAAAGTGTTCATCTTCTCCTAAAATTACAACATTGGTCCTTTGATCTATGTTGGAACTTCGATGTCCTCCCAAAAGCCAGAGCATTCACATGTTCAGTGCTAAACAACAGGATATTAATTGGGGATAAAACAATCAAAATAGGGTTCATTGGGCCTTTCCAAAGCCCTTTTTCTGAACTCCACAAAGAAATGTTGGATAATTTATTATTACAATTCCCCATTGCATTATCATAGGAATGTTGGGAGTGGATGTGTAAGAGGTTGAGCTTGATTGACATTTATTTGGATTCATAGTTTGTAATCAGAGTAGTGGCTTCTCTAATCATAGTTAGTTGGAAAACAAAGATGTGGTTAAAATCAATTCCTAATGTAGAGATCTAGCTTTGATTGATCTTCAAGTTTGACATAGATGAGGAAGGGAATGTAATCAAGGAAATCAATGGGAATATTCATCTACAAGAGACTCACATCCATGGCATAATTCTTTTGGCGATATTCTTATATAATATGGTGAGAATTATGGGGGATGAGAAATGGGTTATTTCTGCAACTAGCCACTATGTGGTTTCAAAACTAAGAAAGGAAGTGATAGTGTCATTTCAACCTTAAGTAGGGATCCTTATTTTGTAATTTTTAGCAAGTGGAATGGGGAAACTACATTTTGAAGTCTTAACCTCAATAAATATTATTGTAGTCTTTATACTCTAGAGGACACAGTAAGGGAAATCATTAGATGTAGAAGTCAACAAAGATAGTAAATCATCCAATCATCAACACACATAAAGAACAATCATAACACAAGTAAATAGACCAGCAACAACATCATTAGTGTTTGAGTTTCTCCCTCTAGATGTGAGCTTGTTGTAGCTAACCATTCAACACTTCTAACTCAAGCCAACTCTAGGAGTGATATCCCATCTTGGGAATTATATATAGCAACATTGGAATTGATATCCGGAATAGAGAATATAGAATATGAGATAGAGAACAATTTCATGCACATAGAATCAAAAGACAATTTTTTTTTCACCATATATATTGAAATCTTCCAATTTCTTACTGAGCCAGAATAGAAACTCAATTGTTCTACAAGAATTTAATTTTATTTGTAGTTATATATATTGAAATGCCTGAATTCGATGTTATAGAACAATTTCATGCACATACAATCAAAAAAATATGTTTTTCCGCCATATATAATGAAATGCTAAGAATGATTTCAAAACAGGGAAGATAAGAGTATCAGTTGCTGTCAATTTTTTTTATTTTTGTCTAGGAAAACTATATTTTATATTAATTCTAAAAATGTTTGCATTCTAAAAGAAAAACCTCCACAACTAGCCGACTAGATTATCAAAGTCGGTATACATAATGGTCCATACATAGCACATTGAAAAACATTTAAAAAAAATACAGTCCTTGCTTCATAAAAGGCTGTATGTTCCATCTCACTACTCCACGTGAATAGTCACCGTGCCCTCTTCCACATCCATCACTTGTTCCTCACTTGGTTCATTTCTTTCTCCTTGTTGGAGCCTTCACCGAACTGCAACACACAAACCTTCTTAGTTGTTCCTCTTCCACAAGGTTGGCCCCGTCATTTTGTGCGTGCAAGAACCGTTCGTTGCCAGTGATGACTTTAGTGGCAAATATTCGCCAATGGCAAATTTTTCACGTCGGCTCTATCGAAAATGGTAAATATTTTGTACCGTATGGGGGTGGCCATGTCGCCAGAACATTATCAATTTCTGTCAACGTCACGGCCCGATCGCCATATGTTTTATGCAATTAAATGTTTCTATGCGATGATTTCGCCAATACAATATATGGTGGACACATGGTAAATTTAATTATTTTGCCTACACTCTCCGAGGTTGCCTTAATAGATGACCTTAATTCGCCTATAGGCATGTGAAAATTTGTTATCCGGGGGGACCCAATTCGCCCGACATCTTGCCGACGTGTGTCTCCAGTCACCCCAACTTTCGCCAACTATATTGTATTCGCTATTCGCCTATTATTTGGATGACCTATAATCGCCTCGAAAATTACGTAAGTCGTATTTGGACGACCTATAATCACCTGAAAAATTACATAAGTCATATTTGGACGACCTATAATCACCTCAAAAATTACATAAGTCGTGTTATAATTACACGGGATTTGCCAAATATTTGTATACTGGTAAGTTCCCACGTAATTCACCATATAAGGATTGGTATAAATACATGCAAAGATCAGATCTATCTCAACACAATTTGGTGGGTTCTAGGCTTTGAATTCTGATCAATAGCGAAGTTTCAGACCAAGGAAAATCATTGTTGTTGACTGTATTGGCGACTGCTAGTTACCTAAAGCCTAAAGGTGAGCGATCATATTTTTGAACTGGTATATTATACATTATAGTCTATTATTGCTTCTTCAACAAATTGATATTTTTTTGGTAGCCTTTATTTCGTTGGAGATGTCGAATAGGAAGAGGGGTAGGAAACCTGAATGTGGGGAAGGCCAGGAGAGGCCAACAAAAAGCAGAACGTTGTCTTCATACTTTGGCATTGGAAAAGATTGTGGTACTAGTGAAAATCAGGAAGGTACATCATCACAAGTACAAGTACAAAATTCACCACCTGCACCGCATGTTGAAGATGGCGGCGAGCCTGATATCTCAGATTAGGATGATCTTGAAGAAGATTATCTGGTAGATACCCAAGTTAGCCAGAATGATATAATCGACTTGGGTGATAATTCCATTGATGATAATGCATGAAAGGGGAAAAGAAAAGCCATATCAAAAAATGGTGAACCACAAGCAAAAAAGGATCAGGAGTGGGATATGTCAGTCAGGAATTTTCAAATTAATTGGGCATCGAAGTATCCATTCATTGAACCAGTGGAGAATCCAATTAAAGGCGAGCCTCCAATAGAATGCAGGTGTAAGATTTGCACTTGGAAAAATAAGAAGGAAATTAGGTTGCAGCTAAAATTTGACACCATAGAAAAGCATACGAGTAAAGTTTATGAAAAACAAATGATAGACGGGGTTGAAAAATCAGTGATAAGATGGAAAACAAAGGATGAATGTAAGCATGTGAGGAATGCTGAAGAGTATTGTTTTCATGAGAAATTACAGACGAAGCCTACTGAAGTTAAAGGTTCTATTGAAGTTGTTTTTGGAAAAGCAATGCAAATAGAACAACTGGGAAAAGTTGTTCAGTTAAGCGTTGTTTTTCATATTTTGAGTAGAGGGTGTGCTATGACAGATTTCCCATCAACTAGTGGTTTATTACACTTTTTGAAAGCTCCTAACTATCCTAATAGACACTGGTCAATAAACAGTGGATGGGAATGGGCAAGTTGTCTTGCTGAGGTTGAAATAGAAGATGTACAGGAAAAAATAAGAGAGTCAAACTTCATTGCATTTTCTTTAGACGAAGTTACAGCAGTAGAAAATACTTCATGGGTATGCATGCATGTTTATACTGTAGAGAATCATACCCACCAACCTCATCTACTATCTGTTGCTAAAATGAAGGAGAGTGCAAAAGCGGAAAATTTATTTCAACTAGTAAAGAGAAGTTTAATTGAATATGGAGGTATGAATGACATGACGGTAACCAAAAAATTGGTTTGTGTTGGAGCAGATGGAGCTTCAGTAATGCAAGGTCACAAGAATGGTCTTTGTACAAAGATTGAAACTTCATTTGCACCGTACATTACTGCAATTCACTGCATGACTCACAAAATGAATCTAGCTTTTGGAATTGTGAGCAAGTTTTCTTCGGTTAAAAAAAATGAAATTTCAATCAGAGAGCTCTACTCACACTTCTGTCGAAGTCCCAAGCGATTTATGGAATTTCAACACTTTGCTGATGGATTAACTGATGGGAACAAGCTTCTCAAGGATAATGATACCAGATGGATCTCTTTGGATGGTCCAGCGCATCGAGTGTTTTCAGAATATCCATCCTTGATTGGACTATTTCACACAACTCGCGACAAATCAGATCAACCAAAATTTCCTAAACTTCTTGGCAGGTTAAGTAATTTAGAGACACTCTTAACTTTAGCAACTCTTCTGCCCATGCTAGAGGAAATGAGGAATATTATGAAGGCTACCCAAAAAAGAGCTCTGTATATTGCAGAATATGCTACGCTGCATAAGATGACATGCATGACCCTCGACAATCTCTATCGAAATGAACCAACACTATCTGATGAAAAATTTCTTAAGTGGCGGACACTCACAGATTTGAACAATCCTGATAACTTTTTACAAATCGGTGCAGACGGGGAGGTATGTGCCAATGTATGGGGAGTTGAGATACCAATGCACTTCTATGCCACGGTTGACCTTGAGGGACCAGGAAAGCGCCCCAGGAAGAAACTAGCAAGAGTTACAAAGGAAGATTTCGACAAGATTATTGAGACCGTAACTACTTCTGTGAAGAAAATTGCATATGATCTTTCCTCAGAAATTAGAAGTAGATTCCCTCCTGATAACCTACTTGAAGCCATGTCTATTGTGTTTCCTCATTATTGGAGCCTCAACAATGTATCTGATTTTTGAAGTAAGCTACTGACTTTGATAAAACAATTTTGCATATCCAGAGAATTGAATGGAGTAACTATAAATGAAATATTAGACGAAACTCATCTTCGAAAGCAATCATCTCATTTTGCATACACTATGAAACAACAATATGCCAAAATGGAGAACCCCCGTGAAGAGGGATCAGTAACAAGGGTTTGGAAATATATAGCTAAGAACGCATCCTTGCGTGATTCAATGCCAGAATATGTGAAGCTTTCTACTTTATGTCTTACCATGATATTTGGTTCGGTGGAAGATGAGAGAGTTTTTAGTGCTTTGGGGTTCCTAAAATCAAAGCTAAGAAACAAACTAGACAAAAATTTGGAAAATTGCTTGAGGCTCTATACATCTAGGTATGATGTCCACACTTTTCCTTACGATAGGGCACTGCAAATCTGGAGGTCCCAATGTGAAAGAAGAGGTTTGGGCAACACTTCAAACCAAAGTGCCAGTGGGACTAGTGGACTTACTAGTAGCATTGAGATGCATTTTGGCGAAGATATGCAGACTCAGTCTCAGAGTAAAGAAACCACAGACGAGAATCAAGAAAGCACTGAATTTGATGAGGATGAATGGCAACTGTAAGAGATTGGTATTTATTAATCTTATTACTATATCTCATCATTCATATTACAAAAGCATATTACTTTTTGCAATTAGAATTTAATATTGATTTGTAATTTTATTTTTCAACTTTCTATTTCCAAATTTAAAATAGCATAATAAAAAAAAACCATAATGTGTTTATTGATACAGAGATGTTTATTGTTTATTTATACATGTTTGAGTCTCAAATCTCTGTGATATATTTTAGAACCATATGATAAATTTCATTCAATAGTAATACACATGTCGAGAACTTAGATTTTCATTAATTCTTTCAAAATATAGCCATATGATACATTTCATTCAATAGTAATACACCAATCTGTGTGATTCTACATGCCAATTGCAAAAGTGAATACAAAGTTTTAGAACCCTTTGCAAATGACCCTAAATTCCCTTTTATAGAAACAAGAGAGCAACAACAACTCCTGTGTGATTCTCCAATGTCCATGCAAAAGTGAATACAAAGTTTCAGAACTCTTTGCAAAATTGCAAATGACCCTGAATTCCCTTTTATAGAAACAAGGGAGCAACAATAGCTTCAGGTCGAATTGCAAGTTTGCAACATGTGAACACTGAACATTAAAATCACAAACTCAGCACATATTTATATGGCCATCACAGGCCGTATTAGTAATTTAACATCTGCTACATGTTTGATGTCTCCTGTTCAAAAAACAGAGTTCAAAATTAAATATTAATTCATGCCATGAGTCATGACAAATTAAACATAGATAATAGCTATAGGAGTGCCTAAAACCTACTAATCAAAAATAGAGAAATGCATAAATGTCAAAGCAAGGGAGAATTTGAGAATACAAATTTACTGGCTAAAGTTTTGCAGTGTGCATCATAGATTCATAGGCTGGATTAGCAAAATAGCAATAGCGAGTGCTATTTTTTTCCTATTCATAAATTAGATTCATAGGCTGGATTAGCAAAATAGCAAATAGGAAAAAAAAACAACCTTGAAATGAAGAATAAAAGAAGAAAATTGTGCAATACATACTATGATTCTTAAGAATTCTGTGCCAGTTTTTGTAGGGTGCTCCACTCTTTGTCTGATGGAAGGTCAATATTCTGTAAACTATGGAAAGTTAACTCCAACTTCGTCAACATTCCATATTTAGAAGATTTACTTGACATCACTGTTTCATCCAATAGCGAATTTAGAGTTGTAAATGGTTGGATGAATTCCAGAAAGCTTTTGGGAGTTGTGTCCTTTGGAAGCAAGTCTAAATTAGACTTCATTTTTTTCTCCATGATTTCTTTGTAAGCTTCTTCTCCAATGAATTTATTTTCTGTGTCAACAGGCTTAGGCAAACCAAGTTTAATCAAATTATTTTTCTTTTCTTGCAGCTTCATTATCTTTTTTCCACAACTGTCCATAACTTCTGATGTTTCCCTTAGCTTCTGGCATTTTTGAATGATAGATGATGTCTTAATTGTGGCATCAATGCAGCTCTTAATTCCCTTAGATGCCAAGTAGATGTCACTGGAACTGTAGACTACTTTCAAAATCTTTTTTGCCATTTCCTCTTTTGAATAAACATGTGTGCTCTTCTCATAGTGCCGTTTGATTTAAAAAAAAAATTGTCTCATACTTTCAGTCAATTGAAACCATTCACACAAATTCTCACTCCTCTGCATTATTTCCCACCAAATGTTTTCTTGTATATACTTCGTTGTATTTTTCATATTATCTTTGAATCTATCATCCAAAGTTTTTATTTTATCATTTGCATTGTGGAGGTCTTCTTTCATTTGTGCACATTTTTTTCTTTCTTCCTCTACTTCCTCTTGCAAATGTTTTTCTTTTTCCTTCCCATGATCCAATAGGTCCTGTAATTTTTTCATTTCAGCAGCAGCAGACTCATAACTTCTGTATAATTTTTGAAAACTGGCTTTTTCCTCAACAATTTTATTACTGCTTTTAGCCAGTTTTTGTGTTAGGTCCTTCAATTCTGCATCCTTCTTGTCCTGCTCTGCAATTTCTACTGCAGAGCCCAAATTTTTTATCCTTTTCTGTAATTCATTGCACTTGCTATCTGCTGCTTTCCTCCTTGATTTCTCATTTTCCAGGTCTGCCTGTAACTTTTCTATTTGTTTCTCCAGTTTATTTTTTTCTCTCTCCACCTTTAGCAGTGAAGTGTAGACCACTTCGTTAGTCCTTTTTGACACACTAATTTTGTCCACATTATGTACTTTGGAGAAATCCATTTGGAGGGTGCTAACTTGAAATTGAGAGGGATCTATCTGACTCTGTGGTGGATTTTTATCTTTAGATGGGCCCGGGCGCATAACAACCATGAACTCCATCATATCTTTCTGTGGGTCATATGTTGGAAATACCCTGTTCCTTGTAGGTTGTTCGTTTACAACTTCAGACACATAATTCCTATGAAATGCTTTCTTTTTTTCTTTATTTGCTTTTGTCGTGTGTTCAAATTTTTCATAGTAATCACGAAATTTAAAATCTGGGGTTGCTGAAGCAATTGAATGTTTGAAAGGTGACATAGGAATACCATAGGCTCCAGTTCCACTTATTCCTGTGGTTTTAACTAATGCTTGACCAGGATTAGGATTACCAACAACAGTTCCTGATGCTCTCCCACTCCTATTGACACTTTCATGTGTAGTTTTCATAGTCTTTTGAGGTGTGTGATCTGAAGCTGCAAATGATTGATTTGTAGTGTCAGTGACACTTGATATAGGATTCTTAATAGTATGAGATTGAGTATCTACCTCTAGTGGCATCTTGCGAGAGATATTTTGTTGTTGCCCTTTTCCAACACCAATCATAGCGGCACTTGACTGAACAATAATAGGAATACTATCCCCAGATTCCCCACTAGTGGCAGTGGCACTTAATTCACCACCAATGGGAATACCATGATGTGGTGGTGGTTGTGGATTTGAACCAGAAACAAATGTAGGTGGACCCTGAGGGTAATGAGTAGTACCTATCCCTGATGAATCTGAAGAATCAAGTCCAATGAATGGTTTATAAGGACCTTTTGATTTTGACTGTGATGGAACTTGTACCTGAAGTGGATACCAAATGCCCTCTCCTCTGGGACCTAGACCACCACCTTCAAAACCCATTTTTTCCACAAGGTTTGCCCCTTTGCTATATTTGTCTTTCATGGACTCACTGACTCCACCTAATATTTTAGGTACTGTAGTAGTTGTTGGAGGGGGCTCAATGACAACCTCATGCTCATCATCATCACCTTCAGTCCCACCATGCTCCATATCCCACAATTTTCTAAACTCTGCATCCTCGTCGATGCTCTCAAATTCTCTACTTGTCTTTGGTTCACCGAGATTCCTCCTCATAGGCCAAAAATCATTTATTTTGGTTTGAGTCCAGTAATTCTCTTTACATTCGTGCAGGATTGATTTGGGAATAGTTTTCTTAGATGGATTAGCAGATTTTATGTAGAAATTGTAGGACCTCCTATTTTGGATGCCCTGGCCCTCCATAATCTGTGATGAAATTTCTTCTGTTGAAATGTTATTGTCAACTACAATTGTCTCCATCTCTTTTTTAACCTCATCCCAGGAGTCCTTGTTTCTAATCTTTTCTAGCAATGGTTTACTTTCATGTTGACATAACGCTAAAGAGTTCCCATTTTTCTTAAGCCTTGCTTGAACTACACTGATTGGATCATACTGCCAGAGACCCTCGTCACCAAAGTTAAAAACTGTCAAGAAATCATGTGCCACAATGAATGCTTTTCTCTCAAATGTGAACCCTCCACATGAGAACGACAAGGAAGGAAATATGCTCTTCTTTTGCTGACCATGGAAGTGCCTATCTGTGCTCTCCAATTGCCATACATACTCTAATGCAAATACCCTCTCTGTCACATGTATTGGAAGTCTGTATGGTTTTACTGCCGATCCGTAAAACCTTAACATAGTGAATTCTTCCATGAAGAACTAGTTAGCCAATTCTATTTGACTTCCGAGTTGAATGCAATCTCTACAAGACATAGGCAACCTAGGCATTGGAGTGCTTGTAATTTCATTATACATTGGTGCCAAAAAGAAATCTACAAAATGGTTGTAGTTCTTTCTGTTATCATGCATCCTTATCTTTGGGCTCCAATCATATATTGGATAGTCTGTTCTCTTCCCAATCTTCTCATCAATATTATAGCTCACAATTTGAAGCTTGTTGGTCTCAAATATTGCATGATACTTGGATAGAAGGAGATAGAACAAGTAGGATGAGAACCTAAATGTCTTACAGGAACCTTTTTTGATCATAAGTAATTGTTTTTGCATGGATTTTACAATGTGATCAATAAAATTATATCTTACTGGTTGAATTACACAATGGATATTATAAATCATTTCAAGAAGGCTTGCACTCACTTCCCTATCATTTTCCAATCCTAGGCAAAATGACAGCAAGGAAATAGTATCCTCAACCCATGGAACAAAAATTTTAGAATCATAAGGAGGCTTATGATTCTGATCCAACACAATACCAGTACCAATCTTTATTAGACCTTTGATAAATGAATCTCTGTGACTTGGATCGAGACTCTCATAATTCCCTGCTAGCTTTTCAAGGTCAATTTGGACGTTTGAATTTTGGGCTTCAAATCCTAGGTTCAACAAACGAGCAAATTCTCCCTCGTTTATGGATAGAATTTCCTCTTTTGTATTTTTATTGACAATTGCTTTTTTATCTTCATCATAATTTTCGGTGCAGACCATGACAAAATCAGGGCAAGGGAATACTTCAGGTAACACCATGCTTCCCAATCCAACATCCCACGATGCAATTTTATTTGTTATTTTTTGTAACATTGGGTTGAAAACAGTAAATTTTGCCCTGGATGCATCTGCCACCTTACTAGACAATGTATATCTAATATCTATGATACGCTTTTCACCATGGATAGCAAGGTCATAAATATCATGGTATTCATCAGTGAAACTTGGTGTTTTAACCAGTTCGGTTAGGTTAAGGTACATTTTGTTTTTCACTTGGCTTCTTGTTGAACTACTGCTTCCCGTTTTCCCCATCACTATTATTGTTAATAATTCAAAATAATGCTAGGCAGCTAGATAAAAACCTGAAAATGCTAACCCTCAAATTGGACCACGAGATTACCAAAAGCAAAAAAGGTGGGATGTAGGTGTTCTAGATTTTACCTGGAAATTGGAATTTCTATTTCACTAGATTGGCGCAGACAATCTCTGTTGCAACTTGCATTCCTCAATCTAGTAGCTGTTTCTGAATCTCCCTCGATTTACAGGTTTATCCAAGAAATGAAAGACGATTATGATTTACGAGTCTCTTATTTTGAAAACTCTAAAAAGTAGAAAAGTAAAACCTAAAGGGAAAAATATCAAGAATCATGTTGTAATTCTATTAATTACTATTAATAACTATTCGATGCCGAAGGACAAAACATTCATTACTTCAGTATAAATTCCGAGGACATTAAGAATCATGTTGTAATTTTATTAATTATTATTAATTATTCGATGCCAAAGGACAAAACATTCAATACTTCAGTATAAATTCTGAATTTCTGAGGACATTAAATGTAATACGTTCAATTTTGGGCGAAGTTCTCCCAAATGTGTTCACTTCCCACATTTGGGCCAAAATCCACCCTAAGCCGTTGATCTTTGCTCATCCAACGAACGAGGGACCAAGGTACCTGTTGTGACTTTACGGGTGTGTTTTTTAAGTCTGTTTAATAATTTTAAACTTCCGTCTGAAAAAGTGCTTTACAAACTTACTTATATTTAATTAAATTTAAAATGTTTCAATTCCGGGCAACGTTCTCCCAAATGTGTTCACTTCCCACATTCAGGCCGAAATCTACCCTAAGTCATTGATCTTTGCTCATCCAACGGACGATGGTACCTGTTGTTAGTTGTCATGGGTCCCATCACTTCTGCCAGTTTTCAGGCATGTCACCATACTCATGTCACTTTTCCGGTTTCATTTTTAGTCTATTTAATCATTTTAAACCTCTGCTCGAAAAAAAGCTTTATAGACTTAATTGTATTTAATTACATTTAAAATGTCCAATTCCGGGCGAAGTTCTCCCAAATGTGTTCACTTCCCACATTCGGGCCGAAATCCACCCTAGCCATTGATCTTTGTTCATCCAATGGTCGTGGGTCAATGTTACCTGTTTTAAGATGTAGTGGGTCCCACGACTTCTGCCATTTTTCTGGCACATCACCATACTCGTGTCACTTTTCCGGTTTGATTTTTAGTCTATTTAATCATTTTAAAATTTCGCCCGAAAAAGAGATTTTTAGACTTAATTATATTTAATTAAACTTAAAATGTCCAATTCCAGGTGAAGTTCTCAAAAAGGTGTTCGCTTCCCACATTCGGGCCGAAATCCACCCTAGCCGTTGATCTTTGTTCATCCAACGGTCGATGGTACCTATTTTTTGATGAAGTGGGTCCCACGACTTCTGCCATTTTTTCTGGCACGTCACCATACTCGTGTTACTTTTCTGGTCTGTTTTTAAAGTCTACTAAATCATTTTAAAATTCTGCCCAAAAAAGAGATTTATAGTCTATAGAGTCATAGACTATAAGTATTAAGTATAGACTTTCACTTAATTCTATTTAATTAAATTTAAAATGTTCAATTCCGGGCATTGGGCAATAGTTTGAGATAACTTAAAAAATAATGTTAATATTATTTGTAAAAATTTTAGATTCAAAAATAGTATTAAATATGAAACTTAGTTTCTAGAATAAAACAAATAACTAAATAAAAATATAAATTTTGATATGCAATTTGAAAGGTAAAAGTTTAATATTAAAAAGAAAACATTTAATATTAAATCTAAAATATTAATTTAACGTTTAACAAAATTCTTTGAAAATATGTTTACAATATATCATTTTCAAAAATAGTTTAAAAATATATATAAAATTTCAACATAAATTTAGTCTATTAATTTAAAAAAATGTGCAACTGCAGTCCTCAACCTGTTAAGGCGAGAAAATTTGGAAAGTACAAATGCCAAGGTGGCGATTTATTGTTGCACAAGGAGTTGTCTGTGGCATGCCGCACGAAAGGAGGAAGGGGAGGATGGCAGGAAATCTTTTTCCTGATCTCATGGCATTAATGTCTTATTGTGCACATTCATTACCCGGCCTATAAGAGTTAAGACGGAGGCAGATTTTTTTACCTTTTCATCTATGTACCACTTTTTGCTTTGAAGCAGCTGCAAGTGCAAAACAAATCTGTAGTTCATAGTTCATAGAATCATACCTTTTGTAAGACAATGGAGGCCAATTTCACACTTCGAACAGACAAGAAGTTGGTGCCCTTTTTGGGAAAAGTATCTAATAAACGAATGCAAGGACTATTCAGGTTTAAGGAGGAGAAGTTGTGGGCGACAGCTCGATTGATGCTTGCGGAGGAGGTGGCACATATTAGTCACCGGTATCGAACTAACATGGAGGTTTACTCTCTAATTATGGCGTGGGCCTATGAATTCGAACCGGAGTTGGAAAAGGTAAAACTCACATTGGTCAAATTGATTGATGGGGAGTTTTTGATTAACCTGGATTCAATCTTGGAGTGGGTGGTGCCGAGAGTTGGCATTTGAATTATGGTAGGGGATGACCAGGAGTAATTGCTTCCTTTTATTCGTGGCCCAAAGGATGAAATCAAATACCAGTGCCGTGAACGAGCCCGAGTGGGGTGGGAAGCGATGAAACTCTTTGTTAAATTAACGAGGGTGGATGAAGTCCTGAATGCTTTGCATGTGGTGGCAAGGATGGAGGTTGGTAGGGCATTGAGAGATAGGGCTGAAGAAGGAAGGGCCATACAGCTACTGGCAAGCTTGGAGGGCGACCCCAACTTTGGGTTCCTAAACTGTATTCCAAAAATGAAAGCTGAAGTGGCAAAAGGGAAAGCCAAAGCATCAACCTTTGAGGAGGGAAGGGATTGGGAGGACTAGGGGGATAGTGAGATTGAGTGAGCGGCCTATCGGCAATGAACTAGTTTTTTTTTTTGCTTGCTATAAGCAGTGGACAAATTTTGTATCTTGAAACGTTTCAATTAATTGAATGAAAAAACCTTGACCGATAAACTTTTGTATATTGCAACTTTTGAAATTTTGTATTTTGAATGACTATATAGTAATAGTATATATTTATAAAATTATAATCAACCATAATCAATGTACAAATAATTAATGGAACGAATTGAATTTTTTTTTTATAGCATTACATAAAAAGATCACGGTATTAAATTTATTTCCATTGTTTAACAATTAATTGAAATAACGTAGCTCATATACAAAAAGCATTTGAAAGAAATTAATTAATAAATATGAAATAGAATTATAGAAAGCATTTTTATATCCATAAGAATGTAAGAGGCAAAGTGAAACAAACTGGAATTTGAAAAATTATCATTAAATTATTTATGCTTTTGAAATTTACAATTTTTTCGTCAGAGACTTGAGTCCCCCCAAAACTTAAAAGCCAAAATGAGCGAGCCTCTGGCACTCAGCCTGTTAGGGTTCAAGGACATAGGAAAAAAAAACTACAGGTAGTGGAATTGTTTACAATTTTTCCCTATGAATCTGGCCCTCCTTCCACGTAGAATTCTTCAGACAACATAAGCTGAGAGAATTCTTCAAGCCACATGTAGTTTGAAAAGTCGTCCAGGAGGAACCATTTCTGGAGGAATTCCCTGCCAATCCGTGCCCATTTTCTGTGACGCATCAGCTGCTTCGCATTCAGGTTTAGGAGAAACGGTTGCCTGGCCATTGGCAGTGTTTGGTCAGGGAGGAGAAGCTTGGATAAATCACTCGCCCAAGGGATCCCCACCCCTACTTCTACAAGAACGACAAGAGTAATTTCGTCTCTGAGGAAGTCTTCCTTAAAAACCTTCCTCAACAGCATCAGCATATCCACCTTGTCTCCTCCCAAGTCTAGAAGAGATGCTAAGAAGCGGGATGTAAGGTCCGTGTTAACACGGTACCTATTTTCATTTCGCAAAAATTCTCTGCCCAGCACCATCCGCACAACTTCATTGGTGAACGACCCAACCTCCTTGCAAACTGATTGGAGGGTTGGGTCTCTAACGGAGCCTAAAAAGGCCCTCTGGTCCTCTGTAGAAATGCTTCTCAAGTGGATGGGAGTGTCCATCTTGAGAAAACAGATTAACAAATTAAACAACCTGAGTAGTGAGCCTATAAACCTAAAATACCGTGAGCTCTGACGATTTATCTACTAAATGGCAAAGGCTAATTGAAGATGAAAGAAGCAGAGATCGTATATAAATTGTTGAAGCTCTTGATTGTAATAATTACTTCTTTAACAATATTAACTGTATAAAATTTTTTAAATCTTTCGTATCTTTGCAAATCTTTCCCATAAATGCACGAGTGTGCGAAATTGGAAATAGCTATGAACCAGTACCAAATTGGCAAGTATCACATTGGAAGTCATGGGGACAGAGTGGATTGCCCTAAGTGAAAAGATATATATTAAATGAATGAAATTATCGATCGTGATTCGTGACATTTGATACATGTCTATTGAATCCAATTCCATTCCGGGCACTTTCTGGTGAGCTATGTTCTCTTTAGAAAATTGGGCCGAAATAAAACTTCAACCATTGATATACGATCATCGAACGGTTTAAAATCATTGATAGATTTTAGGTATGTGTCACCCTTTACATGTCAAAGAGGCCGCGCTTATTGATACATCGTGCAGAGTCATGACTCAATGTATTATGTGATGTGATGTGATGTGCCTTGTCTATTAATGGCAATGAATTTATGAAATCGCCAATGAATTATATATTATACCATAAATAACAAAATATTCACCAAAACATTTGAATAATTTTCAAGCGGTGGATAAAAATCGCCAATACATTTAAATAATTTTCAAGCGGTGGATAAAAATTGCCAATACATTTAAATAATTTTTCCTTCGGAGTAAAAATTTTCGCTCATACAATTATATATTTGTTCCTTTTAACAATAATTATTCGCCTCCCACAATAAATATTTTCCCCATAGAACAAGGTATTATTCGCCAGAAATTTATGGCATTTTCGCACACTAGAAAAAAAATCGCCAATACAAAATAATTTTTTCGTCATTTAAAAAATAAATTTCACCATCGATATAAAAATTCCCCCCCGAAAATAATGTTTGATTCGCCAGGATTTTACACAGTTGCCTGGGGGGGGGGGTTTCTTAAAGTTATCCCTGTTCGTTGCACAAGTGCTCTATATTTTGACAAAGGTCCCCAATTTTCCATCTCCACACGCACTTGCTAGACATCAACCATATCAAGGTATTGCACAATAACATGTATTCCAGCTCGTGCTACACTTCTTCTTGCCTCTTTATCGAATGTGGCGCTCCAGAGAAAGAATGGTCGCAAGGGAGGAGTGAATTCACTCACGTGAATCCACGCTCTATCCACACTATCAAAGCCATCCATGTATTGTGCCAAATATAATAAACTTTCCATTCCCCCTAGCCATTCCTTCTGGACACACCTGTGCATGATTTCTTTGACTTTCACAATAGGTCGGAGCTCCAGACACCATTCCATAAACAGAGACACTATGTCCGAATTAGTCCAAGGATTAACTTCACCTTGGAAAGGAATGTGCTGTATTAATAGATGAACATGTTCATCAACCTATCATTGCTTATTCCTCCCCAAAATGCGACCTGTGTTTTTCTTGTCTCTAAAGAAAAGTTGGCCTCCATATTTGAATTCGAGATACCTGTAATTCCAAAATAGACATGCAAATCTGTCAAACTAACAGTGACGTCTATAAATTATTTGAATTTTTATCAACCTATGCGTTAATTTTTTAGTGCTTTCTAATAACTAAATTCATCTACCACAAGTTCCATGTTATTCTAGAATCTAAGTACTTGTATTCTGCACCATGCACCATAGTCTGTGGACATTTTTGTACACTTACACATATCCATGCTATCCTACAAAGACCTTGGATTCATATGACACACACATCTAATATAAAGTTTCATTCCGATATCGACTGACAAGGCGCGTTATGTGCTTTCGCAATTTCGTGCATGACCTCTCCAAAATGGTAGTACGCATTAACTAACATGCCTGCTAGTCGCACATTTTACACCATCAATTTTGCAATCAATGACAATGATTGACTAACACAACACTAACACGTTGTACAATAGGTTTATTTTGGAGGGCCCCGACGACTATTCTGCTTCCAAACAAATGCATCTATTATGGCTCCAAAATGGCAGTACAGATTGACTCACACATGTTAGTCGTGCATTTTACACCGTCAATTTTTCAATAAATGACTGCAATTGACTAATACGTCGCTATCACACTATACGAAAGGTCTGTTTTGGAGCTAGAATAGCCGTGACCGTTCCAAATGGACCTTTCATACAATGTGATAATGATGTGTTAGTCAATCATAACCATTTATTGCAAAATCGACGATGTAAAATGAACGAGTAACACGTGTGTTAGTCAATCCATTCTGCCATTTGGAGCTAGAACAGACGCATCCATTTTGGAGCCAGAATAGCTTCGGTTGGTCCTCTAACATGCATGTTAGACAATCCGTACAACCGTTTTGGAGTTAGACGGGACCAATTGAAAACCTAACACCACTTCTAACCCTAACGTGGCTAACCCTAACTCGGCTTCTAACCCTAATGCGGCTAACCCTAACCCAACTTCTAACCTTAACGCGTCTAACCCTAACACAACTTCTAACTCTAACGCGAAAACCTAACGCAACTTCTAACTGTGGGCCGACTTCTAACCCAATCCCACTCGTTCAATCCAAAATCTACAATCACAAAGACTTTCTTTGGCCTCGCGAAATGGCAAAAACATATAATATAGCATGTTATGCACCTTCGCTAATTCGCGGACTGTGTGTCCGCCTTTTTCTATGGCCTCGTGAAACGATGAATTAGACTATCATGGCGTGTTATGTGTCTTCGCTGATTCATGGACTGCGTGTTTGCCTTTTTCTGTGGCCTCGCGAAACAACAAATTCGACAAAAATGGCGTGTTATGCACCTTCGTAGATTCGCGGACGACTTGGCTTAGCTATGGCCGCAAAAAAAACCAATCAACAGCTGCGTCTATTATGGCACATAATGCAAAAATCAAAAACCTATGGTTCAAAAGGCCGTTCAAAAGGGCCGACCCACTACCAGACTACCATGGCTTGTTAGTCGAGAGTCGCGATGTAAGGCTTTTTGGAGCCAGCATACACGCGTCCCGCGTGGTCTCTAACCCTAACGCAATGGTACGTGTCTATTCTGCCTCCAAAACAGGTTAATTTTTTTACTACATATAAATGAAAACAAGAAACAAAAACAAACAATGCAAACCCTGATCATTTAAAACAAAATCCAAACACAAATAAGAAAAAGAAGAGTTATAGAGGCAGATTTTAACATACCTCACACCCACCATGCCACAAAAAACTGCAGTCCCAGAAATCCACCCTCAATAATGAGCCTTCAACAATCAAGCCTTCAACAATTGAATGCCCTTCAACAATGCAACCTGCTTCAACAAGAGCCCTTCAACAATGAGCCAGAATAGATGCAGCTTGCCCTAGTTGTTTTTTTTTTTTTTCTGGCTTTTAATGTGCGTGTTATGCACAAAATACCACCGCTAACCACTAAGCGAACCGCGTTTGTCCTCTGACATGTCCACACAATTTTGCGTGGGGCCCGATGATTGAAATTGGCGAGTCCACGACAATTCCATGTCACATATTGTGGGTTTGGCCGCTGCGGCAAATTGGCATGGTATGCATATCTCAGACATGTATGTCGATGCATGTCATTGGTACGATAGGTCACTTTTGGAGCCAGAATAGACGTTTCCTTTCGATATTACCTACAAGTAAAAAGAATTTTCCATGTTGTGCGACTTTTTTGCAATGGGCTAAAACTATTTTTTAATCTTTACCACTCAGTCATAGCATGTAGTAATAAATATTGGTATAATATAATCACCACAGAGGTATCTTGCACCAAAATTGTTCATGTAAACACAACAAACACATTAATTAAGAGTGCAATAGTGTTCTCTTTCAAAAGTCTCCTTAAAAAAAATATTATGTTTCACTTAGCTTTGACATTTGGTAAATATAATTTTAATCACAATAGTCAGAATAAATTCAAGTTTTTGTCAAATTTGTTTTAATTTTAAACATGTTTTAATTTTTTATGTTTGGTTATTTTAATTTATGTTCATATGTATAATTAATCGTGATAATATTATTTAGATTTCATGTAGAACATGAAAAAAATGATAATGATGACATAAATCTAATTATTTAGATAACATTACAAGACAAACATATAATATCACATTTAATATAATAGATATGAAAAATTATATAAAAATATTGAGCATACTTATATAATATAATTTTTTTCAATAATTGTATTTCTAATCTACTGTTTTCTTAAATTTGCTTACTCAGTATTTGCATAAAATAATTCATTAAAAAACTAGATAAAGAGATAAAAATACATCAAACCAAAAACACATAATCTATAAGAAAAACATGGTATGCCTATAATTGTTGGATACAATGATCTACAAAACCTTACATTAAAACCAATATAATCATTTCTTTGTGAAACACGTGGTTTAAGGATTATATATTCACATTTTAATAAATGCCAACATGTAATCTCATTTTTTTTTTTGACACATTGTTGTATTGTGACATAGAAAAAGGGTTAAAAATTAAGAGCTTCATGGTTGGATAATTTTAAAGATATAATATTGTGAATTAAATTTTGACGTTTAGAAGAAAAAAAAATGTAAAAAAGATGAACAACAACAAAGTCCTATATGTAAGATGCAACACTATTAGTGAAAAATCATGGTATAATGGTGCATGTTGCAAAGAGTACACTTTCCTCATTATTTCAGGTCATGTATCAAATCCAAGTTTTAATACTCCTTAAATGATTGATAAAATATGTTATATTTTGGTTTTAAAGAATTATAATTTCAATTTATAATAAACTCTTGTACATAGAATTAAAAAGTGAAATTCTTAAAAAAAGCATAATTTAAAGAAAAAATTATCAACAATAAAATCTATTGATTTAGTTTATATTATCTTAATATTATTTATGTAATTAATTTGCATCTTAAATGTTGTTTTTCTAAAATATTTCATATATAGTTTGAATTTTGCAAACTCTTTTTAAATTTAAAAATTAATTGATTTAATTGAAAAACATCATACTATACTAATAAAACCACGAATTAATATTTACTTTTTTAAATTTAAAAAATATATATTATATTTAAATTTAATTTACAAAAATCATTGAAAATAATTAACAAATTACATCACAAAAATTAATACTAATAAGATTACTCAATTTTTTTCTAAAACAATAAAATACGTGTTTTCCTAGTTATAAACAAAGATGGTAAATACTTAAGATGGACAAATGAAATAATTTGATACAATAAAAACTATATGATAAGAAAAAAGAGTATCTATGTAGGGTGAATTCACAAAGCTGGTTCCCACTTTTGCCAACGAATGAATTTGGCGAAAGTGGGAACTTCAATTTTTTAGGTGTTCGAGCGAAATAGGGGTATTTGCTCGAACTACCCTTGGAGTTCGAACGAACCACATTGCAGACCTTGGTTCGCTCGAACTGCGGGTGACTTTTGGGTTCAAGCGAACCCTCTAAAATATTAATATTTTAGGGGGTTCGCTCGAACCCCCCATTCGCTCGAACCCATTTTCAGTTAGGGTTTTTTAAAACATTTATAAAAAGCGAAAGTGACAGTTAAAGGGTCATTATCAAAGTTGTCTTTTTTTGTCTGGTGGGGGTTGGATCGAACCAGTCGTTAGCATCACATCACCGAGCTTTGTCTGGAGCAGCTAGTGTCTTTCATATTTCAGTTTTCGACCTTTATTATATCAGGTCCACAAAATAACCCTTTGTTTGGTTTAATAATGTCTTTTTTTATTAAATTAATAAATAATTTGTTTGTTAATTTATTCTTTTAATTAAATAATTGTATATAGTTATTGTTTTTCAACATTTTAGAAAAATGTTTGATAATTTATTGTTTTTCATTATTTTAGAAAAATGTTTGATAATTTAATGTTTTGACTGAAATGTGTCAATTTGTTTTTAAAATTACATAATTGTATATATGTATATTTTTTTTCAACATTTTAAAAAATTGTTATGAAAAACATAGAAAACTAAGGTAGTAAATCAGAACTTAGAAAAACATTAGCAAAAAGAGAAAATTAGAAAAATGTCGCAAACGTAAATATAATAAATTAAACTTTAGAAAAATTAATAAATTTTAATTTAAATAAACATTAGAAAATTTGGATAACAAATTTAAACAAATTAGACAAAATAAATCCTCTACAATGTGACCCATTTTCACATCCTATTACATGCACAACATGACCCCTTAAGACCACATATGCCCTGATGACACTATACGTTCCCTTAGGAGGTCATAGAGGATCACATATAACATACTAGTGTACATATGACATTCCCTTTAGGATCACATAGTGTCCTAAGGGGTCATACGTGGTCCTAAGGGGTCACACATGTGTTATAACACATGCGCCGCATATGACCCCTTATAAAATTGTAGTGTGAACGACATACCCCTTGGTCCATCAAATAGTGTCTTAACACATGTGTGACCCATTAGAACCGCATATGACCCTTTATAAAATCCTAGTGTGAACGACATACCCCTTAGTCCATCACATAGTGTCTTAAGGGGTTGTATGTGGTCCTAAGGGGTCACACATGAATTAACACATGCATGACCCCTTAGTAGGTCACATAGGACCCCTTATAACATCCTACTGTACATATGACATTCCCCTTAGGATCACATAGTGTCCTAAGGGGTCATATGTGGTCCTGAGGGGTCATGCATGTGTTATAACATATGCATGACCCCTTATAAAATCCTAGTGTGAACGACATACCCCTTAGTCCATCACATAGTGTCTTAAGGGGTCGTATGTTGTCCTAAGGGGTCATGCATGCGTGACCCCTTAGTAGGTCACATATGACCCCTTATAACATCCTACTATACATATGACATTCCCCTTAGGATCATATAGTGTCCTAAGGGGTCATATGTGATCCTGAGGAGTCACGCGTGTGTGTTATAACACATGCGTGACCCATTAGAACCGCATATGACCCCTTATAAAATCCTAGTGTGAATGTGACATACCCCTTAGTTCATCACATAGTATCTTAAGGGGTCGTATGTGGTCCTAAGGGGTCACGCATGCATTGACACATGCATGACCCCTTAGTAGGTCACATATGACACCTTATAACATCCTACTATACATATGACATTTCCTATGTGTCCTAAGGGGTCATATGACCCCTTATAACATCCTACTGTACACATATGACATTCCCCTTAGGATCATATAGTATCCTAACATATGCATGACCCCTTAGAACCGCATATGACCCCTTATAAAATCCTAGTATGAACGACATATTACCCCTTAGTTCATCACATAGTGTCTTAAGGGGTCATATGTGGTCCTAAGGGGTCACACATACATTGACACATGCGTGACCCCTTAGTAGGTCACATATGACCCCTTATAACATCCTACTGTACATATGACATTTCCTATGTGTCCTAAGGGGTCATATGTGGTCCTGAGGGGTCACACATGCGTTATAACACATGCGTAACCCCTTAGTAGGTCACATATGACCCCTTATAACATCCTACTATACATATGACATGTTCCCCTTAGGATCATATAGTGTCCTAAGGGGTCATATGTGGTCCTGACCCATTAGAACCGCATATGACCCCTTATAAAATCCTAGTGTGAACAACATACCCCTTAGTTCATCACATAGTGTCTTAAGGGGTCGTATGTGGTCCTAAGGGGTCACACATGCATTAACACATGCGTGACCCCTTAGTAGGTCACATATGACCCCTTATAACATCCTACTGTACATATGACATTTCCTATGTGTCCTAAGGGGTCATATGACCCCTTATAACATCCTACTGTACATATGACATTCCCCTTAGGATCATATAGTGTCCTAACATATGCATGACCCCTTAGAACCACATATGACCCCTTATAAAATCCTAGTGTGAATGACATACCCCTTAGTCCATCACATAGTGTCTTAAGGGGTCATCTGACATTCCTGTTAAGATCACATATTGTAGATTTAATACTTTTATAATCATATGGGCCCAAATATAATCATATCCAGGCCCAAATGTTATATATCATGTTCTTTAATTTTTTATGTATGTCAAAGATTTAAATATACACGTGTCAGATCTCTCTATCTCTCTGAAATATATGTTATCTCTCTCTCTCTCTCTCACTGAAATATTTGAAATTTTTACATGTATTTTTTGAAAATGAAAATGATCTCTCTCTCTCTCTCATGAAGATTTATATGTATAATCTCTCTCTCATGAAAATGATCTCTCTCTCTCTCTCTGCTTACGTATTTATTTTAACTTTATGACATGTACCTAGATAGATGGCATCCCAGGATATACCTTCGCAGGCTCCTAATCAGGATCCACCTGCTCTAGCTCCACATCAGGAGCCACACATTGATGATGTTGATCCTCCATAGCAGGATCCCCCTTTGCCTGACATTGCTACTATTTTTCAGTACAGTGATCGGGAGTTGCATAGGTTGAGGGCCATATTAGACGACCCTCGTACTGATGGCGTGTACAAGAGTACATGCACATCCATTTTTGATAGTTTGCGGACATTGAGGGACTGCTTAGTTTCTCATACCTCATTCTCACCTGAGGTTATAGAGGATATATATAGACAGTTGAGGAGTGAGGTGAGGGGTCCTCATTCTTTTGTTGATGTGGTGGGGGTGGTCTCGAAGGAGACCATCAAGGAGAGATGCTTTCCACAATATCAAGAGAAGAGTAAGGTGAGGGGATATCAGGTTACCAGATGTATCGACCCACAGGTTGTATCACTGATTTACCCACGCTTCTTAGCTGCCCATGGTCATTATCCTAATAACGACCAGATACCATTATACTTTGCACAGTAGGTATTTGCTGAGGTTCATTGTCAGATGAAACCAAACTACCTTGATATTCCAGGATATTATGGACAAGGGAGGGGCATGATTGTTGATAGAGATGCATATCATAGGCATGATAGAGCTCCGCCTAGACACAGGGACCTTGTTGGCATATCGTAGGCGTAATCTAGCCTTGTAGATTCCTTTCCAAATTTTGTTTCAAATTTTTTGTACTTGTAACTCTTACAATTTACCATCTTCCTCATGTCAGTATCTTCATCTCTCAAAGGCAATTTAGCGAAGTCCCCACATGTTCCACAAGTTCCTCTTATGCAATTTATTTGACCGGTTGCATTATCATCTGATTTATCACATAAGATGGATGCTATGAATTGACTTGTTTGTTTAGGAGGAGCATTTTCAAAACCATCACTATCTTCTCTAATCTTTCAAAACACCTGATAGTACAAGTCAAATTCGATGTGATAACGACAACAACAAGTTTTGAAAACTTTGTTTAACTTCACATAATATGGCCTTAACCGTTCAAAGATGGTTTGTCCAATCTTTATATGAGGGTTTGTTTTAGTAAACAATACATACAATTCATGTTTTGTTGTGTCTATCCAATGTTTTACATGTAGATCATAACGATTAACACCAATCCTTTGCTTGATAACATCTCTACTATTTGATGAAGGACAAGTATTATCATTCCAAAAACTTGTCACAAAGTTCCTAACAACATCTTCAATTCTATCAGAACGAGGAGCTCTACACATAATTGCCCAATTCCCTTCTGAGCTAGTATCATCTAAAAGCTTTCTCCTTTTAACATATTTAGATATTGTCCTTCTACTAAAACCAAACTTAGATGGCAGTGAAGAGATTTGTCTTTTTTGAGGCAATCTTTCATTTACTAAAGATGTCAACATCACTCTTCTTGAAATGGTCTTATCTAGTTTTCGAGATTTTTTACCAATGTTCACCAAACCTTTCTTAACATTATCAACAATAGATTTTTGTAGCTGAGAAGTTTTCCTCTTTTGACTTGTTGTATCTATACCCAACAATTTCATTGGATCTATTAAGTCTTTATGAGTAAGTACAATTGATAACAATTGAGCTTTTTCTAGTGTAGTATCAATATTGTTGAAATGAGACATTATTTCTTTTCCACGTTTATTCATTGACCTCCTTTTAGTATGTCTAGGTTCTTCACTAAGACGTTTCAACTCATCCACATCCATTTCAAGTAAATGATCTAAATTTTTATAAGAAATATTTCTCTTCACCTGTTTAGCTAGATCCACAATATGCTCATCCATATCAGTGGTAGGAGGTAAGGAGCCTGACCCATCTCCTTCAAAGGTCTCCATTAGTTCAACTTGGACAATCTCCTCCCTATGTTCATCAACTATATTGTGTTCTTCAACAGGTTTGTTTGCCTTGAATCTCGCTTCAGAACTCCCTTCTTCTCGAGCCCGTTCTGCACATAATTTAAGAGTTTGTGTAAGGTTCTTGAATTAATCAGAGATTATTCAATTAGGTTTAAGAATAGGGGTGAATTTGGCTTAAAGCTTTACATGTTAAAATTAGCCCGTTCAATTTGGTTTATTAAATTTAATTACTTTCAGGACCTTATTGTTATAACTCTAATTAAATTACCTATTTAGGTTTAAAGTTCAATTTGTTCTCAGGTTAGGATTAAAGTTCAATCTCTAATTTTGAGCACTAATTTAACACATTAAATAAAATTTTGATAAATTAGAAATTCCAATTTTGAAAATTAAAAGTACAAATATTTTGATGCATGCATACGATAAAGGTGACCTCATATTAATTTTTTATGGACCATAATGTAGGTGGACTATAATTTGTCACATTTGTGTATATTTAAGACCTATTATTGCATAATAGACCTCCTAATCTGAAATGTTTTTGCATGTACATGAAGTCATATAAATAGTTCACCTAAATTATTCAACATGTTTAATAGACCTTATAAATTTATGTCACATTTAATACCTATAATCAATGTAATAGTCCTAATAGGCCTTATTATTAAAATCAATATGACCACGTATGAAAAAACATTTCACAATTAATATACTTAACTCCCCTTAAGACAGATATATTATGTGATATTAAAGGACCTATCACATGAAATTACTTGTACATGTAGATTAAATATTCAATATATATAATTTAGAAGCTAGAAATTATGACATAATAGGTCTTATTAATTTTATGACTTAATAGGTCTTATCTATTATAAATGGACTTAATTATATAGGAGAAAAATGCACTTACACAACAAGCAAGTTGATGGAATTTGAAATTTGGAAATACACATGAATTATCTCAAATTAATTATGCTTTCCAATTAAAACAAGATTATTTTTAATCCTATTATTTCCAATTAATTTAATTAAGATTTTTTAAATTAATTTTCATTAAAAATATTAGATAAAAAATATTGAACTAATTAATTGTTACGTAATACATATTAAATTAAATAGAAACAAAATTAAAAATACATACTTGCATCATGATATCTTTGTCTTCTTTGTTCTCGATATCTTTCTTCCGTTTCGGGAGAATAATTCCTTGAAGACTTATTTTGCCTTCTCTTCTTATTCCCCATGCTTTTACCAAAAAACATTCAAATTATTGCCCTCAAAATAATTTTCAAATGTCTTCTCTCATCCAAAAATGCGAATTATTTTAATCATTTGTGTGATAAAAAATGAAAAAAACTTATGGACATTTATACAACTCCACAAATGAAAAAAAATAAAAAAAATGCATCAGCCAGAGTTCGAACAAAACCCGACAGTTAAAAATGGCCGGGTTTGTTCGAACATGACCATTACAAAAAAGTACGGGCCAAAATCAAGCCCATTGGTTCAAGGGAATGGGGGTTCGCTCGAACCATAATAATTGGTTCGAGTGAACCCCATTCGCTCAAAGTACTGTTCATTCAAACATGCCAATTAGAGGTTTCTCCCAAAAATTTTCAGAGTTCTGCAGAATTAATGACTTTGGAGCTCTAGTTCAAAGCACAAATGAAATAATCTTGATAACCCAAAAATATTAGATGGTAGTACTCGAAGCAAGCTTTCCAACGAGTATAATTTTGTTATATTTTGAATTTATTATGTTCTTGTTTTTTTAATTTTATGGAAAATTGGTTTTTCACCGAACATGAACTTCTCTGTTCAACGCATTGGGAAAAATAAGAAACTAATTCAAAAAAGTTTTGAAAAATATCTATGCCCCTGGTATTGAAGTCTTCTTTCTAACAAAAAAAATAAAATTGAATTTTGATTTATACAGAACAAGTTATGTGTTCAAACGTAAACCTATGTCTGAATTATGACTAGTCGGACTTCAAAACTTTATAAAATGAAAAATATTGAACATATCACTATAAAACCAAATGCAAGCCCTGGATATTGATGTTATAAACCAAAATTCGAAAGAATTGAGTTTTTATCATTTATAGAAAAAAAGTTATGCGTTTCGGGAGGCACCTCACTCTTAAAAAATGTAGTTTGTTGTAAAAAACTACTTTTCGAGGGAGATGGAATTTTTTTTTAAAAATCCTTCAAAAAAATTTGAAAAAAAAAAATATAGAATCTACAAACAAAATGCTAGAAATCACTAATTTTCATCATCTTCAAATTTTTAATAGTTTAAAAGTTATAGTTCTCGGAAGTTGAAGATTATTTTAAAAATGTACATCTCAGTGTCAAAAGTGGCAAAAAAGTGGGAACCATTATTGTGAGTTCACACTGTATATATGTTTTGGCATTCTCATGGATTTTTAAAAGCTATTGTTTCATACTAGTTTCTTTGATCATATCTTTAAATAATTAGTATGATAGTTTATAAGGTGTTGATATAAAAAATAAAGTTTTTGATGGTTTGAATGTAACATGCCCATTGTTCTACCCATTCGATTTACGAAGTTTTAACCCATAGACGAAAGAAATGCATTGCAGAAATACAAGTAATAAATTTTTTTCTCTTTCCTTTCAAAAATAAGATATATATATTTGAAATAAATCTCTTTTCAATTTTCATTTCATCATGAATCATATACAATATCATATTCATAAACATATGAATGCATTTACATTTTACCTTTCAAATTTTCATTTAATTTAGGAATATTTGAATACATATAAAGCTTCTAGGAGCTTAAAGAAACATAAAAGATACAAAATGGTTCAAATGTCCTTCTTGGCATACATCTTCAAATACTGGCCGCCGACTAAATGAGGAAGAGCATCACTCAAGCGCTTTTCCACCCAACCAAGACTTTACAATCTCCTGTTCCTCTTCTAATAGAGCTGATCCGACCCTTCGACGAAGAGTTTGGTTTGGTAACCTCATAATAATACAACCTTATGAGCATAGTGTTGTGTCCTAAATTACTAGAGCTACCATACATTGGCTACAACCTACATGTATGGTGTTCCCTGTCTAGTATGTAAACATGGATTGTAGTGAACCGATAATGTACACAGTGGTAACCTATACTACTTTGGCTAAAGAATTAGTCACCCAGTATTTCAAGTGAGAGTCGTATGTCCACCCACTTCATTGCTCTATTTGGTAAACTGACCATTAATTCTATTCCCATACCTTTTCCACAAGGTTAAATAATAGAATGTCTATCTAGGTTATTCCCATCCATGGATTATCCTAACCCCAAGATTAACCAAATCAATCATTCCTACATTCTAAATATGCACTTCATAGCATAATACTATCCTAGCTATTACATACATATACATAATTTTGTATCATGTAAGGAATATCAAGTTTCTATCAACTCAAGAATGCATATCCTACCAATAATTCAATTTCAATCATTTCTTTAAGTCAAGCTTATGCAACAACATAACCTATATATAACATTACTCAAAAAGAAGGTAGAATCCTCATGCCTGTATTATAGCTTCCATGCAAATACAGATTCCTTTCCATAAAAACGCAAGCTTCACATATTATCCACTAGGATAAGAATTCACTCTCTCCCTCTCTCTCTCTCTCTCTCTCTCTCTCAATGATAACCACTAACCTATTCTATTGTAATGATCATTTAGAAAAGTTGTGGCTTTTCATATTATTTTCTCCAAGTGTGTCTACTCATTTAGGAGCTTTGCAACTTTTTGTGGTGGATAGTGGTATGTTATTCATCACAGTTCTAGCTCTGGTAGATTCATTGCTAACAGTAATTGACATGAAAGTAATCTTATGCAGGCATTATGGGTGTATGCACCAAGATGGGAGACCAAAAGCATTAGTTGAGCCTAAGGAAACCTCAATTAAAATTATCCATAACATAAAGTATTATACTTGAAATAAGGAGATTACAAATACCTTATCGAAATTGGTCAATTCATTTTCTTCAAGATGGTTTGCTTCCTTGAATTGGGAGAAACTCTTTATCATGAATGTATACCTCAACTATCAAACCAAAAGGTTCCTCTCATGGTTTCAATTTTTTATCGAAGTAGGTGTGATCAACAAAATAATTAATTGGAAACTCTTTTAGGCAACTAAAATTATCTCTAAACTATAATTTTCTATTTGTACCATAAAAGGATCCAAGTGCCCCACCATTAGGAGATAACTATGGGAGATTATATGGTACATTATAAAAATCATAAATTAATTATACATGATATGTGAATATTTTACTACAATATTAACCTCAAATGAAAAATAGGGAAGCATACAACATTTAGTCATGATTTTAGTCCCTTTATATAAATGAGTACACCTAGGAATGGAACACTCACATGGACAAACAAAAGGCCCAATTTAAGTAAAATAGCAAAGAGATTAGATATTAATTTTATATTTTCCTAAATGGATAGAACATAATGATTTTATAAAATGTTAAATAATTATATGCCTAGTTTGATATCACCTTTTGTTGACTTTACAATCCATTGAAGATCATCTTAAGCCCAAATGCACCTTCAACTTTAAAAATATGTAGTTTGAAGATCAACCTTTCATAGATGTTGTCGAACATTGATGAAGTGAGCTTATAGAAATAAGAATCACCAATATGTATGATCTACTAAAAAACTCATTGTCTTAAAAAATCCATAAAGACTGGAATAATAATTCTAATTTTCAAGAACACTTTGTTGATAAAGAATGGATAAAAATGGAACTAAAGAATTTAGATTTATCATAGTTAGAGGGATGGACTAGGATCAATTCATGAAGAAAGATCTTTTATCTCAAAATTAATAATTGTCCAAGCAAAGGAAAATAAAATCTAGAGTTAAAAATGTTGAGAAATTTAGCTAGCTAAGGATGAAAAGAGCATAAATTTTTTAACAACATAACTAGGGAAAGGAGGAGCTAGAAAAAACACTTTTGTAAAATTTCCTAGTGGATAATCTCTCATTGATCCTAAACCCATCAGAGTTGAATCAATCTTCTTTCTCAGTGAAATTCTTGCAAGTGAGGGGGATTCAAGATTGTAGGAGCAAATAGACTTCTTATATTCCACTCCCTTTACGAACCCAAATGAAGATATTCAAATATAAATGGCTCCTTTTGTTAAGGGGGAGATGAATTTGGATTTATTCAAAGTGAACTCAAACAAAGCCCAAAGGCCTAATGGATTTCATGTTTCCTTTTAGTAACGTCGGCATATCATTGAAAAATAAGTCACGGTGGCTTGTAGTGAAGCACAAAGATTCAAAAAGTACTAAAATAACTTGATTCTATATTTATTGCATTAACCCCTAAGAATGCTTCCCTTAAGTCTTTTATAGATTTTTGAAAAAATCCCTTTGTAACACTATATAAAGTCTTATAAAAGTCAATGAAGGAACATCTAAAAATACACACTCCCTTTTCTAATCCCCTAACAACAAACTAGCTTAATCTTTGAGATATTCATCATTGAAGGTATCAACACTAGACATTAAAGAAATCACTCAATTTCCAATACAAATACAAAAAGCATGATAATCAAGCATAATATTAGCAAATCATATGGTGGAGTAATTGGAAGTTACTCATGAAAATCCTAAAAAAAAGTTTGTTTCTATGCTAATTTGAGGGAATTGATCTTAGAATGAAGTAGAAGTTGAAGCCCTTTTGCTTGGTTTCTTATTGTTTGAATCATGTAACATTGACACAATGATAATTAAGGCCAATTTTATGCTGATCATTCTATGTATATAGAAAAGATGCTCTATCAATTGAAAAATAAACATCATTTTGAATGATTTTTCTGGTATACTTGATAGTTTAACATCTTTAATTGCCACATATTGCTCTCAATGGTTAGCCTAACATTAACAAAACTTGTAATCAATTATACATTTAATCTTGATGTTATAATCACTCCACCTTCTTATGTAGGAGTGACACTTCCCACATATTTGATTTAATTTGAGAAAGTTTTGACCTCATTATTTTGTGTTAGTCGTTTCTCACTCCATAAATATACGATCATCATTTATTTTAATTTAAAATTCACAATGAAATTGCTCATTCACTTTGGTGGCGAGTTATAGTAAATGGGCATCCTTGAGAAGATCAACAAAGCAGATTGAGATAAGTTTTCTTTCTTCCACACTAGTGATATTACAGATATGAGATACCTAAGAAGAGATCCTCAATCCATTTTATTAATATCCTACAATCAGGGGAATCTACGAGAACATGTTTCTTTGAGCCATTATGTCAAACCGTTCAGGTCCCTTGTCTATGCTTCAACATTTTACATATCCCTCTGCCAAACAATT
Source organism: Cryptomeria japonica (assembly GCF_030272615.1). Taxonomy (NCBI): domain Eukaryota; kingdom Viridiplantae; phylum Streptophyta; class Pinopsida; order Cupressales; family Cupressaceae; genus Cryptomeria; species Cryptomeria japonica. The sequence goes on from NC_081407.1 coordinate 13,551,012, forward strand.
TTTGTTTGCATTCTGTCAAACAGTTCACATTCCTTTTCTATGCTTACACATATCACATACGTGTGTGCCAGAAAAGTTTCAGTTACAACATCTGCAAAGATGCTCTACCGTTTATTGTGTGATGGACCTCCATACCCTGTTCCAAAGCTCCCATTTTCGCACAGGCTGTAAAGATGTTGGCAGAGGTTGCGGTGTTTGGCTTTACTCCTACTAATCACTTTTAATTCAAAGCTTCTAAATCCTATTCAAGGAATGCATTTTGTGCATATCCTGTAATCATGCGGGGTAAAGGATGACATCATAGCTGCTGCTAAGTCGGCTTGCCCCACTCCGTGACGTTGAAGGTCCTGGAATGGAGAGTATGCTTTCTGTGTTATTGCTTCAGTGTCGATTCCCTTCAATGGAGAGTAAGCGGCGTCCTATTCAAATCAATTCCCTTCCATTACGCTTTCTTGGATGTCCAAGCCCTGTTCCAAAGCTCCCATTTCAGCATAGGCCGCCAAATCACAGCGAAATAAAAGATGCCTATGGGCTGCGATCAAACATATACGCCACAGTCATCCATCCAAATCTGCGCGGGAGAAATGTTTGTTTGAATTTGTAACGGAAACGGAAACGGCTGGAAGCAGACCTTGCCACCTAAGCGGTCAAAGGTTTAGTGTGTGTTGTTTAAGCCATCCCCAAATAAAGGAATATTTATCACTACTGCAACCCATCCTACTATCTTTTATGCAATTCTACACATGGAACCCATATTGCCCAATGTAGAAAGATTGGCTCTATTCATATGACAATTGTTAAAATTCCTCTCTCCCTTCCCTATAGTCTTCATTATCAAAAAAAATATAAAAAAGGCAAGGTGGCGGAATTGTATTAAGTCATTCATCCTTATCCTCTAAGGTTTAGAGATCACTCTGGCAAAATCAGTGAGACCCACGAATCATGTCCCTATGATTCATAGCCATGAATTCCTTGCTAATTATAACACATGTTTCCCCATACCTGCACATTTCAACGAGTTGTGGCTCCTCTGTGTTCTCTTTCCAAAGGTGGTCTAAATATAATCCTCATCTGCTACACGTCTCCCACAAATAATATTGCATGAATGCAACAACATATAAATATATATATGGTTACAAACCAAGTATAGTTTAATTCAAACTTGAAAAAGAAGGCTTGTATACAATCACTTGGTTTCTGAGCTCTTTTACACCATGAAAATGTGTAGATCCAAAGGAATTCTACGTAGGTTCCTTCGAATTGCTCGTAGGATTCATGAATTCTTTTGTGTTATATTTCAATTAGAGAAGAGCCCATTTCTATTGCATCAAGATGAATGGAATAGTTATCATGGAAATGATAATGATCAGTGCTCAGGTCTTCATATACCTTCTGATGTTCCAGAAGATCATCTGGCAATTTATTCTGGTAACATGCAGAAGATTTGTGGTGAGGATTAGGGATCTGAATCATCCATTGTTTAGGATGCTGCTGGACAAGGCTGAAGAGGAATTTGGGTTTGAGCAGAGAGGATTTCTTGTTATTCCATGTGACCCAAAAGTTGTTCAACACCTTCTTTCTCTTGTCCAAACAAAAGCTCCCCCACTGTCTGTGAGTTTTTATGGAGAGAGTTCATGCAAGAGGGTGAGATAGTGCAGAGTTCTATGAGTTTTGATTGAACCCATGGAAAATTTTCATGGAGAGATCTCAGGCAACATCTTGATTGAGATAATGTAGAGTTTTAAGTGTAAATTGTTTCAAGGTTTGATATATTCAAAGATATTTCAAACCAAAAATTTAATTCAAATAAACCTTAGATTTCTCATAGTTTCAGTATAGAAGCGCAAGAACAGGCCACAAATGTGCAGGGTCTCACGACAGATGTACAGGACTAGGTTGAAATTACGTAGGAAGAGTTAATAGATGAACTGAAAGATAGTACAATTGTGTAGAAGGAATAAACAGATGCACAAAATATGTTTTAATTGAGTAGAAGGATTGTGCAATCGTGACAGGTGCGCATAACGAAGTGACAGATGCGTAGAATCATCGAATGGAGCTCAGGTCGATAAACAAGTGCATGAGGATCAGAATTGAAGCACAAAATCAATGATCAAAAGCGCCAAAGAAAAGAAAATGCACAGAAGCAGAGTGCATAAGTGCTGAAATACGAACAGTTGCACACATCTAGCCTTTTGATGGAAAATAAAACACTCTAAAGTTGAAATTGATTCTATACCAAATGCAACTTTAGTAAGCTCAAAAAGCGAAAATCTAACCAAGATAACAACTGCAATGTAAGATTTAAGTTGACAATCCAAACAATCATAAGATGAAATCTAATATTACGTTGAAATGAAATAGTAAACAATACAAACACAGAGTTTAGGAGACTATTGCGATTTGAGTTTTTCTTCAATACGTTTCTCTTTAAAATAGCATAATTATGATTGCACAATGATATGATAATAAAGGCTTGATAGATGTTTGATAGTTTTTAGTTCTTGATTAAGAATGCTCATGAAAGTGAAATTTTTTGTCTAATGTAGATGTTCAAAAGTACTAGAAAATGAGTGAATGAAGGTACAAGAAATTAATATATTTGGTTTTAGAGTATGTATGTGAAACCTTTTTCTAACACTAAAAACTACAAGACTATAAAGTTGAATATTATAGATTTTTTTGTAGACTTCAAACTTGGGCATCATTGGTTTGTTTGACAAGTTTTTGTATCCTTTTTTAGTGCATCATTATCTTCATGTTTCTTGCATTTCATTATTTACTCTACTATAGTTCATTTCTCGTGCAATCAACTTGGTAAAGTAGGGGAAGAATATAGTGTTGAAAATTGCATACTTGTTCAATTTCACACTTACATTTTGATCTCATTTAATTTTTTCCTTAATGATAATTTTTGATATTTCTATATGATTTTTTTTCTCTTGCATTTAAAGAACATAAGATGTTAATAGCTTGTGGCTTAAATTTTATCAAAACTTTTTTGTATGCAAGTGTGAGATGTGCTACATAGTATTTTATGATGCATGAAATAATGCTTGAATGAGATAGTAATGCCCCTTCTCTCTCGTCCAATCAAATAAAACTCTCTTCCTTGTCATTTTCGAGGATATTTTTCAAAAATATCAAGATAACACTATTATTTTCATTTGAGGGAACTCTATCAAAATATTTACACTTATCACAACCATCATTCAAAGCACTTGTTTATTGTATTTATTTTTCTTCTTTTACAGAAGTCTAAGTTTCTCAAAGAAGGGCTTCCATTTCTACATCTATTATATTCGTTGAAAGTTGATATTACTACTAGTATCACTTTTATTGTGTTTTATTATTTTCAAAAATCTCTATTTAATGTGACAAATTTCTTTTATATGGAAAATAATTTGTTTAACATTATTTTTATGTTTTATTTACATGCAATGTTGTTCTTCCCATACACTAGTTTTTACACCATTATCAAATACATTATTTTATCATTTTTTTCAATCCTTAATGCACATAGGATTTGAAAGTAGTCATTTTATCTATCAATTTTCTTTTAGCTATCTGTAAACATTGAAAGAAATGAGGTTCGACTAAGAAAAACCCTTAAATAGCTCCAACAATATTTTTTTATCTATGTGTGCACATGTTGAACCAATTATGTTCCTTGAATAAGACATTTCATAAAATCTCATGACAACTGGTGAAGGATGACAACACTACACACAGGAATCCATGTTGTGAACTAGGGAATCCAAGATAGAGAGCTTCAATATCTAGTGGCAAGTTCCTTTGTGGTTTTAGTTTAATTGTTAGTAATATTTAATTTTTGATATTATTGTGCTCCTTATAATTTTTCATCTTCCTTGTTCCTTAAGTATCTATAGTTTAAAAATATGTTATATTTTCAATATAAATTCATATTTTATTTATATCCTAGGGATCTCCTATTTCTATATGTGAATATATAGATTGTATTTTATATGTGGTGTTCTAAGAATTTTTTCACAAAAAGTAGTTACTTTTTTACTATAATTGTTTTCTTCATTACAAGACTTCTATTGAAATGTGGAGTGATAGAGATCAAGTGGGTTTTCAAAACCATATGGCGAAGATGATAATATACTGCAAACTATATGTAGAGTTGAAAATGAACTACCAAGTTTGAAGGTCATTTACAATGAACATAAATATTTGTCCAAATCGTAAGGTAATGGCGGTGACCCACAAAAGGATTAGAATCTCGTCTTAGATTTCATGGAATGCGACATAGTATAAAAGATACATTGATGTTGGGTATACGCACTAGAAAGGAGAAAATGAAGAAAATCAGAGGTTTCTACTCTAAAATGCATACTCACAAGTTCTAGCAAGTGGCACCCGGTTATAAATAACTACAATAATTTTTTCTTAATGTGACATTTATATTACTATGAGAAATGAAAATCTCCTTGATTGCTTACAAATGATTTCTAACACCTAGAAATACTTTGAATTCCTTCCATCTTAAACTATTTGTTTTAGATATTCTTGAAGGCATGTACATGCCTTTTATTTATTATAAATGCCCAAGAGGTGTATAGAATGGTGACATCATAAAAGTGTTTTCTCGCATTTCAATCCTAAGTGAGCCACTCAAATCAATATTTTTAATTTATTTTCATTTTTCCTTGATTATAACAAGAAAACTATTGAAAATTCGAAATTAATTTTAGCTAATGATTTGTGAGACTTTCTACATCGATTCTTATTTTAATATTAAAAAAATCTATATTTTCACTATTTCTTAAACATAGATGATTAACACAAATATGTAGGGTAGACATATTTCTAAAGTACTACACATGTTTAATTGTTTCATAATTTTAATTGAGATTAGTTATGATCTAGGCAGACATTTCTTGTAACATGTAAATTTTCATATATAGTTATCTTATTTTTCGTTGAAAGGTCATCCATACAAAGGGTGAGTTTATATTTCTAATTTTTTCCTTATTCTTTGCAATTTTTCATGTGTTGAATAGAGGTATTTATTTTTGGTAATAAATCTATATTGATTTGAAAATGGAAAATAAGTATGATATTTAAATAAAAAAAATTTAAGCATACTCCAAGGGATATGTTTGTACAAAATTTCATGTCATGAAGAATTCTTTTGATTATGAAACATGTGGATTGAAAGAACAATTTATGGACCCAACAAAATGGTATAATATGGTTTGAAGGGATTTGGCTGTCATATAAGTATCATGCATACTGTAAAGTATGGAAGAACAAAAATAGAAACAAATAACTAGAACAATAATACACAAAACAAATTGACACCAGTATTTATCGTGGTTCACCAAAATATGGCTACATCCACACTGAATGGAGGAACATTTTATTATATCAAGAAGAGTCATTACAATCACATAGCAGGAACATATATATAAACATATCATATACACATAAGCTGAAGAGTCAGCATTTCGAGGGAAAAATAGAAGTGTCTGTTGGCCTTCAGACTTAACAACCTCCCACCTGAATGCCACCGGATGTTGCCACTGATCAAACATTCCCCTACTCTATTTCAAAATTTTACTTCAGTTTAACAAGACCAAGAGAAATCCTGTCACAGTCAAACTTCTCTTTGGGAACAACCTTGGTTAAAATATCTGCCGGATTGACCTTAGTATCATTTTTTGCAGCTTTTAACTTACCCTCTTCCACCACATGGCGAACAAAATGAGCATGAATGTCAATATGTTTAGAACGACACTGAGATAAATGATTATGAGACATAAAGATAGCACTATGACTTTCACAAAACAAATCATATTCACTCTGTTTACAATGAAAATCACTAAAGAATCGTTGTAACCAGATCATCTCCCTGGCACCTTCTGAAAGAGCCAAATATTCAGCTTCGGCGGAAGAAAGAGCAACTGAATGTTGCAGCCTTGAGACCCAATTAATGGCAACTCCAACAAACTTGAAGGTATAACTAGTAGTAGATCTCTGTTTATCTAAATCCCCGGCAAGATCAGAATTAGTGAAGCCTTGGAGTTGTACATTATTGCCACCAAAATGCAAAACAAAATCAGAAGTGCCCTTAAGATACCTCAATATCCATTTAACTACTTCCCAATGAGACTTCTCGAGATTGGACATAAATCTGCTTACCACTCCCACAACATGAGCAATTTTAGGGCTAGTGGAGACCATATCATACATAATGCTACCGACAACAGATTTGTAAGGAATACCTTCCATAAACTCCTTGTCTAGTTAGGTCTTTGGACACAAATCAGAAGATAAATGAAAATGAGTAGCAAGGGGAGTAGAGACAACCTTTGCATCAACCATACCAAATTTGTTTACAACTTTGTCAATATATACCTTTTGAGACAACATGATCTCCTTCTTTCGTCTATCTCTAGTGATTGACATTACAAGGATCTTCTTAGCAGCGCCTAAGTCTTTCATAGCAAATCTTGTAGCTAATTATGCCTTCAACTCAGAAACAATCCTCTTACTTGTATCGGCAACCAACATGTCATCAACGTAGAGTAGAAGGATAACAATTCTCCATTAGGAAGCTTCTTAAAATAGATGCAAGGATCAGATTCACATCTTATAAAGTTGTGCTCAGTCATGAAGCAATCAAACTTGAGATACCATTGCCGTGGGGCTTGCTTAAGCCCATATAAGTTGCGCTTCAACCGGCAATAAAGATGTTCTTGTTCTGGTTGTGTAAACCCTTCCGGCTGCTCCATGTACAACTCTTCATCAATATCACCATGTAAAAAGGCCGTCTTGACATCCAACTGGTCAAGTTCAAGATCCCAAGCTGCAGCCAAACCCAAAACAGTCTGAATTGTAGCCATTCGCACAACTAGAGAGAATATCTCATTAAAATCAATGCCCTTCTGTTGATCATACCCCTTTACGATCAATTTGGCACGATAACATTTCTGACCTGCATCCTCCTCTTTCAACTTGTATACCCAACAATTCGTAAGGGTCTTTGATTAGGCGGGTGTGACACTAAGTCCCAAGTGTTATTAGCCTGCAGCGAACTCATTTCATCTTGCATCGCCTCCTGCCATTTCCCACAATCAATTGTCTGACAAGCCTGTTTATAATTAATCGGTTCTGTCTGATCAACAACCAAAGATTCAGGGTACTCTGCTAATAACAAATCATAATCTGAAAAATTAGATGGAGGTCTTCTCTGTCTCGTAGATCTTCGTAATTGATTAGTGCCCAAGTTTCCAAGATTGTCTTGGCTCGATCCCTGCGAATGAGGGAAAGAGTGATGTTTTCCCCTGTATGTGAAATATCTATTTCTACGCATTGTTGTCCACCTCCATATTTATGTGCATCACCATATGGCAGGGCATCAATACTCTGCTATGCATAGACATTCTGCTGTGCATCTAAGAAGTGAAAGCGATGATTATCCAATCGCTGTGAATTCACATGTATGACTGTGCATCAACACGTTGTTCTGAACCTAAATTTCGTTGTGTATGTGGCTGAGCATCACAGTGTGACTGTGTATCGCCATTTTGGTGTGCCTTGACATATTTATGTGCACCAATATGTGTGGGTTGTCCACGCTGAATGTGTGAACCCAACGGTAGTCGCTTCACCACGACCTGCGGGTTGGAGAGTGGCCCACGACCACTGCCAAGCAACCCACGACCACTGCCAAAGATATCTTCGCCCTCGTGGAACCTGAAATTCGATGGATTTCCTGCATCAGTGATAAGAGGAGAGGGCGTGGACATTACTTCCTGCCCGTCAGTCCCAAGGCGTGGTTGTAGTCCTTCAATACTCGAGGGAGTCCACTCAGAACTGGCAGGAACAGTTGAAGAGGGAGAGGAGGGAGGGGTGGGAGACAAAACTGAAGAGATAGGGGGGGTGGTATGTCTCCTAGAAGAAACCTGTTCAACCTTTCCATTATTGTATATGTCGATTAAAGGAATGTGTTCAATGGTGGGATTGTCATGTTCCATCAAACATGGAAACACTGCCTCATTAAAGGTAACATATCTACTACGGAGTATTTTCTTATCAACCGGATCCCATAATCTGAACCCATATTGATTTTCACCATATCCCACAAAAACACAACGTTTGGATTTGGGGTCCAATTTAGTTCGCTGATGTTTGGGAATCAGAGCAAAAGCTTCACAACCAAACACATGAAGATGACTGTAGGAAATCTGCGTGCCCAACCATTCCTCCTCCGGAATACCAAAATCTACACGAGAAGAGGGATTTTGATTAATTAAATAAACCGATGTATTAGAAGCTTCTGCCCATAATTCTTTACCCAGTCCACCAGTGGAAAGCATACACCGTGCTTTCTCCAAAATCGTCCTGTTTAGCCTTTCCGTTGCTCCGTTCTCTTGAGGGGTAAACGGAACAGTTTTGATTCTTTGAATTCCATTATCTGCACAAAAGGAATCAAACTCTAATGAACAATATTCACTGCCATTGTCAGATTGTAAACACTTAACGTGATAGCCATTTTGATTTTAAACTAATGCTTTGAACATTTTGAATTTACTAAATATTTCATATTTCCTACTAATCATTAAAATCCAGGCCTTCCTAGTGTAATCATCAAGAAATGTTACAAAATAATTTGCACCACCAAGAAAGGTTACCTCTGTTGGTCCAAAAACATCCAAATAAACAAGCTCCAAAGGTGAAGTGCTCTTCTCACGACCTATCTTCAAGAAGCTAACCCTCTTTTGCTTGCCATAAAGACAATGGCGACAAAAATGCAAATCCACAGATTTCAAGCCTGATAATTGATCTCTTTTTACCATCACCTCAATTCCTTTCTTGCTCACATATCAGAGCCTTCGATGCCAAAGCTCGGTTTTTCTGTCTGCCATTGCCATAGCAACTCCCACTTGAGAGTCATGATAAAAAACATAAAGGCTACCCACCTTGTTCCCTTTGGCAATCAACAAAGATCCTTTGGTTACTTTCCATGTATCTAAAGAGAAAACTATATTGCGGCCTTGAGTAAATAATTGACTTACAGAAATCAAATTTTTCTTAAGTTTTGGGACATGTCACACATCTTGTAACAACCATTTACCTCCATTCTTTAACTGCAACAAAACATCACCCCTACCAACAATGTCACATGATTTATTATCCCCTAAATAAACTTTGCCAAACTGTCCCTTTTGATAATTTACAAAGGCCTCCATACAAGAGGTAGCATGAAAAGAGGCTCCAGAGTCTAAAACCCAAGAACTTGAAGTAGTATCACTTGTGGATAAAATTAAAACACTATCATCCTTGTCAAAAAACAACATTAGCCTTGCTCTCTCTTACCTTCTCTTGAGCCTTTTTGTAAGAATGACAATTCCTTCTGGTGTGGCCAGCCTTGCCACAAAACCAACACTCACCAAATCTGCCTCTTGATTTTGACCTCTTAGCAGATTTTGATCATGTATGATGATGATTTCTACCTCTGTTATGACTCCTTCCTCTATTCTTGGTATTCACCATCGTAAGAGCTTCACCAGATGACCCCTCATCGTTCTTTCTTCTTATATCTTCGTTGAGAAGAGTAGCCGCGACATGATCAAAGACTAGCTTGTTCTTGCCGGATACTGAAGTGCTTACAACTGTTACAACTCCATCCCAGCTACTTGGTAAAGAGCATAACAAGAAATCACTTTATTCTCACCGTCTTGTGTCATTCCTACAGAATTCGCTTGGCTGATCAAAGTGTTGAATTCATTGATATGATTCGCCATGATACCTCCTTCTTTCACCTTGAGTTTATATAACTTCTACATGACGAATACTTTATTCACAACTAAAGCCATAGGATACATAGATGTAAGCCTGTCCCAAACTTCTTTCGTTGTAGATTCAGCTGTGACATTAAAAAGGACATTATTAGACTAAGAAAAATCGTTGCTCTAGCCTTCTTGTCTAATTTTTCCCAGTCTTCATTAGCCATTGTGGATGGCTTCTTCGCTTTCCCCTCAAGAGTGAGTGAGAGGTCTTTCTTTATCAGCAAGGACAACATCTGCACTTTCCACAAGACAAAGTTCTGACCAAAGAACTTCTCAATTTTAGCTTCTTCCATTTCTCAGGAATTCAATTACCAAATTCCAATCAACAACTTTAACCTGCTCTGATACCAATTGTAAAGTATGGAAGAACAAAAGCAGAAACAAAAACTAGACACTAATACATTTGGGGTCAAATTCCGACGGACAAGGAGCATTGTGTGAAAATTTGATTTAAAAAAAAAAAATGCCCGTGTTCATCGGAATTCCGATGACCTCGGGCATTTTATTTAAAAAAAAAAACACAAGGCATTTTCATTTTGAAAGCAAACTGAAGTCGTCTTGCCTCCCTGCCCCCCCCTCCAGAGTGATCTCTGCACAAGCAAGGTAAGAACTCTTTGTTTTTCAATGAAGGCAACTAATTTTTTTTCGCAACTGGTTTTTTTTTTCGAATTAATCCATTTTGTGCATATCCTACGATCTTAAAATTCCATGAAATGACATCTCTTTGAGGTATTCCGTCATACAGTTCACATGTCGTGTGTATGCTACCCCATTTTGTGATTAAAACCCCCTTCGATTATGCTTTGATGCTACCCCATGATTGGAATTGGTTGTTGTGTCTTCGGGTTCGGGTGTCCAAGCAACTATTACTTCCCGGAACTATTGCTATCCCACCCTACCTATAGTTTGATAGTTGTACAACCAAAATCGAGAAACTTGCCATTCCATATATGGATGGAAGCCGGAACCGCTAATCCATGAATAGGAAGGCGGGTAAACCATTACCCGGGGATAGATAGAAACTAGATATCGAACGAGGAAACCAGGGGTGGGTGGATATCGGGATTGTGTGTGGTGTTTGAGTTGGGTCTGCGCCTCAGAGTTAGGGTGAGGGCCGAGGAGGGAGGAGAGGATGTGTATGCGAGGGGAATGAGGGAGATTAGTAGTATGAGGTTTAGGGTAGAGATTGGTGATTCCATTTTCAGAGGTTATTGAGGAGGGGAATGTGGGGAATATGATTAAATAGGTTGTGATTGTGAGAGTGGGTGAATTGGATTAAATAGATTCACCTAAGAGACTAAGCAGATTCACATAATGATAGGTGGATTTTCCTAAAGATGAAGGGATAAGACTTAACAAAAACAGGACTTAGGATGATGACAAGGAGGATTCATTTAAGGATATGGCATATTCACCTAAGGGATAGTGTATTCTCCCAAGAATATGGAAAAATGATTGATTGGTGGAATGACATACTAGATCAAGGAATGATACAAGGGTAGATTCACCTAAATATAGGGTAAATTCAGCTAAAAGGGTACCCATGAGATTGTGGTACTGAGTACCTATCTATGGATGGTGTATTTGGATACAAGTATGATGAAATCATGCTTGTGTATGATGAAACAAAGTCCAGATCTCTATTATAGGTCCAACATAATCTCTATTATTTGAGACACCATTTTATTATCATATCCAATTAGGGTAATTTATGGGTTTAATTATGGATCATGTTGTCTATTTCCATGCACTATTGAACCTATTTGGATGTATTGTGATTATTTTAATTTTGACGTTATAAATAAATTATGTTTGTACCTTAGAAAGGGTAACTCCAATTGATGTTTGGGCAGTTTATTTGAAAACTTATGGTGATTATTGCCCTATGTTATGTAATGGAGTTATTTTTACACTAAGTAATTAACTAGAAAAATGAATTTGTATTGTTGTACAAGTATGATGAAACCATGCTTGTGTGTTTGCATGTTTGTGCATCCTATTGAGAACCAACCTCGTTGTTGAGGAACTCAATAAATGTCCAGTGTTAAGTAGAAGAATGGAAAACTCAAGAAGCTATGGTGACATATTTTGGCATTAGTAGGGATTATCTCTGATGCTCTGCAAAAAGGGAAGGTTAGTGAATGATAACAAAACACAAACAAGAAGAAAAGCCAAGTTGTTAGTGTTAGAAATCATAAACAAAATACTTTCCTAAACAAGCATATCAAAAGAGATACCAAAAGCATGATAGAATATCTAACTAGGAAGGTAAATATGATGAGGCATCTCCAAATGCCTCCTAACATGCTCTTGATTTCTTCTCCCTTGTTCCTCTCCTCTCCAAGTTCCAAAATAGTGTAGCTCTCAACAGCTTTTTGCACTATGGATGTTTATGGAGGATTGAGATTGTAGTATTGTGCTCTAAATGTGAAATGAAAAGCTAATACTATGCTATTGATGCTAAATGATTTATTTTTAACCAAAATAACAATACATGAGTTAATTATGCTAAAAATGCTCTCTTAAAATGCCTATAGCTTAAATGCATACAAGTTTTCAGGATCTGGATTATGAAGAAATGGGCTCTATTTATAGGAAAAATGGAGCAATGGATGGTTGAGATTGAGCAATCTCAACAAGGGTCAGGATTGAATGATTTCAAATCCATGTGAGGGATTTCAACCCAATCCCAGGATGACAAGTGTCAATGTGAGATAGGTTGAAAGGGGAGGGAATAAGCATTAAATGCCTGATATGACCTTGGGAGCTAAAGTCAAGGTTGGTTGAATGAATAAATCCTTTATTCAAAGAATAAAGCTTTTATCCAATGGATAAACTCTTGTGCAAATGTGAAATGGAGGAATATGGTCAAAACAATAAATGTTTGGGGAGACAAGTTTGAAATAACTATAAATGGTTATGTAAGAGCCATAAATGGTCATGTAAGAGCCATTAGTGGTCTTGGAAGACTTTGGGGGTTAATTTATTGAACACACAAAGCATTAAATGCTTTTCAAAGACTTTGGAGTCTTTGAGAAGTGACTCCATTTTGCTTAGGAGTGTGACAATAATTAGGGGATGGATTAGGCTAATTAGGAAGGGGTTTAGAAGAATCTAGAAGGGGATTAGATTTTGCAAGTGGATTTGGTGGGTGAGGGAAAATAGGATTTTATTAAAAATAAAAATTCATTTATTTTAATAAATGTGTGCAAGTTGCATTTGTAGGAAAATGCAAGTGGGGGGGGGGGATAATGATTTAAATAAATGTTTTATTTAATTTATTTAAAAGAGGAAAAAAGGGATTTAACTAAATAAATAGATTTTATTTATTTAATTGATTTGAATTTGGTTTAATGAATTAATTAAAATAAATTGATGGCTAGTGGATTTTTAATCAAATAAATACGAAATATTCATTTAATTAAAATGGACAGATTTATGTGACTACATTTGCCCCTCTTTGAGACGGTACAGTTTATCGCGTCGTTTCAAAGAAAGAAACTGTTGTGAAGAAAATGTCCCATAAAATGTTAATTTAATGGGTGGTATGCCCCCTCGAGAGATGGGCCAAATTTTTTTGAAAAATCGGGCGATCTCTCAAAAAAGAATGAAAATTGGCAGGGTGGTAGAAGAGAAGAAGTTAGGCATACGGGTGAAAAATAGAAGAAAACAAGAGAAAAATGGAGAAATGGGGGGCTCGGGAAGTTCACGGGGACCACAGCGGTGAGCTGGGAGAAGTTACGGTGACAGCGAAGGGTATAAATGGGGTAAAAGGGGTGAAAATAGGATCATTTGTGACCGCGACCATTTGAAGATCAGAGCTCTGATAGGGACATTTGGAGGAGTGAGTAGCAGTCAGGATGCCGATCCCGATCACCGAGCACAGATTCGAGCGAGTTCGACGGTTTCAGCGTGCAGATGACTATGGACCAGCGGTATGCAAATTCAAAAACTTAATTTTTGTGCATTTTTGATAAGTTTTTAGTTGAGTCCAAGTCAAGTCGGAGCAAGAGCGCTGGAACTACGGTTTTGGCGCTTTTGCTCCATAAACTAGCGCTATTGCGCCGCAATAGCACTATTGTCCCCTTGTTTGAGCGCTTTTGCTCTGTATTAGCGCTATTGTATGCGAGTTTTAGCGCTTTTGCAGTTTTAGCGCTAGTGAGGGCTTAATTGAGCGCTATTGTTTTTAAGTAGCGCTACTGGGTGGTTGTTTGAGCGCTGTTGTAGTTTTAGCGCTATGGGATAGGTGATTGAGCGCTTTTGTTAGGGTTGTAGCACTATTGGTTGGAAACCAACGCTTTTGTTGGTATAATAGCGCTTTTGCTTTAAGATAAAGAGATGCCCCAGTTTGGATAAAGAAAATCTCCCGATGCCAATGATTGATGGATGGCGAGGTGAAATGAGAGTTATTTTGAACCATAGCAGCCTGATGAGACTTAGGTCATTGGTTAGGAGAAATGTCCGTTGAAGTCTAGGTAGCCATGATTGCTTACCTGTTGAGACCCGAAGATACTTGATCAAAGTATCTGTTGATAGTCTAGGTTTAAACTTAAGAAAGTTTGAAAACAAAACAACTGATGGTGATTGATGAATGTCCATGTGCAGGAGGAGCTGCGCGTGTTGCAGTTACGTGAGCACCATCCTGCGACACAGGGGTTACGGGACCGATTGACACAGGTGGAGATAGACTGCATTGCCGCGACTGGTCTATACGAGGTGATGCACATGCCCGTGATTCGTATGAATCACGGATTGATCACAACATTAGCAGAGCGGTGGCATAGTGAGACGTGCACCTTCCATTTGGCACAGGGGGAGATGACCATGACGCTAGAGGATGTGTGGCGCATCCTGCGGATTCCGATTCGAGGGGAGCTGGTCACATACGATAGATCCTGGAGGACTATGGCAGTGCAAAGGATTTTTGATGAGGATGTATTTATTGATGATGGCTCCATTGCTTGGGAGGATATAGCAGCATTATATGAGCCTCTTCCAGTAGTTTTGTCAGGTATTGTGGGAGGACTGCTGTGTCCAGACAGGCGTTCACATGGTTTGGCGGTGGGATGGGGACATGTTATCGAGATGATGATGACTGAGGGGACTCGATTTGCGTGGGGGTCGTGCATGCTGATGCACATGTACTAGGAGCTCCATGAGGTGGTTTACCGGGGGAGGGGTTCCTTAGCAGTGGGTATGACGTTGCTGCATATTTGGGCTTGGGAGCACTTACCAGTGACTCGACTGGTGAGTCTTAGATTCCGTGGAGTAGATCAGCCGTACTTGTTTATGTACAGTGACATGATGAGTCAGCCCCACTTGGGGAAGTTAGAGTGGTGGCAGCGGGCTTTAGACGATCTGGATGCAGTGATATGGCGGCCATACTTGGAGTGTGAGCCATGGGATGATGATGCAGAGGCACTACCTTATGTGTTTATGACTTGATTCCTCATTGGGAGGACCTCCTATCATGTGGAGAGACAGGTGCCTGGGCGAGTGATGAGGCAGTTTGGACAGCAGCAGGGACTGCTCAGTGGATCAGGAGAGTATGCGTGGGTGATTCGGGAGAGGTATGCATGGGGTCCAGTGCTACTGTATGATCAGGCACTGGCAGAGTTCTGGACACTGCAGGCGAGACCATGAGACATACGACCGAGGGTCGTGGATGTAGGCGTGACAGATGAGTATACGCAGTACCGGGTAGTGCACCCGATCCCACGGATATCGGATCCAGCGGAGCCGATCCCAGCTTTTGAGGATGAGAGGGGACAGAGATGGAGGAGGGCAGGAGGTTGAGGAGGAGGAGTAGGAGGCGGAGGAGATGGAGGAGGAGGTGGTGGAGGAGATGGAGGAGGTGGTGGAGGATTGGGGATGCGGAGTCAGCGGAGAGGGAGAGGTGGACTGCCTCTACAAAGGGAGAGGTGGACTGCCTCTACAGATATCACAGGGACCATTGATATAGGGAGGAGTTCAGCTAAGTGGGAGGGGGATGGAGAGAGAGATCTCGATGGACAGAGGGGAGGGGACTACTGGAGAGGGTGGAGCAGGGGAGGTAGCTATGGATACCGAGGAGAGAGCCACTAGAGATCTGCGGGATCACATTATAGTACGCTTGCAGACTCGGATAGAGGATTTGGAGGTGGCGGTGGCAGCTAGGGATGTGCAGCTATTTGCACGGGAGTCAGAGTTGACAGTGGTGCTGCGGGAGAGAGATAGTGCAGTGGAGAGATTGGCGGAGCTGCAGGAGAGAGTGCGGATTGGAGTAGGAGCACAGGGGCCTACAAGTTAGGTGATGAGGGAGATGCAATGAGCATAGGCTGAGATAGAGTACTGGCGGGGTTTATACGAGCAGGTGGTGCCAGTTAGTTAGCGAGCTCTTAGCTATTCGCAGATGCGGCAGACTAGATCAGAGCGATCGCAGAGGGTGTAGAGTAGTGGGGGTGTGATGGGTCCTTTGAGGAGGGAGAGATTAGGGGATGCAGGAGGGAGTGGTGGTTCGATGAGGCCTCCACGGAGAGATGGATCAGGTGGTGCAGACACCAGTGGTGGAGCAGGGGGAGGTGTTGGGACAACATCTGGCTAGAGTGGCATTTGAGAGAGCATTTTTGCATATATGTATTTGTATCATTGTTTATTTTTTGGACTGTATCTTGGATGGCTCTTGGTAGCCGATTTTTGTAGACTTCATTGTACTCTGATATATGAGATGAGATATATGAGGAGATCCCATATTTTGATGATATGCATTTGATTACGTATGGATGTTTATGCAGGATGACGAGTTTATTGCTTAGATGGACATGTGTATATGTATGCATTGATGAGATGTTTCTTTGTATGCATGTGTTTATGATGATGTACGATGTTGGATACTGACATATGAATGCAGGTTTATGTATGTATGATTTGTTTGATTTTTGATGTAATGCTTTATGTATGTAATGCCATGATGATGATGTATGCTTGTGTTGATTTATGAACAAGATTTTTGGTGTTTCCTATTTTGATATAATGATGAGATGATTTATGTGATGATGTTAATGCAATGGTCAAATGAATGACGTTTATGTATGAATATGCATCTAGATGTTTTTAAATAAATGCAATATGGATAAACAAAATGTAAAGTACAAATGCTATATATGATAATGCCTAAATAAATGCGTATGTAAAATGGATATATATAAAATGGTATGAACCAATGTTTTATAAACAAGTGGATTTTATGATTTTAATATGCTTAAGTAAAAAATGATAATGTGATGATATTATAACTTATGGGTTTAATAACTGCACCTTAAAGCAATTAAAAAGATGATAATAAATGCAATGTGAATGAATCCTAAAATGAGTATAATAAGATACTTAGTTTAATGGATGAATGAATGTACTTTCCCACTAAATGGATAAATGAGTGTATGCAATAAGAAATGATAAAGGATGATGAAATGATGATGGATAATTGTCACTAAATGAATGCCTAGGAAAGGACTTAATATAATCAAAGACAATTTAATCCCACTAATGAAATTAATTTTTTTGATGATTGATGCAATGATGCAAATGATTTAATGAAAACTAATGTCCAAAATGAATTATATGCAATGTTAAGTTAAAAATGATATGAATGTACTTAATGCAAGATGCAAATAAATGTGATGATGATATGACCATGAGGAATGCGAATCAGAGTACTCGGTCGTGATTGTATCCAAGACCAGCTTTTAATGGTCACTTTTTGCATAAAAAGCCTATATATGAATGAGTGAATGGATGGGTGATATGCAACGGAATGCAATATATAAACAGATGAGATGAAATGATGATCCATAGTGCTCTATTTTCATCATTGAGACTTTTAAAATGTTGGAAGAGAATACAAGCAACTTGACATAATGATTCAAGATGACTTGGAACAGACAAGGATTATCTCTATTCATGCATAACTTGGATCGTCCTCCTTGATCTTAGGCTGACCATATCATGAGACAAGTGCATACCGTACTAAGAGATAAAAACCTTTATCCAATTTGGATGAGGTAGGAGGAACCAAAGAAAGAGCATTGTACCTGCAAACAAATAGTACATACATAAAGAATAAAGAATAAGGATCCTTGGTAATGGTTCATGCCCATATGGTCAAGGTATACGCTGTAGTCAGCAAGCCGTAGTGATCTATGACTGCATTTTGCATAAGATCACGTAGCTCGGTGAACTTCCCACATAGACACCATTAGTACATGCCCCAGAACTTCATCGGAATAATGCACCGAAGATACACAAACAATGTTGTAGGAACCTGATATATAAACGAATGAATTACTTCACAAATCAACCAAGTATTTGATAGCTTAACACAATTTTCTTGTCAAAGAAAATGTCATTTTGTCTTTGTTTTGGTAAGGAAGGATGCATCCTTGTTGAAGACAGTTTGATTGTTGATGTTGATTGTGTGGTTTGATTGATAAATGGTCATCGTGTGAGTATTTTGTCAATGCTTGTTTTGGTATCTGCATGGATGAGTATGTACAATGTGTTGCCATGTTTTTGTGTGATTTTTGATGTTTTTTGATGTTTTTGGATTTTGAAATGTTTTGGATGTTTTTGGTTTTTGTGAAACATTTTTGAATATTTTTGGTATTTCGATGATTGCTTGAATGAAGAACTTAATGAATCATAAGACAACATAGAATCCACTTCCATCAATAGTTTAAGGCATTGCCCCCAGTTTTAGACATGACTATGAGAAAATGGGATACAAGATGTATGGAGTACTATCATAATTGTAGAGAAATAACAAGCCATGGTTTTGGATGGATGGATGTATGTATCAAGTGGATGTGATCGCAACAAGTCTGAAAGACAATGGAGCCATAGCTTTTATGAGTGGCACCTGTTTGCCAGGTTTTCGCCATCGCACTTACCCAAGGTGCCACCGGAGTGGTTGTTCACCGTTTGGATGCATGATTTTTCTCTTACTCTTTTTGGTGTTTTTGTGTTTTCTTCAGGTCATTTATCTGGATGTTTTTGATATTTTCTAGTTACATAGGGGAGCCTGATGCTCTGTACACCTTAGGTATAAAACCATTTGAGGTGCATGCTGTTGATTGGATCTGCAAGCAGTTCTCCTTCTGATGTAGCCAACTGATATGCCCCGGACCCGAACACGGCAGTGACAACATATGGGCCCAGCCAGTTTGATTCAAACTTGCCCTGATGTTCTCTGTTTGGTTGGTTGCAAGGATTCTCTCGGAGAACAAGATCTCCTACCTCAAATGTACGAGGTCTAACTCGGTGATTGTAACTTCTGCTCATGCGCTGCTGATAGGCTTTGATATGGTTGTATGCAGCTTGTCGCTTCTCATCAAGTAACTCTAAGTCCTGAAGACGGGATACTCTATATGCTTCATCATCTATCAGATTATGCAAGGAAACCCGTAATGATGGTATCTCGACCTCAATAGGCAAGATAGCTTCTGCACCATAGACCAATGAATAAGGAGTTGCACCTGTAGGGGTTCGAATGCTAGTTCGATATGCCCATAGCGCTGGATTTAGTTGAACATGCCAATCACGACCGACATCATTGACTATCTTTTTGAGGATTCTTAATACGTTCTTATTTGATGCTTCGGCCTGACCATTGCCTTGTGGGTAATAGGGGGTGGAAAAGTGGTGTTGGATGTGAAATTTCTCACAAAGTTCACGGACATCCTGATTTTTGAAAGGAAGACTGTTATCTATGATGATGGACATGGATACACCATACCGGCAGATGATGTAGTTGAGGATGAATGAGGCGATCTGCTTGCCGGTGACTTGGGTAAGTGGAACAGCTTCAATCCACTTTGTGAAATATTCGGTGGCGGTAATAATGAATTTATGGCCGTTGGATGAAGATAGATGGATTTTACCCACAAGGTCAAGACCCCATTGACAAAAAGGCCATGGTGTCGTGATTGGTTGTAGTTCCTGGGCTGGTACATGTATCAGGTCACCATGAACTTGGCATTTCTTGCACTTCCTGACAAAGTAGTAGGAATCTTTTTCCATAGATGGCCAATAGTATCCATTGCGCAGGAGTTTCTTAGCTAGTGATGGACCACTTGAATGAGTCCCGCAAATTCCTTCATGGACTTCTTCCAAAGCCTTTGTTATCTCATCTTGTTCCAGACATTGAAGGAGAGTACCATCAAGACTGTGGCAGTATAGGGTTTCAACAATAATGGTATATCGAGCAGTTTGGCGAATGAAGGTTTTACGTTGGTTATTTGATTGGTTGGGAGGAAGGGTGTGATCGCGGAGATAGGTGTAGAATTCATCGTACCATGGGGATTTAGAACCGACAAGGCGACATATCATTTCGGATTCGGGGATATCATAAGCGGGAATCCAAAGCTGTTCGACCAAGAACTCGTAGCGTGTTGAATTCTATGGAAGATCTAGGAGAGATGCGATGGTAGCCATAGCATCAATAGCTCGATTTTGATCTCTTGGTATCTTCTCAAAGGTGATAGTAGTAAATGATGTCTTTAGAGTGTCCACCATTTGCTTATATGGCATGAGTTTATCATCCTTGGTTTGATATTCATCAGTTGCTTGTCGAATGACCAGTTGGGAGTCGCCATATACTTGTAGTTCTTGTAATTTCCATTGTATGGCTATCCTGAGTCCTGTGATCAAGGCCTCATATTCTGCTATGTTGTTGGTGCATGGAAATGTGAGCTTGTTAGACTTCGAGATGTTGTCACCTTGGGGTGTGATAAACAGAATGCCTGCCCCCGAGCCATGCCTAGTGTACGAGCCATCAAAATATAGTTTCCATGGTTGTGCTGTTGTGATCATGAATATCTCTTCATCTGGAAAATTGGAAATGAGAGGATGATCGCCTATGAGTGGTGCATCGGCCAATTGATCTGCAATAACTTGACCTTTGATAGCTTTACGGTCCACGTACTCAATGTCAAATTCACTTAGAATCATCACCCATTTGGCCAAGCGGCCTGTCAATGCTACTTTGTTAAGTAAATACTTGAGTGGATCAATCTTTGCAATGAGTTGTACTTTGTGTGTTAACAGATAGTGCCTCAGTTTAGTGGCTGCTAAGATTACTGCTAGGCAAGCTCGCTCAATAGGTGTGTAATTGAGTTCATAGCCCACCAGTGTGCGAGAGATGTAGTAAACAACACACTCTTTTCCTTCTACATTATGTTGTGCCAGTAGTACACCCAATGCTGTACTTGTTGCTGAGATATAGAGTAACAACGGTCTACTTGGATCTGGTGGTGTCAGCAATGGTGGATTCATGAGATAGTCTTTAAGCGTCTGAAATGCTTGCTGGCATCTGGCATCCCACTGAAAGCGGATGTTCTTGTGTAGCAGATGTGTAAATGGGTGACACTTATCAGCCAATTGTGCAATGAATCATCGGATGGATTAAAGCTGCCCTTGTAATGTCCTTAGCTGACTGATATTCTTTGGTGGTGGCATATCCATGATTGCTTTTACCTTTGCTGGGTCAACCTCAATACCTTTTCTTGAGACAATGTATCCTAGAAGCTTCCTGGAGGTTACTCCAAAGACACATTTCTTTGGGTTGAGTCGAACATGATATTGTTCCAGTCTATCAAAGATTTTATCTAAGATGTGGAGATGCCCTTCTCTAGTGAGTGATTTTGCTAGTAAGTCATCCACATAATCTTCCATCATAGTATGCATCATGTCATGGAAGATTGTTGTCATTGCGCGTTGATAAGTTGCTCTTGCATTCTTGAGACCGAAAGGCATTACATTCCAACAATATGTGCCCCATGGATAGGTGAAGGCTATCTTATGTTGATCTTCTGGTGCGATCTTTATCTGATTGTATCCTGAAAAACCATCTATGAGTGAAAGCATGGCATGTCCGGCTGTCAGATCCACTATGATGTCGATATTTGGTAGGGGGAAGTCATCCTTAGGACAGGCCTTATTCAGATCTCTGAAGTCAGTACAAATGCGGATGCCCCCTTTTGGTTTGCCAATAGGCACAATATTGGAGATCCATTCTGCATAATCAATTGGTCTAATGAAACCAACATCTAGGAGTTTCTTGAGTTTTGTTTTGACTAGTACTACAATTTGAGGATGCATCTTACGAAGCTTCTGCTTGACAGGTTTGGCTCCTTCTGCGACGGTGAGGTGATGTATGACTAAATCAGGATCAAGCCCAGGCATGTCTGCATATGACCATGCGAAGTTGATTTGACGCTTCTGGAAGAACTCTATAAATTTAGGTTGTTCCTCTGGAGTGAGAAGAGATGCCAGATGTATGAGATGAGGATTTTCAAGAGTCCCCACATTGAATTCTTTGGTTTCCTCAATGAGAATCATTGATCGTTCCTGTTGTGTACTATCAGGGAGAATGTCAAACCCTTCATCCTCAGGCACCTCAGAGAGGTTTTCACCATTGGATACGCTCTTTCTTTTTACTTTTGTTGGATCAAATAGTGCCACAGTGTGGTTTTCACTGGAAGATCCATGTTTTATTGTTATATTTTTGCAGCTGAAAGGTTTGGCATCTGCCCCGAAGTATGCTGTGCTATTAAGTTCAATGGCAAATCCAGCTTTGTGATCGCCGCTTGGTAGATTATCCTTAATTCCAAAAAGTCAATGATGGCCTCATCGTTTTGGAAGAGGTCAAGACATGGGGGATTTGGTTGGTTCCATTCGATGAGTTCAAGGTGGATAATGGGCATTACTTCATCGATTAGGTTAAGTGCGTTAGATGTATCAGTGAGGGTTAAGAAGTGATGGTGAAGGTCGTTAATGGTACTCTCCTTGTCAGAATTAGGCGTAGGATGAGACGTAGGGTCTGTGGAAGATGTTTCCAGTTCAGGAACCCAAGTGGTCTTTATCTGTGCTTCTCCGTAAACAGGGATGTCTTTGCGTGGCGGAGGCGGTGATGTGTCTTCCTCATCTGAAGTGTTAAGCTGTACAGAGTCAAATTCCCACTCATGTGAGTCGGTCTCTGAGTCACTTTCCAACATCCGATTACTATACCATACTGGGATGTCTTTTGAGTTAAATACTGCAGGTGTGATTGGTTGATGTACCTTTGTAGTGATCGGTGCTGCAGGAAGATTGATGGGGATCAAGGGATCTGGTACAGGGAGTATTGGTAATATTGACTCAGTTGCTTCTACTGGAACTGTTGGTGCTATAGATGCTGCTGCGGGTTCTGACATAGTTGCTACTGCTAATGGTACTATTGATGGGATTACTGGTTCGATTGGTGGGATGAACGGTATTGGTGATAGTTGTGTTGGGGTTTTGAGCCTCGATGGGGCAGTTGGGATGGTGCTTGATGGTGCTTTGATTATGAAAGGTGTCCTCTTTGCAGTAGGTGGACAAAATGGTTTGTTGGGTTTTCCTTTGAATCTGAGCTTAGGAAAGATCTCTTTTTCAAAGCCTAGGCCTGTGTTACCTTTGGGCTTTAATTCTGGCAGCAGAGGTTCATGTCGTCCTTGTTTGCAAATCCTAAAGCACTCTGACCATCATATCCCATCCTTTGCATAATGAGGAGGCCTTTGCCATACTGATCCGTAGGAAGTTTAACTTGTGGTAGATCAGTGGTGATGGGATCTTTATAGATCCATTCCGCTAAGTCCTCATCTTGGGTTTCTTCTTCTTGACTCTTTCCAAGGATGAAAGGCATCAAAGCACATGCTGGCGTGACTAGTGGTTGCTGGAGTACCTGCTGTGGTTTACCATGTGTTCTAGGAGAAGTGGGCATTTGTCCCACACAAAAGAGTTGACTCAAGTTGTATTCCCCAGGACCTTCCTCTGCTATCTTCATTTTAAGCTTTTCTTGCTTTGGTATAGTGGTGTTTGTACTGGCAAGAGAGGCGGGACTTATATATGATGTGGAGGAAATGGCTTCTCTATTATTAGGAATGGTAATCTCTGGTTGATGTCTGATATTATGGCAAAACGCAAAGGGATTTGCATCACCAAAGATTGTGATCTCTACACCATTATGTGGGAACTTGATACATTGATGGTAGGTAGATGGAACGGCTTGCATGGCATGTATCCAAGGTCTTCCTAACAATAGATTATATGGCAGAGGAAGGTCCAGAACCTGACAAATGATGTGCTTTACCACGGGGCCCACTCGGATTGGTAGTACCACAGCTCCTTTGGAGGAACGCTCTGCATCGTCATAGGCTTTGATTGTGATCTTCTTGCGAGGATCCACTGATTCTACTGCATATCCCAATGCTATGACCAACTGTAATGTACAAATATTCAGGCCTACTCCATTATCGATCAAGACTCGCTTGATCCTATGCTAGTTAATAAATCCTTCGATGTGGAGTGAGGTGTTATGAGGTTGCTAGAAGGAAGAGTTGTCACTTTCGGAAAAAGTGAGACAAGGTGATGACTTTAGACTTCCAACCATGGCTTGAAATTGGTCTGTATTCAGATTTGCAGGGACTGACGCCTCTTGGAGGGCTTGATCCAAGATAGTTTTATGAGAGGGCGATAGGCGCAATAGCTCTAAAATGGATATAAGCGTGGGCGTCTTATCTAATTGTTCCACAAGATTGTACTGCTTTGGGATGGAGGCGGTGCCTTTTGGAGCTGCTTTTATGGTAACTTTGCCGCGACGTGTAACAACATTGCAATTTGAGTTGATATTTTTGAAGGTTATAGTTGCAACTTGTTCATTGGCATCATACAGATGATTGACAGTGTAATTATACGCAGCCTGTGTATAATCAGTGGTATCAGTGCCTCGCCTAGAAGTGGAAGGACCCCTTTGATCTTGTGATGGAAGTGGATTTTTGAACATCAGATGATCATTATTGGTTGTTTTTGGGTCATGTGCTTCAATTTCGATTTCTCCTCGGTCAATAAGATCTTGAATAAGATCTTTTAATCGGTGACAATTACTTGTCTTGTGTCCTCTTCCTTGATGGAATTCACAGTGTTCAGTATCTCTCCACCATGCCGGTTTGACCTGAGGTTCATAGTTTGATAGTTTAGGTAAAGTGACCAAATTTTGAGAAATGAGTTGTCGCAACACTGTTTCAATGGGCTCCCCTAAGGGAGTGTATGTGTGTTTCTGTTTTTGCTGATGAGGTCTAGGTTCATCATGAGATGTGATGCGACCTTGATTAGAAGGAACATTTGTGTTGTTTTGAGGTGGAGGATTTTGTCCTACAAACCGAACCACAGGTTGTGCGTTTTGGATAGTCCAGGCATCCACAACCCCATCGTTGATGATATTCTTGTTTTTATTCCAGAAGTTTGGTTTATCGTTATTGAAGCGTGGGCGAGGACCATCTTTTGGTTCATTAAAGATTTTGATGAGTCCTTTCTTGATGAGTGCCCTTTCACATTTCAAACCCTTGGTGATCATATCATTAAAAGAGTCCGTGTCTTTGACATCCAGGTGAAATTCCATTTCTTCGTTTAAGTTGGAAATTAATATTTCCACTAGTTCTCATTTAGGTAACTGAAGAGAACATCTGCTAGACATTTGATGCCATCGTTGCAGGAATACTGAGAATTGTTCACCTGGTTTTTGTTTGGTGTTGCACAAATCAGCCATGGTGATGTCACGTTCAATGTTATGAGAGTAATGAGCGAGGAACTTCTGGATGAGTTCCTCAAATGTTCTAATGCCACCTGGTAGTCGGGAAAATCATGATGTGGTTGTTCCTCCCAAGCTTTGGGGAAAAAGGCGCATTAGGTAGGTGTCTTCATATGCCACTTCAAGACAAGCAGAATGAAATTCTCTGACATGATCATGAGGATCTCCCTTTCCTCTATATTTTTCGAATTTGGGTGTTTCGAATCCTCGTGGAAATGGTGGCATGTAAAGATTCCTATCAAAAGGATAGGGACAAATGTCATTGAGTGAGAATTGGTTAATCTTGACACCACTATGAAGTTGTTGGGCGAGATTCTCGACTTGTTGCCGCAACATCTCCATTTCATTTGGAGGAGGAGGAGGTGGTGGATTACCTTGAGGAATGTTATATCTGATGAGATCTCTACCTCTTTCCTCTTCATGGTGACTTTGTCTTTCTGATGCTTGTCTTAATTGGGCAAGATCAAAGTCAGAGGGGAGTTTTGCTCCTTCTTGAGCGAGTCTTAAGAAGTGAGCATCCGCATTGCTCTTGAGTATTTCGTCAAAGAATCTGTTAAAGAGAGGGTTATGCTGAGCCCTTTCTATTGTTGCAAGAGTGGGAGTACTTGGGTTTTCGTCATCTGCATTTCCTCCAAGTGCTTCTTGAAATTCATTGAGATTTTCCTCTTCTTCTTCTTCCCTTTCTATTTCTCGTTGCCTGGACTGTGATCGGGTTTGGACCATTTTGTTTATAAGCTTTTTGTTGAAGTTGTGTGAAAATGATGATGAGTTTTTGTTGAAATGAGAGATTGATGGTTGGTGAATTGTGTTGCACGTGGATCTCTAGCACCTTTAAGGTGGATGTAACCAAAATTCCTTCTTTGAATTGCTTGTTTGTTTGATAAGTTTTGATGTGATAAGGTGTAGAGAAATCTGAGATGTGTTACAGATTTAACTACCTAGTAATGAGAGGATTCACTCATGAACTAGTTTTAACCTGCGTAGATGTGTCTCTTAGGATGAGCTTATCCTAGATGTAGAAACAATCTAAAAAGTGATGTGATGTGTTTGATTTCAAGCAATATCTAAAAGAGAACTTGGGGCAAGAATCTCTTAATGTTTTGAGAGTTGGGATGGATTGATGATGAAGTGATGATGTATGAGTAAGATAATGGATGAAATGTTTTCAACTTCAATAAAAACTTTGTGTCACAAATGGGACAAACTCTACCTCTTCTCTTTCAGGTGTTGATGGTATTTCTCGAGCTGTGTTGTATGTGATACAGACATTTGGGAAGAAGTTGGGATTAATCTTTCCTCCTTGGTTTTTGTGATAGCTTAGAGCTATATATTGCATAAAAGCTTTGCGGTTCAATGATTCTGAATCAAATTCGTTTGTTTTGCCTTGAAGGTAGAGATGCATACAATGTAGAAAGACTCTATGTGAGACAAAGATTTGTCTATTAATATAGAAGAATTTCCTCCTTTTGATCAAAGCCTTTGAGCTCAATGTTCTTCTTTTCAAGTTGATATTCTGATGACGCTTCTTCTTTCGCAAGATGTGAAGAATGGTCATAAAGGTTTGATTTTTTGTTGTTTGCACTTTGTTTTTGATGTGTTTGTTTGGATGAATACTTTGTTTTTGAAAGTGATTTTCTGATTTGATGTTTCTTTGACAAGAAAACAAAGAAAGCACACAAACACAAGAATGTTGCCTAAAAGGCACAAATGAGTATGGGTCTAGATTAACCCAATCCTTGGAGTTGTATATGATGCTTCCTTTAGATGTATTTTAAGGTGTATTTCCAAAGCCTGAAGTCGACTCAATTTGCACTTGGTCTTTAAAACGAACACACTTCAAACACTTTTTATCCCTAAGGTCAAATGGCCAGTTGTGATAAATTTAGCCCACATCTTGATATTTCTTCGACTTTGGTACTACATACCTTATGAATCTCGTCGTGGCAGGTAAGGATGTGATATACTAAGTCTTGCACGAGTATAACAAATAGATGATCCCTATGATGGGGGAGTCACCACCTTTATCAAGCCACAAGTGACTTTTCAAAAAGCTATGTTTCTACTCAAGGAAATATGTATGGTGAGTATCCTGGGAGCAAAACCATCTATGCTCTTGCACTAAATTATATCGCAAATATCCTCAATCAATAGAATGGGTGGGCTACTACTTAAAGGTGTTTAGTCATGTTCGATGTTTTTGGACATAAGTTCATTCTACAGTGACTCACTTAAGAGCCTTGTAACTGGTGGTGGGGCCCATTTGTCCTTTCGGCCAGTTACACTGTAGGAACAGCTATACCCAAGGCTACAGCTTTCGCTCTCACTTGATTTCTATAGCGCTCGAGGTCGTTCCCAAGAGTATCGATCCCTTGGCAGGCCTCTCTTAAAAAGATAAAAATTTTGAGTGTTACTAACACTTTTCTCTTGCACCTAGGACCACGAAAGCCAAGGGAGAGGATAGTGTGTGTTAGAGGTAGGACCACTCAACTGACTTTTTGCACAAGTGTGCCAAGTACGAAAGACACTTGTTCTTTTTAATCCACCATTTCAAATGTGATCTAACTATTTGGAGATGTTGCTCCAACAGCCATGGTGTTCTTTTTAACTTCAAAGGCAATGTGTTTTTGTAATCTAGAATTCGGAAATCCTGGTCAACTTAATGAAAAACACGTTTGCTTGAAGTAAAATTTATTTTTGCAAAAAAAATCAAAACAAGTGGATTGTTCTTTTTATTTGCCCAAAAATTGAAGTGTGGCTTGTGATTTTTAAGTTTGATGCAAGGAAAGCAACTTTGTTTGTTGATTTTAAGCACCAAAATGAAGATGAATCCTAACTTGCAATGGAAGTAAATGTTTGTTTTCAAGTGTTTTAAAAGCACCAAAGGAAAATTTGTGAGTTTTAACCTGCATAAACCACAATTTTGTTAGTAAAATCTATGTCCAAGGGGGGGGCTTCCACAAGCCTAAAATTTTCAATTTTTCGGTTACAAGGTGAGTTTTACAACACTCTGTTGCAATAGCGCTAGTCTGCATTTAAATAGAAGCGCTATTTCACACAGAAGCACTGAAAGAACAGGAATGACAGAGAGGCAAAAGCGCTGAAAGAGTTTCAATAGCGCCAAAAGAACAACAAAAGTGCCAAAAAAAATCCAAAAGCGCTGAAAGTTTAACAATAGCACTATTGTAGTAACAATAGCACTAAAATAGAAAGTGTCGGTAGCGCTAGAACGTGTTCAATAGCGCCGAAGTGCAACCTGTGTGACAAATTCAACAATCAGACATGTTAGTTTACAAAAAAAATGGTATTTTTGGGTGTTCGATTCACGTCGGGTTCACCAAATGATGCTCTGCAAAAAGGGAAGGTTAGTGAATGATAACAAAACACAAACAAGAAGAAAAGCCAAGTTGTTAGTGTTAGAAATCATAAACAAAATACTTTCCTAAACAAGCATATCAAAAGAGATACCAAAAGCATGATAGAATATCTAACTAGGAAGGTAAATATGATGAGGAATCTCCAAATGCCTCCTAACATGCTCTTGACTTCTTCTCCCTTGTTCCTCTCCTCTCCAAGTTCCAAAATAGTGTAGCTCTTAGCAACTTTTTGCACTATGGATGCTTATGGAGGATTGAGATTGTAGTATTGTGCTCTAAATGTGAAATGAAAAGCTAATACTATGCTATTGATGCTAAATGATTTATTTTTAACCAAAATAACAATACATGAGTTAATTATGCTAAAAATGCTCTCTTAAAATGCCTATAGCTTAAATGCATACAAGTTTTCAGGATCTAGATTATGAAGAAATGGGCTCTATTTATAGGAAAAATGGAGCAATGGATGGTTGAGATTGAGCAATCTCAACAAGGGTCAGGATTGAATGATTTCAAATCCATGTGAGGGCTTTCAACCCAATCCCAGGATGACAAGTGTCAATGTGAGATAGGTTGAGAGGGGAGGGAATAAGCATTAAATGCCTGATATGACCTTAGGAGCTAAAGTCAAGGTTGGTTGAATGAATAAATTCTTTATTCAAAGAATAAAGCTTTTATCTAATGGATTAACTCTTGCGCAAATGTGAAATGGAGGAATATGGTCAAAACAATAAATGTTTGGGGAGACAAGTTTGAAATAACCATAAATGGTTATGTAAGAGCCATAAATGGTCATGTAAGAGCCATTAGTGGTCTTGGAAGACTTTGGGGGTTAATTTGTTGAACACACAAAGCATTAAATGCTTTTCAAAGACTTTGGAGTCTTTGAGAAGTGACTCCATTTTGCTTAGGAGTGTGACAATAATTAGGGGATGGATTAGGCTAATTAGGAAGGGGTTTAGAAGAATCTAGAAGGGGATTAGATTTTGCAAGTGGATTTGGTGGGTGAGGGAAAATAGGATTTTATTAAAAATAAAAATTCATTTATTTTAATAAATGTGTGCAAGTTGCATTTGTAGGAAAATGCAAGTGGGGGGGGATAATTATTTAATTTATTTAAAAGAGGAAAAAGGGGATTTAACTAAATAAATAGATTTTATTTATTTAATTGATTTGAATTTGGTTTAATGAATTAATTAAAATAAATTGAATAATTTATTTAATTAATAGAAGAATGTTTGGGGATGAATTAATTAAATATTAATTTAATTAATTGATGGCTAGTGGATTTTTAATCAAATAAATACGAAATATTCATTTAATTAAAATGGACAGATTTGTGTGACTACAATCTCTATTGACCACACCTTTCAAAGATAGTATCCCCTAGTTCTCCTCATAGAATGGACCATTGGATGGCTCATAGTGGTATCCTATCCTACATTTATCTTGATGGCATTGCCGATAGTTGGTATGTGGTTCTTGGTACGGGTTTCCTCTTACCCTATTATCTTATTTATATCTTTGTTCCAACATGTGGAGATTGATTTTTGTCATGCTATGACGATTTTCATGTTTGCATGTGTTTTGACATTATGCAAATAGATATGATGTCACACCATACTTATGTTTTGATATAGTATAGGTGATGGTTACATGTTGTTGATGGTAGTGATTTGGGTTCAAAGACACAATTCCACACACACACACAAATATTTGAAGATGCATTTTATATTATTCCTTCTTAGTGGCGATTAGTGTTGGAAGATTTGCACACATGTAGAGAGGAACTCATGTTAGATACAATAGGTTGTGTTTGATAACATATGAATGTGCCTCATGATGTATACATATAGCTTTGGTGTGTGACATGCATGCACATTTTTCCATAAGACACATTGCTATGTGGCATGTGCCCTATGCATGTCTTCTTTGTGAGGCACGGTGCTATGTGCAATGTGGCCCTAGGTGTGTCTTCTCTATGAGGTGTATTGCCATGATATGTTAGGATTTGTAGTGTGCAAGCCACAAATGCATGCATGAGGGACTATTATTATAGTCATGTTTTTTGGGCATGTAGCCTAGGCATGTCTTCTCCATTAGGTACATGGCCATGTCGTGTGGGAGTTTTTGTGTTCATGCCACAAATGCACACATGAGGGACTATTATTGGAGTCATGATGAATCTTCACTCTATTTAGCCACAATTTATAGTCGTATAGTTATGTAATGTGCACTTTTAAGGATTGTGAAGTTTCCTTCAATTATTGATGATCTCTCATCTTTGTTGCATGGGCCAACAATTTTATTTTATCTTGTTTGAATTAGTTTAATCACTATTGTGAGTTTTCTCTATTGTGTAGTTATTGTGGCTATGTTTGATTTTCTATTGGAATTGAACACATTTATTTGACTTATTATTGTTACTATTTTTTCTTTCTTTCAATATTTATGATCTTTGGTAGTTTAGTGAAACTCTTGCTATTTTTAAATGTTGCCTTCTCTGTTGTGATGTGATTCCTCACCAAGATCGACATAGATAACCTTGGATGAGTGTATATAAGGAATCAAACATTGGGAAAATTTGAAGATAGGGGTAAGTGTTTGTTGTATGGGTAGCGATGATCCACTTGTACATTCTTAGTGATTATTGACGGCTATGTCTTGGAGTTGGCTAATCATATTAAACAAACAAGGGGGAAGTCATACATAATCGTATGGATCCTCCCTAGTTGTGTGTGGATTCAAGACGACCATCATTTCATATGGTTCTTGGTTACTTTGTGAGACCATGGCATCCTCTTAGACCAATATGTGAGCCTTGTATTGTTATCCTTGCAATGTGGATGAATAAGTGTATGTTTAAATAAATGCTTTGCTTAGAATACTCAAAAATGTCTCTCAGAAAGTCTGCAATAGGCAAACTTTTAGTAAGAATTTGCAGACACAATGCTCATAAATTCACACAATCAGCTACATTAAATACGTTCTCTATTAAGTTCAATGGTTTTGGTTCAATTTGCAATTTTTGTGAAGCTTTTGCACTGAAGTTTCCATAGCCTGATTTTTTTGCCTGTGAAGAAAGACCATGTCAGATAATATTAGCGAAGAACAAAATAAGGAGACAATTGCTAGATTATGGTCTAACTTGAAAAGAAAAGGTGATGGGAAATGTTATTGTCCCTGCAAAATTTGTAAGGGCTTAAAGACTAGAAGACTTCTAATCAAAACAACTAAGAAACATTGTAGGCATCATGGTCACATTGAAGGGGGACATGATTATCATCCACTGGTAAGTTGTTCATTATATCATTTTAACAATTTATATACATAAGAAATCACTTGATAATGAGATCACGATCACGGTTTATTTATGTATATCAATTTTATATAGGTGGAGCACCCTAGAGCACATGGTATGGATCAACAAAACCCTGAGAATATGGTTTTGGAAGTGGAGG
Source organism: Cryptomeria japonica (assembly GCF_030272615.1). NCBI lineage: Eukaryota > Viridiplantae > Streptophyta > Pinopsida > Cupressales > Cupressaceae > Cryptomeria > Cryptomeria japonica. Next base: position 13,583,308 of record NC_081407.1, read on the forward strand.
AACATGGAGGTGTGAATATCGAAGCTGAAGATAATGATCCCATGGAAGATGACAATCATGCACCAGAAAACACAATTGAAGATGATGGTTCAAATACATTGATCCATGACACATTTAGTACTGGCACAACTAATCATGATGATCAGGATGACCTTGATGTTCATGATTTACCTCTTCTTGAGAAGGCATATGAGCCCCTTTACAAAGGCTCCCAAACAACTCTTCTCTCTATTGTATTGTTGTTGGTGAACTTGAAGGTTATGAATGGTTTATCCAACATAACAATCTCTCGTATGTTAAGGTGTGTCATACATGTCATTACAGTTAATAAATGGTGAATCATGTACCATTAATATTCTTTATATTAACACCTCAAACTTTTTTTTGGTTGTAGATGGATAGGTGAGTTTTTCTTACCACCATCAAATATTCTACCTCGCTCATATCGAGAATTATCTGCCATTGTGAAAGATATTGGAACGGAGTATCAAACAATAGATGCTTGTCCCAATGATCATATCATAAACAACATGAATTTGGAACAAAATGCTCTGAATGTCATATCAGTAGATATCAAACAAATCAAATAACAAAAAAGGTGTCTCGCAAGGTTCTTTGTTATATTCCCATTATTCCACGTATGCAACGATTATTCAAGTGCACTAGCTTGGCACAATTTATGGATTACCATGCACGCAATAGAAGTCAAGATGACATTATTCAAATGCCTGTGGATGGTTCAACATTTATGGACATAGAGGAAAAGTGGCCACACTTTAAAGAAGAACCTCGTAATCTCAAGCTTTCATTGGCAGCGGACGGTGTCAATCCATTTGGAGAGTTGAGATCTGTTTACTCGGTGTGGCCTATTTTTGTTATCAATAATAATATTCCTCCATGGATGTCAATAAAGAGGGAGCACATAATGCTGGAAATAATTGTTCCAGGTATTTTATCATTTAATAGTCATCTACATTTGATTATAAATATTGCAGTAAAATGGTCATAATAATTATGTAATGTTTTTGTTCATTCCACTAGGCAAGTACCAAGTTAAAGATATGAATGTATATATTGAGCCTCTTATCGACGAGTTGTTGGAGTTGTGGAATGGTGTGACCATGTATGACATCTCTAGACCAATAGGACAAAGACAATTTCAATTCCATGCAATGCTTGTATGGACAATACATGATGCCCCAGGGCTAACACATTTTTGTGGTATGTTATAGTGTTCAAGTTGCACATGATAATTATAACTATAAAAATTAACAGATTTAATAGAATTATACATTATCTTGTAGGTCTTAAAACAAAGGGAAAATTTGCATGTCCAGTTTGTGGTCCAAAGATGAAATCCCATCATTCAAAAAGTTTAGGAAAGCAGGTGTTTGATGAGTATAGGCACTTCCTTCACAAAAATCATAAGTATCGGAATACTGAAAAACATCTTTTCAATGGGAAAGAAGAGACTACATCAAAGCCACAAAGAATGACTCCTCACTTATGGAAGTTGGAATATAATAGAATTAATCGTCAAGGTAATGTCATTCCATCTAATGGTTTATGTTTGGAATTTGAATTTTTCTATCGTGTTTTGTTTACTGATGATGTAATTGATGATACTGAAGGTCGTCAAGGCATGGAAGGCCACCTTCCAAAGGGACTAAAAAGTTATCCTAGACAATTCAGTAGGTTGCCTTACTACGAGCAGCTACAAATTGTGCATTTGTTTGATACAATGCATATTGGAAAGAATATAATAGAGACATTATGGAAAATATTGGATGGAAGGCGTGACAAAGAAAAAATTGTCAAAATTTGTAGTGACATTATGGAATCCAATCATGCAATGAAAAATGTCATTCAATCAAATAGCAATGGAGATCAAATTAATATAAGTGCCCTTCCTTGGTTATTAATGGAGCAGCAAAGCAATTCTATAAAAGAAGTCATACGAAAAATTCAATTTCCCACAGGATTTGCTACGAACATAAACAATCTCATATCAAAGAAGAGTGAATTTGAGCCAAGGATGAAAACGCATGATTGGCATACCTTCATTAATGTAATTCGCGTTCTTGTGTATTTACTATATATTTGTATACTACGCATGTACTTTTCATTGTATTATGTTAGAAAACAATGAAAAGATCATTTTATAATTGTTGCAGTATGTTCTACCTCTATCTCTCCCAGACCACTTCGACAATAATATCAAGCAAGTCATATATGATCTTGGAAAATACATGAGGTAAGTAGTGATGTTTGTTCAATTTGTTGTATAGATATTATATTAGCCATTTGTTTTACTTGTTATGCAATATATTTGTATATTATTTTGTAAAGTCTCGTTTATATATTTTTGTGTCTTCAATCTCTTTAATTGGGTTGTTGTCATCTAAAGAAATCCACAAGGAAGATATAAAATATTGGTAGAGAAAAATCCCTCATCTAATGTGTGAAATGCAAAAGTGTCTACCTTCAACTTTTTTCAATGTACAAGAACACTACCTCATACACCAAGTTGAGGAGATTGAATTGTGTGGACCTGTACACACTAGGTCAATGTGGATGGTTGAGAGGCACTTGAAATTTTTGAAGGCTTTGGTTCGACAAAGAGCACATCCTGAGGGTTCTATGGTGGAGGGATATATGGTATACCAAACTATGGTGTACATTACTGAATATCTTCCTAAGTTTGCAGCAAAAATCCACGTAGATCGCATTTGGGATCCCAACCCCATTAATAAATTCGAAGGGGAGCACTTGATGGGGAAAGGTAGATTGAAGAAAGTGAGAGGTAATTATAAGATTTTATTGTAGTAAATTAATTCTTCATCTTCTAAATAAATCAATTGTAAGTGGTCTATTAATTATTTGTACAGTTGGTCGGGAGTGGGATGCGCTACATTTGTATATTGCAAACAATCTTGATTGGATGATGGTGTGGATTGAACGATGTCAACATTCTGGTTGCACATTAACATGGGATGGTGTCACTTCATTGGTTAAAGAAGCTCATCGTAATGGAGATTCCAATGTTACACAAAGGGAAATTGATTTATCATATGGTTTAAGAGATCAACAGGTACGTATAATTTTATTAATCACCTGTATGTTTATCAACTCATGATGCAATAATTTTAATATGTTAGACATATTGCAAGTCAAACACCAGAAGGCTATGTGCTGCAATGGTCATAAATTTTGCATCAAACAGTTGGATGACACGAAGAAAACTTGTGATTCTGGGATAATTGCAGTCTTTGAGGTGACCAATATTTCATCTAGAAACGACATACATCCTCAAGTGTCTCAAAATCGATACTATGGCATTTTGGATGATATACTTGAGTGTGACTTTAATTCCTTCAAATTAGTTTTGTTCGTCGTCAAATGGTATAGGCTACGACTGAATATAAATGATCCTAATAGAACTATTATCAAATATGATAATGGATTTACAATGGTTAATACAAGGTCATTTGAACGAGTTGAGGATGAGCCCTATGTTCTTCCAAGTCAATGTGAGCAGGTATTTTACTCGGAGGTTCCACATAAACCAGGTTGGTCATTTGTTGTTGTTGGTGTAAATAAATATTCATTTTGGATATTATTACACTTACTTAAGTTAACTTAGGATAATGCATCTCTTCGTACTTTGGATTTGAGACACTTAGGGAAGTGTGCACATAGGGATAGAGCTTGTAGGAGAAATTCCACCTTTTGTGGTCTTATTTTGCTGTTACACTCCACATTCGGTGGGTCATCCACCTCTTGTGGAGTATTATATTATTTCTCCTACCTACCCCTAGTATTTCTTACCTACCCTTGTTTCTTATTGAGCCACATGTCATAATTGTGTGCTCGTACATCCATATGGCCTTGCCTATATAAGCAGGCCTATATTCATTGTATTGGTTAATCTAGTTGATCATTTGCATATTGATGAGAATACAGTTTGTTCTTGTCATTCTATTGTCTCTTTTTATGCTTTTCATTGTGTCCTTGATCTTGGCATTATCTATCGGACCAAGTTTGCAGCGGATGGTAGTGTGGATAAGTATAAGGCTCAGCTTGTTGCGAAAGGTTTCTCCCAGGTTGTAGGTGTTGGCTATACTGAGACCTTTGCACCCGTAGCCAAGATGAACTCCATTTGTTTGACACTTGCTATTGCTGCAGCTCATGGTTGGGCTGTACATCAGATGGATGTGAAGAGTGCTTTTCTTCATGGTGACCTTGATGAGGAGATTTATATGGAGCAGCCACAGGGTTTCATCCAGGATACTTCCTTGGTTTGCAGACCAAGGAAATCTCTCTATGGCCTTAAGCAGGCCCCTAGGGCTTGGTACGCCAAGATGGATTCCTTTCTTCTCTCCGCAGGGTTCACCGGGTGTCATTCCGATCTGAATGTCTACATTTTGCGACAGGATGACTCTCACTTGATACTTGTGCTCTATGTTGATGACTTGATCATTACAGGAAGTACTTCATCCATCATTATCAGGGTCAAATCTGCTTTGCATGACAGATTTGCTATGACTGACTTGGGTCATTTGCACTACTTTCTTGAGATAGAGATTTCACAGTCACCTTCTGGGATCACACTATCGCAGCCCAAGTATGCTCTTGATCTACTTGCACGCTTTCATATGGCTGATTATAAGCCTGCCTCAACTCCCTTTCTTTCAGGAGTCAAGCTTGAGGCCCAGTGTTCTTCTCCACCAGTTGATGCCACTTTGTATCATCAGCTTGTGGGTAGTCTCATCTACTTGACTCATACATGCCCTAATATTTCATTTGCAGTTGGCATGGTTTCCTGCTTCATGCAGAAACCACATGAGCTTCATTAGAAAGCCGCCAAATGCATCCTTCATTACATCCAGGGTACACATCACTATGGGATTCACTATGCAGTAGGCACAGGACTTCGCTTGGTTGGTTACACAGACTCCGATTGGGCTGGTGATCTTGATGATCGTAAGTCTACTTCTGGTTATAGTTTTCACCTTGGTTCGGGCCCCATTTGTTGGCAGAGCAAGAAGCAACATGCTATTGCTCTCTCTTCAACTGAGGCTGAGTATCAAGGTGCTGTTAACGCAGTGACTGAGACCATTTGGCTCCAGCAGATTCTCACAGAGTTTGGATTCACCACTCCATGGTCGACAATTCTACATTGTGACAATTAGAGTGCTATTGCGATCTCGAAGAACCCTATCCAACACCAGTGGACCAAACACATCGAGATTCATATGCACTATATCCGAGAGCTCATCTAGGAGCAGGTCATTGATTTGCAGTATTGTCCTACGACAGAGCATGTTGCTAACATATTCACCAAACCTTTCACCGAGAGTAAATTCCAGCAGTTGTGAGCTCTCTTGGGGGTGCAGGATGTGTCATTAGGGGGGGTCAGCTGACTTCTCCTTCGTCTCTTATGGGGGGGACTTTTTCCTCTTTGAGGTTTTGTCCTTCTTCTTTGAGAGTCTTTTGTACATTCATCTCTCTTTTGGGGGGGAGTTTTTTCCCACTGGGTTTTCTCCCTTTCTCCGTTTGTGAGAGATTGCATTGCATAGTTTTTCTTGCATTTGCATATTGTACATGGGTACCTATCATGGCCTAGTAGCCGGGACCCATCTTGCATTGTTGACTTGAGTCTTCATTCCCCTACGTTGTACTTAAGGGGGGGTGTTGGTGTAAATAAATATTCATTTTGGATATTATTACACTTACTTAAGTTAACTTAGGATAATGCATCTCTTCGTAGTTTGGATTTGAGACACTTAGGGAAGTGTGCACATAGGGATAGAGCTTGTAGGAGAAATTCCACCTTTTGTGGTCTTATTTTTCTATTACACTCCACATTCGGTGGGTCATCCACCTCTTGTGGAATATTATATTATTTCTTCTACCTACCCTTAGTATTTCTTACCTACCCTTGTTTCTCATTGAGCCACATGTCATAATTGTGTGCTCGTACATCCATATGGCCTTGCCTATATAAATAGGCCTATATTCATTGTATTGGTTAATCCAGTTGATCATTTGCATATTGATGAGAATACAGTTTGTTCTTGTCATTCTATTGTCTCTTTTTATGCTTTTCATTATGCCCTTGATCTTGGCAAAATCCTACAGTTGTTAGACATGATCCAAGAGGAAGGCCGATAATGTATAATGTGATGGAAGAAGAAGATACCAAAGAAGTAGAAGATGATATAGATGATCATGATCGACAGTTACTCGATGATGTTCCTGACAGAAATGTACACAAAGAAGAAGTTGATGATGATGATGGTGCTGCTGCTGATGATGATGGTGATGGTCATGGTGATGGTGTCAGTGATGGTGATGACGATGACGATGACGATGACGATGACGAACACAATGATGAGGAGGAGGAGGAGGAGGATGATGATGATGATGATGATGATGATGATGATGATGATGATGATGATGATGATGATGATGATGATGATGGTCATGATGATGAGTTGGATGAAGAAGAAGATCAATGACATGAATGAAATGTATGAGATGCGATTATTATATTATCTATTTAATATTGATATCTTGATAGAAATTGATTTGACTTATATGGTTACATAAATGATTCATATGTTTTGAATTCTAATGCCATTACTTAATTAATTCATGATGCACCTCTAGCTATGTGATAGATGGTGATTTAAAATACATATGTGATGGATTACATGCTTATGATGATACATGTGACATTTTTTGAACTTTGTGTTTATTTATGGAATGTGGACTACTTATTAGCTATGTGATGGATGGTGATTTATGATATGTATGTGATGGATTACATGTTTATGATGATACATATGTGATTCTTATGATGCTCAATTACATATATTATGATACATATGTGATGCTTATGATGCTTATGATACTGCAGTATTTATTGTTTATCAAATTACAAATGTAATGCTTATGATGCTCAATTGTTGGTGCAGGAACCTGAACCCCTTTGACGAGGATCCTGCACAGTCTCATGGATCAACGGGTATAAGTCAATACACCTTATAGAAATAATATATTTTTAAAAAATTACAACAAAAACAAACTTCCTCAGTTTTTCAAACATCAACATTAGCAGCAAATCTAATACAGTTATCAACACTTGAGGCCCCAGTTGGACTTACTCAAATTTTAATCTCAACATCAACTTTATGGCCGACTTCTTCATCAATATTACCCTCATTTGCAAAATATCTCTCTCATTACCAACTAACTCTCTCATTTGATGGTGCATAGGTATCACCAAATAGGTATTTGTCAGATGTGTCTTCCTCGAGTGAGGGAAATGCAGGAATAGAAGAGGAAAGTGAGACATGTAGTAGATCTGAAATAGGGAGATCAACTAGAGGTCAAAAGATTAGAAGAAAATTCAATAAACACATGGAATTTTTTCTTGGTCAAGGGGGGTCATGTTCTTATGATGATGAGACCAAATGCGACATTGAGGTGCCCTTGAGGTACAAACATCTACTGAAACAATGTGTACCCAAGGAACTTCCTCCAATAAACATTGATTTTTGTGTTAATGAGAGGATATATCGCATAGCACCTTCGTCATTACATGGTTTGGGCCTATTTTCCATGGACAACATAAAGGTCTGTTACAACAAAGTTGCTGAATTGATGGAGTTTGTTGGACCTTGTTACAATTATAATGATTGGATGCAGATTGTTCGATATAAAAAAAGTATGCGTAGGTATGCACTGTCAGCCAATTATATACAACAAAAAGATAATGATCAAAGTAAACAAGTGGCTGTATACATTGATGGAAGGCCAAAAGCAACATGGAATATTGCAGGTTTTATAAATAGTACATGACCTGGGTCAACTAATAAGCAAACCAATTGCATATTTGAGGCACGTGAGGGAAATTGTGTGTTTGTATGTGCGATAAAATCAATAAGTGCAGGGCAAGAGCTGCTAATCAATTACAATTTGAATCGTATAGATACAAACAAAGTTACTATCATGGGGGTGGTATGTACTATATATATACCATTTAAGCCAACTTCCAATTAATGAATCCAATAAACCATTGTATTATTAAGTTTTTATGCTAAGTCCATTGGTTTCATTTCGCTAACGTTTTTATATTTTTTCTTTGTCACAGGGCCACATGGATCCACCACATAGCACAGATAGGGGTGTAGGTCCCGACACTTCTACGGAGTAGGTAAACCTCATTGTAATTGTACAAATTAGATAGAATCAAACTGTTACATTATGATCTTTTCTTGAGTGTTTTGAAGTAATTTTGATAGTGTTAATTATATTCTTGTCACAGACGGATGTTCGGGATAAGGGAAAGGAACCTGCAGTACCTCAGCACCTCCATAGGGATATGGGGTGCTCGACAGTGTTATGCACTGATGACATCGCACTTAGTGCAAACTCTATGCAATTTGTACAAAAGAATATTAGAAAAATTAGGCAAGAGATTCTTGATTTGGCAAGCATAAGTCCTCAGACTGATGAGATAACAAAGAGGATGCAACTATTGTTGACGACAATGGAAAACTTGCAAGTAAGCAGTAATGAAAGCTTTAATCATAACAAAAGTTCAATAATGGTTTATATTTTTATCTCTTTTATGTCATTAACTAAAATATGTATGTGTTGTTTTTATAGAAATTTATACGGCCTCATCATCCTGGTGGCGATGATCAGGGTATTGTGAGTAGTTCAGGCGATGACCATGCTCTATATATTAAAACCACTCCTTTGGACTTGTGAACTTGCTTTTTTAATGTTTTACATATTTAATGTATTACTCTTCAGGTGTTGACATGGGTCCAAGGTCAAGCCCATCTGTATTGCCGACAACAATGTCGGCAACACGTAGCATGCAAACATCATCTGCTACACCGGCTCGTGTTGACCCACCCACTGGTGGTAGATCCCTCTTTTTCTTTCTCTTTCGTTATGTGTTTATTACCCTTGAAGTGTTCTTTCTTGGAGGCATTTCATAGTGGATTCATTTACTGTGGTAGGAGATGCACATGAGGATGTGCCAGAGGCGAGTACTGCTGATAACATACCATCATTTCCTGGATCTTCCCGTATTGCTAGTATGGGAACGTTGCAGGCCACATTGGTGGTGAGTGACAAAGAATTGATTCCCTTGAAGATACAGAAGGTTCCAGGTACTTTAAAAATATTATTATATATAGTCTAATTGTAATTTACTTACTGATCACTCATTTTGGACTAATGATTCCATGTTTTTTTTGCAGGAAATGATATTTTTTATAAAAATCTTAATGAAATTTCATTGTAGATATTTGGGCCCACCATACGTAAAAGGTGGAACATCATATGTGAACTAACCCTTATCCACTATTTTGATTTCATATCATTGCTAGAATAGTTTTCCTTTTATCCATTTCTTGAACTATATCAAAGGTAGCTTCAGTTTCTTTCTAAATCTAACAGGTTTGTTTTTGCTTTAAAGGTGGAATGACCAAGAAAAAAAGTTGAAAGATGAACTCACAAACCGTATGGTAGGGTTGTTTGGAAATGACACATTTGACAAGACCAAGCTCCTGGAAAAAGCTGGCACATATCTAAAGTATGTGAGGGACCAATACAGGACACCTTTAGAGAAGAACGTAAAGTATGAGCGTCCCCCCATGATTCTAGAGAGGGAGTGGAAGGACCTGATTTTGGATGCAAAGGAGAGAATTGAAAGGAAAAAAGGAAATACACCACCAGATGCCAGAAGAAGGTATGTGATACTATTAAGAATGTGAATATGTACTAATTATTCATTATATTTATATAATCTAACATATTTCAAACTTTTCATAGATTGAGTGACACGTCAAAGGCAACCAAGGCAAGACAAGAAAAGCATGGGCAACACAAACTCGGCTCTGGTGGTTATATGAAACTTGCTGCACGAATTGTAAGAATCAGTAAATTAAGTATCACATCAAAATATTTATAAATTGTAAACAATTTTTTTTTTATCAAACAATACAAGCAAAATTCACAATACGAAGCAAAAATGCAGGGCTCTAAATTCAATAGAGCGCCCATGGAAGATGACAAGAGAATTGGCTACCAGCAAGGCTATATAGCCGTGGCTGAACAACTATGAGAATTGAGTGGGCAAACACGAGATTCTGATGCATCTGTCACAATGGTAATTAAGCTAAATGAAAATTATTTCAAATTGAATACTTAACCAATAATCTATTTGATGTTAAGTTTCAACATAAAGTGACTATATTTTTTTTAAATAAACAAGCAATGATAACACTGCGCGTGACATTGCAATGCAACATGATAATCATGGAACAAAACCTGTACATGAAGGTCTGGATGTGCATCCTAGTAGTGGAGGTATTCATTTGCTATTCAAATTTTTTTATGTAATTATTAATACAATTAAACATCTTAAATTGAAAATTAGTGTAGTAATTAATGTAACCTTTATGGTTAATATTTTAGAGCATGTAGTCGGTGGTGACCAAGTGGAGCATGATCCGGGTAGACAACATCAAAAACGTGATGTTCCCCAATTAGGTAAAGAGGACCACTGTTATTCCTTTAAACAAATTTAATTGCAACTGGTGTATTGATTAATGTAACATTTCGTATTTCAACTCCAGAGGATCTAGAGGGTGCTCAGCATGTCGAGGTTGAGGCTAGACAAAATGATGTGGAAGATGATGTGGCCCCATCAGGTAAAGAGTATAACAGTTGTGTTCTTTAAATTAATGAAATACTTGTAACAATAATAAAAAAAATGTTTTGAATTTAACCCAATTCTTTGTTATTGCAGAGGACCCCCCTTTGGTTCAACATCCTCGTCCTTTGTATAGGACTAGGCATATATCAAGAGCATGAGAAGAGGGCATAACATCCGTAGATGGGGGAAATGATGAAGAAACCGATGTTCCACTTAGTCTTTTCATAGCTTCAAAGAAAAAACAAAGAAAGAAATGATTGTAATCTACCTTATTTGATAATGACTGATTTTTATGTGTAATGAATGTAATTATGTGCTAATGAATGTTCATGAATGATATGTGTTGATGATTATTGATGAATGTTGCATTTTAATGAAATTTAATGAATTTTATGTGTTAATGAACGTTATGTGATAATGAATGAATGTTATATTTTAATAATGGATGAAAGAATGAATGAAAGAATGCATGAATGTTAAATGTTAATGGGGAATTTAGAGTGATGTTAGGGGGGGTGGGAGGGGCCAAATGAGCTTCCACCTTCATGTGGTTGGCCCTGTTAAGTAGAGAATATTAAACTATTCTCGAAACAAAGCGAAGCTCAATTATACGATTTGAAATGTTTGAAAGGTGAGAGTCCATAAACAAATGTGAAATGTTTAAGTAGGCCTCCCAATGAAGTGGATCTCATAGACACGAAGAATCCTATATAGAGAATCATTGAGATCCCTTGAAGAAGCAAATTTGAACTTCGATGAAGCAATACATGATGGAGGAATATCTTGCAAGGGGAAATCAAAGTCATTATGGTGTCATCTAGATCTGAAATGTGGTCTACTTTTCAAAAAAGTAAAGATGCTTGATATGAATGTGTCCTAGTGGGGTGAATCTAGAAGACATATAATCCTATTGTAAAGAATCATGGAAAGTTCTAGAAGAAGCAACTTTTAATTCTGAAGTAGCAACGTGTACAAGAGATGTTCTCATTTGTAGATGGAGTATCAAGAGGAGGATCACTAGTCCATGGACCATGTCATTGTTGTTAAATACCTACGCTTTTGTTCATAGTCACTTGCTGTAGGAATGAATTCAATGAGATAGGGTAGGAGATCCTACATAATGTAATTGTGGTTTCCCCATCAACCTCTACCATTGTGATTAAAGGGGTCTCAATCATAGAAGGGTGGATAAGGTAGCATGGATAGGGAGGGCAGGTACAAGTTTACCCACTAAGCACACCACCTCATATGGATGGCGGACTGCTGCATGGGGCCAAGAGGGATGGTACATCCGCTCTTGGGCTTAGCATGTGGACAGCTTCGGGTGCCCTATCATGTTTCTCATCCAAGCCCTATTATGGTTTAACTCCAATTATGCATTATAGATATTGTGTAGTTCACATAAAATTGAAATAGTTATGAATATATGCTATCTAAACCTAGTTGAAATGGTTGCTCTATGAATTATACTTTCAATACTTGTCTAACATGATTGTAGGTTTTATCTAACATGATTGCAGGTTTCAAAAATTATTCTAATACCCTGATGGTATTGTTTCTTCATTGGGACTACTCACATGAATTCTAGGACTACTAAACTATCATATTCACATAATATTGTCCCAATAATAAAAAGAGAACCCTAGGTCATCTTTACCATTATATGCTTTTGATCTTGCAACTCTGCGACTGCAAATAAGATTTTAGTGAGATTCTAGGACTTCTCCTATGTTTTGATTTTTGCTTTCTCCATTGGGGCTATATTGTTCTAGGGTCTTAAACTAAGACAGTGATTGTCTCCTGTAGCTTCATCCCTAGTTGTCATTTGTATAATTTGATGCCAATAAGGACTGATATGCTGCTCCTTTCAGTGAAGTGTCATAGTTCTTTGGACCGCTCATACCATATTCTAAAATTTTATGAAAACCCTACAATGAATGACTCCTTGACTATCATCATTGTTTGTATCTTACCATTGTGGATTTGAGTCTTGATTTGACTATATGGCTTCTCTCAATAGAAAATTGTTTAAGGCATTTGTAACTTCTAATCCATGACTTCTCATCAAGCTTTGGCACATTGAGATTGGAACAGGGATCCTATACAACATCACTAGAGGTTATCGACAAGAGAAGATTCACCTATTGATCCTTTGAATTGATAATTCTTGATTGCCTTTTTGACTCATCGTGCTTTGTAATGGTGATTATCTTATTTAAGGCTTGATGGATATTGATCTCTCTCTCACAAGTGTTTCAACTAATCTTTGATGAATACAAACCCTTCTCTTTTGTTGAGTGCAAATATCATGAATGCATTTATTTTTCTTAACTATCCATAATGACATTTTCAAATATCTGAGACTACACTTAGGCCTGTTGTCTCTTGATTCTTCATTGGACAGTGGTTTCTTTGATAGTTCTTTGTAGCTTTATCTTTGAATGGTCACTATCTTATTTGTAGCTTTGTATTTCCTTTATGGTGGCAGACCTCATGCAATGTTTTCACCTTTTAAACCAACACTAAACCTTTAAACAACCATCTTCATAGACAGTTTGATATCAAATTGTGACACAACATTAATCATTTCACCACTATTATCAATTATATTTTTGCATGCTCAGTGTCCATGCCTTCATTATGCTTGAGTTGATGACTGCTGCAACTTTATTACTGTCAAATCTGGTTCATGATGTCTTGTATGCATATGACATAATGCTAACCTATTTATCAGTGTAATAGACTTTTCACTTTGTGTCATGGCATCCTTTTATCTTTCATCAAGATATAAGGGTGAAGAAAATAATTATGACACTAAATACCTATGACCTTGCACTATGAACTGCCCTTGCACATCTTCTAGAACTTCATGGGCTATAGAAATACTGTGATTTTGACCTTTCACAACCTTTTGATTCTTTTTTGGGTTGCTAGATGGTTGTCTCTGATCTGACTGTAGACCTTGGCGCTTCATATTTATTGTTCTCTCTTGAAAAGACTCAGATTAGGACCTTTATTCATGCTTTGACAGTGATACTTGACACTGTCATTCATCAAATCTCATATATTGGTGCTCTCAGTGTTATACCTATCAATTATCCATGTTGAAGACTCTCACACACCTTCTAACACTATCTTAGACTTGGCTTTTGCTATTTAATACAACATAAGACTGTAATGAGGCTGCTATGTGTCATTGATTTGACAATTTCTAATGTTTGGTAGATGTCTTTGATGCTCTCAAATTGTTCTTGAAGCTTATATGGCTTGGTTCTAATCCTTATAAGCTTTTAGACTGATTTAGGCACTATGATCTCACTGCAAATTTATCATTTATTGGTTGTTCTTTTGTTGATAGTGACATTTATCACTACTTTCATCTGAGGCAATCACTTCTTGACAGTCAAAAGGTTGCCCATCAATTAGTTTTCATTGTCTTTAGCTTCTTGAGACCTCTTATTTATTGATAGAGAAACACAATATATTCTTCAATAATCAATCAAACCTACTCAATGTAACCCTATAACTTGTAATTTTCTGTTGTGATTGTCTTTGTGTTTTGAACCGTAAAAAAACTCTTATCATTGTCTTTTTAATTCAAAACCCTTCTTCATTGCAAGCTCTAAGTAATCTATTCCTTGCTATACTTATGATTATCTATTAATGCTATTCAAGAATTGGGGAAAACCTAGACACTATTATCAATGTCTAAACCTTCTAACAGACTACTCTACTAGTCCTTACTGTCATTGTTATTTTGGTGGAGGCTGGACTATACTTCATTTGAAACAAACAAACCATCCATACAAATCATGCTTTCTCAAAAATGTGAAATCCTAGACTAGAGTAAAGAAGATAGCTAGCCCCGACATGAAATGCTTTGAATGTTCCAGACACGTAGCTACTCTTTGTTAGAATTTCCCTTCTAATTTTGCAACATGTCATGGTTCTCCTTCTACGTGGCTGTCATATTGCACCTTCGACTAGAGCTTACCAAACTGAATACTAGGGTTTTCTCCCATCAAAAGTGGAGTCCTCTACCAATGAACTCCAGATCCTCATCTTTACCACAGGTTTATCTTGAATGGGCATTGAATAGTCTAAGAAAATTACCTCCAAAATATTAAACTCAAACTTCAACTCATGAATTATAAGGCCATGCAAGTTTTTATTTCTCTTTTGATGAGAGAGGGTGAGAGGAAGAGATAATGACCTGGAGAGGGTAGAGAAAGAGAAGTAGAGAGGGAGAGAAGAAGAGAGGGATGGAGAAAGAGACCTAGAGAGGGGAGAGAGAAGAGAGATAGTAGAGAGGGATAGAGAAGAGAGATAGTAGAGAAATCTTTTTCTATAAATTTTTTTTTTCCAAAAAATCGGCCTACCGTCGGAATTCCAACTTCAAGGGGTAAAAATTCCGATAGAGGAGTGTCATCGGATGCACAGCATCTTCGTCAGAACTCTCATGGGGCCGTCGTAATTCCGACATAGGAGTGCCATCGGATGCACAACATCCTCGTCGAAATTTTTACCCTTTGATGTTGGAATTCCGATGGAAGGCCGAGATCGTGACGGTATTCTTTCTAGGTATGACCATCCATGGTGACCGTCAAAAAGGTTAGAGAGGATGTCAGAATTGCGATGACCACAAGGATAGTCGAAACTTCCGACAAAAAGTTTTCGACGGCTATTTTTGTCGGTAGTGCGACAAAATTGCATCAGAATGACGATGATTTGCTGTCAAAATTTTGACCCGAATGTACTAGTGAGAACAATAATACACAAAATAAATTAACACCAGTATTTATCGTGGTTCACCAAAATATGGCTACATCCACACTGAACAGAGGAATATTTTATTATATCAAGAAGCGCATATGCTGAAAAGTCAACACTTGGAGAGAAAAATAGAAGTGTCCGTAGGCCTTTAGACTTAACACATACATCTTGAATTGAAGGTGTTTGATACTCAATTATGAAGGTCTTTCCTATATAGATGTAGGTAGACCTTTGATCAATAGAACTTCAAACAAAAATACTATGTTGACGAAAATATTTTTAAAAAATATGTAATTGATTCTTAAGTGCCCAAAATAAAAATTGAAGTGAATTAAAAAAGATTCATTGATTTAAGTGAATTGTTAATACAATTCACACTAGATTGTCACTCTAACCCATATAAGTGTCATGCATACAACTTCAATCAAAGGTACTCAATACTCAATTGTGAAGGTCATTTCTATATAGATGCAAGAAGACCTTTGATAAATAGAACTTTAAACAAAAGAGGTATGTGTTGATCAACCATTTTAAATTTTTTTATATATGATTCTTAAGTGAGACACGCATTTATGTGATGGTACAACAAACAAACTGTAAAAGATCTTCATTGATAAAAAGTCAAAACTTCAATTACGTGCATTTATACTTCCATTCAAAATTAAAATTCACTTGAATTTATAAAATTCCAAATAAATTTTATATGTAAAATTTGCACTAGATTGTCATTCTGGCCTATATATGCTTTCAGGCCAAAGTTCATGGAGCATAAATAAGTCGAAAGAGGCTCCCTACATACGCGACAACCAAACATAATTTTCTTAGTCAAAGGAACAGTAGCACAAGAAGCGTCAAGCTTCCTAGAGGCAAGAGTAACATGCCCTCAACAAAAACCATTAATGAATGACAACTATGTATTCAACACCTCCTTTACTTATTTTCTCATACTTCGACTTCTGTAACCTACATAAATTTGTGTTGACCAAAGTACTCAAAAGTTGTAGCCTATAATACAGGTTGCAATGCATTAATATATATGGATGCCAAGACCAAAAGATACCCATCTTTTCTTCTCTTGGTAAGCAGTTGTGTGCACACACCAAAACGCTATAAACCCTCAGATGAACAATTCTAAGCCACAAATTTTTATCACAAGTTCTATTTTCTTGAGATTATAGTGTAGGCTTCAAATGTTTGAAATAGAGCGATGATAAAGCCTCCTAATAAAGGAATATATATCACTACTGCAATGGATGTCTTATCTCTTATGTAATTCCACATATGGAACCCATATTGGCCATTGCATTTTAAACCACATTTTTTCCATTTTTAGACCTTCCAATGTAGAAAGATTGACTCTATTCATATGACAATTGTTAAAATTCCTCCTCCCCTTGGGGTAAAAGCCTATAGTCTTCATTATCCTGCAGGCTAAACACACACCCACCAAGCCTTTTTATTCTTAAAAATAGGCAAAATGCCAAAATTGTATTAATTCATTCATCCTTATCCTCTAAGGTTCAGACATCACTTTGGAAAAATCAATTCCTTGCTAATTATAACACACATGTTTCCCCACAACTACACATTTCAACGAGTCGTGGTCCCTCTGCGTTCTCTTTTCAAAGGTGGTCCAATATTCTCATGGGCCTAAATATAATCCTCATCTGCTACACGTCTCTAACAAGATTATGATCCGGTAGGACTGAGGCCAGAAGGCTGAGATCCGGATTAGGATAGAACCGACAGATTGTTACTAGAGGCCGACTTGATGTGTAGATGATCTGCGGATCTTATATTTATGTTGTAATTATTATTTGTATCCTGGACTGCGATCCAACATGTGGCAAATGTAATTCTTCAAACTATCATAAGATTCATTCATATTGTTTATCGGTTATGTGTTCTGTCTTGTTACCGATTGTTCTTTCTGCTATTTCTGGCACCTCGTTACTAGTTACCGGTATGTTTTGCATGGTTTATGTGTTAAGCTACAAGGTTGGACCATCCTTCATTGGATCTTCCTGCCTTGACTACATCAATAGTTCAATTCAAACTTAGAAAAGCAAGGCTTGTATACAATCACTTGGTTTCTGAGCTCTTTTAGACCAAGAAAATTTGTAGATCCAAAGGAATTCTATGTAGGTTCCTTCGAATTGCACGTAGGATTCATGAATCTTTTTGTGTTATATTTCCATTAGAGAAGAGCCCATTTCTGCTACGGAAAGATGAATGGAATAGTTATCATGGAGATGATGATGATCAGAGCTCAAGTCTTCATATACCTTCTAATGTTTCAAAAGGTCACTTGGTAATTTGTTCTGGTAACAAAAGATTTGTGGTAAGGATTAGGGATCTAAATCATCCATTGTTTAGGGTGCTTCTTGACAAGGCTGAAGAAGAATTTGGGTTTGAGTAGAGAGGAGTGCTTGTTATTCCATGTGATCCATGTTGGAAGTGGATTTACTCTGAGAGGGGGTAAATCATAGTAATGAGAGATTTTAACAAAATGCAAGAATAAGGCTAACTTACATAAATGCTTTCATAGTGATCTTTTGACAATGCATCATTTTTTTTTTAAACCAACCAAACAAATTGACAAACATCAATCTTTTAAAGCATGTTTTTCATTGTTCATGTGAAACTGATTGAACAATACTTTTACTACTTTGTATTTAATATAATTTCAGGACTCGTGCAGTTGTTCAAACATAATATAACAACATATTAACAAAATGATTATAACCAATGAATGTATCAAAGCATGACACTTAATGAATATGAAAGCACAAACTCAAATCACATAGACAATAATAAATATTCACATGAGTGACCACATAACATAGAAATTCTTCTGAGTGGAAAAACCCTCATGGGGTATAAAAAACCACTCAAAACTTGTCTCTTTATTCAATCCAAAACACCAACTCTTTACAATTGTGGTGTATCAACTCAACACCTTTTCTGAAATGGCAACTTCATGGGAGTACCAACTCCTCAAATTACAAAGTTACTGTCTATGGTTGTAGTCAATAATGATCCTACAACTACATCAAATTTGCAGTCCTAACACCATCATTGAATACAATAGAATGTATGATTTTCAATGTTGCCAATTACAATATGTATTGTTTTTACAATACCACAAAATTTCTCTCTAACTAAAATAGATTTCTTTGTTATAGTAATTAGAGAAAACAAAGTCCTTTTCAACTTTTTACAAATTTTTCAGATGTAACAATAAAAGCCTTCAATACTGCTCTGTTCTCACTTTTTCATGCCAACTGAACAAAGGCTTAAAGCCCTGAATTTATAGTGCAAAATACAAATGAAACCCTTGAACCAAGATGTAAAACCCGAGTTCAGTATGATGCTCGAGCTAGGGTTTCCAACCATAGATACAAAAAAATAGTTACAAAAATAAAATACATTTTCTTTCAAACTGTAATTTCTTTCCCATTCATTTTTGAAAACTAGAATCTCAAAAGTGAATCCTTTCACAACTGAAAAACACTAACCGGAAATGTAGTATTTTTCTTTCATCTTTGCATTGCAACTTTATTCTTTTTCAATGCAAAGCAAGGTAAATAATTCTATTCGAAACTGAGTCAAAATAGCTTTTTCAAAAATTACTTTTCCATTTTCTAGGTTTACCTTCGAAGAAACAAATGAAAGATATGGTCTAGATGTTATCATGAGGATCCGGTTACTATTCAGAGGGGGTGGGATCAATAGTAAAACAATTCTGCAATACTTCAAAAAACTGTACTTGTAACTACTCAAATAATCTTCATAAGCAGATTTACCAAACCATTCACTCAAGTGTTTATCATTATGCAAACATAGTAAAGATATCAAATGCACAAATCAACAATTCAACCACCACATGAACACATAGATTTTTCACATGGAAACCCAAATGGGAAAAACTACGATGGGAATTAGCACCCACAAAATATTTGCACTCTTTTGGAATGCACTCGATTAAAGGCGTAGCCCGATTAAGAGCTTACAATATGCCCGATTAAGAGCAGACCCTATTAGGAGTCACCCAGTTAAGGGATTTGCCTCAGCCCTGTTAGGAGCTCTACCCTGTTAGGAGTAACCTTGTTAGAGGATTTTAAACTCAAGTAGTTAATAAGCCACTCGGTGAAGGGATTTACAATATAAGACCTATTATGATCTACCTGGTTAAGGGATTTCAAACTGTTGTAACTTTTAGGGAACAACAGGGTAAATTTTCTGATCACAACACTTCCTTGCTTGCTAGTACAGATCCTTTTCAGCACAACTTTGCTACACACATGCAGACACTTCAATCTGGTTCGACAACACCTTCTCCTCAAATCACCGACACAAAATCTCTTCTCGAACTAGCCCTAAATACACTTTTCAGTTAGGTCGGCTACATAACCCTAACTACATTCAAAACACAATGAATTTAAATTTTAGATCATTACAAATTATTACAACAAATTTCTAGACAATTTCTACCATTGAATGATCACTGCACATCACCGCACATCGATTTGATAAGCAATCAAACCATTGTCACATTCTACTAAGCACTTTGTTGTTTCCCAAGAAATCCAATCTTTGTACGTGCTTAAGCACCATCTTATCATTACACATAGATTCTGACATGTCATCAATAAGTTATGAACATGATAAGATCCATTGGAAAACCTTAAATCATTACTAGTTAAAGATCTATTACCGGTATACATTTTTCTTCACAAAGTTCATGACAGTCAATCATAACTCACTCTATATTTCGAATCTGCTGATGCGGTTTGGAACATAGGTGCATGTTCTTGTCTTCAACACTCCTGTAAAACCACAACATCTAACTCTTCACCAATCATCCGTACCAGTTACTTAATCATCGCCCTATTCCTATTTACCTTGCTGTCAATCGGTTCCACTCTCAGTTAGGCTATACCGGTAGGTCTAGATGACTTAGATGACTAAGCAAACATGGTTGCCATTAATGACAACACAAATAAAGTCATCAAAGTACAACTTACAACTATATCATCACCATCTAGCCAACAATTTCTATCAACTTTACTAGTCATCTTCATCTCATCAACATCTCCATATGCCAACAATTTCCCCATCATTATCTTCATCAATTATGCCAACTATTACCTTGTTCATGGCGGTTTTTGATTGAAAGCAAATCTCAAAGATCCTTGTTTTACCTCCGTTTTTAGCTCAACAATTAACCACCTCACCTGTAAAGACGTCAATCTAGGATCTAACCCTAAACTACTCTTTATTCATAAATAAACTTAAAATTTCAAAGCATATTTTATACAAGATATAAACAAACATCGAATATATCATAATAATGCACATGAATAATACAATATCCAATACTAAGAAGTTCTTATTTCCTACTTAGGCTTCCAAATTGCCTTAAGAATATACAAGAAGATGCATCCGTCGATCTTTAGTCTGAGTCGCTTCCTTCTGTCTTTTGAATGCAGACGAGAACAAGAATCAAGCGCTTTTTCCGCCCAACCTTGAAGCTTACGCTTCCCCGAAATTCTTGATCAATAAAGAATACCCGACCCTGCACGAATTGGTTTAACCAAAGAATTCAAAAGCAAGAGGGAATCAAGTGCGTGCCTAGATAATATATGCATTTTCATTTTTCCTACTTCATTCTAAGAAACAAGCATTCGCTATCATACTAGGATGTGGTAGAGAGTATAAATAAGGAATTTCCATCTTTTTCTATGGATAATTCAAACAATAACTCGATCGAGTATATGCCATGCACAACAAAATAATAGTTGGAAAAAGCAACTATTCTCCCTAAAACATCCACATTCGGCACCCGTCTCGAAAGGTAAATTTTTCTAACTCAAGCTTAACCCTAGCTTGATTCCCTCAAACACAAATTCTATTGAGAATACAATCTTTCTTTTCAAACAAAAATAGAGATATCATTTTTGCTTACTAATCATTACTTGTCTAATATATCTATCGAAGACAATCTTTCATATTTTGGAAAACGATAAACTTTTATAAGCAATAATCTTAAAATCAATCTTTTGTCTAAAATAAAGTACATACAAAAGAAGGTGTTATACATGTATGAAATTAATCTCATATATGACCTAAAGTACGCAAACACATTCTTAAAATAGAATTAAAACTAATTATTTTTATTGCAAAATATGATATTAACAACATCTTTTCTCCAAATTCTTTTCTTCTATTCCACAATGGTTTACAAAGCATTTCAAATAAGATAATAATAATTGCTACCCATTTGGACGAACATACCTATTATCTAAACTTCCATTTCTACACATTTTATACCAAATATAACAAATAAAATAAAACATAAACAAAGGATTCTAACCTCTTGGAAACTTAGAGTGGATTGTAAGATTTTGACCTTGTCGTTCTTCGTCAAATGATTCCACGCCTTGATCACAAGTCTCTCTCTCTCTCCGACTATTCTTATCTCTATCCAACTATTCTTCTCCTCTATATCCAACTATTCTAACCTTCCCTTCAAGAAATTATCACTCTTCTAATCTCGTGTGAGAAAGAATGCCCCATGTGCGTGTTTATATGTCTATTTATTCTAATCTTTAGCTATGTTTGCTACTATCCTTTGGGTCTTATTTACTGTTCCACTATTTCTATTGTCATGTGGTTGTAACTATAATCTCCACGCAGTTCTATGAATTAAATACCACCCTCATTTTGTGGCAAGCTCGAGTCTTTTATTGTTAAAAACCTCCATCCGTTTCAGTTGGAGCTTGATTGCTGCATCAGTCGAACATGGAATCTGTCGACTTCTCAGCTTATCCATCGAAGAGTCACGTTGCATGCCAAGTCACCCACAAAGGGGTCGTGGGAGTGTTTAAGTCTCCATCGTTCTTTGGCCTACGTAATTGTTTTGATAGCGACTACTGTGGGTGGAGGGAGTCTGCTAACAAACCGACCAAAGCAGCTCTTCCTTTGGCCTCAAACGGTCGACTACCTTAACCCACCACCTTTTACTATTAATATGTTTAATATTATATATATATATATATATATATATATATATATATATATATATATATATATATATATATATATATATATATATATATATATATTAAATGACTTTTCATTAATATTAAACATTAAACTTTGTTTAATAAATTCTTTGATAAACCCCCCCTTTTTTTTAATAAAATATATAAATCGGATTTTCATTACATAATTTAATTTCAAAAATACATATACAATATTTACATACATGTTTACAAGTACATAATCGAATTATTATTAGAATTCATATACACACATATATATATACATAATGCGTATATATTTTTAATCTCAAATGATTACGTATGTATAGACAAAATTCTTGACGAAGTCAAATTTCACGATAATTGGATTATGATATATGTATATGATTGAATAAATTTCTCATATATATATTATACTATTACTCAATTTACAAAGGTAAACTCATAAGTACAATTTTCATACATTTATACATATCTAAAAAGAACATTAAACCTAGGGTCAATATTCATTTTTGAATCGTTTATACATTTGATCTCTTTTAACAATAAAGCATAATATTTCACAATTACTCACACAACTTAGATTTAATTCAAACACTACTCACATCATGCAATTAATGCACATGTATAAATATTTAAATCAATCTACTTCTCATTCCAAATTCATCATTTCAATTTGAACAAACACTCAAATAAGGTCATTTAAATCATCCATATTTTCAAGATGCAAATTATAAATCCTAATGTGGTGTGTGAGAGATTCCCTTTTCCATCGAAGTCATTTAGTTAAAAGCAATTCTACCTAATTCATGTTCTCGCCTTCGACCTCCTTCACCTCATCCTGCATTACTTGCACTCAAAAATTTATCAGTATTGACAAACCCAAAAGAATATTAAATGTCGAATTTCATATCAATTGTAGGAGTAAAAAGCATACTATATTTCCTCATACTAGATTATGAATGATCTAATCTATTTTAAATTTCAAAATCACATTACATCTTTAAATTGCACATTATTAAATAAAACGATTCGTGACATCACCATACTTCTGAGTTTACTATCATTGCTAGCTTGATCTAAGGAAAAAAAACACTGAAGATCAAAGCAAGAAAAACTTATCATCATAATTGCAGAGAGCAGCTAGGGTTTGAGCCAGCCCTTCGAAATGAAAGCTAACTTTTGTTTTCCCTATTTTCTCATTGAACCCCCAAATAAATTGAATAACATTTGAAGTTCGTAAATGAAAAAAATTTGCTCATTGAACCCCAAAACAAATTGAATACAATTTGAAGTCCATAAGTGAAAAACATAATCACTTTGAAGCACATTAATCACTGACAAAATAATAACAAAATCATTTTCTAGATCACTGCCCACGTGGATTTCCATGCAATCATCACTCTATGTATGTCATTGCCAGACTGATATCATATGTCAAAATGAGATAATAATATATAGAATCGACTGTCAAAGTCTGAAACCCCATGCCACATATATAGCAGAGTTTGAGGTAATAAGAATGAAGCTCGACAAAATATCTCATAGTCAGCTTAAGTGTATTTTGATATAATAATGAACCCCCGACATATTGAAGGAGTGCTAAGTGTCAGTGAGATGAACCTTTTAACACAATAATCATTATTACCATTGAATTTAATGTAAACAATGCATTTCTTATTTAAAAGTATTCATCAAGGAATGAGTGAATGTTATTAGATGATCAAGCATATAAATGCTTAAGAAGGAAACCCAAAACTGAAAGCCATGATGAATGATAGAGCTCAAGAATGCATACAAATGTAGCATTAGTAACTGACTAAGTACCAAGTACTGAAACTGAAACAAGATATACCTTTATACTGAAATGTTAGCACCTGTGAAGATCAACATCATTACACTGTGAGAAGGATAGACTTTTCTGTCTGCACATGTAGCCAATAGGATCAGTACCACAAAAATAAAAAACTGAAGATGAATCAATATCATAATGTTGTCCAAGAACAGAATCTAAATGCTAGTACCAAGTATGTTGATCAAGAATGCCAATCAACAAGAGTGCCAAACCAAACCAACAGTTTTGACATCAAGGACAAATAACAAAAGAGAAGTCAACAACCCAAATGTTGTTCAACATCTTCTTTCCCTTGTCTAAACAAAAATTCCCTCCCCCCCCCCCTCCCGTCTCTGAGTTTTTATGGAAAGAGTTCAGCTAAGAGGCTGAGATCGTGCACAGTTCTTTGAGTTTTGATTGAACCTATCGAAAATTTTCATGGAGAGATTTCAAGCAAGATCATGATTGAGATAATGTAGAGTTTTAAGTGTAAATTGTTTCAAGGCTTGATATATTCAAAGATACTTCAAACCAAAAATTAAATTAAATAAACCTTAGATTTCTCAAAGTTTTCAGTATAGAAATGCAAGAACAAGCCACAAATGTGCAGGGTCTCACGACAGATGTACAAGATGCGAAAAATCTATTACAATTACTGATTATTATCCTCCTATCTTTGATAGATTATTTGAGCAACAAATATTGGAAAATAACACAACTGCAATTTTTCACAAACTCGTATAAATGCGCAACACAATGAACACAATTTTTTCGGACAATTGTCCCTGGAAAAACCCTGAAGGGAAAACCAGTACTATAGATGAGGAATATATATTAACTATAGCAAATCAAGAGATACAAATACTGCTTGCCTGTTACTAGCAGAGCTTCGATGACCTCCCAATTTCTCCTACTGAGATTCCACCCCGCTACTATCCCAACGCTATCACTGCGCCCTTGCTAACACTGCAAGACTACTTGCTAACACTGCAAGTTTCTCCACACAATTCATTGTTTTCCAAATGCCCCTTAACCCCCTTATATACTACTCTCGTTGGAAAACCAACGACCGAGATTAATTCTCAATCAACACCTGAGATTAAAAACAAGTAAACAACCCTAACCAAATTGGTTGCTAGAAGTTTCTAAAAAGAGTCAAATAATTAATAAAAATTGTTTGAACTCTAACTACATTTGTTGGCAAACAATTATTTACTAATTATTTAGCAAATGGACAAACAACTGTCCAAGCTAACAAACTAACACTCCCTCTTAGCGAGGAAGATTTTCTGCATGACACCCAACTTCTCTCTGAAGAAGATGAATTTTTCCTTCCTCAATGCCTTTGTTAGAATGTCTACTACCTGCTGATGTGTAGGTATAAACTGTAGTTGAACAACTCCATGCTGTACATAATCTCTGATGAAGTGATACCTGATGTCTATATGTTTCAACCTATCATGAAAGACTAGATTCTCAGTCAACTTGATGCAACTCTGATTGTCGCAGTGTATCACTGTACTCTCCACCTTCTGACCAAACAAGGCTACTAGCAACTTTCGAAGCCATATAGCTTCACATGTTGCCATGCTAGCTACTATGTATTCTGACTCTGCAGAACTCAGAGCCACAGACTTCGGCTTCCTACTGAACCAAGAGATAAATCCTGATCCTAGACTGAAACAACACCCTGAAGTGCTCCTCTTGTCTGTTGTACTACCTGCTCAATTTGCGTCAGTATAGCCCATCAACCTGATCCCTTCACCTCAAGCATATCTAATCCCATACTTGATTGTACCTCACAAATAACGCAACACATGCTTTGCCATTGTCCAATGCACTCCCTTTGGCTCAACCATGAACTGACTAAGAGAGTTAACTACAAAAGCTATATCTAGCCTGGTGTTGACCAAATACATGAGAGAACCAATCAACTGCCTGAATAATGTGGGATCTACATCCTTCTCCCTGGATGTATCTACCTTCCTCCAATTTGTGATCATAGGTGTAGACATGGCTTTGCAATCTTCCATCCTAAACCTTTTCAAGATTTCAATGCAATATTTCCCTTGTCCAAGGAAAATCTCTCCATTTGTCTGCCATACCTCCATGCCTAGAAAGTAGTGCATAAGTCCTAAATCCTTCATCTCGAACTCTGCTGCAATGTCCCTCTTGCACTATTCTATGAGCCCTAGTGAATCTATTAGAAACAAGTCATCCACATATAGAACAAGAATGAGAATCTCACCCCCAATCACCAAGTAGTAGAGATTAGCATCCACCTCACTCTTCACAAAGACCATTTCCTGTAAGTAACTATCAATGCGCTCATACCATGCTCTGGGAGCCTGCTTGAGTCCGTACAAAGCTCTCTTTAATCTACACATGCGGGTCTCTTTGCTGTGTGCTACAAAGCCTTCTAGTTGTTCTATGTATACCTCCTCTTTCAACTCACCATTGAGGAACACTGTCTTGACATCCATTTGATGGATCTTCCATCCCATTTTTGCTGAAATTGAGATTATAGGTTGTATAGAAGTATCCCTGGCAACTGGAGCAAATGTCTCCTCATAGTCTACTCCCTCCTTTTGAGAGAACCCTTTTGCCACAAACCTTGCCTTGTATTTCTTGATGCTACCATCCGCACCGTGCTTGATCTTATAGATCCAACGTGATCCAACCATAGCTGTATCCGTTGGTCTAGGCACTACCTCCCAAACATCATTCTGCATAATTGAAGTATACTCCTCAACCATAGCATCTTGCCACACTTGATGTTGTGCAGCCTCCTGATAGCTAGAAGGTTCACTATCTACCAATTGACTAACTAATGCAACATAGTCATCAAACTTGGCTGGTTGTTTCCGTTGTCTACTACTCCTCCTAGGACTACCCACTAACTCTTGAGTATTTATTTGTGTCTGCTGAACCTCACGGTTGTTGCTGCCAATTGTAGAAGATGAAATATCAACCTCCATGTCTTCTTGATGCATTTCTTCTTGCACCTATTGCTCCATACTTTGAGAACTCTCACCTCCTAAGCCTACGCTTGTACTAGTAACTATGCTAGAGCTTTGCTGACCTTGATTTGGTTGAGTGATCCTTAGAGCTTGTGTTGGCTGCTCACTCTGATCATCTGCTAGCAAATCTCTGGACCTTCTAAATGCGTTGTCCTCCATGAACTTGACATCACATCGAACAATAATCCACCTGGTCTCTGGAATGAATATCCGATATGCCTTTGAGGTTTCACTGTACCCCACAAAGTACCCTCTTTCTGCAATCTGATCTAACTTGGTATGTGTATCCTTTGAAATGTGACAATATGCCAAACTCCCAAAGATCCTGAAGTGACTAACATCTGGCTTCTTCCCAGTGAATGCTTCCTCTGGTGTCATCTTCCCTAGCACCTTATGTGGAACCCTATTCTGTATGTATACTGCCGTACTACATGCCTCTGCCCACAGATAACGAGGCATATCCTGGTCATGCAACATAGCCCTTGTTGCCTCTGATATAGACCGATTCTTCCTCTCAGCAACTCCATTCTGTTGCGGATTGTAAGGAACAATCCACTCTCTCTTGATTCCTTCTCTAGTACAGAACTCCTGGAACTCATTGCCTTTATAATCGCCTTCATTGTCTGACCAAAGAACCTTTATCTTCTTTCTTGTCGAATTCTCCACAAGAGCTTTGAACTCTTGGAAGCGACTGAAAACTTCATCCTTGGTCCTCAAGAAGTAATCCAAGTCTTCCTGGAGAAATCATCAATAAAAGTAACAAAGTACTCATACCCTCTCAGAGATTTCATCGCCATTGGTCCACATACATCTGAATGTACTAGATCAAGAACACCCTTGGATCTAGTGTCACTCCTTGGAAAAGTTTCTTTCACAAACTTCCCCAACACACATCCCTTACATACATCATCATGCTCTGTGCTCACCTCTGGAACACCTGTCACTGTCTCACGAAGCAAATTAAGTGCTCCATGATGTATAGGACCCATTCTCCTATGCCATAGCTCTCCTTGATCTCTAATATTTTTACTACTCATAAGTGCCTTAGAAATATCAAACTACAGCCTATAAAGCTGACCGCTCCTAACTCCAATAGCTATGGGTGATTTCCAATCCTTATGCTTAATCAATACATGTGCCCCTCTAAAGAGTACATTGTACCCTTTGTCCTGAAGGACAGATACAGAAATCAAATTCACCCCTAAGCCTGGAACATGCAACACATCATGAAGATGAATCATCTTACCATTCTCCCTCTGAAACTGAACAGTCCCTTTCCCAACTGAGTTGAGTTTGGACATGTTTCCCATAGAGATCTGGATTCTAGTGCTCTCCTCCTTATAACTGGAGAAGTATTCTCTAACTCCTGTCATATGAAATGATGCCCCACTATCTATGTACCAAACACTCTGTGAGGTTGAGCTAACCATACACGCTATGAGTGCAAAATCATCTTCCATTCTATTTGAGAGCTCATCTGCACTTGCTGAAGCTGCAACTTGCTTCTTGTCTTTCTTGTCATTCTTTTTCCTTTCTGGGCAATTGCTGACATAGTGGCCAAACTCGTGACAGCCGTAGCACTTGATCTTCAACAAGTCTTTCTTCTTCTTCTTACCTTGTGGATTTGATCCTTTGCTGGACCCCTTCTTTGCTTTTCCTTTACCCTCTAGGGCAACGTTCTCTTGTTTTGCCTCACTTTTCTGACTCTTATTGTTGGCTCCATTGACAAGGCTTAGTCTAAGCTCCTCCTGAGTGAAGTCACTCCAAAGTCGATCCCAACTTGGTAAGGTGTCTCATCCATTAACAACTTGAACAAAGACATCCCATTGCTTACAAAACCCATTTAGGGCTATCTGTACCAGCTCATCATCACTTGGTTTATCTCCAATAGTTGCTAACTCATCCTTGAAAAGTCTGAGTTTGGTGAGGTAACTCGTCACGTCTTCTCCCTTATTCATTCGGGTATTCCTCAGCTTTTCTCTGAGAATCAAGTTCTGATTAGTGGTAGCATTCTGGTACAGATTCAGAATAGCATCCCACATCTTCTTTGCAGTATCTAACTCTGCAATATGTGGAACTATATGGTCCTTGACACCATCAAGGATTAACCTCCTCGCCTTGGAATCATCCTTCTTGTATGCTGCAAGCTGTGTTGCATCTGTAGGTATAGTCACAATAGTGGTAACATGTTCCTTGATACCATTCTCTTCTAGCAATAAAGAAATTCTGGCTTTCCAAACACCAAAATTAGAGGCTCCATCCAATCTGTCCTGATCTCTTAAACCAACTGAGGCCATCTCAAAGGTTATAGCAAATAAAAAATCTAAAGAGGTTAATCTAGGTTTTATAAACCCTCAATTTCCTTCACCTAGGGTAAATATTTTCTACCCTCAACTTAGCTCTGATACCATGTGAAAAATCTATTACAATTACTGATTATTATCCTCCTATCTTTGATAGATTATTTGAGCAACAAATATTGGAAAATAACACAACTACAATTTCACAAACTCATATAAATGCCCAACACAATGAACACAATATTTTCGGACAGTTGTCCCTAGAAAAACCTCGAAGGGAAAACCAGTACTGCAGATGAAGAATATATATTACTACAACAAATTAAGAGATACAAATACTGCTTGCCTTTTACTAGCAGAGCTTCGACGACCTCCCAATTTCTCTTGCTGAGATTCCACCTCGCTACTATCCCAACACTATCACTGTGCCTTTGCTAACACTGCAAGTTTCTCCACACAATTCATTGTTTTCCAAATGCCCCCTGACCCCCTTATATACTACTCTCATTGGAAAACCAACGGCCGAGATTGTTTCTAAAAAGAGACAAATAATTAATAAAAATTGTTTGAACTCTAATTAAATTTGTTAGCAAACAATTATTTACTAATTATTTAGCAAATAGACAAACAACTGTCCAAACTAACAAACTAACAAACTAACACAAGACTAGGTTGAAATTACGTACAAAGAATTAATAGATGAATTGAAAGATGTTACAATTGTGTACGAGGAATAAACAAATGCACAAAATATGTTTCAATTATGTAGAAAGATTGTGCAATTGCGACAGGTGCGCATAACGAAGTGACACATGCGTAGAATCATCAAATGACGCTCAGGTTGATAAACAAAATCAGTGATCAAAAGCGCCAAAGAAAAGAAAATGCACAGAAGCAGAGGTTGCAGAAGCATCAAAATACGAACAGTTGCACACATCTAGCCTTTTGATGAAAATAAAACTCTAAATTTGAAATTGATTCTATAGCAAATGCAACTTTAGTAAGCCCAAAAGTGAAATCTAACCAAGATAACAACTGCAATGTAAGATCTAAGTCACAATCCAAACAATCGCAAAATGAAATCTAAAATTTACATTCAAATCAAAATAGTAAATAATACAAACACAAAGGATTTGAGAGATTGTATTGCAATTTGAGTTTTTTGAATGCTTTGATATGTGAGTTTATCTTCAAAATAGGACTGCAGAATGATATGATAATAAAAGATTGATGCTTGATAGATGTATAGTTTTTAGCTTTTGATTAAGAATGCTCGTGAAAGTGATAATTTGATTATAATGTACCTAGGTGCTCAAAAGTACAAGAAAATGAGTGAATGAAGGTACAAGAAATTAATTTATTTGGCTGTAGAGTATGTATGTGAAATCTTTTTCTCACACTAAAACTTGCAAGACAACAAAGTTGAATATTATAGATTTTTTGTAGAATTCAATCTTGAGCATCATTGGTTCATTTAACAAGTTTTTGTATCCCTTTTTAGTGCATCATTCTCTTCATGTTTCTTGCATTTCATTATTTATTTTACCTTAATTTCTTTCTCGTGCAATCAACTTAGTAAAGTGGGGGAAAAATATAATGTTGATAATTGCATATATGTTCAATTTCACACTTACATTTCAATCTCCTTTAGTTTTTCCCTTAATGATAATTTTTGATATTTCTATGAAATATTTTCTCTTGCATTTAAAGAACATAAGATGCTACAAGCTTTTGGCTTAAATTTTATCAGAATTCTCTTGTATGCAAGTTTGAGATGTAGATGTCTATGCTACTTAATAGTTTACAGTGCATGTTATTATTGTTGAATAGGAAAGTAATGTCCCTTACCTCTTGTCTAATCAAATTAACTCTTTTACTTGTCATTTTCAAGGATATTTTTCAAAAAAGTCAAGATAACTCTGTATAATTTTCATTTGAGAAAACTCTACCGAAATATTTACACTTATCACAACCATCATTCAAAGCACTTATTTATTGTATTATTTTTTCTTCTTTTATAGAAGTTTAAGCTTCTCAAGGGAGGGCTTCCCTTTCTACATCTATCATATTCATTGAAAGTTGATATTACTACTAGTAAAACTTTTATTGTGTTTTATTATTTTCAAAATCTCTATTTAATGTGACAACTTTTTTATATAAAAACTAATTTGTTTAACATCATTTTTATTTTTTATATACATGCAATGTTGTTCTTCCCACATACTAGTTTTAACACCATTATCAAATACATTATTTTATCATTTTTTTCAATCCTTAATGTACCTAGGATTTGAAAGTAGTCATTTTATCTATCATTTTTCTTTTAGCTATCTGTAAAGGTTGAAAGAAAGGAGGTTCAACTAAGGAAAACCCTTAAATAGCACAAACAATATTTTTATCTCTCTATGTACATGTTGAACTAAATATGGTGCTTGAATAAGAAATTTCATAAAATCCTATGACAATTGGTGAAGGATAACAACACTACACAAAGGAATCGATTTTATGCACTAGGGCATTCTAGATAGAGAGCTTTCAATAGCTAGTGGCAAGTTCCTTTGTGGTTTAGTTTAATTTTTAGTAATATTTAAATTTTGATATTATATGTGCTCCTTATAGTTTTTCGTCTTCCTTGCTCCTTAAGTATTTGTAATTTAAAAATATGTTATATTTTTAATTTAAATCCATATTTTATTTATATCCTAGGGATCTCTGAAAGCATAGATTGTATTTTATTCATGGTGTTATAAGATTTTTTTCACAAAAAAGTAGTTATTGTTTTACTATAATTGTTTTCTTAATTACAAGACTTGTATTGAAATGTGAAGTCATAGAGACCAAGTGGTTTTTTCAAAACCATATGGTGAAGATAATATATTGCAAACCATATGTAGAGTTGAAAATCTACCAAGTTTAAAGGTCATTTACATTGAACAAAAATATTTGTCCAAATTGTAAGGTAATGGTGGTGACCTAACAAAGGATTAGAATCTTGTCTTAGATTGCATGGAATGTGACACAGTTGAAAAGATACATTGATGTTGGGTGTACACACAAGAAAGGAGAAAATGTAGAAAATTGGAAGTTTCTACACTCGAATGAATACCCACAAGTCCTTGCTAGTGGTGGTTATAAACAACTACAATAATTTTTTATTAATGTGACATTTATATTACCATAAAAAAATGATATTTTCCTTGATTGCTTACAAATGATTTCTAACACCCATAAATACTTTTAACTCCTTCCATCTTGAACTATTTGTTTAAGATATTCTTGATGGCATGTACATGCCTTTTTTTATTATAAATGCCAGAACAATGACATCGTATAAGTGTTTTCTCACTTTTCAACTCTAAGTGAGCCACACAAATCAATATTTTTAATTTATTTTCATATTTTCTTGATTATAACAAGAGAAATATTAAGAATTTTAAATTAATTAAGCTAATGATTTGTGAGACTTTCTACATTGATTCTCATTTTAATTTTCAAAAAATGTATATTTTCACAATTTCTTAAACATAGATGATTGACATAAATATGTAGGGTACACATATTTCTAAACTCTTACACATGTTTTATTGATTCATAATTTTAATTGAAACTAGTTATGATCTAGGCACATATTTCTTGTATCACATAAGTTTTCATACATAGTTAACTTTTTTTTTTTTTGGGAAGGTCATCCATAGGAAGGGTGGGTTTATATTTCTCATTTTTTCTTTTTTCTTTATTCTTTGCAATTTTTCATGTGTTTGAATAGAGGTATTTATTTTTTGTGATAAATCTATATTGATTTGAAAATAGAAAATACTTGTATGATATTTAAATAAAATATTTATAAGCATAATTGTTTGAAAAGCTTACTCTAAGGAATATGTTTGTCATGTCATGAAATTTCTTTTGATTATGAAACACATTGATCGAAAGAGCAATTTATGTCCAACAAAATGGTATAATATGGTTTGAAGGGAAATATTTGGCTATCATATAAGTGTCATGCATACATATTCAATTGAAGGCGCTCGGTACTCAATTATGAAGATCTTTTCTATATAGATGTAGGGAGAACTTTGATCAATAGAACTTAAAAAAAAAGTAGTGTGTTGACAAAAACATTTTCTAAAAATATGTAAGTGATTCTTAAGTACACAAAATAAAAAATTGAAGTGAATTAAAAAAGATTCATAGATTCCAAGCAAATTGTTAGTAAAATTCGCATTAGATTGTCACTCTAATCCATATAAATGGCATGCATACACTTTCAATTGAAGGTCCTTAATACTCAATTACGAAGGTCATTTCATGAACGTAAGAAGACCTTTGATAAATAGAACTTCAAACAAAAGTAGTGTGTATTGATCAAAACATTTTTTTAGAATTTATATATGATTCTTAAGTGAGACACACATTTATGTGATGGTACAATGAACAAGCTATAAAACATCCTCATCGATGAGAAACCAAAACTTCAATTACGTGCATTTATGCTTCCATCCAAAATTTTCATTTTCATTTGAATTCATAGATTCTATATGAATTTATGTAAAATTTGCACTAGATTATCATTCTGACCCATATCTGCTTTTAGGCCAAAGTTCATAGAGCAGAAATTAGGCGAGAGAGGCTCCCTACATACGCGACAACCAAACTTTTTTTTCTCTGTCAAATGAACAGTAGCACAAGAAGCTTCAAGCTTCCTAGTGGCAAGAGTAACATGCCCTCAACACAACCATTAATGAATGACAACCATATATTCAGCACAACCTTTATTTATTTTCTCATACTTTGACATCTGTAACTTCAGAAATTTGTGTTGACTAACGTACTCAAAAGTTGTAGCCTATAATACAGGATGCAATGCATTAATATATACGGATGTCAAGGCCAAAAGACACCCATCCTTTCTTCTTTGAGTGGGAGGTGTTTTCTTCTCTTGGTAAGTAGTTGTGTGCACACACCAAATCTCTACAAACCCTCGGATGAACAACTCTAAGCCACAAATTTTTATCACAAGTTCTATTTTATTGAGATTATCGTGTAGGCCCCAAATGTTTGAAATAGAGCGATGATAAAGCCTCCTAATAAAGTAATAGTTATCATTATCACTACTGCTACTCATGTCCTATCTCTTACGTGATTCTTCATATGGAATCCATATTGGCCACTGCATGGTAAACCACATTTTCTCCATCTTTACACCTTCCAATGTAGAAAGATTGGCTCTCTTCATTTGACAGTTGTTAAAAGTCCTCCTCCCCTTGGGGTAAAAGCCTATAGTCTTCATTATCCTGCCGGCTAAAAACACACCCAACAAGCCTTCTTATTCTAAAAATAGGCAAGGTGGTGGAATTGTATTAACTCATTCATCCTTATCCTCTTAGGTTCAGACATCACTCTGGCAAAATCAGAGAGACCCATGAATCATGTTTCTACGATTCATAGCCATAAATTCCTTGCTAATTATAACACATGTTTCCCCACACCTGCAGTTTTCAACGAGTAGTGGCCCCTCTGTGTTCTCTTTTCAAAGGTGGTCCAACATTCCGGCGGGCCTAAATATAATCCTCATCGGCTACACGTCTCCCACATATAATATTGCATGAATCCAACATCATATATATATATGATTACAAACCAAGTATAGTTCAATTCAAACTTGAAAAAAAAAAGGCTTGTATACATCACTTGGTTTCTGAGCTCTTTTACACCATGAAAATGTGTAGATCCAAGGGAATTCTACGTAGGTTCCTTCGAATTGCTCATAGGATTCATGAATCTTTTTGTGTTATATTTCCATTAGAGAAGAGCCCATTTCTGCTGCATCAAGATGAATGGAATAGGTATTATGTAGATGATGATGATCAGAGCTCAAGTATTCATATACCAGAAGATCATTTGGTAATTTGTTCTAGTAAAAGAAGATTTGTGGTGAGGATTAGGGATCTCAATCATCCATTGTTTAGGGTGCTTCTTGACAAGGCTAAAGAAGAATTTGGGTTTGAGCAGAGAGGAGTTCTTGTTATTCCATGTGACCCAAAAGTTGTTCAGCATCTTCTTTCTCCTGTCCAAACAAAAACTTCCCACAATCTCTGAGTTTTTATGGAGAGAGATCAGGCAAGAGGCTGAGATAGTGCAGAGTTCTTTGACTTTTGAACCAGTAAATGTTTTTTATTGAGATATTTCTGGCAAGATCATGATTGAGATGATGTAGAGTTTAAGTGTAAATTGTTTCAAGGTTTGATATGTTCTTGGTATATTCTAGATATTTCAAACCAAAATTTGAATCAAATAACCCTAGATTTCTCATAGTTTTCTGTACAGAAGCGCAAGAACAGGGAACAAATGGCAGGGTCTCACGATAGATGTACAGGACTAGGGTGAAATTACGTATGAAGAATTAATAGATGCACTGAAAGATGCTACAATTGCGTAGGAGGAATAAATAGATGCACAAAAATATGTTGTAACAGATGCGTAGAACCAGCTAGAATAATCGAATGGAGCTCAGGTCGATAAACAAGTGCATAGGATGAGGATATCAGAATAGAAGCACAAAATCAGTGATCAAAAGCGCCAAAGAAAAGAAAATGCACAGAAGCGCTGAAATACGAACAGTTTGCACACGTCTAGCCTGTCGATGGAAAATAAAACCCTAAATTGATTTAACTCAAGAAGACAAATCCAAGATCCAAGCTCACAATTCAAACAATCATAAGATGAAGTCTAAGATTTATGCTCACAATTCAAACAATCACAAGATGAAGTCTAAGATTTATGCTCAAATCAAATAGTAAACAATACAAACATAAAAAATTTGAGAGATTTTATCTATACTTGAATTTTTTTGAAAGTCTTGATATGTCATTTCTATTCAAAATAGCATAATCATAATTATACAATAATATGATAATAAAGGATTGATGCTTGATAGAATTTGATAGTTGCTAGCTCTTGATTAAGAGTGCTCATGAAAGTGATAATTTGACTATAATATAGGTGCTCAAAAGTGCTTCTCTAAAAATGAGTTAATGAAAGTCCTATTTATATGCCTCACGTTACTTTTGATTAATGGTAGAGATTAAATTGCAAGATCAATGGTTGACAAAAACTGAGAGAGGATAAGGAAAGGTATAAATACATAGAGAAAATAAATAAAATATCAATTTTATTTATTTAAGGTGGAAAAATTAAATAAATAATTTGAATTTATTTAATTAATATGGATAGAGCAATAATGCTATGGATGGCATAATGAAAATGCATTAGTCATTTTTAGATGTGCACACTTAAATGTTAGGGGACATTTTTCTTTCCTACACATTATTAAGCTTGCTTAGGTTATTTAAATTTATTTATTATGAGGGAACAAGGAATAATATATCAGTACATGTGTCACTCTCTCTCTCTCTCACATGAGAGTTTAGTCTCACACCCTCTAGTTTGTCTTCATTTGAGTAGGTGCAACCATGTGATTTGCAATTTACTAAGCAGGTAAAAATCTTGCCTATTTTGAGAAACTGGAGTTATTACACCTCTTGATGTATATGCCCCTATTTATGCTATATATACAACACACACGTCTCTTCTCTATTATTCAAAAAGAATAATGTGAGTTTTCCTCATACTTTGTTGCATTTTTATCTCTAGAGTTCTCTCTTTTCAATACTATCCTTTTGTTATTTTGATTTTAGATCATTTTTTGATTGGAGAGTGCGTGATTTATACACAAAATTAGATCTTGACTATAATCCTCATCCCTCATAGAATCTAACAATATCCAAACCTATCAAAGCAATCATATGTCATTTATTGAAAGAGTTGACAATCAACTCTACAAAAGAGATAGTATTGGTCCTCCTGTGTGCTCCCACATTATGGGAATCGATTAACAATATCCAAACCTATCAAAGCAATTATATACCATTTATTGAAAGAGTTGACAATCGACTCTACAAAATAGATAGTATCAGTCCTCCTATGTGCTCCCACATTATGGGCATCGATTGCAAAATAAGAAACACATTATACGTTCTATCATTCATCTCTAAAAGATCTATCAAACTCTACAACTCATAAGAATATAATTTTTTAACTTTTTCCCAGATTCTAGCATATCCTTAGACAATAGCATGTTAGATGGGCAAAAACATGTCTGTTGAACACTAGCACAAAGTTTAGTAACTTGTGCATACATAGGATATTTGCACACTGTCTAGATCCTAGTGCATCCAACCGAAACCAACATTTGTTGTGGGGCCCACTATAGCTAAAAAATATTAATACATGCATAAAATTTATAAATTTTCACTCACCTTGTGGAGGACTACTCCTTGCTTGACTTTCTCTTTGAGCTTGTCTAGCATGGGCTGCTTGAATTCTTGTCTAGACGTGATATTTTTGGTCAAAAATCACTCATAGCTCTCTAAAAATGCTAAGGTGAGTGTGACATGTAGATGTCTATGCTACATAGTGGTTCTACATGCATGTTATAATGATTGAATTGGAAAGTAAAGCTCCTTCCCTCTTGTCTAATCAAACAAAACTCTCTTACTTACCATTTTCAAAGATATTAAAAATAAAAAACAAGCTAACTCCCTATCCTCTTTATTTGAGGAAATTGTATCAAAATATTTACACTTATCACAACCATCATGTTCAAAATAGTTGTTTATTATATTATTTTTTCTTCTTCTATAAAGGTCTAAGCTTGTCAAGGAAGGGCTTCTATTTCTTCATGTATCATATTCATTGAAAGTTTCTATTACTACTAGTAAAACTTTTATTGTGTTTTTTAATTTTAAAAAACTCTATTTAATGTGGCAACATTTTTTATATAGAAAATAATTTATTTAGCATTATTTTAATATTTTCTTTCCATGCAATGTTGTTCTCCCCATAGACTAGTTTGAACGCCATTATCAAATACATTATTTTATTGTTTTCTTCAATCCTCGATGAACCTAGGATTTGACAGTAGTCATTTTATCTATCATTTTTCTTTTAGATATCTACAAAGATTAAAACACCAAAACAAGGATTGACTAAGGAAAACCCTTAAATAGCTCCAACAATGTTTTGTATCTATGTGTGTACATGTTGAAACAATTATGATATCTGGATCAAACATTTCATAATTTATTCTATGCCAATTGGAGAAGGATGACGATGCTACACAAGGGCATCCAAGATAGAGATATTGAATTTCTAGTGCCAAGTTCCTTTATGGTTTTATTCTAGTTTTCAATAATATTTAAATTTTGATATTATATGTGCTCCTTATAATTTTTCATTTTCTTTCTTCGTTAAGGATTTATAGTTTAAAAATATGTTATAGTTTCAATTTGAATCCATTTTTTTTATATCCTAGGGATCTCTTGTTCTATATGCGAATACATAGGTCCTATTTTATTTGTAGTGTTATAATATTTTTTTACAAAAAGTAGTTACTCTTTTACAATAATTTTTGTAGTGTTATAAGATATT
This sequence comes from Cryptomeria japonica, assembly GCF_030272615.1. Taxonomy (NCBI): domain Eukaryota; kingdom Viridiplantae; phylum Streptophyta; class Pinopsida; order Cupressales; family Cupressaceae; genus Cryptomeria; species Cryptomeria japonica. The sequence goes on from NC_081407.1 coordinate 13,622,511, forward strand.
TTTACAAAAAGTAGTTACTCTTTAACAGTAATTTTTTTTCTTCATTACAAGACTTCTATTGAAATGTGGAGTCACAAAGACCAAGAGGGTTTTCAAAACCATATGGTGAAGATGATATACCACAATCCATATGTGGAGTTTAAGATGAATTACCAAGTTTAAGAGTCATTTACTATGGACAAAAATAGTTGTCCAAATTGTAGGGAATTGTGGTAACCTAGAGAATGATTAGAAACTCATCTTAGATTTCATGGTGAAGTGTAAAATAGTATGAAATAAATTGATATTGATTGTAGGAACAAGAAATGAGAAAATGAAGAAAATTAGAGGTTGAACTATCCTCAATTACATACCCACAAGTTCTAGTAAGTGGTGGTTATAAACCACTATGATAATGTTTTTCCTAATGTGACATTTCTATTACTATAGGACAATCTCCTTAATTTAATATAAATAATTTTGAACACCCATAAATACTTCAGATTCCTTTCATTTGAACTTTTTGTTTTAGATATTCTTGCTGGCACGTACATGCCTTTTGTTTATTATAAATTCCCAAGAGGTGTATAAAATGGTGACATCATAAAAGTGTTGTCTCGCTTTTTGACGCTAAGTGAGCCATTCAAATCAACATTTTTAATTTATTTTCATTTTCTCTTAATTATAACTAGAAAATTATTAAGAATTTAAAGTTAATTTAAGCTAATGATTTGTGAGACTTTCTACATTTATTCTTTTTAATTTTGAAAAATGTATTATCTTATTTTTAATATAGTATTTTTTAATTATTTATAATATATCAATGAGTAGTGTAATTTAAGCTAGAAATACAATCTTTTCACAATTTCTTGTACATAGATGGTTAACACAAATATGTAGGGTACACATAATTTTTAAGTCTTACATGTTTTATTTATTAATAATTTTAATTGAGATTAGTTATGATTTAGGTACATATTTCTTGTAGCACATAAATTTTTCATATTTATATTTAACTTAATTTTGTCAAAAGGTCATTTGTGTATACTGAAATGTAATCTATTTGTAAACCGTAACTAGGCCAACCACTAAACCTAGATCTACAAATGCATTCAACAAACAATTAATGAAGAAACTACAAATGCAATGGAAATAACATGAAATCAATACAAATATACCTTCGCATGCATAAGAGACTTGTCTCCATTGTTGTCCTATCTCCCATGATCTTGTATTTGATAGAGTTGCTCTTAGATTTGTGTTGCACTTGCACAAGAGCTCAAGGAAGAGTGGATGTGGTTGTGTTGGGGCAAGACTATGCTTGTAATGATGTATGCTCTAGAATGATTTTGATAGAGTGTAGGTATGATCAAGCTTTGTGTGTTGTGATATGAGAGGAGGAAGCCTCTTTTATAGAGATCATTCTAAAAATGGAGGGTTTAGATTAAGAGGTGGTATTATGAATGGCCAAGATCCCATGGATGAAAGAGCATAAATAGGACTTGAGGGTAGGTGAAGAGAAAGAGGGGAGATTAAGAGGCGAAAGGTAAAAGATAAGGGTGAATAAGATTAAGAGGTGAAATGGAGGGATGAGATTAAGAGGTGGGTTGACTTTAGAGAATGCACAAAGTGAATGAAGAGATGATTGACACTTGTCACATGCCTACAAATTTAAATTATGATCCATGTGAAAAAGTTGGAGGGCTAGGATTAAAAGAGGAAAAAGGTAAGTAAATTAATTAGATAAATAAAAGCTTTTATTTAATTAATAAAGGAAAGTGCTAGATAAATTAAATCAATAAAATATTATTTAATTTAGGAAGGAGGAATCTAAATATATAATAAAAGCTCACTCTAAGGGATATGTTTGTACAACTTTCATGTCATGAAGAATTCTTTTGATTATGAAACATATGGATTGAATGAACAACTTATGTCCAACAAAATGGTAAAAAATGGTTAGGAGGGATTTGGCCATATAAGTGTCAAGAATACACCTTTGATCAAAGGTCCTCAATACTCAATTATGAAGGTCCTTTCTATATAGATGTAGGAAGAACTTTGATAAATATAAATTCAAACAAAAGGAGTATGTGATGAAAACATTTTTAAAAAATATAAGTGATTCTTAAGCACCGAAAATAAAATGGAAGTGAATTAAAAAAGATTTATAGATTCCAAGTGAATTGTTAGCAAAATTCGCACTAGATTGTCACTTTGACTCATATAAGTGTCATGCATACACCTTCAATCAAAGGTCCTCAATACTCAATTATGAAGGCCCTTTCTATATAGATGTAGGAAGACCTTTGATAAATAGAATTTAGCAAAACTAATATGTGTTGATGAAAACATTTTAAAATTTTTGTAAATGATTCTTAAGCAAAACATACATTTATGTTTAAGAGAGATTAACATTGAAAGTAATCATGGGCGAGTAGCGGAAAAACAGAGTGGAGGTGAATTTGAATTCGAGACAGGACAAGAATCTATGTAACCAGGGAGATCAAGGTAAGGATGACTCTCGGGACTGCCTAGATTCCCCTAAACCAAGCGGAAAGGACCCGACGGATGGGGACCCACAAGCAGGCAACAAATCCATCGATCCGGGTGGAAAAAATGATGAATCACGTGGGGAAAGCACTCCTGGTCTACAATCGGTGTGGAGGGACAGTGGAAGGTCTTAGACCTCTCTATTCGGGGTCAAACCGAGCAACAAATCCTCACTCCCCCCAGTTCGCAATATCTCAAACCCAGAAAAGGGGAAATTTGCCATTGAAATCCTAGACCCTATTATTGACCATAACATTAACCTTATGGCAATGACATTGGTAGGAAAATTTATGGGGCCTAGGCCGAATATTGATATTGTTAGGGCTTTTGCTAAACGTAAATGGTCGCTGAAAGGACAAGTGGAGATCACAACTATGCCAAAAGGGGCTTTATCTTTGGCATTCTCATGTAAGGAAGATATGTCAAGGGTGCTTTGTGATGGTCCCTGGTTGATGGGTAAAGCTACCCTAGCTCTACAAAAATGGGCACCTAAGATGGCACTCAACGAATCCTTTTTTGTCCAGGCATTGGTCTGGGTTAATTGCCAGGGCTTCCCTTAGAATTCTGGGTGGAAGATGTGTTTAAAGGAATCGCTAACTCATTTGGTGAACTCCTATCAATGGACCCCATAACTGCTGCCTGAAGAAGACTTACTTTAGCTAGAATCTGCGTTGGAGTTACACAAGGAACAAACATGCCTCTATCCATTGAAATTAACTCTCGACTGGGAAAATGGAACCAGCCTCTGGAATATGAAAGCATCCCCTTCGCCTGCTTTCATTGTAAAAAAGCAGGACATATAGCAAGGAAATGTCCTCTGCAGATAGCCATAGTGAAAGAAAATAAAGAGAGGATGTTACAGTGGAAAGCTAGAAACCCTATTAAGAAAATGGAGAATAATGAAAAAGAGAGAAGTCTCGAAGAGGCCCATAATATTATTAGCCCACACATAGTAGAGAAACACACTGACAGTAATGAGGATATACCAGATATACCTTTAAATGATAAAGGTAAAATCAACCAAACAGACAAAGGTGTTAAAGGTCAAAATGATACCAATCAGGAGGATCAAAGGAGTGATAACCTCGAAGAAGGAGAAATACAGGTAGTAATACAGAACAATGAAGAAGTTGATTCGAACCACATTGTAGAAAATACCAACGGAGCAAGCCTCAGCAACAACTTTGAAGAAGCCCAACAGTGCTTGATCCTTGGAAGTATCTTGCTTTCAGGATCTTAGCAATCTGGAGATATGGTTCAAGAAACCAACCACCTGTCACCTACGACCTTAGTGCTTAAAGCAAAATGGGCAGATGATGTTGCTAGGGACAAGCAAAAAACTACTCAAGAAGAAGATTGCTATACGGATGAAGGAGAAGATAGAAAGAGAGGGAGCAAAAAAGGGCCTAAGGCGACACCCCAGGCTAACACAGTCAAAACAAGAAACCGTAGTAAAACTGACACAGGTTTCATCCCATCACCTCCAGGAAGGAAAAGAGCCAGCCAGATCAGAGACCAAGAGGCCAGCAAGAACATAGCAGATGGTACTCAAATGACCATCCATGAGGTATGTTCCCTACTCAAGAAATGAAAATAATTTCATGGAATATACGTGGACTTAATAGCCCACATAAACAGGATGTGCTAAATAATTTAGTTAGAGATCACAGACCGGACATCATTATTATCCAAGAAACTAAAATGATTAAAGAGAAAGTTGAAAAAATTAAGCTTTTTAAGTATGGTGAAGTTTGTGGGGGAAGCTCAGATGGTGCCTCTAGGGGTATAGCTATTTTTTGGAACCTTAAGCGGGTGCAAGGGGAGTTGGTCATGCAAGATAGCAATCTGGCTTTCATTAGATTCAATCACATTGGGGATGGTACTTCCTTTCTTCTTACCAATATTTATGCCCCTAATAATAGACTTGGCAGAAGCAAATTCAGGAAAAAACTGGAGGATATTAGAGCCCTTTACAAGGATGATATGTGGATCATTATGTGGGACTTCAATACTCCTCTCCATGATGATGAGAAGTTTGGAGGTGTCCCCTCTCAGTTGGATAGCAGAATGGATCTTTTGAACTTAATCAACAATCAAGGCTTGCATGACATTGATCTCCAGGTTGCCAAGTTTACCTAGTCGAATAGAAGGATGGGGGATGATCTCATTCAAGTCAGACTTGATAGGGCCCTCATCTCTAATGAATGGTTTAACCACTATCAATGTTCCCTCTCAACTATCTCCCGTATAGGGTCTAACCATTTCCCTGTAATCTTTATTGCAGCTAACACCATTGTTAAAAGAAACTTCCCATTCAGATTTGAAAGAATGTGGCAGGACCACCCTAACCTTGCTAAAGCCATTGAGAAGTGGTGGTCTATTTCAAGGTCAAATGTACAACTATGTATATAATTGCAAAGAAACTTAGAAATGTAAAGGACAACATCAAGAATTGGAATAAGGAGGTTTTTGGTGACTTGTTTGCAGCCAAAACTAAAACTCAGATGGAACTTAAGGAAATACAGGATAAAATCCAAAGCAGTGGATACAAGGAAGTCTCTATCAATGAGGAAAATGAAGTTCTTATGAATTACCATAGGATTATCAGAAGAGAGGAAGAATTCTGGAAACAAAGATCCAGATCCCTATGGCTTAAAGCAGGGGATAGGAACACTAGACTCTTCCATATGACTGCGTTGAAACACAAAGTAGCAAACAAAATATCTAAGTTAAAAAATGGGGAAAATGAAATTAGGAAGGATGAGAAGATTGGGAAGGAAGCAAGAATTTCTTTACCTCTATGCTCTCAGAGGACCATGGTCTGAATGGCCAATTTCAGAACATTATCATTGACTTTATCCCTATTATAATTAGCAAGGCACAGAACAAGGATCTTGTGGCTATCCCCTCTGAGGAAAAAGTCAGGAAAGTTGTCTTTTCTTTTGATGGGAACAAGGCCTCGGGCCCGGATGGCTTTCCACTTTTCATCTTTCAAACTTTCTAGGACATCCTCAAAGCTGTTGTGGTCAAAGATGTGCAGGAATTCTTTGGAGCTAGAAGAATCTTAAAGGAACTTAATGCTACTTTCCTGGTTCTCATTCCCAAATGCCCGGGTGCAGATTCTATGGATAAGTTGTGACCTATAAGTCTTTGTAATTCCTTCTACAAAATCATCTCTAAGGTGGTTACCTGCAGGCTGTTAAGGATTCTTCCCCTTATCATTTTGCCACAGCAGAGTGGATTTGTTCCTGGAAGACAAATCCTTGATTCCATCATTGTTATCCATGAAAACATTCATTCGTTGGTTGATTTAAAAAAACAAGGATTTCTGATGAAGTTGGACCTGTCTAAAGCCTATGACTGGGTGGACTGGAGTTTTCTAGGCAAGGTGTTGTTTGCTTTTGGTTTTGACGGGAAAGTCATCAATTTGATCGACTAGCTCATCTCTACCCCTTCTTTCTTGGTTATTGTCAATGGAGTGCCTTCCACCTTCTTTAAATCCTCTAGAGGCATTCGATAGGGAGATCCTATATCCCCCATTCTCTTCATTATTCTGGCAGAATGTTTGGGCAGATTTATCATCAACTCTGTCTCCGATGGGCTCCTCTACGGCATCTCGCCTTCCTCAGGCTTTAGAGCGTGTACCTACCAACAGTTTGTGGATGATACCATTCTAATGGGTACCTCCACCATCAAAGAATCTTCCAATTTTAAACACCTTAACACCTACAATATGGCTACAGGTCAAACCATCAACTGGGAGAAAAGTTTTGTTTTTTTCTTTAATACCCCTAAAGATAGAATGAATAGATTGGCTCGGATCCTTGGTTGTCAATTGGGTAAGTCTCCTGCCCTTGGGTTTGAAACCTTTGGAGTTGTTTTGGAAATATCTTGTTGATAGATTAAGCAGAAAGCCAGCAGGATGGAAAGGTACCCTTCTTAGCCAAGCAGGGAAAATTCAACTTTTAAAATCTTCCATCCAGAGCCTTCCCGTTTATGCCTTAAGCATTTTTAAAATCTTTGGTAAATTTGTTGATGCCATTGAGAAAATCCAGAAATCTTTCCTGTGGTCAGGAGTGGAGGAGAAGAAGAAAATGACCCTCATTGCCTGGGAAAATGTTTGTAAACCTAAAAAGATGGGAGGATTGGGACTCAGGAATATCAGAACTTTGAACAAAACTCTCCTGGCCAAACAAATCTGCAAGACTTATCAAGGAAGAGGGGAATGGAATGAAATATGGAAGGCTAAATACCTAAGGAATGCTCCCACCATAGAGGAGTTCCTCGCATCAGAATAGATTCCAAGGGGCTCGTTCATTTGGAATAGCGTTACCCAGGCTAAAGATATTGCTCTTCTAGGCAACATCTGGACCATTGGTGATGGAAGGAAGGTGAACTTTTGGGATGACGCCTGGATTGGAGGGGCCCCTCTTAACAAGATGACCACTCATACAATCATCCAAAATTGCAAAGAGAAGATTGGCACCAAAGTTGAGGACTATTGGAGAGATCATTCTTGGGTGGATCTCACTCACATTGATCCCAAACTCAAGCAGATTAACTTAATGATCAACCATGCGGTCCTAAATCCGGGAAGGAAAGACCAGATGGTGTGGCGTGGAATTTCGTCAAGGACCTACTCCGTCTCTTCTGTTGTCCTTTTATTGGCTCATTCCCAAGTTCCTACTTCGTGCTGGGCAAAGGCTTGGCATCATGGGTTGACCCCCAAAATTAATATCTTTCTTTGGATCCTCTTGCAAAACAAAATTTCTGACTATTGACAACCTGAGAAAGAGGGGATTCTGTCTTCCAAATATCTATTACCTTTTCCTAAATAATGAGGAATCAATGAACCATATCTTTTTACACTGTCCTTTTTCCACTTCTATTTGGGGGATGTTTTTCCAGATGTGGAGAATGAATTGGGTGCTTCAGGAGGAGATGCAGGATTGCTTTGGAAGCTAGCATTTCTCCACCAATAACAATGCCATTAGAAATCTTTGGAATTTCTCCTTTTCCCATATCCTTTGGGGGACATGGAAAGAGAGAAACAATAGAATTTTCAGGAATGAAACTAACACCCTGGAAGTGGTCTGGCTCAAAATTAAAAACATTTGTGTTGAGAATGTGATGATCAGGGGAGTGCAGTGTTGTAGCAACAAGGAGGACTTTGATGTTCTCAAAAGATGGAATATCCCTGCCTCTTTGGGCGCTGACATTAACCAAATCAAAAGAAGCCTATGTTGTTGGTCTTTCCCCCCAATGAGTGGTTCAAGGCCAACTTTGACGGGGTGGCTAAAGGAAACCCAGGCCCGACTGGTTGTGGTGGCATCATTCGTAATGGGGCTGGCTTTTGTACAGGAGCGATCACCTATCCTTTAGGCATTCAAACCAATCATTTAGCGGAAGCTATGGGGGAGCTTCAAGCTATTAAATTAGCCTCCAAGTTAGGGGTTAGTCTTCTTTGGTTGGAAGGTGACTCTAAAAACATAATTAATTGCCTTATTGGTAATCATCAACCCTTGTGGACCATCAAGAACATCATAGACTCTGTTAGAGATCTACTAAAGGGGTTTAAGAAATGCCACAACACACATGTCTTCAGAGAGGCTAATCGAAGTACAGACTGAGCCAGCAACGCAGCAATACGAAGCGAAACTATAATTACCTGGAATGGCGAAAGGGATCTACCACATGATATAGTTATTTATGAAAGATTACATGGTAAGCAGGGACAAATTTAGTATCATTTCTCGAAGCGAAAATCAATGTCGTGGCAATAGGCATTGGCACTGCAGGTTACCAAGGAGGAAGTACAGTCATCATTGTAATGTTATCTTGCATGCTTTATGGGCAATTTTAACCCTCCCCAACAACTACACTAGAAAGTTCTGTAGTAATTGAAGTGGCTTTCACAGAGACTCTAGCAAGAAGAAAGTTATCAGTTTGAAGCTTCAGACTGTAATTAACAGAACCATGGGAGGTAAAAGGAAGAGAATGGAGGCAACAACCATTGAGAAATGGAAGAGTCGTCCGCGGGTCTGGAACATCCTCCATGCTACCAAGATGATGAAATTTATGGAAAAAATGCAGGAGAAACAACCTGAAATCACCAAGATTTTCAAGAAGGGCTAGAACGAAGGGACTCTCACCATCGGAAACAGGAAGATTAAAGTGACCGAGACAATGATAGCAGAGGCCACCGACATTCCAATGGAGGGCATCAAGTTTTACAGGGACAAAAAAATCTCCGATGTTGTTGTGAAGAAGTTCCCGAAGACTGAGGAGGAAAGGGCTAAGTTGGTGAAGGGCAGCCACACCTACTTTTCGCCTAAGGTAATCAAATTAATTTGGCGAAAGGTTTTACTTGCAATTATGGAGTTTATCACGTTTGATGGTAGATATACTAGGGTCTATAGCTACAACTTTGTTCTATTAAATCATTTCTTGCACAAGGATGAGATTCCTCTCCCCTACTATCTTTTCTGCTACCTTAACGTGGGGATTAAGGACGCCATTTCCAATCCCCACATTAATCTTGCAATGCATGAAGGCTTGATGGCGATTCTGTATAATCACATCAAGATCACGACTGTCCAGAGGATTATTGCAGAGATTTCTGACTTGGATGAAGATTTTGACGAGTCGGAAGAGGAAGAAGGAGATGACTATGATACAGAAGGAGAGTTTGAAGATGATCCCCAAATGGCTAGAACAAGCAGACGAAAGAAAAAATCGGAACAGGGGAGGAAAAATAGAGGGTTTGCTAAAAATAAATAGAGAGAGGAGGATGACAGTTGGAATGAGGAGGAGGAAGGGACTGACAATAACACAAACACTGGAAGCGAGGAGGCTCAAACCCAGGTGAGCCTGAAATAGAAAAAGAAGAAGTCAAAAGGCAGGGAGGTGGAAGAAAGATTGTCTCTCAGGTTTAATTTGAAGCAGAAGAGCGTCATAGAGGAGGACACAACGATGAAAGAAGATCAAAACACCGAGGACAGAGAGGTTAGTCTGGATGTCAATCTTGATACCAGGGATGTCAAGAACCAGGGAGAGCACCAAGTGGGCATAGGCCTTTGTATAAACAACGGGACGAAGAACTTCAAACAAGCGCTCAACTGGATTCAAAAGGAATCGAGGGCATAAAAGTTAAGCAAGCCCATGAAGCTGGGAAAATTGAAACCTTATAGGCCCTAGGCTTCGGAAAATTCAACTCCCTCCCAGATTGTCTAAGTGAGCTAACCAAGGCAATTGGCAATGCAGAGGAGATTATAAATGCCAACCGCAACAGTTTTACTCGCCTGGAAAACAGAGCAGATGTTACTGATCACAGACTGGATGTTATTGAAAACACACTTAAAAAAATTGGGGAGCAGAGCCATGGGATCCTGAAGGCTGCCTCGGCGAGCATGAAAACCCTTGTCCGCAAGCTGGAGAGCTACCAAGGGGATAAAGTAGCAGAGGGTATTATTGAGGTTAAAGACGACACCCCTGAGGACAAGGATACTGGACTTGGAAGAAGAACCAGAACCAGTACTAAAAGGATGCAGAACCAGAGAAAAGAAATAGAGGACATCAAGCGGGCTGCTGAAACTATGGATCAGTTGGAGCTGGAAGCGGCGGAGATGCTTCAAAATTTGACCTAAGTCCAAGCCTTTGTCGGTCTTTTTTAGTTTTTAGTCTGTACTAATCTTTTGCTTGCTGGCGTTTTGTACACCAGCTATCTTTTCTCTTGCTGCTGTCTTTTACTTAGTTGTGTGTTAATGCTTATCTTTCGATCTTCCTAATGCACTAGGTTTTGAGGAGCCATCAAAACCTGTTTTCCCTTAATAAAAAACACACATTTATGTTTCCATCCTCAATTAGAATTGAAATGAATTAAAAAAAAATCATAAATTCTAAATAAATTGTTAGTAAAATTTACACGAGATTGTCACTTTGAGCCATGTCTGCTTTTAGGCCAAAGAGCATAAGTTAGGTCAGAGAAGCTCCCTACATATGAGACAACCAAACTTTTTTTTCTCAAACTCCAAGGAAAAGTAGAACAAGAATTTTCAAGCTTTCAATTGACAAGAGTAACATGCCCTCAACAAAAACCATTAATGAATGACAACCATGTATTCAGCATAACCTTTATTCATTTTCTCATACTTCGCCATCTGTAACTGCAGAAATTTGTGTTGACCAACGTACTCAAAAGCTGTAGCCTATAATACAGGATGCAATGCATTAACACATACGGATGTCAAGACCAAAGGACACGCATCCTTTCTGCTTTGAGGGTGAGGTATTTTCTTGTCTAATGAATTCTCCTTTCTTGGTAAGTAGTTGTGTGCACTCACCAAAACTCTACAAATACCAGGATGAACAATTATAAGCCACAAATTTTCATCACAAGTTCTATTTTCTTGAGATTATTGTGTAGGCCCCAAATGTTTGAAATAGAGCGATAATATTACCTCCTAATAAAGGAGTACCAAATCTTTATCATTACTGCAATCCATTTCCTATCTCTTATGTGATTCTACATACGGAACCCATATTGGCCACTGCACGTTAACCCACATTTTCTCCATCCTTACACCTTCCAATGTAGAAAGATTGGCTCTATTCATATGACAGTTGTTAAAATTCCTCCAGCCTCGGGGTAAAACCCTATAGCCTTCATTATCCTGCAGGCTAAACACACACCCACCAAGCCTTTCTATTCAAAAAAATAGGCAAGGTGGTGGAATTGTATTAAGTCATTCATCCTTATCCTCTAAGGTTCAGACATCACTCTGGCAAAATCAGAGAGACCCATGAATCATGTTTCTACGATTCATAGCCATAAATTCCTTGCTAATTATAACACATGTTTCCCCACACCTGCACATTTTAACGAGTCATGGCCCCTCTGTGTTCTCTTTTCAAAGGTGGTCCAACATTCTAGTGGGCCTAAATATAATCCTCATCTGCTACACGTCTCTGAAAAATAATATTTTATGAATCCAACATCATATAAATATATATGATTACAAATCAAATAGTTCAATTCAAACTTCGAAAAAAAAAAAAAGAGTCTTGTGTGAGTGGAGATCAACTAATACACTCACTTGGTTTCTGAGCTCTTTTACACCATGAAAATGTGTAGATCCAAGGGAGTTCTACGTAGGTTCCTTCGAATTGCTTGTAGGATTCGTGAATCCTTTTGTGTTATGTTTCCATTAGAGAAGAGCCCATTTCTGCTGCATCAAGATGAATGGAATAGTTATCATGGAGATGATGATGATCAGAGCTCAAGTATTCATATACCCTCTGATGTTCCAGAGGATCATCTGGCAATTTATTCTGGTAACAGAAGATTTGTGGTGAGGATTAAGGATCTGAATCATCCATTGTTTAGGGTGCTTCTGGACAAGGCTGAAGAAGAATTTGGGTTTGAGCAGAGAGGAGTCCTTGTTATTCCATGTGACCCAAAAGTTGTTCAGCATCTTCTTTCTCTTCTCCAAACAAAAGCTCCCCCACAGTCTCTGAGTTTTTATGGAGAGAGTTCAGACAAGAGGCTGAGATGGTGGAGTGTTTTTGAGTTTTGATTGAACCCTTTGCAAATTTTCATGGAGAGATTTCAGACAAGATCTTGATTGAGATAATGTAGAGTTTTAAGTGTAAATTGTTCAATCCTTTGACATCTTTTAGTATCATGGAGGTCCAAAGTCAGTTTCACACCTTTGTTTTCTTCTCTCTTTTTTTAAGATGGTTCACTGAATCTATGTGGACCAAAATATGTAGAAAAGGAAATGTGTAGGAGAAGAACAGAGTCCACAAAAACTGAAATGGGTACGTGCAGAGCACATGAACAACATTATGTGATTAAGCTCTTTGTCATTAGATGGAAAGCTCAAATTGATGTAGTTCCAAATTCTCGAATTCTGTAAAAACATTGAATTTTGTTTGTACTTCATTATGTATCCTTAATATAGTATCTTGGCATTTCAATATTCTACCTCATTAATAGTATATATATAAAAGTGATTGGACAAACTTAGCGTGACCATAGGACATTGAATAATAATTTGCATTGCTGGTGAGGCATACTACAATTATTGGGTGGAAGTCAATGCAAATGGGTGAAAAATAAAAGCTAACATTCTTTAATATTAGAAGGCCCTAGTCAATTTCATCAATGAAAACTTGTGAAGTATGCATTTGTAATAAAAAAGCTCTAATAATACATAGATATTTCTATACAGTTACAATCCAAAACCTTAAGCCTCAATAGTAATATATATTACACTAGAGATTGAGACCAGCAATGCTGATTATTCGGATTTGAGAATTTGGGGTTGGTCAAAGACAGTATAGATTTGAATAGTTAGTAAGAATATAGGTCGTTGATAAAGCAGTAATCTATTTTATTTGGAGGTTTTAAATCAGGAAGCATACTTATTGGATTAATGAATATTGAGAACAACTGTGGACTATTACCTAAGATTCTTCTAAATTAAGCCTGAATATTAATAACAACTGTTTATACATTATCATTTATGTTAGATTCTTCTATACTTGATAGGTAAGAGCATAGCATAGCATCGTTGTCGAAGAGAGCAGAGCAGAGCATTGGAACGAGGGAAGATTGGTAATTTCTATTTTTAGAAAATTTATGTTTTTATCTCTCATATTGTTGATATAAATGAAGAAGAACACGTGAGAGAGTATCGATTTATTGAACTGTTACTAGAATATGCATCCCATATGGAAACTATCCTTATTATTTAAAAGTGTTTTCCACACTACCTTCCAAATGAGATGCTTCTAGGGTTTAAAGACATTTCTAGAACTGCAACAAAGAAGTTCCTCATGTTCATAAGCAGGCATACAATAAAAGACAAGAGCAACATGCAAAGTTGGATTTGTTTTTTCATTTAGAGTATATATTATACATCTAACGTTCAGCAGCAAGCTTTTCTCTGCAATTACCAAAGAGCATTGCAAAGTAACTGTACAAACAATCATGACAGAGAAAACCCTTCAAATTCCATTCCATGAGAAATTAATGAATAATGAACCCCTCTGCATTACTCAACAGAAGATGGCTTTAGACTCAAATACCAATTTAAATCTAGCAATTCTTTCATGAAATGCCAAGTGCACTTCTGGAACTTTCAAAGGTATACAATGTTTCTATGAGTTACACCCACCATGACCTTCAGATGGCCCATAATGCTGCAACTTTTTTTCACTCCTCTTTTTTCAGATGGACAATATCTATAGCCAACTAAACCAGGTTGGCTCAAACTCACAAGCTACATACCTATAACCAGTAAAGTTCATCGATTGTGGTTATTGGGAAACACAATGCTGGGTTAGGGAGAGACAATGGCAGATTGAAATAATTGATAAGAATGATAGCAAGTATGGAGGGTATTGCTTTGGCAGGCTGAGCCATAAACAGTTAATGGGATTATTAAAAGGAAATTTAATGTCCATGATTCCAAGTGTGGATATTGGGAGCACCTCTTTGATATGGGCTCTCTCTTTATAGGCAGCCTGCAACATATAACCTTTACCTTGCAGATAGAAAAGGAATCTTGGACTAGATTTCCAAGACTTGACTGATGAATAAGGCACTGATGGAAAGTATCGTGAGGGAAGCAGCCAACTCTCAAGTTGCTGAATAATTTGCAGATAGGGTCTACACTTTTCCTTTCCGTGTTGTCCTTTACTTCGTCCTTTATTGTACTCTCACTGCAATTTTTGTCACAGGAGTTAATGGTATTTTGTGAAGATGCGAGAGGGTCCAATGGTGACGTGGTCCCCTATATGTCATATTGATATTAAAAAATTATATAGAATAGGCAAAGAAGTGGACATTTTAAATCATTTATTTTCTTCAATAAGACTGATTTATTCAAATACTTTTCTTTTTTTTTAAGTTAAAAAATCCATCCAACAAGGTGGTGCACATGGACCCCCTCTTCTAGAACAACATCTATCCATTTTGTATTCTCATTGACATGTTTTTTCATGCAAATTGACACATTTATTAAAAAAAGTTGTTAATTGACACTACTCTACATTAAACTCCCACACATCTACATATAATTTTCACTTCTCCAACCTTGCATGTATTAAATGGAGTAGACATATGAAATGATAGTACATTCAATAATATATTACAATACATTGAACATTTTGTTAGGGCTCAAGAACTATCTTCTTCCCAAAAAGACATTGAATTTTTTAGTGGACCTTGTTCACTTTAGTGTTGGTTGTTTCATGGCTTATTTGTAAATGTGTTTGGATAATCCTTCTCAAATGATTGAAGTAGTGGGTGATAAAGAGGATTGTAATGTAGACCATTGACTCTCACATGAACTATTTGCTTGAGATCAACATTGATGAAGTATACATGGAGAGAATACTAAAAGGATGTGGAGGTTTGTTTAGTGGTCTTGATTTTACTTATTCATTTAGTTCGAAAGGGAAGGTGAAGTACTCATAGCTCACCAAGGAATGAACCACCCCATCTATTTCCTTTTATTCTGATTTGTTTCTATAAAATGCATTATTTAATCTACTATTAATATTTATATTATTAACTATTTGTGATGGTAGAGCTTTGTTGAATCAATATTTTTATTGTCAATTGTCTATAAATTCCTAATGGTTTGTCATAAGTTTCAATGTTTCTAAAATATATTATAAGGTTGCATTGATTGTCTAATATTGCTTTTATTTGAAAACATGACTAACTCTTGAGTTTGTAATACTTTTTTCCTTATTGGTGTGTTTCTTTCACTATTTGTAGAAGGGTACACCTCCAAGAACAAGAATTTGTGAAATTTAACCATCCATTCATTGTGTTTATGGCCACAATTGTATGTGCTTTATTTTGTGTTTTGCAACACATCCATCACTTATGTGAGTTCCAATTTTATTTTCAACCATCATCGTGATTTATCAAACTTAAGTTATAACTTGAAATATTATTGAAATCTATCAATTAGGAAATTGTACCAACCCATTTTATTGTAATGGGTAATCAAAATTTCAAATGCTCATGAAAAATATCAAAGTTGAATTTTCTTTTGATTATTTAAATATTTAATTTTCTCCATTGTTCAACATAGGTGGATGAGCCTAATCTATTTGAATACCTTTTTTGGGGTAAAGAATTGAGCAGAGGTGGTGCACATGGAACCCCTGTACTTTTGTATTGATCAAAGCAAGAGAAAATACAATAGAAATAATCAGTAGTCCAAGAAGAGATTGCAAATAAGAGGAAGAAAAAGATTACAATATCAAATCACTTACTGTAGCACACCCTTAGAACATACTACATACAAAATTACATAAAAAAGCTAATCATGGAAACTCTTTACTTGAACATCTACCCTTTATGTATTTCTATTGACTTGTTTTCCGCATGCAAATTGACGCATTTTATTCAAAAAGGAAGACATTAATTGACACAACTTCACACTAAACTCCCACATGACTACATTTACTCTTTGCTTCTCCATCCTCACATGCATCGAATGGAGGCGACGTCTATACAGTTGGCTAAAGTCACCTAATAAGATATTTATTTTGCATTTATTAAATAGATTGAAAACCAAAATACAATTGTATTTTGATTTTCAATCTATTTAATAAATGCAAAAACAAATGTCTTATCAAGAGGATTTAAATGGTTGCATAACTTTTTTGTTGTATCAAGTAGAGATATAAAATGATAGTACATTAATACACTACATTAAATATTTTATTAGTACTCATGTTGCATTTTAAATTGTGTGGCATTTTGGATTGTAACTTGCTCACTTTAGTTTTGGTTGTTTCCTGGATTACTAGTAGAGGAGTTGGATAATCCTTCTTAGGTGATTGAAGTTGTTGGAATTTAATGCTCCAACGAAACAATAAAACTAAAGTGTCTATAGAGGTCTTCAATTTGGTTTCAAACACCTTCAGTTTGTTGTCCTCTTTTCTCCAGTTAGCTATCATTATTCAACAGTTAGTTGTTAGTCTAATTAGTAGATTTGTATGGAAGTTGTTTGGCTTCTTTGTTACATAAATAAACATTGTCTAATCAATAATAAAGTAGCAATCTCTTCTACTATTTTATTATGTATCTTTCTATTGTATTTGTTGGCAATTTGGAGGAATCGATTATGTGTTGCAATGATGTTTGTCATTGATGTCAACACTAGCTACTTTGGTTGTTTACCGGTATCTAGTTGGTTACGATAGGATGATTGGTTTCTGGTTGGTATGATCATGTTGATTTGATATGCTCCAATATGCTTTGGTCTGTGGAATTGGTTTGGATTGGTTATTCGTGTGTTCTTGATGTGTATCACATTCAGTTGGTTCAGGATTTGATGATCTGGAAGCTATCACTTGTTCTAGTAAGCCTTTTGGTTACTGGTGAGGGTTTCACTCGCAGAGCTTTGTTGAAGATATTTTGATGAATCCGATAAGTAGTGTTGGTGTGGCTTCTAGAAGGTTCTCCGGATGCTGATGGTTATCATGTTCGTGTTCTAGTCGATTGATGGTGTTGCAGTTAGCACCAGACCTATATTCTATTCTAGGTTATACTATCTAGGTTATGGACCAATTTCTGTAATGTGTTGGAGGATGTTCCTGATGCGTTACTGGCGGGATTTAAGGATTAGTTTACATTGTTTTTGGCCTAAGCCGACTTGGTTGATCATTAGATTGCGAGTTTTAAGTTATGAATTTATTGTATTATCTTTTAGGTGGTTGACCTAATTGTTTAGGTCCCGGGTTGGTATAAATATGACGTAAGATCTCTTTGTAGATCATGAGATTATTGTATGCAAGCGAATAATGTAACAATCATTCATGCAGATGATTTTGTCGATCATAGATGATCAAATTGGGTTTGTGGAAGAGGTTTAAGGCCTCTAGTATTGAGCTTAACCGGAACTATACTCAGGCATGGGAGATGCTACACTTGTAGTTCAATCTTCATTCCAGATTGTTGTCCGATGTTTTATGTAGTCAATGAGACTCCTTTTGTGATGAGCAGCGTGCTCTAGGTTGTTGACATTTCTGCATGTGGAGGCCCCTTATTGTAATATTTATTCGTCTTATTAGTGGATAGATATTGTGGGTCTCCAATCCCATTGTGGTTTTTCCTCTTTGAGGTTTTCCACGTATAAATATGTGGTATTATGGTGTTTATCTTTGTGGTTGTATTGTTGATTATTGTTATATGCTTTTATGTTTACTTAAGGGCAGATCGTGGTGGAGAATTCACATCCGGTGAGTTTAATAAATTTTGTGAGAAGCATGGCATAAGGAGACAATTTTTTGCTCCCCGGACACCTTAGTAGAATGGAGTTGTGGAAAGAAATAACAAAAATATCTTGGATGCTACTAGAACCATGATGATGGAAGCTAATCTACCTTATATCTACTGGAGATAAACAGTGAGCACAACAGTTTATACATTCAACAGAGTTCATATCAAAGGAGAAACCGATAAGACACCTTATGAGTTATGGTTTGGAAATACACCTACAGTTAAGTACTTCAAAATCTTTGAGTAGTAAATGTTATATCAAGAGAGATGACTTCATTGACAAGTTTGATCCTAGATGTGATGAAGGAATATTTCTTGGTTATTATAATGAAAGAAAAGCATATAGATGTCATAACAAAAGATTGCAGAGAATTGTGGAGAGTGCTAATGTCAAGGTGGATGAGTAGAATAGAAGTCAAATCAGAATTTATGAGCAAGAACCGATAGTGGAAATGATCATAACTGAACCAGTAACACCTTTACCAAAATAGAATGATGAACCAGTTACTCCGACAGTATCAAAAAATTCAATAGTAACTGAAGATCAAGGAAGAGGAACAAAGAGTCAGAAGACTCCTAGGTATGTAAGGTTGAATCATTCAGAAGATCAAAACATTGGGGATAAGAACAAAGGAGTGATGACAAGAAGAAGATTGGCAGCTGATGAGGTATGTTTAATTTCTCAAGTTGAACCGGTATCAGTAACTAAAGCATGTAAAGTTGAATGTTGGATGAGAGCTATGGAAGAAGAATTAGATCAGATAGAAAATAATAACATATGGATTTTAGTTCCGCGGCCTAAAAATAAGAATGTTATTGGAACTAAATGGGTTTTTAGGAATAAATTAAATGAAGATGAACAAGTTGTGAGGAATAAAGCTAGACTGGTTTGTAAAGGATATTATCAGAAGGAAGGAATTGATTATGGTAAAACCTTTGCACCTGTAGCTATGATTGAAGTTGTAAGACTATTTCTTGCCTATGCTGCACATAAAAACTACAAGGTTTATCAGATGCATGTTAAGTGTGCTTTTCTAAATGAGGATCTTGATGAGGAAGTTTATATTGAGAAACCTGATGGCTTTTCACTTTCAGATGATAAAAACATGGTTTGCAGGTTAAAGAAAGCCTTATATGGATTGAAACAGGCACCTAGAGCTTGGTATGCAAGGTTGGACAAATATCTTTTAAAACTTGGTTTCACTAAAGTTAATGCTGACATCAATCTATATTATAAAGTCGTTGATGATGATATACTAATTATTGAGGTCTTTGTTGATGACATCATTTTTGGAGGTGAGGATAAGTTGTGCATGGAATTTTCTAACAATATGGAGAATAAATTTGAGATGTCTATGATTGGGGAAATGAAATTTTTCTTAGGTTTTCAGATTACTCAGACTGATAAAGGTATTTTCATCTATCAAACTAAGTATGCTAGAGAGTTGTAGAAGAAATTTGGTATGGAAAATTCTAAAGCGGTTAGTACTCCTATGGTTACAAGTGAGAAATTGACAAAGAAAGATGAATCTGCACCAGTAAATCCTACAAGATACAAGAATATGATTGGAGGTCTGCTATATTTGACTCAAACTAGACTGGATATAATGAATGCAGTTTGCAATGCATCAAGGTATCAAAGTGATCCTAGAGAAAATCATGAGAGTGCAGTGAAAATGATTTTTAAATACTTACAAGGAACATCTAAATATGGTTTGTGGTATCCTAAAGATGATGAATTTACTTTATGTGCATGTACAGATGCAGATTGGGCAGGTGATGTTGATGACCGGAAAAGTACTTCCGGTAGAGCTTTCTTTCTTGGAAAGAAACATATTTCATGGATCAGCAAGAAACGGTCATGTACTTCCTTATCTACTGCTGAAGCTGAGTATGTTGTTGCTGCTACTAAATGTACACAAGTTCTATGGATGAAGAAAATGTTAAAGGACATAAAAGTGCATTGCAATGAATCGGTAGTTATTCACTGCTAGAGACATATCAAAGAATCCATTATTTCACTCTAAGACAAAGCACATATCTATCAAGTGTAACTTTTTGAAGGAAAAGGTGGAAGAAAATGAAGTCAGATTGGTTTATGTGAATACTAAAGAGCAGATTGTAGACATCTTCACTAAACCTTTGCCTAAAGAATCATTTGAGTACCTCAGAGATAGATTAGGGGTTTCTGCCCCTCCGATAGAAAACTGATTGATGCTATTTGGCATCAGTCTGATATGCATTATCAGAGCTATTATTCATTCTGGATTGATGTGGTGATGCTACTACTCAGGGGGAGTAGTTAGTCTTGTGATTCAGTGGTTTATGATTTTTTTTTTATATTTATGTCAGATCTTTGGCATTGATGTCAAAGGGGGAGAGATATTCATGTGAAAAACTTAAGGAGTTATATACATTAGGGGGAGAAATTTGCAGAACTTAACTATGATATCATCTAAAGGGAGAGTATGGATCAGAACTTCATTACTATATTCTTGTGTGGGGGATTTGCTTGGCATTTCTTAGCACTTGGATGTTTTTCACATCTAGTGTTGTCGTCAATGCCAAAGGGGGAGATTGTTGGAAATTTGGAGGAATTGATCATGTGTCGCATTGATGTCAACACTAGCTGCTTTGGTTGTTTACCAGTATCTGGTTGGTCCCGATAGGTTTATTGGTTTTTGGTTAGTAAGTTCATGTTGATCTGGTATACTCCGGTATGCTTTGGCTAATGGAATTGGCTCAGATATGCTATTCATGCTACTCAGATACATGTTCAGTTAGTTGGTATTGATTTGGTGACCAGATGCTATCTTATATTTTGGTAAGCCTGGTTTACTGATTCAGTGAGGGTTTCACTGATAGAGCTTTGTTGAAGATATTTTGATACTATGCATAGGTGGTTTTGGTGCGGCTTCTAGCAGGGATTCAGGATGTTGAAGGTTATCATGTTCGTGTTCCAGTTGATCGATGGTGTTGCATTTAGCACCAGACATATTCTGTGCTATCTAGGTTATGGGCTGACTTAATGTAACGTGTTGTTGGGACTCCTCGATGTGCTTCTGAGATGACTTATGGGTTGGATGATATTTGTTTGGCCTCAGACCGACATGTTTTATAATTATGTAATAGGTTTTATTGTCTGGGTGGTCGACCTAATTGTTTGAGGTCGAGGGTTTGTATATATATATGTGTATGATCTCATTGTAGATCAAGGAAAAGGTATGCAAGAGAATAATGTAATAATCATTCATGCAGAGGATTTGGTCGATCATAGGTGATCAAGTTGGGTTTATGCAAGAGGTTTAAGACCTCTGGTATTGAGCTTAATTGGAATTGTACTTACGCATAGGAGATTCTATTATTGTAGTTCATTCTTCCTTCCAGATTGTAGTCTAGATTTCTTATGTAGTCAGTGAGACTTTTTTTGTAATTAGCAGTGTACTCTAGGCTATTGGCCTTCCTGCAAGTGCAGGTCCCTCAATTTGTAATCACATACTTACTGTAGAAGTATTATCTGATCGTGGGTAGGCTTCCCACCATGGTTTTTCCCTTTACCGGGTTTTCCACGTACAAATCTTGGTGTCATGTGGATGGTAACTATTCTCTAATTGTTGGTTGTGCTTAATTGGTATATCTGCTATTTCGGTAATTGGTTTATGTATTCCGATATTGATCTCATGTGTTCTGGTAATAAAGTTTTAATTTCTTAAGGTTCTGGTAATCTGGTGACAACTGATTCATCCCACCTCCCTCTCATTTGTCCTTCGGTTATTTGAACTGTCTAACAGTATTATCTTCGTTTTCTAATTTGGCATCAAAACCCACTCAAAAT
The DNA here is from genome assembly GCF_030272615.1 of Cryptomeria japonica. NCBI lineage: Eukaryota > Viridiplantae > Streptophyta > Pinopsida > Cupressales > Cupressaceae > Cryptomeria > Cryptomeria japonica. Next base: position 13,644,188 of record NC_081407.1, read on the forward strand.
CTTGGGTGCATGGTAATGAGTCTGAGGGCACTACAAGGTGCTAAGGCTTTATAGAGTTCTTGTCGAGTTGTTAGTTATTGAAATTGTCGAATATTAATCTATTCCATATTGTTATGATATGACTCTTCCAAATAGTCATAGCCCCTGCCGAGGAGAAGCTGTGAAGGAAATATTGTAATTTAAAAGGAGAAGTTGCCACTAAAGAAAGCTATCAACAAGGCTCGTTAAAATTGCAAATCAATGTGATAGGAGTTGTTGTTGTTGCACCTTATACCAAACTCCAAATTAACAATTGGCCAAGAGAAGAATTAGAGCTAGAAGAAGAAGCTCACCAAAAAATATTTTTTGGAGAAAGTGCTGAAAATTAAAGAGAAGTTGTAGTCAATGCTGAAGTTTTTTTTATTGAAATCTCTAAAGATATTTTTGCAAATATTGTGTTATTGCTGGGCTAAAGCCTATTAGCATGGCTATAGTTGTTTTTGAAGAACCACCAAATTATAGTTCTGACCATGGGGACTTCACTTAGTGAACTTGGGTTATAGCACGTGCGTTCATGGCATACTAAATAATCCCCCTATTTAAAAAAAATATTGCCCTAAAATCCTTTTTTGTCACCCCCTCCCAATACACAATTCGAATTAAACCCCCCCTATTTTGACCATATATTGCATTGTTACATAACCCGAATTTAAAAAAAAACCCCATTTTCACCAAATAGGCAATATCTTGAGCTTGTTTTTTGAGATATTAAATCACCCAATATGAATGCACGTGATATAGTATTGTCTAGCTATTGAAGCCCCCATGGTTCTGACAATATCATTGAAGATGAATTTGTCCTATTTTGAAGAGGCCAATCCTTTGAAGATAGGAAAGTATATAGTCGAGGCTTGATGGATGCTCAATAGTCTGAGGTGCTAACGGATTGGAGAAACTAAACCTCATTGAGGTTATGAGACATGTATGTGAGGATTGGTGTCTAGTAGTTCAAGGGAGATCCAAAAAATCTAAAATTTCAACATCATACCTTTACAAGGTTGATGAGACACTTCATGTGCAAATGGTTTCCAATGGTGTTGGGAACTTGGATGATAGTTGCATGACTATACCAGTAGTTAGGAGCAACTTGAAGAAGTATTATTGGTCTATGCACTATTTTCAAAGATAGCTTCTATATAATGTATTGTTTTGTTTTATGTTGTTAGTTTGATGTTGTAACATTAAGAGGGGGTGTTGGAATATAATGCTCCAACCGAACAATAAAACTAGAGTGTCTATAGAGGTCTTGAATTTGGTTTCAAACACCTTTAGTTTGATGTCCTCTTTTCTCCAGTTAGTTGTCAGTCTAATTAATAGATTTGTAGGTGATGTAGGAGCATCCCCAGTTCATAGCAATCTTGCATCAACCAAAAATATTTTCCTTTATGTTTTGCTTTCTATTTGTAGTTTCACTTTTCCTTTCTGTGTGTCCTGGTTTTGGCTCACTGGATCCTATGGAGTTGGATTGTACTTGAAGACTTGATCATCTTTCTTGTTTCCAGACCGCATCGCATTTGGAGAATTTTTTGGCAAGATGTCGCTATCGGTTTCCTTGACAGTTTCCTGTTACCGATTGGCAGTTCTTGTTACCAGTTGCCTGGACCTATTTTGGTGATCTACCGGAACCCTTTTAAAAGCTTGCAAAGCCTTGGGCATTGATTCCGATGTTCCTTGGCGTGTGGTTGACCTTTTCCCATGATCTATGTTTCATCCTTTGGATTTTTTGGAGGAATCTCTTAGTGGAGGCCGACCTTGTTATTTTACATGTTAGGTCTTGTTCTTCAAGTTTTGATCCCTTTTGGGCCGACTGGATCCTTTGGATCGATATATATAATTATAATTGTGTATTAGAATGGATCAATCAGAGAATCAAGTAGCTAAACTGTGTGTAGAAGATAAATTTCATGATTCAAGGTCCCGGATGTGACCTATTCTGTATGTTCTACTAGGCTTGTGAGCCAGTATGTTGTAACCCGGTTGTTACGGGTTGGATGTAATGAATTTTCATGAAATAAAATAATCTGTTATGCATTGCCTCCATCATATATTTGTGTTTTCGTTGTGTTTACTCTTGCTGATCGGTCCGGATTGATCTCTTTGGGGTCCCTCCTCACCGGTGATTTCTTCAAGTGGTATGAGAGCGAAGTTTCATTTCGAAGGTTGTGTGTCCTAAATTTTTTGTTGTAGGGTGGTGGATTGTAGATCTGATCTGCAGCTGCAGAGAACTAGTGTAAACAAGAGCTAGGAATGGTGGAGTGCATGGGAATGCAAACCCTGATGTGATGGAGATGTTGCAAGGTATAGAATCTTGGTTGGAAGCCCTAGAGACAGTCCAGAGAAGAGGCCGACATATTGAAGATGTGAGTGAAGATGAAGGAGAAGAAGCCCCGATAGAACAAGCAGACCTACCAGTGGTTGATCTGGATGAGGAAAGGTTTTTGAGGGTTTTGAGTAGGGCGAATACTAAACCTCATTTTACCCCACCGGGATATGATGGAAAGTTAGATTCAGATGAATTGATGGATTGGATTTCGGAGATGGAGAAGTATTTTGATTTTGAAAACACCGCTGAAGAGAGGAAGGTGAAGTATGCATGTACTCGGTTGAAAGGTCATGCATCTCTTTGGTTGGAGAATTTGCAAGTTGATAGACCAAGAAGAGGTAAAGAGAAGATTAAGACATGGGATCAGATGATTGCTAAGTTGAATTCAAAGTTTATGCCAACTGATTATCAAGTGAATTTGTTCTGGAATTTGCAGAATTTTGAGACAGAAGGAATCTAGTGTGAAGGAGTACACCAAATCATTTTACAAGTTGTATATCAGATTCAGGCATGTTGATGATGAAGTTGAACAAGTTGCAAGATATTTGAATGGATTGTGGATGTTTATACAAGATGAACTCAGTTTGATCAAATTGGAGAGTGTTGAAGAGGCTTACCAGTATGCCCTAAATGCAGAAGAGAAGTTAAACAAAAGACATGAGCAGAGGCAGAGAGGCAGAGGTGGAAGGTTTACCAGAGGAAGACTTCAAGAAGGAAGAGGATATACCGGAAGAAGAGGAACCAGTACAGATCTGAACAAGGACAAGGAATTGAACAAAGAAGGTAATTCATACCAGAAGGATGATAGAAATTTGTACTGGAGGAGAGAACCAGATGGTTACCAGAATGAGAATTTTGAAAGACAAGACAAGAGAATATTTAGAGGAACATGCTTTAAGTGTGGAGGAGAAGGACATCGTGCATTCGAGTGTAAGAAGACAAAAAATACCAGAAGAGTGATAGTGGTGGAAGAAAACCCCACCGGATCAGACAACAAATCGGAAGATAGAGAACTTTGTGTCATACTGGAGGAGATGAAGAGCCCTTGCAGAGGAAGAATCTGTTCAAGACCAGATGTAAGGTATCTGGTAGGTGTTGTAAAGTTGTTATTGATAACAGTAGCTCAGATAATCTTGTTTCAGAAGAAATGGTGAATAAGTTGAAATTGGAGAAATTGAAATACCCTAAGCCTTACCAGATAGCATGGACTTAGGATGAACATAAGTTGTTAGTAAGTGAGCAATGTTTGATAAAATTATAAATTGGGAATTATCATAATGAAGTCTTGTGTGATATTATGCCTATGGACATTTGTCATCTTTGTTGGGCAGACCTTGACAATTTGATAGATAGGAAGTACATGATGGGAGGAAGAATACATAGACTATTGTGGCCAATGGGATAAAGCAAACCTTGTTGCCTTTGGAGGAACCCTTGAAGAATGAAGTCTGTACGAATGCTAGAATCTGTTTGGTAGATGGAAGGAAATTCATGGATGGATTGAGACATGAGAATGTGTGTTTTGCCTTAATTCCTAAGAAGACTGAGAAACTGGAACCGGAAGGAGAACACCTAGAAGAGATAAAAAAATTGCTGACAGAATATGAAGACATCATTTCAGATAATGTACCTGATGGATTGCCACCTATGAGAAGTATTAGTCATTGCATGAACTTTGTTCCCGGAGCTAGTTTGCCTAACAAAGATGCACACTGGTTGACACCAGCAAAGAATGAAGAACTGAATAGACAAGTGTAGGAGTTGTTGAAGAAAGGTTTGATCAGGGAGAGTTTGAGCCCTTGTGCAGTACCAGTTGTATTAGTACCTAAGAAGAATGGAGAGTGGAAAATGTGTACTGATTCAAGAATAATAAACAAGATCACATTAAAATACCATTTTCCTTTGTCTAGGATGGATGACATAATGGACTGTTTGAGTGGAGCAAAATACTTTACAAAGATAAATTTGAAGAGTTAATGTCATCAGATCAAGATCAGAGAAGATGATGAGTGGAAGACATCATTTAAGACAAATCAAGGACTGTATGAATGGTTGGTGATGCCTTTTGGATTGACTAATGCACCGAGTACTTTCATGAGGTTGATGAATGAGGTATTGAAGAAATTATTGGGTAAGTTTGTTATTGTGTATTTGGATGACATTCTGATTTTCAGTAAGACAAAAGAGGAGCATTTGTTACAGCTAAGACAAGTTTTGCAGAGGTTGAGAGAAGAGAAGTTGTTGATCAATATCAAGAAGTGTACTTTCATGAAGGATGATTTAGTCTATTTGGGATTTGTGATATTTGAGGATGGTTTGAAGATGGACCTTGAGAAAGTGAAAGAAGTTGTTGAATGGCCTACACTGGAAAGAATTGGAGAGGTAAGATCATTTCATGGATTGGCTAGTTTCTACCAGAAGTTTATCATAAATTTCAGTTCAGTTTGTAACCCTATTGGTTAACAGATTTGTCTTCCTTAAAATACCTCCAAACTTGACTCACAATGCTCAAGTTGAAAGACAAAAGAAAACCAACAGTTGAGTCACTTGCAATGGAATTTGCAAGAGCTCTATGAATTTTGATATGAAGGTACAACTCCTTTCGTTGGATAAAATGTATGTTTTCTGAATATGCTTTTAACCAGAAAGCAATAAAGGCAAACTAACATCTACCCATAACCATGAAAGTAGATGTGAAAAATTGATTTAAAATGAAGTGAATGAAGATAATTAAAATACAGTTTAATTATCCACACCCATGAAAATACTCTTTCCAATAGAGTCAAAATGTCCTGGACTCTGATTGAGTCTTCTCATGCCTCAAAAGACAAGGGGGGTCAGAATGCCTAGGCAAAGAGCTAGCAGCACATTTATTTCCAATATACAAGTCATTTCTGAAATCAAATGCATATACACAGTTTGATGTAATAGAAAAGGCAATCAAAGGTAACTACAAGAGAAACAAAGCTCATGGTAATCAAAAGAAAATATTAACAGATGCTCAGATCAGCAAAAATATTCTTTATTTTATCAATGCCAAAATGTGGGCTCACAGACTCAACACCTCTGTAAAATAAAACTGTGCAGTCCAGAAAACTACGCTGCCCTCTCTTTTTTAATAGTAGAAAAAAGAAAAAGAATCACCCTCTTTCCTATCATTATTTATATATAGCCTTTTTTTAAAGAGACTTTCAGTTATCAATAATTGATTCTTGAAAAGATTATTTATTTCCTTCTCACTTAACATTCTCGTGAATACAATTCTCACCTTTAGGGAAATAAAGATCAAATATTTCAATACATAATTTCCCTTTCTAGCCTCGGTGAATAATTTTTCACTTATAGGTGAAAATGCTTGCCCACTTTCCTTAGTGTTTGAGTTTATATGAGTGCTCTACTGGCAAGATCAATTTTAACCTTATTAACAAAGTATTTCAGTAACTGGTAATCATAAAAGAGTATAACAACAAATAGAAATGAAGCAACCACAAGAGCATACACCATAACACAGAGATTTATACGTGGAAAACGTCAAAGAGGAAAAACCATGGTGGGATTGGTGACCCACAATACCTATCCACTGGCCAAATGAATAAATATTACAATAGGGGCCTGCACATGCAGGAAGGCTAACGACCTAGAGCACACTATTCATCACAAAAGGAGCCTCACTGATTACAAACACCAAATATGGAGTTACAAACAAAATTTTGAACTCTGAAAGTGCATTTGCTATGCTGGATGAGTTCCAATAAAAGAACAGTCTGTATCGGTTTTCACTATGTCCTCCCTTACCGGTATCTTGCTTCGCTTCCCAAACCTCTAAACCAATATCCAAGACTGACTATATAATATTACATTCACATTTTGTCGATCAAGATCGCTCGCATGATATCACATCACTATCTTCCATTACTTTGCAAAATAACCTAACTGGACTGACTTAAATACCCTTCCCAAACACAAACATAAATGCCTTATGTCGGCTTACAATGATATTACAATTTATTTACATGTCAGCCTAGACAAAAATAAATTCATTAAACTTCAAGATCGATGTTTCTGATTGCTGCCGTGTAAACCTGTCGAATCAATCTCCTATGTCGACCTCATATACCGGTTCCTAGTTTGTCGGTTTCCCTTGTTTGTCGGTGCCAGTTCCTTGTGTGTCGGATGAAAACAATGAATACCGACGAGTACCGATTAAGTGACCAACCCAAAATGTTGTGTGTTGCCATCAATGACAACACTGTTAATTCTTGTAACGTTGGTTGTGCAATTTCATGATTCTGATGCATAAATTTGATTACATGTTAACATATATAAAAATAGATTGACTATTAGTATATACGTTAACAAATAATGAATAAATCAAAATTAAATTATTGTGTTTGCCACCAGTTACACCATTTCATGTTATCAGGTTGTGATTAAGCGATTCTTATTAAATCACGCTCCTCACGATTGATCAAGTAAATGATCCTTAATGCTTGTTAACATGCTGTGGTAAGTGGTACGTAGGGAAGAGATGTGTCTTCTCATGTGGTAAGACATATCTCTTCACTACGTAACCACTCAATCACATATATAACATGCATACAATGAGGAGGAGGATGACACCGAAATTAATAAGTGTTGTGCATCCTTCAATTCACACTACAGCAGTTCAAATACAACTTTTAGGTTATATCTCCATCTCTTCTATCTTCTTGATCACAAAATTTGAATAAACTTAACATGGTATCAGAGCGAAGTTAAGGAAGATCAAATTAAATTCTATAACAATCTTATAGACTTTCACCTTGCCATTAGTAGATCACATTCCTATAATCCTAATGGCAACCGGAGTTAGGTTTGAAGATCGATTAGATGGAGCATCAAATTTTGTATCTTGGAAATTCACGATCATGCTTGTTTTGAAAGAAAATAAAATTGACTCCCATGTCAAAAGTGAAATTCCTAAACCCTCTGATGATACAGAGAAAATTCAGTGGAGCAAGGATAGTGAGAAGGCTCTTAAGATAATTGTGGATTCAATGAGAGACCACATTGTGCCAATTATTTCTAAATATGAGACGACTTTTCAGATGTTCAAAGCCCTAGCTAACATTTACGAAATCAACAACACTAGCAGGGCTCTCACCTTAAAGAATCAACTACACCATATAAAGATGAATAAAGGAGATTCAGTTACATCCTATTTCTTGAGGATCACTGAGCTTAGGGATCAACTATCCACTATTGGACATCTAGTGGACAACAAAGAACTTGCTATGATGGCCCTAAATGGACTTCCTACCTCATGGGAATCGTTCAATCAAGGAATCAGTGCTCGTTCTAAATTTCCTAAGTTTGATAGATTGAAAACCGATTGCATTCAAGAGGAATCTCGGCTTGACACAAGAGGAATAAAACAAAACAATGGTAATGAAGACATTCAAGTTCTAAACTCTAGTTCCCACAAGAAAGGAAAGAAGAAGAACTTTAAGAGAAAGAGGGACAACAACTCAAATGGAAAGAGGTCTTCAAAGAAGAAGAGAGACATTTCTAAAGTACAATGTTTCAGATGTGACCAATATGGGCACTATGCAATGAAGTGTCTAGACAAGATCAAGCAACAGGATTCAATGGTAGAAATTAAGAAAGGGAGTGATTCCGAGAAACTAGTCTTCTACTCAGCTCTCTCTAGTCAAGTCACCTATAGTTCCAACACATGGGTGATTGACAACGGAGCATCTCAACACATCACTGGATTTCGTGAGCACCTAAATACACTTGTGGAAAATTCAAATGAAGAAGTGACAATTGGTGATGACTCAAATTATCTAGTTATGGGAATAGGAGCCTGCAATATCAGCCTAAAGTCAGACATATCCTTACAGCTGACTGGAGTTCTATTTGTACCTGGTATAAAGAGAAACCTTGTCTCATTTTCTGCACTTGAAGATAAGGGTTACAGATTAACTTTTATGGAAGGAAGGTACTTGCTTGTCCAGAGAACTCCACCATCACGAAAGCCCACACCATTGGAGTAAGACAAGGGAGCCTCTACAGACTTTGCACCACTCCACCTCAAGCCTTGATTCATGAGACTCCATATTCGAATGAACTTTGGCACAGAAGATTAGGGCACCTTCATTTCCATGCCCTACCTAAGATAGAGAAGATGGTGATTGGCTTACCCAAGCTAAGTCAAAATTTTGAAGGAGCCTGCAAGGGGTGTGCTTGGGAAAGAATACTAAAGGGTCTTTCAATTCTAGCAACAGTAAATCCAAAAATGTATTAGAATTAGTTCATTTTGATTTATGTGGACCCATGTTTGTACCCTCCTTAGGGGGATTTTTTATATTATGTAATATTTATAGATGATTATTCTAGGAAGACCTGGATATATTTTCTGAGGTACAAAGAGTCTGAAGAAATCCTTTCTAAATTTAAGGAATTCAAAGCTCTTGTAGAAAACATGACAAGTAAGAAAATTATAACCTTAAGAATAGGCAATGGGGGGGAATACACTTCTGATATGTTTAAAGATTATTGTATAAATGTTGAGATTAAAAGGGAGTTAACTGTACCTTATAACCCACAACAAAATGGGGTAGTTGAAAGAAAGAATAGGACTATAGTAGAAGTTGCTAGGGCTATGTTGTTTGACCAAAATATAGAAACCTCATTTTCGGCTGAAGCATCTAGGACAACTGTGTACATTCAAAATAGATGTCCTCATTCTCTTCTTGATAATAAAACCCTTGAAGAAGCCTTTACTGGTAACAAACCTGACATAAGTCATCTCCGGATCTTTGGGTGTCCAGTCTATATTCATGTCCCTAAAGAAAAGAGATCAAAGTTAGAACCTTCTGGAAAGAAAGGGGTATTTGTTGGGTACAGTGAAACCTCTAAGGCTTATAGAGTATACATACCTGGTCAAAGGCAAATTGAACTAAGTAGAGATGTCATCTTTGAAGAAGACATAGCATTCAGGAGGTCCAAAAGCTCTAATGAATTAGAACACCAAGATCCTCTTACAAGCATGGATGAAGATTCCACCCTTGAGATTCAAAGGGAGACCCTTGAAAATTCTAAGAATGAAGTTCAAGACTTACCTTTAGAAGAACATTATCCCAAAACTAGGAAGAGACCACTTTGGGCTAAAAAGATGCTTCAAGAAGTTGAAAATTATGCTGCTCCAAAGGGGACCTTCAGAGAAAGTAAGAGACCTAACCTATTTTCCAGTTATACTGCCTTGATGAGTGAGATCATTGATGTAGAACCTTCTTGTGTTGGAGATGCTCTCAAGCATCAAGTTTGGAAAGATGCTATGTCAGAAGAGTATCAGTCAATTCTGAAAAATGATGTCTAGGATATTGTGCGTAGGCCTAAAGGAAAATCTGTGGTATCTTCTAAATGACTCTTCAAAATTAAACATCCATCAGATGGTAGCATTGAGAAGCACAAAGAAAGGTTTATTTCCAGAGGTTTCTCACAGAAAGAAGGCATTGACTATGAAGAGACATTTGCTCCTGTTGCCAGATACACTTTTGTCCGAGCACTTTTGGCTATTGCAGCATCTAAAAGATGGAGATTCCATCAAATGGATGTTAAGACTGCTTTTCTGAATGGTAAGATTGAAGAAGAAGTTTATTTGGAGCAATATGAAGGTTTTTTGATTCATAAGGCCGAATCACATGTCTGTAGATTAAAGAAAGCTCTATATGGACTGAAACAGGCCCCCAGAGCATGGTATGAAATAATTGATCACTATCTCTTGGAATTAGGGTTTTCCAAGAATGAAGCAGGTCCAAATCTCTACTACAAGGTAATCAATGGTGAATTATTAATTCTTATTCTTTATGTTGGTGATATACTAATCACAGGAGAGGATAATTGTATTTATTGATGTAAGAAAGAATTAGCCTCTGAGTTTGATATGAAAGATTTAGGAATTCTTCACTACTTCCTTGGATTGGAAGTTTGGCAACAGGAAGATGGTATAATCCTTAATCAAAGAAAATACACCATTGACATACTCAAGAGATTTGGAATGATGGATTGTAGATCCATGACCACACCTATGGGAGACAAATCTGCACAAGCTAAAGGAAGCAACTGCAGAATCTGAGTTTGCAGATCCTACCCTCTACAAACAGATTATTGGATCTTTGATGTATTTGGTAAACACAAGACCTGATATATGTTATGATGTTAATGCACTAAGTCAGTTCATGCGTGAACCTAGGGAAATGCATCTTGTTGCTGCAAAGCATATTCTGAGATATCTTCGAGGAACTATTGGTTTTGGTCTGAAATGTAAACATGTAGACCTTGACCTACATAGATTCACTGATTCTGATTGGGCTGGAAGCATAGTTGATAGGAAAAGCACATCAAGATGTTGCTTCAGTTTAGGATCAGGAATGATCTCATGGATATGTAGAAAATAGTCTTTAGTTGCTCAGAGTTCTACATAAGCTGAATACACTACAGCCTCCATGGGAGCAAGAGAAGCAGTATGGCTCCGGAAATTGCTTGTAGGATTGTTTGGTCAACCCTTAAATCCTACTGTCATCTATTGTGACAATCAGAGTTGCATCAAGCTTTCAATGAATCTAGTATTTCATGACAGGTCTAAACACATTGAGATTCCTTATCACTATGTTCGAGATATGGTGGAAAGGAATGTGATCCGACTGAATTATATTAGTACAGGTGATCAGATTGTAGACATTCTTACCAAGCCTCTCTCCAGGATCAAGATTGAACACTTTAGAGATAAACTTGGTATGGTTGAAAATGTTATTTAATTTTGAGATAGAGTCTCATTTATTCTGATATACTAATATATTTAAGATGTTTAATGTGTAAACTCTTTTATTTGTCATGTGTGTGACTTCATGGCCCCACCCTGTGAACATTATTGAAGGGTGACACTTTTCAATAATGAACACTTGTTTCAAATTGATATTGTAAGGTGATGATTTTACAATTATCAATTATCTATCTTGATGGATATCATGTGACTTGATATTTGTGGACATGTCATGATAGTATATATATCTCTGAGACATTATGGTAGATATCAGTTGGTTGATATCATTAAATAAACCATAATTATGATAGAGATATTCATGGTGAATATTATGAACATAATATTCGTGGACATGCCATGAATCATTATCAATATGGTAGGCATCATGTGACTTGATGCTAGTGCACATACCTTACTTGATAAATATGAGTTATGGTGAGTATCATGAGACTTGATATTCATTTTTGAACCATATCTCTGAATATCACTATGGTGTGATATCTCCTCTCTTCACAATCAATGGATGAATTGTGATGTTTTCTCTAACATGAAATGTGTCCTCCCTAGTTAAGAGGGAGTGTTAATTCTTGTAACGCCGGTCATGCAATTTCATGATTTCGATGCATAAATTTGATTACATGTTAACATATATAATAATAGATTGACTATTAGTATATACGTTGACAAATAATGAATAAATCAAAATTGAATTATTGTGTTTGCCATCAATTACCCCGTTTCATGTTATTGGGTTGTGATTAAGTGATTCTTAATAAATCGCGCTCCTCACGATCGGTCAAGTAAATGATCCTTAGTGCTTGTTAACGTGTTGTGGTAAGTGGTACGTAGGGAAGAGATGTGTCTTCCCACGTGGGAAGACATATCTCTTCACTATGTAACCCCTCAATCACATATATAACATGCATACAATGAGGAGGATGATGACACCAAAATTAATAAGTGTTGTGCATCCTTCAATTCACACCACAGCAGTTCAAATACAACTTTCAGGTTATATCTCCATCTCTTCTATCTTCTTGATCACAGAATTTGAATAAACTTAACAAACACAACTAAATCGGATGAGTGCCAATTGCCAACAAATCCTCCTTACATTACTTGCTTGATCAAATCCTCCTTGGGCATCCAACTAATGCGATCCCAGTCTAGAGTGTTTTAAAATTATGCTTGAATGAAGAAAATTTGTTGTTTTGACCTTATCTACTAGTCAAGGCTCCTTGAACAGCTTTAAGGTGTCTAGATGACCTTCAAATTAGGTCAAAAGTCTCATGAACTACCCCTAAATTTGCTCATTTAACCCCTATATTATTGCTCCACCTTCTCAAACTACCCAACCACCTTCTCAAGTTCATAGGACATGTGTTTTTTCATGCCTTTTGAGTTGAAAGTGCTTTGGGTTGGATGAAATAGAAATAGATCATTAAAGACCACTCTAACTACCTTGAACCTTGCCACAATTGCTTAAAACTGCTCTTTGATGTGTTTACTACACTTGAGGAATGTTTATGCATATGAAAAAGGCACTTAGGAGTCATAAACCACCTCTATTGTCTGTGATCTTGCTACACACAATCTTTCTCATAGTGCCTTAACTGTCCCTTCATGCTTTTATAAAATTTATTTGACTATCATAGGTGTTATTAGAGTACCATTTGATTGTCCCTTATGTTGATTGAGACTTCTTGGTCTATTATTCTTTTCACAGTGTTTTCATCTTTAGTACCTATTCTTCCTTGAACCTTTACCTTGTCATGTCTCTATTAAGTAAGGGATTGCCACTACCTTTCTTGGGAAGGGATTGTCATGTCTACCTTATCTCTTTGCATGAGATTATCATTTTAAGTTTTGTCAATGTGAAGTGTGTTAAAAGCAGGGTAAAACTTAACAGTGAAATTATGCGGATAATTTTATGCATCCAAATAAATAGATAGCAATAATCGACCCATAGCTCAAATGGTTGGTAAGGTTGTGCCAAGGCTTTGGGTCCTTCCCATGTAGGTCCAAGGTTCAACTCTCGTTGGCTAGGTTTGTTTGATGACTAGGTTGTTTGCCTTAGCTCACCCCCTCTATACCCCAAAACTCAACAATAAGTAAGACTGAGGCAAGGTGTGGTTGAGTCATTAGGCTATCTCATGATATCAAAAAAATAAATTAAAAAAATCAAAGATGGAAATGGATAACAAAATAAATGCAAACCATAATAATTATGTGGACAAACCCAAAACTCGACAAAAAGTAAGATTGAGCCAAGGTGTGGTTGGGTCGCTAGAATTGTCGCAACATTTCATTGCTTCAACAACCTTTGAATAGCATATGTTTCATTCAACTCAAGCACTAAATACATAGGCATAAGGAAAACCATAAATCACAAATGATTTCTAAAACCATTTAGGCACAAATCACAAAAAATAGAAAACTTCCTCTTTCAACTTGTGATTTTATCCACCTTTTGACTTATCTTATCAAGCTTTCATTTTTCTTTCCCCTTTTTCCTTGTCACAATTGCATTTAGCAACTTTCATAACAATTAAAAGATAATTACAAATTGACAAATAATAACTAAATTTAAATATAGCAACAGCAAGATTGAAACATTTTCTCAACAAAAATGTGCTCATGATTCTTTTTTGAACCCTTGAGACACTAATGTCTTTAGCATTGTACACGATTCCCTAGCTTATACTGGTGTCACTTCATAACTTGATCCGTTGTCCTTTGATGTTATGACAGTCCTTATTAACATCCAATTCTTTTCTCTCTGAACTGTGCTTTGCTTCATAGCTTATATCACCTCATGCTTCAAATTTGACATTGTCATTGCCATCTACCATGCATTTGGAACTGTGTTTACTTATCTTGTCATTACACTTGAAGACACTATCCTCGAGCGTGTTCACTGTCCTTTTTCTATGTGAACCCACTGTCATTGTGTCCTATTTTCATTGGAAATACATTATCAAATGTGAAGTGTGGTGTCTCCTTTTCTTTTGATCCAGTTTTCCTTATCATCTCATAATCATACAAAGGAATTTCAGTATCTTTTTGCTTTATGGCATCTTGCTGGTTGTCTCTGCTTGATATAGACAGTCCCTTGAGTTTATTTGCTCATTGTCACTAAGGTTTGGAGATTAATGCCATCTCTTGCTACTCTTGTTTGGACTATCCTTAACATTGTCACCACAGTCCCACTGCTCAATCTCATGTCAAATGACCTCTATTACCTTTATGTTTGTCATTCATAAATGCATGTCTTGCAAGGACTATCATATGGATTTCATGAACTGTCATGTCATAATGACTGTCACTGCTCATTTCTTTTCAAGACTGTCATATGGTTTTCCTTCCTTTAGGCATGCCACTCTTTAACATGCTATGACTATGTTTACTTTATTCATGACTACCATATACCTTCTTGTCACTGTTTGTGATGATTGTTCCTCTCATGTAATAAGTCGTTTTGTTTCTTTATCACTTGCCAACATATTCTTTTGTATACTGTGCATCTCCCTTTGACTTACCCATTCTTGCTATTCAAGATCATTGTTATTTGACGTTCAATGACTTCCTTGCTATTAATCTTTATTCATTACTGTCTAATGGTGACTGTTATTCTCTAAACCTATGCACTGTCCTTTTGCATAGGACTGTGTTTTGCTTCACCTTGAGGATTTTGAAGTTCATCTCATAGACTATTAATTCTATCTTTGAGCTTCTTGCATTTAAAGATCCAAGCCGCTGTCCCTTTTGAATTTCCTTTGTCTTCTTGAATGCATAAGTTGTAAGGACTGTCACTTTCCTTTCTAGACAGTCCACTGTTCACTTAACTTATTTACTTTGCATTTTTAACTCCCACTTCTCCTCCTTCACTAGTATTCCTCTTCCTTCACTGTCATTAAGCTTCACTGACACACACACGGGTACTATCACAAACCTTCATGATATGACTGTCATGATCTCTTGGGTATGAACATTTTGTCTGTCATGATCTCTTGGGTATGAACGTTTTGTTCTAGATGCCAACTGTCATGGTTTATCTTTTCTTGTTGTGCATGTTTATGGGGTTTTCATGAATGAGATTTCCGAAGGAAGAACACTTAATCTCCATATCATAATCACTTATTTTCACCCAATGATCGCTATCTTCTCATGACAGTCCTTTCCACACTATCACTGTGGTATTTGGTGATTGGCAGATTATTCATCACGGCCATGGACTATTTTACTTTTCACCTACACTAATGACCTAGGCCTATTGCTGTCCTATGAGGCTCCCATCATGGTCTCAACGTTGCCTTTGTATTTATACTTGCTCATGAATTTGCTTTATTGACTCTATACTGCCATTTTCAATGTCCATTGTAGCCTTGTTGCCTTCACATTGGGACTATACTTTGAGGTCACTATTATGAGGCCCATTTTGAGTTCATTCATTATCTCTTCTTCTAAAAGTTCTTTTTATTTTCAAATTCAACATTTATATTAATGATATATCAAATATCGATAAATATTATGACATAACATCATGTCTCACAGTCTGGTGTAAAGTTGGTCTATAATGAAGGAATATCAAATTCAAAGTTGAATTTTGGAATTATTTTCATATGACCTGAGATTGAACTAAGTTATTTGTGTGCCACATGATAAGAAACCTTAAAGAAAAAAGAGGTAATTTTGAAACATAAAGTAAATGTATGGAAGTGAGTACAAATAGAGATGGACAGATAGCAAAACAAATGACAAATATATAAAGATAAGTATGAATAGAAATAAAATGGACATGAATAGAGATTGATATATAAATGAAAACTGATATATAAATGTTCTATTTATTCATAGATTATAATTTGTCTACCATGAAATAAGATTATTATGAATCAAACATAATAAATACAATTAAAAAATAAAACGAATATATAAATTGTCCAATATAGCTCTAAACAATTATAGATATTAAAAAAATATGTTACTAATCATGATTAAAAGGAATTCCTCCCATAGATCTTGTTTAACAAAATCTATAAATTAATGTTGATTGTTGAGATTATAAGTGAAGATAAACTTCAACAATTAGAGCATTCCTACTTGTTTCAATCTTTTTCTGTTCCTTTATTCAACAAAAGCATTGAAGAATAATTTGTTTAACCTATTAGATAAGCTTAGGGAAATGTAGGAAGAAGCTTTATCATTAATCCAATTTCCTTAAGAGCGGTGACACAGAGTATACGAGGTTGCTGATATAATGAACTATTACCAAACCGTGCATTTAACATTAAATGTCTCTTGTTGTTTAAAACTAGATTTCTAACATTCATCAAATGAGTTCTTACTAAGAACATTCATTTCTTGGACTGTAATTATCAAATGGTTTGTCACTAAATTAAGTACATTCATTTCTTGGACTGTAACAAGGAAGTACCTTGTATGATTGAAGTACCATAAGCAAACAGACCAATAAAAGACTACACTAACATGCAATGCTGAACAAATTATGGTTTCCATCTGAAATGTAGGATTTCTTGGGTCATATACATATATGTACATAGGAGCATTGAAAAAGCTGGAAAATAATCAGGATAGTAAAAGCCTCTCAAACTCCATTTCAGAAGCAGTTAAAGAGTTTTCTTTTTTTTGTAGCAGAAGCAGAAGACCCTGAATGACTTTTGGATCACGAGGTAGGGAAAGTCCTCCCTTTTGATCAAACCCAAATTCCTGCTCAGCCTTATCCAGCAAGAGTCTGAACAGGGGATGATTTAAGTAACATACCTTTACAACAAACCTTCTCCTCTCATTACCTGCATAGACTGCTAAGTGCTCGTCTGGAACATCAAAAGGAACCTGCCATTCTTCTTCTGAAAGATCACAATTTGAGTCACATAGGCTTTTCAAAGGCCTTCTGAGAGCAAGATCACATTTTTGCAGTTTCTTCAATACAATGAACCTTATATGACATAGGATGCTGCAAATTGTATTCACTTTCATCATTCTGACTTGACAAAATCAAAGCAAAAACCCCAAGATTGTACAGGCATACATGCCCAAGTAAGAAATGGGTGTGTAGATTTATAAGAGGAGAATCACCAAGCCCTCTAGTGTAGCTGACAACAGAGTAAAGATCACCAGCTTTGATTTTTGGGGATTGAGGATGTGGAGTTGGTAAGAGACAATAGTGGACTAAGACCTGCTTTAAGAATGGTACAAAGCATGTAAGCCATTGTTGTTGCAGACTGAGAAAGAAAACAGTTAATGGCATATTGCCAGTGTTTAGAGGGGAAAAGCTAAATATTCCAACAATTTACTCTATTGACTTGTGGGTTGAGAACTAGAAAGCAATTATTAGAAAAATGATTCCCATGCCCGGATACTGGGAGCATTTACTTGTTATGGGTAGTTCTGAGTAGGAAGCCTCACATCGGATTGCCCATATGAAAACAGATCAAAGAACAGAGTACTTTATCAGTACTTGCAGTGGTGGATGGATGGCATGGGCAGGAAGACCATCAAGTTGCTGCACAATTTTGAGAGAGTCTCTGATCATTTTTTTTTGTTTCTATGAGTCCTGCACTGTCCTTTATTGTACTCTGTCAACCTCGGTAATTGATAGAATTTGTAACTCAAAGGTATGTAAGGCACTCTGTAATATATATAGTTATACCAATTTCTATTTAACTAATTCTTATGTTAAGAAACCATTGGAAAGTTCATGCTGTATTAATTTGTATGACTTTTCTGAAGTGCACATGCAATTTCTGACTTGGTCAAATTGTAGTCATTAATGCAAGACCTAAATAGGGTTTTCTAATTGCATTACCATAAGATTCAAACAATTTACATATGGTACAAGCAGACTATATATTCTTCTTCCTATAAATCATTTGGAACAGCCAAATATTTAATTACATGTGGAATAAACTCTCTGAAGTGAAGATCCACATTTTAAAGAAAATATACCACCATGTAAGTCATACAGTATGTCATTCAGAAAACCTCATGGAGACAAGAATCTCAATTAGAATTGAATTAACGATGTCTGCAATTAGAACTTGAACAATGGCCTTTAGGCAGTGGACAGGTATAAGGAGGTAAAGAAGTGAGCATCGGAAGACACAAACGTTTTTCAAACACCACTAAGGAATACCGTATCAGAGGGTCTATAAACTGTGCAAATTAAGGGATGATATTTCTGTTGGAAGTGGAAACACTCTGAGAGGGGGGGGGGTGAATCAGAGTGTTACAAATTTTAACAAGATATACTTTAATGAACTTGACAATTTTAATTCACAAAATGCACAGATGACTGAGACTTAACACCTTGATGAAATACATTAATGAAGCATGAAATAAACAATAGAATCAACTGAAACACTTGATTCAGACTTTTCAAAAATAAGAATGGTATTGAACTTTTACACAAACATGAAACATCTAAAAGAGTACTTCAAATATTGCATTACATAAACTCAACAAAACAGAGTATGAAATAAAGAGAGCTAAAGATATGACGTATCAGAGCATAAACTAGTAAAACAAAATGAGACAAGACAATGCACATAACACCATAGTTTTCATGAGTGGAAAACCCTCCTTGGGTAAAAAAACCACTCGGTAAGATCCCTTATATTAATTCAAAGAGCACCAACTCAGTTCACAAGATTTAGAAACCACAAGGCTTCAAGGAGCACCAACCCCTCTTCTTATCCAATAAATATTTCAACTCGAGCTACAGCCACTGGTGATTTTATGCATGCATTTAAATCTTGCAGTCACAAAACCATCAGGGATTGGAGCGAGAATATTTTACCAGTCTATACAGATGATTCATTCTAAAAATTTTGCAATAATATTCTTCAAGGATGAAATCAACACTATCAGAGAGAAAAATTCAATCTCTGAACAAAATAATTTCAAACAATAAAACCTCATGTACTCTGCAACAAAAACAGAGTATTGATTCTCAAAAACCCTCGACTATCTCTGGTAAACTACAGCACTTCTTCTTTTTAACAAATGCTATCACTTTATTCACACTCCTCTCGCTGTATTTCTCTTCAAAAACTGTTCTGTATAAAACTGTTTTTATACCCAAAACAAAAAACAAATCTTCATGAGAAACTCTCGAAGTAGAGTTTCTAAACCCACATTAGGGTTAGACAAAAAAACTGTTTTACAATACACAG
This sequence comes from Cryptomeria japonica, assembly GCF_030272615.1. Classification (NCBI taxonomy): domain Eukaryota; kingdom Viridiplantae; phylum Streptophyta; class Pinopsida; order Cupressales; family Cupressaceae; genus Cryptomeria; species Cryptomeria japonica. The sequence continues at coordinate 13,663,551 of NC_081407.1, forward strand.
TTACATCAACTGTTTTTTCTTTTTTTTAAAAAACAGCTCTTCTTCAACTGACAGAAGATAAAACACAAAAAAAAACTCTTTCATTTTTTTCATTTCCGAAAAACGGAAAGAACAGAAAAATATTTACCATAACTGATTCGAAAACCACCAGAGAGTAAAAAAAATGCTTTCTTCATATCGTTCTTTAATCTGCTCTTGTGAAAAAGATAGTAAAGATGTAGATAATACCTGTCATTGAAGACCACAAAAACACCTGTAGAAATGCGGCAGCAGAATCCACATAAAAACTCCATATTATTCCAAAGAACAGAGTCAAGAATTCTATCAACAGAAAACTTGCACTGAACTGGTAAACATATCAAAAACCCATGAGCAAACTCAAAGAAACGTTCCGCATTCACAGCATAAGACACAGTGGTAGCTAGGGTTTGAAGAATGTAGAAAGGAATGTGAACATAACCAAACTTCTCTTTTCCAAGCTTAACCAAGACTTAGCATCCGTAAATGAAAAAGGAAACTCATTTGAAATCCATATCACATTGCCCACCACGTGGATCATAATTTCCAAGTGACATAAGCGCTCAGTCAAATAACATACTCATTCACCTTTTACTGCCACGCAACCACCCATAATGCCAGATAGGAGTCAAACTTAACCATGATTAAGATTAGCCACGATGTACACTTTTTGGCATCAAGGTCAAAACGGGGTCAACAATTTCATCTGACACAAATTCAAGGGATCTACACAGAGAGCATGTGTAGGTGGCCTGTCATAGTATACTATGACAATGTTGAAATGGGCAGGATATATCCCTCAAAAAAATGAGTCTGTGTCCAGAGAGTCAGACTCCAGCTGTTGAGAAACTTATAAAAAAAACTTCGTTGGGATAGAGGATTTAAAAGTGGACATTTTTTTTTATTAAGATAGAGAATTCAATTGTTGTGGAGGCTTAGTAATCGTTATGTTTTTATATATTAGTGGTAAAGCTTCTGTTGGTGAGGGTTATGTTTTTTTAATTTTTCTAAATTATTTATAAGAATTAATAAGTTTTATGTTAAAATTAGATTTAAATTATAAAAATGAAATGAAATTAAGATATTGAAATGTTAGAATTTAAAAAATTTTAACAGGGAATTTGTTAAAATTTCAAAATTAAGAATCGATTTTAAGACGAGGGTTTTATGCATTTTTAAATTATCTCTAATAAAAAATTTAAGTAAAAACAATCTTACATAATAAATTATAGCAACTAAATGATGATGAGATAATTCTAGTGGTCTTCAATTTTTCTATCCCATTTACAAAGGGTTTCATAAGAATAACTTCATGAAAGCTCTTGTCATCTTGTATGCTATGGAGAGAAGTTGTGCCCTTGGTTTGTAAAGGATTATCAATGAATTTGATACACAAGTGGTGGTGGATATGTTAAATGAGCAGCACCTGGATGAAGCTAATTGCCATTTATATGAGGTTCTTAGACGGATTCTAAGGTTGAGTAGATCTCTAGAATCTGTACCCTTTTCTCACATTTCTAGAGAGTGGAATAAAGTACTTGATTGGTTGTCCAAATGGGCTGTCCAAATGGGCTTATGAATGTATGTAAGATTGGAATGTTGTGGATATGAGTGATTTGCGTTTGGATTCATTTCATTTTTTAATTAATTGTTTGTTCTTTGTAGACCTATTGACCTTTCTTACTTTGTAACTCTGTTTTATGTTTCATAAATTTTTCTCCTTTTGACAAAAAAAAACCTAAATAATAATAAAATTATTATTTTTTAAATAACACAAAAACTAGTTTTTTTAATTGATGGAGTTTCTTCCACCCTAACCAGAACTAAACTTTTTAAAATATAACGTACACACTTTTCATAAAATAAAATCTAAAAAGAAAAATAGAAACCCAAATCCATTACATAACATAGCTTCCTTATATCCAAATAAATTTCCTGAAGATCCCTTCCCTAACATTTTATCCGTTTAGAATTTGAGATGTTGAAGAGCAACTAAAAAATAAAGGATATAGCTGAAAGGAAAACTTGAGAGAAAAGCAACAGATTAAGAATTCCAATTTATCCGCAACTCAACAATTTGACATTTCAGTTTTCTCCGCTTGACAACTGTAGGTCTGCAAGTCTGCTGCCATCTAGTATATCCCACATTATAGTCGATTGCATTCATAAAACTTGGGTTATGTGGGTTTCACCTACTTTAGGTTATGTTGGAATACAAATCACTGCATAGGACAATAATGATGTGTTTTGTCAATTCCTTTTATTAATGGATGTTTCTTTGAAGATAACACAGATTTGTACGCAACTGTGAGGTATTTTTTGGTTAAGCGCAAATTTATTTCCTTTATGTTACCAGGATATACATGCTTTGAAATCTGATGTTTTAGAGGTAGAAATAATACTCTTCCCCTTTGCAATCTTTTGATACTCTTTCCCTTTGCATTCTTTTGTTTCTTTTCTATAGTCCCTATAAGATTTAAGTATCAGGTCATTTAAGACCAAACGTAGATGCTCATCCTATTCCTATAAGACATTCTGTAAATTTAATAAACTTAGAAGAGAATTAGAGGTGACCTTTATGAAAAGGGTAAATAAACAATTAATCATGAGCTACCTTAGTAGGTCAAGACTTGACTATCCCAAATCTTGAGATTAAGAATTAACGAATCTTCTAAGTAAGATAGGTTCTGTTGTTAAGAATTCTATCTGATTTTGCTTTTAAGAATTCTATCTGGTTTGAAGTATGATTGACATCCACGTGAACACTTCCATATCTTGGTGTGTTTAGAGTAGCATGGTGTGGGGCATGATCTTTGTATTTGTGTTTTATGTTTGTGGGATGTTCTTGCAACATTATTTTGGTCCTCACTCTTGTGTATGTTGGAACAACTTCTAACATGAGCTCTCATCCTTTTCATACCAAATCATTCATTACCTTTTTTGTAGTTGGATTATCATGTTTCAAGTCTTCTCACATATTCCACAAGGTTTTTAATTTTCTAGTATGAGTAGGGGTTTCCTTCTATTTGTAGAGTCCTAGTCCATGCAAGTGATGCAACATCATCTTGCTTCCTTCTACCTCGACGCATAACATCCTTGCTATATCAAAATAAGATTGCTCTTCATAATTGTTTAGCATAACTAAAACACAATATCATATCCATCCATTTCATATATCCTATCATGTCCTATCCATCTCATTATCTATTTATATGCTTCATCTTGCATTTGATCTAGCTAGAATTTATATGTGACACATGCAAACGATCTAACAATATGTGAGCTTTAGAAAACTTTCTTGAAGAGTTGAATGTGTCATGTTGTTGTCTATGGATATTGTTGGAGAGGTGGTTGATTCGATAGGTAAATGTGTTCTTTTAGGTCAAACCCCTTGGTGAGCCATATTGACATTAATGAAGAATATTGAAGACAACATTCACCCACGTGTAAAAACATTTCTTTTTCTTTTAAAAAATCAAAGTGTGTACTAGTTGTTCTTTTTATTCTCACATCCAACGTTTATAATAATGACACATTAAATATCTATAAATATTATGACATAACAGCATGCCACACAATTAGGTGTCAAGTTGGTCTATAACATCTAATAGATTTTGAAATTATTTTCATATGCCTTAAGATTGAACTAATTTAATTGTGTGTCACATGATAATAAACCTTAAAGAAAAAAGAGGTAATTTTGAAGCATAAAGTAAATGTATGAAAGTGAGTGTAAATAGAGATGGATAAATAGCAAAATAAATAACAAAATATATAAAGATAAGTATGAATAGAAATAAAATAGATATGATTAAAGATTGATCTAGGAATCAAATCTAATATAGAAATTATTATTTATTGACATTTATTGTTTATCTATTATGAAATAAGATTATCATGAATCAAATATAGTAAACACAACTAAAAAACAAATATAAAAATATCTTAATATAACTCTAAACAATTGTAAATATTAAAAAGATATACAATTAATCATAATTAAAAAGAGTTTTTCCTCCCATAAATCTTGTTTAACAAAATCATTAAATAAATATTGATTCTTGAAAAGATACCTATAATCTTTAAATGAAGATGAACTTCAACAATTATAATTTAAGCATTTCCACTTGATTCAATCTTTTGTTGTTCCTTTATGCAACAAAAGCATTGAAGAATAATTTGTTTAACCTATTTGATAAGCTAAGGAAAATGTAGGAAGAAGTTTTATCATTAACCCAGTTTCCTTAAGAGTGGTGACCAGAGTATCTAAGGTTTCTGATATACTGAAGCATGCATTTAAAACTAGATTTCTGACATATATCAAATGAGTTGTCATTAAGTTTGGTGCATTCATTTCTTGGACTGCAACAAAGAAGTTCCTTGTATGATTGAAGTACCATAAGAAAACTGACCAATAAAAGACTACACTAACATGCAATGCTTAACAAGTTATAATTTCCCTCTGAAATGTAGGATTTCTTGGGACATATACATATACTTACATAGAAGCACTGATAAATTTGGACAAAAGTCAAGATAGCAAAAGCCCTAAAACTCCATTTCAGAAGCAGTAAAAGAGTTTTCATTTTTATGCAGCAGAAGGAGAAGACCGTGAATGACTTTTGGATCACCAAGGTAGGGTAAGCCCCCCCTTCTGATCAAACCCAAATTCCTCCTTAGCCTTATCCAGCAACAGTCTGAACAGGGGATGATTCAAGTAACATGCCTTTACAACAAACCTTCTCCTCTCACTCCCTGCATAAACTGCCAAGTGCTCATCTGGAACATCAAAAGGAACCTGCCATTCTTCCTCCGAAAGATCACAATTTGAATCACAGAGGCTTTTCAAAGGCCTTCTGAGAGCAATATCACATTTTTGCAGTTTCTTCAATACAATGAACCTTAGATGGCATAGAAAGCTGCAAATTGTATTCACTCTCCTCATTCTCAATTAACAAAACCAAAGCAAAATATTTCAAGGTTGTATAAGCATACATGCCCAAGTAAGAAATGGGTGTGTAGATTTATAAGAAGAGAATAACCAAGCCCTCTGGTGTAGCTAACAGAGTAAAGATCAGAAGCTTTGATCTTTGGGAATTGAGAATGTGGGGTTGTGTTGTGACCATTTCACACATCGCCCCATACAAAAGGGACCCCCTCTTTTTGCTTTTGTTTTGCCTGTTTTTCTCTAGGGTTTTGATTAAGTGAGTGAGTTGTTTGGACTAGGGTTAAGCCTTAGGGGTTTCTATTGGATATTTTCAAACCGAGTCCAGTCAAATTTTGAAGGTTATTACGCATCAACCTGAAGATTGATTACTGAAGTTAGGGTTGTCTTAGGTCCAGTCAGGATTTTGAGGGCAAATTCGAATTTTGTCTAAATGTTAGCATTTTAATGATGGAATTGTGCATTTTTGTCTGGGTAAATTTTGACCAAATTTTTGGAAGCAAGATGACTGACCCTGGCCTTAAAGATGACCTAATTATGCCTTGTCAAGTGACTGAAGACCTAAACTGTGGATATTTTAGCTTGAAAAGGAGAAATCGCCCCTGTCCCTCTCCCAGGGACCAAGGTGAAAATGTTATTTAATGCATATTTGTCTCTAATTTCCTTTAATTATTTTGTGCAGGGTTGCCAGGGGAGTCAATTGGACGTGAATTGAAGATTTTAAGGATTTTGGAGGTTTGAAGATGATGATTTTGAATGATTAAGACAAAATCGCTCCTGTCCTTCACTGAAGGACCAAGGCGAAATGGCTTATCAGGGTCATTCTTGGCCTTGATTCGTCAAATTTGAACGCCAAAGATACAATGATGGATGAAATCAACATGATAGAACACCCAGACTTAGTCAAAAGCGATGAAAGGTTGAACTTTTGTCTAGCAAGACAAGTTCGCTCTTGTCTCTCTCCAAGGGACCAGAGCGATTTTCTCCACACACACCTTTTGGGACCTTTCCTAGACTTGGACTCTCGTTTGTGGCTTGTAAAAAGATGATATCTCCCCCCAACAAAGAGATTTCGATGTAAAAGGTGAAAAGATTTGGCCTTGAGGACAAAAGGCGCTCCTGTCCCTCACTGAAGGATCGGAGCTTGAGTTCCTAATTTGCATTATCCTCACAAGATTTAAGTGATTTCGCGATTTGAGGAGGTCAAGGGAAGTATGTTTTCTTCGTTGAATATAACTTGAATGGGCCACAATGGAGAAAATCAACCTAAGTAACTAAAGCGCTCCTATCCCTCTCTAAGGGACCAGAGCGATTTTCAAAGGAAGCTCCTGTCCCTCTCCAAGGGACCAGAGCGATTTTTACTCAAAACAAGTTTCTGGCGAAGGAAGAGCAAGTTTTACGTTTGAGATGAGTGAAGGAAGGCATAATCAATCCATTGAAGATAATTTTGAATGTTAGCAAAGCACAAGTGAGCTCATAATGGCCAAGGCGCTCCTGTCCCTCACCAAGGGACCAGGGCGAAAAACACATTATCAAGTCTTCCCCTCCAAATTTGGACGAATCCAGGCCAAGGCACAAGATGGCGATGATATTTAAAATGCTTCAAGGAAGAATGAAGTTGCAAGGACCACAAAAATTGATAAAAATTGGCTAGGGCGCTCTTGTCCTTCACTGGAGGACCAAGGCGATTTTTCATAAAATCAATCATTTCCTTCCAAGACCACGTCAAGGCAAGGTTGTGCAAAGTCAGAAATGTCTTTAAGAGGATGGTGAACAAAGAATTGACCCCAAGAATCAACGATCCTAGGCTCAAGAACAAAAATCGCTCCTGTCCTTCATTAGAGGACCAGGGTGAAAATCCTTGGATGAGCTCATTTTGCCTTGGAGAAACGAGTTAAGCATGCATAGAACGAGCAATAATGATCCTTGCCTACCTCACATCATAAATTGGCAATTTGGAAAATGAAGTCCAAGGACAAAAGGTAAGATCGCTCCTGTCCCTCACCAAGGGACCAGGGCGAAAATGTTTTAAAGCAAGCTCCTTCCAAAGGTCACACGAATTAAACTCAAAATTCCAAGCAAGAGTGCCATTTTGAACGTCAAGGATGGGATTTTGAACGTAAAAAAAACTAGAAATGCGAGGTCTAAAATGTATGGGTGCTCCTGTCCCTCTCCAAGGGACCAGAGCGATGTTATTCATGTCTACTATTTTCCCATGCTTGAGCACGTACTTTGAAAAACTCGTATTAAATGCCAAATTCGCTAAAACCTTGAAATATTCTAATTAAGTTGGCATTTAATAAAGGTGCGTTGATATTTAATAATTAATTTAAGCCTTTAAAAAATCAAAATTTTTAATTATAAAGGCATTTAAAATTAATTATTATTAAATTAAATTCAAAAATGGAGCGCTTAAGGTATCTTTTTAATGCTTTTTGCAAAGTCGGCCTCTTCTTTTATTTAATTTTTATTTATTTCTGGCCTATTTTCCAAGTCGGCCTATGGGAAATTGCAATGGTGAGCGCCTATATAAGAGAGGTATTTTGAGCGATGTTAATCCACCATTCAATCATTTATTCAAATGCGATTTGGAGAAGCAATAGAGGTGCGAAATCTGGAAGAACAAGGAGGAGTGCGAAGTTTGATTTAAGAGGAGCGAATTTTATTGAAGGTTAGAGGTGGAGCGAATTTTCCTCAAGGCGTTGAAGACTAAATGTGGTGGAGTTGATGCTTGCGAAGTCTAGAGGAAGACCATTTTGTTGAAGGGAGAGCCTCGATCCACATTTTCCTAGCAAATTTCCCTATTTTGCATCATTTTTTAGAGTTAGTTCTCAAGAAGAGGTATGGCGAGATCTCCCTTGTTCAAATGTTGAAATTTTGAATTTCAAATTACGTAGTCATATTTAGGAAATGATAATTCAAAGATTTATCATGAAGTTTCCTAAATTTAAAACTTAAATCTAGTCTATATTTCTACGTTGCAAAGTATATTGCTCATTATGAAATGTTGTGTAGGTATCAAGATGGCGACCCCAAAGGCAGGAGCATCCACTAGTCGTCCAGCTCTCATGAAGGAAGATCAAAGGAATGAAGAATTGGAGACCAAGATCGTGTCAAAATGGAGCAACATTGGGGATACCAACTTGGGAAACTTCAGTGTGAAGAAGTTTCGAGAGGTCCCTTATATTAGAAAGCCATCACCTGTCGCAAGGAGAATAATTGAAAGTGGCATTATCAAGGCGGCCGGCTTCCCTCCAACAGTCCAGTGTCATGAGCTGATGATCGAGTGTGCCCGCCATTATGACCCACAATCAAGATCAATCGTGTCCAAGGAAGGAAACACTTTGGCTTACCTTTCAGAAGAGGCTATCAGTGAAGCTCTCCATTTGCCAGAACATAAAGATATGATTTACAAAAGCTTGGAAGGAGCTAGATCCATGTATGAAGATGATCCAGACTCTTGCTTGAGCATCATCAATAAGAATTGGTTACTCAAAAGTCGTCCTCGCCTGAGCAAGATTCCCAACACACCACATAGGATCGACTTCCAGGAGGAGTACAGAGATTTGATAACTTTACTCAATTGAGTTACAGGGGCTCCTCAAGCCTTCTATTTTGAGAAGTGGATGTTCTACTTCATCCAAGTGATAGTTCAAGGGAAAGGAACAATTCATTGGGCTAGAATTATTAGCCATTGCTTGGACGTGCAATTGAGAAGACTGAAGGCTACCAAATCCTTCCACATGAGTTCGTACATCATATATGCCTTGATCAGAAGTTTTGAATATGCAGGACTACCTCACAGAGGAGCGATCGGAAGAGGACCAGGGGAAGTCAGAGTTTGTGAATCTTATGTTCATTTGCATCACCCACTTGGAAGTAACTACAAGTTAGTTAATGATACCTTCACGATGAACATCACCAGGACATTGCAAGGTGGGATTCACAATCGGATATCTCAAGATGCACAAGAGCTTGTAAAGAGGTATGGTGCTTGGTTTATCCAATTCCAGAAATTTACATATATTAGAGTTCATGGGTGTCCTTCACCTCCATATATGTTGCCAAGATATCCGACAGACAGAATAGTGTTACTGGAGGTGACTAGGCAGTTGGTAGCTTATGCGAAGGCATTCAGACACAGACATGGAAATGGAATTCCGGTACCTATCATATTAGGGAATTCAGTTGAGGTATGTCCTAATGCTTTAGCCTTGGATGATGCAGAGAAAGAGTTGGCCTTATATTCCTTTTCGTTCTTTGCCTTGAGAGAGAACTTTGATCCTTATGGGTATATAGAAGAAATTGTTGGTAGAAAGTACAAGCACGAATTTCAGATAGAGGACTTTTTGATGAATCTCTCAGATGATTTAGAAGTGAAAAGAAAGATGCATTCCAGGTTACCTTTGGATTTCATTAGGAAATGCAAAGTTTACAGAGTGGCTGATCAAGCTCAGGACAGTGGCAGACATCTTCAATCATCTTATGACCGAGAAGACAAAGCAGTGAAGATAGATTGGAATGAACCTGAGGTTTTTGACTTAAAAACTTTGATGGCTCCGGTTTTGTCATGTACTCGCAGAAGGGTGGATATACAACATCAAAAGTTGAGAGAACAGAACACACCGATGACTTTTACTTTGGAGGAAAGGCCAGGGGAAGGAGGAGCAAGCACAAGTGAAGGCAATCCTCATCCTAATAGCACAAATGAAGACAATCCTCACCCTAGATGCGTAAGTGAAGGCAATCCTCATCCTAGAAGCGCGAAGAGGAAAGAAAGACCTGAGAAAAGGGAACCCTCCAAGAAAAAGCAAGAGGCCCATCGAGATCACTCATCTGACACATCTTCTCGACATGAAAAAAGGACAAGTCAAGGACAGGAGAGGAGGGTACTTGAAGTTGAGGAATCTATGGAATCGATGGTCCAAAATGATAAACATGAAGAAAGGCAAGCACCTCAACGTTCATCAAGTCAATCTCCCCAAGTCAATGAGCTACATGAAGACAAGAATGATGATGAAGTGACATCTCCTCTCCGAGAAGAGGGATCAGTGCCTAAAGAAATACAAGTTAGAGAGACAAGGTCCGCCATTCCAAATTGGTTGAAGGAGAGGCTAACAAGGGTGATTGTGATCGAAGATGAAGATAATGTAATTGATTTAGAAAGCCTTGTTGAAAATTCTCAGGAAGTGACAGAGAGAAGGAAGGCTACCAAAATGTCCAAGATGATCAGAGATGAAACAGGATCCAGGAAATTGCAGATAGCTACACCAGCAGTGGACAAATATGAAGGTGAAATCCTTGCAGAAGAGTATGATGTAGAAACATTTGAGCTTGGTCCACTCGCAGCCGAGTAGACACTGGATGAGGCCACTGATTCATTTGAGGCACTTAAAGACAAACTTAAAGAAGAAATGGAAAATAATAGAAAGCTTGAGCGAGAGGTCGATGCTTGGAGAGGCTACTTTAGCCATCTCAATCAGCCTTTGGGACGTCAGGATCCAACAGTATCTCCTGTGCAAGCACTTCCCCTTGAATCGGTTGGCGAGGCAGAAAGAGTTAAGAGCTTGGTCCAGCTTATGAGCTCTTGGATTGACAAATCCCATACCGTTGCCATTGAGTTCGCAACAAGAATGATCCAGACTACCCATCGAGCTATCCAGGTCCTTGAGATCATTCACAACCTAATGATAACAGTAGTCGCCTTTGCCCACACTAGAGATGTTATCATTCCTGTTCTGCAAGTAATCAGGCAAACACCAAGGAAGATCTTAGCACAAGAAAAGATAATGGATGGAGGAGCTCATAATTTACTCCAGTGGTCAACTCTACTCCAGATGAAGGAAGTTCTTTTCGAAGACATTAGTACCAAATGCAATCAAGTTGAGGAGGTCATCCATCCAATTCAGGACAAGGTGTTTGAGGTGTTGTGTTCTATTCTTGGCAGGAGGATTGAAGATGAGACAGATGTGAATCTTCAAGAGTTGGAGGAGAAGGTCAAGGTCATCTTTTGCAAAGATGAGAATGTTATCACAGATGAGCAAAGAGATCAAATGTTCGCCACTATGCTCCTGATTGAGAAAATCAAAGAACTCGAGCCTGGATGGGATACAGCTCTTCTCAAGGCTTTTGATCAGGTCATTCACTTGGAGGAACGAATGAGGAATCTTCCAGAGATTCCTATTGCTGAGATCGAGGGAATTGTGTCTAGATTCACTGCATATGCTAAGAAGGAGCATTGGAAAGGGAACAAGGTTCTAGAAGAGAGGTTGTTATAGATGATGTGGCACCCTAATTATCATTGGTCTATATTTCCTAGATTTTTGTGCCAATTAAATATTTGGCTATACATTTAATATTGTTCAATAAAAGGGGAACTTTTTGTAATAAAACCCTAATTAGGGTTTAGGTGTCAAAATCTTAGCCGTTGATCTTCTTTTGATCTGGGTCGTTCATTATAATTGAGGATGCTATATATACCCTCATTCATTTTCATTTTGAAATTAGAGTATAGATAGAGAATAGCATAATAGAATTAGAGCTTTTGGAGAGAAGAAAGTTATTTTGTAGCAAGATTGAGTATTGAAGAGAGAATTTCAAGCAATTGTTGTCTATTTTTGGCTTTGAGATCAATAAAATATTGAAGTTATGGTGTTTTATTGCAATTCTTGTGGCTACTTTCATGGTTGCTTACTTTCTTGAATCATTCTTGGTCGAAGTAGTATTTGAATTTGAAGGACTAAGTGTTGAGCTTGATCTTTGGTGAGATTCATGTTCCAAACCACTAGCTTCTTACTGATTGTAAGAACGCCTTGTGTGGTCAACTGGAGATATTTGGATTACTTAAACCTTCAATCATCATTGAACTATTGATATGTACCTTCATGGTAGTGTCTATGATTCTTGATGATTTGAAAATCAATAATCACCTTAGAAGATCGCATCAATCTCAGTAGAGTTGTAATTCCTTGGCAATACTGAAATTGGTCGAATCCTACCAAAGCTAGCCTACATTGAATCATTCTTAGGATTAGATTAGAATTCATCCCTCGCAAACTCTACCTTTTGATCTTTTGAGAACTTGTTAGTTTTAGGAAATCTTGTTCCTATACGGAAACGTAAGGCCCCTTGATGAAACAGCATTCACAACGACCACTGGTGCTTATCCACACGTAGAGACCCTACATCAAAGAACCTTGGAGTCATCCTGATTGATCCTTCTTCGCGACATCTTCAGCAATCAGAGGCTTTATTCAAGAGAGGATAAGGTACCCTTGGGTATTTTATTCTGTGTTAGGCAGTGTACAAAATACACGTCAACAGGTTGGTAAGAGGTAATAGTGGACTAAAACCTGTTTTAAGAATGGTACACAACATGGAGGCCACTGTTGTTGCAGACTGAGCAAGAGAACAGTTAATGGCATATTGCCAGTGGTTAGTAGGGAATATAGGAGCCCAGCTAAATGTTCCAACAATTTACCCAATTGACTTGTAGGTTGAGAACTCGAAATCATTAATTAGAAAAATGATTCCCATGCCCGGATGCTGGGAGCAATTGCTTGTTATGGGTAGTTCTGAGTGGCAAGCCTCACATCTGAAAACAAATCAAAGAATAGAACACTTTATCAGTACTTGCAGTGGTGGATGGGTGGCATGGGCAGGAAGACTACAGTTGCTGCATAATTTTCAGACAGTCTCTGATCCTTTTTTTTTTGTTTCTATTAAGTCCTGCTCTGTACTTTATTGTATTCTGCTAACCTCGGTAATTGATAGAAATTGTAACTCAAAGGCATGTAAGGCACTCTATAATATATATAGTTATACCAATTTCTATTTGACTAATGCTTATGTTAAGAAACCATTGGAATGTTCATGCTGTATTAACTTGAAAGACTTTTCTGAAGTGCGCATGCAATTTCTGACTTAGTCAAATGATATTCATCCTTGCAAGGCCTAAATAGGGGTTTTCTAACTGCATGACCATAAGATTCAAACAATTTACATATGGTGCAAGCAGACTATATATTCTTCTTCCTGTAAGTCATTTGGAACAACCAAATATTTAATTACATGTGGAACAAACTCTAGGCTTAGTTAGAAGTAGAACTTGACCAATGGCCTTTAGGCAGTGGACAGGTATAAGGAGGTAAAGAAGTGAGCATCAGAAAACACAAAAGTTTTTCAAACACCACTAAGTAATACTGTATCAGAGGGTCTATAAAATATGCAAAATAAAGGATAATATTTTATCTGACACAGATTCATGGGACCTGCACACAGAGCATGTGAAGCTGGCCTGTTAGAGTATACTATGACAATGTTGAAATGGACAGGCTATTATCCATAACAAGCAATGATGATTAACAATATAAGCAATACCCCATTCCTGCTAAAGATGAATTTTTGAAATTAATTCTAAAGACTGAATATAAGCAATGATGATTAGTGGGCACTGAGATTAAGAATGTGGAGCTGGTTAGAAACACTAGTAGATTGCATTCATAAAACTTGGGTATGTGGATTACAGCTAACTTGGGCTATTTGTTATGATTGTGTGTATGACCAGCAGGAGTGATTAGAAATTGCAGCATATTAGACCATGTAAGGTTCATGGTAATTGAAAAAGTTGCACAAGCTTTATCTGGATCTTAGCAGGTCTTAATAGAAACCATGTGCTCCAGACTGTATTTTCAGAGGAATAATGTTGGCACTTAACTTTTTTTTGGCAGTGAATCAGAAGAGATTTGTTATAAGGACCTCTTTCTTAAATCATCCTCTCTTTAGATTATTGCCAGCTAAGGCAGATGAGGAATTTGGATTTGATCATTAAGACGATTTCACCAATTCTTATCAAAAAATTATTGTGGCTCTGCCTTTACTGATAAAAAAAATATGATTGATTAGAAGTCTCAAAAAAGAATTTTCTAGAAGTCTCTAGATAGGAATATTGACTAAATGTCACTAAGTAAGATAGGAATTTTTTAGACAGCAAATATAGACTAAAAAATCTCAACAAATTAAGCACTTTTTAGGTTTTAATATTTTAAAATATTGTAAATTGAAATTATAAATTTGTGATTATCTATTGAGTAAAGGTTGTTCATTGCAATATTTTGGATAGTACTAAATGAATAATAGATTAATTTAGTTTGATTTGTATTATTTTATAGATAGATTTAATTGTAAAACTAATTTATTTTGTTTAGAAACTTGAATGAATATTGATTATGACTGTTTTTTTTTACATGTGATTGAATATCTTGTTACTATAGCATTTCTTGTGTGAACATATTTGTATTGTCTGTATGATAGGGATATTTGTGTACAAGTTATTTTAGACTCTCACTTTTTTTAAAGTGAAATATGTGTGGGGTTGAAGGTGGGATGGGGTGTGGAAAACTATTTTTGAAAGTGTTCTTTGTGCAAAATGAAAAGTTTCCAACTTTTTTCCCTCTTATTATAAATATGCAATGATTCATAAGTGCTTATCCAATTCATGGGATTGTGGTGTGTGTAGGCCTTATAAATTTTTCACTAATTTAAGAAGTCCTCCTAGCTCAAAGGTGGGTTTGCTTCAAACTCTATTGTTGGGAGGTGGGCATCTCTATTGACATTTGTCATTTGTGTAAAAAAAATTGTGTATTTTGAAGACATAAAATTAAGATCTTTTGTGAAGTAGAGTTACTTAATTCTTGTAAATTTGACTCCCATGAGGCCTATGGAGTGATAAAGCTCCTCATTGTGATAAAAAGGAATATCCACATCTTTTTCAAGTGTTATATATATACCAATTTGTAATTGCAGAAAATATTTCTATTATAATTTCTTGAGAAATTTATTATAAAAAAAATCTAAAAATGCATTTGGTGGTGTTTGTGTGTGTGAACCAATTAAAATTAATGATCTTTTCTTCAAAAAATAATTTAGATCAATTGTTTTTACTATGTTTCCTTTAATATATTTAGGTTAATTGTCAATTTTACCTCTATGTAAAAAAAATATATACAGATAAGAATGTGGGTGTATGAAAATTATTATTTATGACTTCATTTGCAAATATATATACCTGTTGTGACCATTTCACACATCACCCCATTTGAAATGGGGACCCCCTCTTTTTGCTCGTTTTTGCTCGCCTTTCGCTTTGCTTTTTAGGGTTTTGGTAGTTCATCAGTTGTCTGGATTAGGGTCAAGCCTTAGGGTTTTAGTTACTGTCTTTTCAGGCTAGAGTCCAGTCAGTCTTGAGAGCTTTTTTTTGAGCTTCCTTTTGTAGGATGCAATTTTGAATGAAATGAATTCGCCAGAATGGTCTATTTTCAATTGGAATTTTGAATGCAGAATCTTAATTTGTCTAAGTGTTAATGATGAAAATGTGATTTTTATTCAATTGAGTAATTTTTGACCAAATTTTGAGTTTTTTGATATTTGATCCTGGGCATGAGGAATGATTTGTTTTTGCCTTGTGAAGTGATTAAACGTGTGAAATCATGATATTTTGGCCTGTAGGAGCAAAATCGCTCCTGTCCCTCAGTGAAGGACTGGAGCTCAAAATCAAATATTGCTTTGTCCTTGCAGGATTTTAACAACTTGACGATTTGAAGAGATCAAAGGAGATGCATTTTATCAATTGAATATAATTTGAAGGCACAAACATGAAGAAAGTGGACCAAATTGCAAAAATCGCTCCTGTCCCTCAGTCAGGGACCAGGGCGAAATCCATTATAGCTCCTGTCCCTCTCCCAGGGACCAGAGCGAAATTTCTTATAAGGCAAAATTCAGGCAAAGATCAAGCAAGTTTTAGGTTTGAGGCAAGCAAAGACAATGAATTGAACCCATTGAAGACAAATTGAAGATTACGAAACATCAACAAGGGACCCAGATACCCAAGTTCGCTCCTGTCCCTCAGTCAGGGACCAGAGCGATCTTTGCCTTAGACGAATTTCTTGCCAAGTTTGAATGATTTCCAAGCCAAAGGTGAATAAAACGGAGCATTACAAGACCATTGAAGATAATTTTTGAGGTTAGCAAAGTGAGATGAAGCCTACAAGCACAAATTCGCTCCTGTCCCTCAGCGACCAGGGCGATATCTTAGTTATCTTGCTTTCATCCCAAGTTCAAGACACTCCAAGATGAAGTACAAGGTGGCGAGGACGTTTTAAGGTATCTTGATGAAGAACAAAGTTACAAGGACCGCCAAAATGAAGGATTTGCACTTAAATACCTAGGTTCGCTCCTGTCCCTCAGGCAGGGACCAGAGCGAAATTTTCATGAGAGCCTAGATTTTGAAAGTTGATCACGTTTTAAGTGTCCAAGGGGATCAGAAGGACTTCATTTTACACAATGAAAGCAGTGGCAAATTGATGAAAGCAAGTATGAGCACAAGACATTGAAGATCGCTCCTGTCCCTCAGGCAGGGACCAGAGCGATATTTATCATATTGGCCAAATCCTTCCAAAATCACGTTAAGTCAAGATCATGCGAGGTGGTAAACGGTCTAAGGTATCTTAAGAAGGTGATATACAAAGGTTTCAAACGTCAAACGACTATCAATTGAGCCAAGGAAGCTATATCGCTCCTGTCCTTCAGGCAACGACCAGAGCGATTTTCATTAAATCATTCATTTTCCTTCAAAATCAAGACAAGGCAAGGATAGGCAAGATCAAAAACATCATTTAGGAAGCAATGAATGAAGAACAAAGGTTGAAAGATGGCAAATTTTGGCTAGAGCTTCAAGATCGCTCCTGTCCCTCTCCAAGGGACCAGGGCGATAGTCCTCTAAGCATCAAAGTGTCTTGTAGAAGCCAAGTGAAATGAGAGTAGAATGAAAGAATAACATTGTTTATCCCTCACAATGAAGATTGAAGTTTGAAGTTACAAAGGTCAAGGAGAAAACACCAGGATCGCTCCTGTCCCTCACCAAGGGACCAGGGCGATATTTGCTAAAATACTTGTTATCCTTCGAAGATCATGTCAAAGCAAAGTTACAAAGGGTTTAAAACGTCGTTTGGAAGGCAATGAACGAGGAGTTAAAATCAAGAACGAAGAATTTCAAGTAAGAACATAGGGATCGCTCCTGTCCCTCTCCAAGGGACCAGGGCGATATCACCTCAAGAGGCACTCATTTGCAAGGTCAAGTCACCCAAGTTTGAAATTCCTAGTAAAAATGCCAACTTCAATGTAAGGATGAAGATTTTGAACGTCAAAAGCACAAGAATCAAGACCAAATTGAAATTTCGCTCCTGTCCCTTAGTCAGGGACCAGGGCGATGAGGTTTGCACTTTTCCATTTTCAAATTTTGGGCGCTCAAACATTTTTGAATTTATTTAAATGCTAAAAATCGATAAAGTTTGAAAATTCAATTAAATTAGCATTTAAAATTTGCGCAAGATATTAATTAATTATTTTTGCCTTGTAAAAAAAAATCGAATTTGTTAATTTAAAAAACAAAGGTATTTATAATTAATTATTAATTATTAATTTAATCAAATGAAACGCTTGGGTTTATTTTATCAAAGTCGGCCTTTATTATTTATTTAAAAATCGTTTAAATTGCCTTATTTTTACAAGTCGGCCTCAAGGTAATTGTGGTGTGAACGCTTATAAAGGGAGGTGAAGATTTTCATTTTCACATTATCATTTTACCATCTTCATTCACATGCGATTTGAGGAAGACAAAGGGAAAAAGTGCGAATTGTGTTTAAGGAGAAGTGCGAATTGTATTCTCCAAGGTGGTGCGAAGTATTATCCAAGGAGGTGCGAACCTTAGTTTCCTTTGAGCAAACTTGTCAAAGATATTGAAGATCGCGTCAAGGCCACCTAGCATAAATTTTGCCTAGGCGAATCCATTTGTTTTGCATTCTAGAGTTAGCTCTCTAGTGAGGTATGGCGATATGGTTTTATTGTTTTAATTTTGAATTGTTGATCGTCATAGCTTAAATTTTGAATTTTGAAATTTTGAATTCCCCTAGCTCAATCGTTTTTTAGGAAATGATAACTTAAGGACTTATCATGATGTTTCCTAAAATTTACTCTCTAATCTATGTTATGCATTGCAAAATCTAGTTCTTATTATGAAATGTTGTGTAGGTATGGCAACCCCGAAGGCGGGAGCATCCACCAGTCGTCCAGCTCTCATGAAGGAAGATCAAAAGACCGAAGAAGTGGAGACCAAGATCGTGTCGAAGTGGAGCAACATTGGAGATACCAACTTGGGCAACTTCAGCACGAAGAAGTTTCGAGAGGTTCCTTACATTGGCAAGCCATCACCTGTCGCCCGGAGAATAATCGAGAGTGGCATCATTAAGGCGGCCAGCTTCCCTCTAGCAGTTCAGTGCCATGAGTTGATGATCGAGTGTGCTCGTCATTATGATCCTCAGTCCAGAACGATCGTGTCCAATGAAGGAAACACTTTGGTGTACCTTTCAGAGGAAGCTATAAGTGAAGCTTTCCATCTTCCAGAGCACAGAGACATGATATACAAGAGCATAGAAGGAGCCAGGTCAATGTATGAAGATGATCTAGAGGCTTGTCTAAGCATAATCAACAAGAATTGGTTACTCAAGAGCCGTCCTCGCCTGAGCAAGATCCCGAACACACCACACAGGATTGATTTCCAGGAGGAGTACAGAGATTTGATCACAATGCTCAACCGAGTTACAGGAACCCCTCACGCCTTCTATTTTGAGAAGTGGACGTTCTACTTCATCCAGGTGATCGTTCAAGGGAAAGGAACCATACATTGGGCTAGGATGATTAGCCATTGCTTGGACGTACAGTTGAGGAGACTTAAGGCTACCAAATCCTTCTACATGAGTTCATACGTCATCTATGCCTTGATCAGGAGTTTTGAGTACGCAGGACTACCTCACAGAGGAGTGATTGGAAGAGGACCCGGCGAGGTCAGAGTTTGTGATTCCTATGTCCACTTGCATCATCCGCCAGGAAGCAACTACAAGCTAGTTAATGATACCTTCACGATGAACATCACGAGGACGTTGCAAGGTGGGATTCACAACAGATTATCTCAGGATGCACAGGAATTAGTAAAGAGGTATGGTGCTTGGTTTATTCAGTTTCCGAAGTTCACTTATATCAGAGTTCATGGATGTCCTTTACCTCCATACATGTTGCCGAGATATCCGACAGACATAATTGTGTTACTTGAAGTAACAAGACAATTGGTAGTATATGCGAGGGCATTCAGACACAGACATGGGAATGGAGTTCCAGTACCTATCATTTTGGGCAATTCAGTTGAGGTATGTCCTAATGCTTTAGCTATGGATGACGCAGAGAAGGAGTTAGCCTTGTATTCTTTTTCATCCTTTGCTTTGAGAGAAAGCTTTGATCCACATGGACATTTAGAGGAGACAGTCGGTAGGAAGTTTAAGCATGAGTACCAAATAGAAGATTTTATGATGAATCTCTTAGATGATCTTGAAGTGAAACGAAAAATGCATTCTAGATTGCCTTTGGATTTCGTCAGGAAATGCAGGATTTACAGAGTGGCCGACCAAGCTCAGGACAGTGGCAGACATATCCAGTCATCCTATGATCGAGAGAGTAAATCAATAAAGTTAGATTGGAATGAGCCCGAGGTCGTGGATCTAGATGCTTTGATGGCTCCAGTCTTGTCTTGTACTCGTAGATGGGTTGATGTGTAGCATCACAAGTTGAGAGAGCAAGGCATAGCTATGACTTTCACTTTGGAAGAGAAACCAGCCGAAGGTGGAGCTAGTGTGAGCGAAGGTAATCCTAATCCCAGAAATACAAATGAAGGCAACCTTCGAAGTGCAAGTGAAGGCGATCTCCATCCAAGGGGTTCGAAGAGGAAAGAAAGGCCAGAAAAGAGGGAATCTTCAAAGAAGAAGCAAGGGGCCAACCAAGATCGTTCATCCCGTACTCCTTCTAGACCAGAGAAAAGGACACTTCAAGTGGAAGAATCCATGGAGTCTATGGTACAGAATGATAGGCAGGAAGAAGGACAGGCACCGCAAGGGTCACCAGATGGATCTCTCCAAGATTATGAGTTAGATGAAGATAGAGAAGGCAACGAAATAACATCTCCTCCCAGAGAAGAAGAAGTAGTGCATAAGGAAATTCAGGTTCAAGAGACAAGATCGGCCATCCCAGATTGGTTGAAGGAAAGATTAACCAAGGTGATCGTGATAGAGGACGAGGATAATGTAATCGATTTAGAGAGCCTTGTTGGACGTT
Source organism: Cryptomeria japonica (assembly GCF_030272615.1). Classification (NCBI taxonomy): domain Eukaryota; kingdom Viridiplantae; phylum Streptophyta; class Pinopsida; order Cupressales; family Cupressaceae; genus Cryptomeria; species Cryptomeria japonica. Next base: position 13,683,730 of record NC_081407.1, read on the forward strand.
CACACGAAGTAACAGAGAAGAGGAAGGCTACCAAGATGTCCAAAATGATTAGAGATGAGACTGGATCTAGAAAACTGCAGATAGCTACACCGGCAGTAGACAAATATGAAGGTGAGATCCTAGCAGAGGATTATGATATACAAACTTTTTGAGCTAGGACCATCCACAGCTGAGCAGACACTAGATGATGCCACCGATTCATTTGAGGCATTGAAAGACAAGCTTAGAGAAGAAATGGAGAAGAATAGAAAGCTTGAGAGAGAGGTCGGTGCATGGAGGACTTATTTCAGTCATCTCAATGAACCTTTGGGACGTCAGGATCCAGCTAGATCACCAGTGCAGGCACTTCCACTTCAATCAATTAATGAGGCAGAAAGATTCAGGAATATGGTCCAGCGTACAAGTACTTGGATGGATAAATCTCATATAGTTGCCATAGAATTTGTAGCAAGGATGATGAAGACTATTCATCAAGCTATCCAGGTTCTTGAGATAATCCACAATTTGATGATAACAATAGCCGCATTTGCTCATACCAAAGATGTTATCATTCCTGTCTTGAAAGTAATTAGACACACATCAAGGAAGGTCTTAGCGCAAGAAAAGATCATGGATGGAGGACCTCATAGTTTGCTTCAATGGTCAACCTTACTTCATATGAAGAGTGTTTTCTTTGAGGACATCAGTACTAGATGTAGCCAAGTAGAAGAGGTGATCAATCTGATCCAGGACAGAGTATTTGAGGTACTACGTACCATTCTTGGCAGGAGGATCGAGGTCGAGACAGATGTGGATATGCAAGAATTGGAGGATAGAATCAAGGTCATCTTTTGTAAGGACGCTAATGTCACAGACGAGCAACATGATCAGATGTTTGCCACCATGCTCCTGATTGAAAGAACAAAGGAACTTGAATCTTCATGGGACGCAGCTCTTCTAGATGCATTCGATCAGGTCATCCACCTGGAAGAAAGTATGAAGAATCTTCCCGAGATTCCAATTGCCGAGATCGAAGGAATCGTATCAAGATTCATTGCATATGCTAAAAAGGAACATTGGAAAGGGTATAGGATTCTAGATGAGAGGTTGTTATAGATGACATGGCACCTTAATTGTCATTGGTTTATGTCTCCTAGGTTTTTGTGCCAAATTTAATATTTGGCTATGCATTTAATATTGTTCAGTAAAAAGGAGGTCATTTGTAATAAACCCTAATTAGGGTTTAGGTGTCATGATCTTAACCGTTGATCTGCTTTCAATCTGGACCATTCATTGTAATTGAGGATGCTATTTATACCCTCATTTTCATTTCATTTTGTAATTAGAAAATAAGAAAAATTAGAGATTAGAGAGAGAGTTTGATTAGAGTTAGAAGCAATTTTACTTTTGTAGCAAGATTGAGTTTGAGGAGAGAAATTCAAGCAATTGTTGTACATGATGACTTTGAAATCAATGAAATATTGAAGTTATGGTGTTTTGTTGCAACTTTCTTAAGTTATCTTCATGGTTGTTCAATTCATTTGAATCATGCTCAATCAAAGTAGTGTGTTAAATTGAAGGGCAAAGTGTGAGACTTGATCTTTGGTAGGATTCGCTTTCCATACCACTAGCTTCTTGCTGATTGTAGGAACGCCTTGCGTGGTCAACTGGAGATATTTGAATCACTTAACCTTCAATCATTATTGTATCTTGGATATGTACCTTCATGGTAGTGTCTTTGATCTTTGATGCATTGAAAATCATTTCGTTACCTTAGAAGATCGCATCAATTTCAATTGAGTTGTTATTTTATGGCGAAATTGAAGTTGGTAGAATCTTGCCAAGTCTTGTCCACATGAAGTCATTCTTAGGGTTAGATTAGATTAGACTTCTTGCAAAACCCTATCCTTTTGTTATTTTTTTTGAAAGCTTCTTTAGTTTAGTAAGACTTTTGGAGTGTAAGGCCCCTTGAGGACACAACAAATCACATCATACCGCTGGAGCTTATCCACACGTAGAGACCCTACTAACCAGAACATTGGAGTCATCCTAACTGATCCTTCATGCGAATCTTCAGCAGTTAGAGACTTTTTTCAAGAGAGGATAAGATGCCTTTAGGTATTTTATTCTGTGTATGATGGTGTACAAAATACACGTCAACAATACCTCATAGGATTTCATAGATACTAGAGTTAGTGTGTACATTTTCTATGAGTTGTTGGTTATTCTTTCTTAAAAATGTATGTATGTATGTATGTGCATATGTATGTATGTTCTTTATCAAAATTTTGGCTTGTGCTCTCATGATGTTACAACTGCTTCTAAAGTAGGCCTTGATTTTATTTGTTCACATTTGTTATGTCACCTTTTAGGCCACCATGTCTATTGACATTTTCTAGCCCTTTAAATGGCCTCAATCTTTTATCACTAGGTAATTGTTGTTGAAGTTTTAATGATACTTGACAATGGCACCCCCTCACTCGAGAGACCCAAAAAGTTTGTTTTATAGTTGTTCCACGAAGTATGTCTATTGAAACATTTCTTATGTGATTCTCTCCATTTCCAAATTTGACAATACATGTCATTGACTAGAAAAATTGACTTCAATAATATATTTTATAAAAAGGGTCTCCCCTAAAAGAAAACTCAAAATTGGATCGCTGAGGGCTAGGTTTTGTTAAATCCAACCATGTTGAATCCATACTTAAACATGGCCACTAGTTTGTTGTTCCTTTATACAACAAAAGCATTATTGAAGAATAATTTGTTTAGCCTATTCCCTAAGCTAAGGGAAATGTAGGAAGAAGCTTTATCATTAATCCAATTTCCTTAAAAGCAGTGACTCAGAGTGTATTGAACTTGCTGATATAATTAACTATTACCAAATCATGCATTTAACTTCAAATGTCCCTTGCTATATAAAACTAGATTTCTTACATTTATCAAACGAGTTGTCTCTAAGTTTGGTACATTCATTACTTGGACTGCACCAAGGAAGTTCCTTGTATGATTGAATTACCATGAGTAAACAGACCAATAAAAGACCACACTAACATGCAATGCTCGACAAATTATTGTTTCCATCTGAAATGTAAGATTTCTTAGGACATATACATATATTTGCATAGAACCACTGATAAAATTGGACAGTAATCAGGATAGCAAAAGCCTCTCAAACTCTACTTCAGAAGCAGTAAAAGAGTTTTCATTTTTATGCAGTAGAAGGAGAAGACCCTGAATGACTTTTGGATCACAAGGTAGGGTAAGCCCCCCCTTCTGATCAAACCCAAATTCCTCCTCAGCCTTATCCAGCAATACTCTGAACAGGGGATGATTCAAGTAACATGCCTTTACAACAAACCTTCTCCTCTCATTCCCTGCATAAACTGCTAAGTGCTCATCTGGAACATCAAAAGGAATCTGCCATTCTTCCTCCGAAATATCACAATTTGAATCACAGAGGCTTTTCAAAGGCCTTCTGAGAGCAAGATCACATTTTTGCAGTTTCTTCAATACAATGAACCTTAGATGGCATAGAAAGCTGCAAATTGTATTCACTCTCCTCATTCTCAATTAACAAAACCAAAGCAAAATATCTCAAGGTGGTATAAGAATACATGCCCAAGTAAGAATGGGTGTGTAGATTTATAAGAAGAGAATCACCAAGCCCTCTGGTGTAGCTGACACAAAGTAAAGATCAGCAGCTTTGATTTTTGGGAATTGAGAATGTGGGGTTGGTATGAGACAATAGTGGATTAAACCCTGCTTTAAGAATGGTAAAAAGCATGGAGGCCATTGTTGTGGCAGACTGAGCAATATGACAGTTAATGGCATATTGCCAGTGTTAAGAGGGGAATATAGGAGCCCAGCTAAATGTTCCAACAATTTACTCTATTGACTTGTGGGTTGAGAACTAGAAAGCAAATATTAGAAAAATGATTCCCATGCCCGGATACTGGGAGCAATTGCTTGTTATGGGTAGTTCTGAGTGGCAAGCCTCATATCTAAAAACAGATCAAAGAACAGAATACTTTATCGGTACTTGTAGTGGTGGATGGATGGCATGGGCAGGAAGACCATCCAGTTGCTGCATGATTTTCAGACAGTCTCTGATCATTTTTTTTTGTTTCTATTAACTCCTGGTCTGTCACTGTCCTTTATTGTACTCTGTCAACCTCAGTAATTGATAGAAATTGTAACTCAAAAGTATGTACAGGATTCTTGCCATCTGGTATATCCCACATTATCCATTACAAGCAATGATGATTAACAATATAAACAATACCCAATTCCTGCTAAAGACTGAATATAAGCAGTGATGATTAGTGGGCACTGAGATTAAGAATGTGGAGCTGATTACAAACACTAGCAGATTGCATTCATAAAACTTGAGTGTGTGGGTTTCAGCTAATTGAGGCTATTTTTTAATGATTGTGTGCTATGAGAAGCAGGAGCTCATTAGAATTTGCAGCATATTAGTGTTAGTTATGTGAAGTCTAATGGACTCCTCCTTTTCCCTTTCAATTGTTTGTCCTTTCGATTTGTTTTGGAGGTGGATGAACTTATGGATAATGTAGTCATTTGTAAAAATTTCTTTGCTAACAAAACTCAGATAATAATACACAGATTTCCCCTGCTCCTAGTACTTCTTTGTTTTCTGATCCTGCTAATAAGCTTATTCGCACTTCATATTCAAGAATTAGGCCATGTCATTGAAAAAATTGAACAAGCTTTATCTGAATCTTAGCAGCTCTTAATAGAAACCATGTGCTTCTGACTGTATGTTCAGAAGGATAATGTTGCGTGCTTTTGATGTTCCTTCCACTGGAGGACTTGACTTATTGTGCAGTGAATGAGAGGAGATATGTTATAAGGACCTCTTCTCTTTTTTAGATAGCAAATATTGATTAAAAGTCTCAACAAATTAAGTAATTTTCATATTTTTATTTTAAAATGATTTTATACTTATATGTTGGAAATTGAAATTATAAATATGTGACTATCTATTAGATAGAGGTAATTAATTAGAATATATTAGATGGTAGTAAATGAATAATAGATCAGTTCAGTTTGGTTTGTATTATTTTATAGATAGGTTTAATTTGAAACTCAATTTATTTTGTTTAGAAATTTGTATGAATGTTGATTTTAGTTTTTTTTTTTTATGTGTGGTTGAATTTCTTGTTATTATAATTCATCCCAGTTCAATGGTGGGTTTGCTTCAAATTTTATTGTTGGGAGGTGAGTGCCTCTATTGACATTTGTCATTTGTATTAAAAAATTGTGTATTTTGAAGACATAAAATGAAGATCTTTTGTGAAGTAGAGTTACTTAGTTCTTATGAATTTGATTCTCATGTGGCTTATGGAGTGATAACGTTCCTCATTGTGATGAAAAGGAATATCCACATCTTTTTTGGGAAAATATTTGCGTTATAATTTCTTTGGATATTTATTGTAAAAGAAAACTAAAAAAAATCATTTGGAGGTGTCTATATGTGTAAACCAATTAAATTTTATGATCTTTTGTATGGAAAAGAATTTAGATCAAATGTTTTTTTATCTTTCCCTTAATATATTTAATTACTTATCTATTTTACCTATGTGCAATGTTTGTGTGTGTGTGTGTGTGTGTGTGTGTGTGTACATATACATATTATATATGTCCATATACATATGAGTATATGTATATACATGTACCTCTTATGGAGTGATAACGTTCCTCATTGTGATGAAAAGGAATATCCACATCTTTTTTGGGAAAATATTTGCGTTATAATTTCTTTGGATATTTATTGTAAAAGAAAACTAAAAAAAATCATTTGGAGGTGTCTATATGTGTAAACCAATTAAATTTTATGATCTTTTGTATGGAAAAGAATTTAGATCAAATGTTTTTTTATCTTTCCCTTAATATATTTAATTACTTATCTATTTTACCTATGTGCAATGTTTGTGTGTGTGTGTGTGTGTGTGTGTGTGTGTGTGTGTGTCTATATAAGGGTCTCCCCTAAAAGAAGACTCAAAGATAGGGCCACCAAGGCCTAGGTTTTGTTGAATCCAATCATGTTGAAGCCATCCTTAAACATGATCACTAGTTTGTCAACTCTTCTTTGCTTGTCTTCTCACCTTGAACTATTTTTATCGTCATCTTTGATGAGAAACCTCTACGTGTCCCTATCTAGAAGGATTTTCCTAGTTTTCCCTTACCATGATCAATTTTTCTTTTTACACAAATAGCAACCTCTCTAGTTTTTTTTGGGTATGTTGAATTAGATAAGTTATTCTCAACTTAGCCTTATAAGAGGGTCTATGTAGAAGTAGTTCTCTCTAAGAAAATAAAGGAGATAATTGATATTCAAGTAGATCAAATGAGATACACTTAATGTGTTTTCTATTTAAATTTGTCAAACACTTACTATAGATGCCAACATTCTAAACATTAGATATGGGATAGCCCTTTGGTATCTACTTATTCTAGGTCTAACACTCAACCCACTTCTAAGTCTTAGCCTCCTACAAAAAGGAAGGGTGGTATACAATGATGTCATTGTTAGCCCCCCTTTCATTTTTAAAATTTGTAAATATATGCCTTTGTTTTTATCGGTTGCACCTTGATCGGTAAAACCTTAATACCTAGGAACCAAGTTTCGAAATTCTCGAGTTCTAGTTTGATCCAATACCACGATCCCAAAGGAAGAGCCTTTGTCTATCGAGCGATTAGGTGGCAATAAAAAAAATGCACTATTAGAAATTCTTGTTTCTTCCCAATGACCAATACTACCTTATAGACCAATGTCGAGCATCGAAGAATTCAAAATCTTTTGTTTTGTGCTTCGTAATCTCCCAGGTCAATCGGTTATCATATATTTCACGACTTCTAAGGGACAAATCAAATGAAGATTTGTAAGTACCCTCATTAATGGTTGATTAAACAGTTGAAGGTGTGTAAAGGTGGTGGCATGAGTCGCAACATTTTCTATTGTCACCTTTTGCAGATGAAATTTAATAAACCATTCTTTGAAGCTAGCCAAAGTAATGCACACTATCATAGGTTTCCTTTGTCATGATGGTTTTGCCTTGTGATAATCAATTGTCATTTGTTGATCCTGACCTAAATTGGCCAGAAAGCGAGCAAGGGAGTATTATCCAAAGGTTGCATTCCTTTTCATGGAAACAACAGACCGATTTTTGCAAGATACAAAAAGACAATTGCCTTATTAGGTAAAATTGCAGAGCAAGTCAAAAATCACAAACATCGATTACAAGAAGAAATAATTGTGAGAAGAAACCTTGGTAATTAACCCTTCAGATGACAACGGAAGATGGTGCTCAAAGGCAAGGCTCCAATGATACAACCTGACGTTGAAGACATGCAGGAGGACATCCTTTTCAGTTTGACTAATTTTGCTCGAGAATGGATATAAGACGAAGAAGAATTTGCAGTGGTTCTCTAGGTGTTGATTGAAGAAGAATCGAAGGCCGAGATGATCAAAAATCAAATTGTAGGCATGAATCCAACACCTAATAGAGGAATAGAGAATTGGGATTATTTATGGTATGGGTTTAATGTTAATAATACTTTTTGGTGGGTTTTTCTTTATCTAGGGTAATCTTTAAAATGTCATTTTCAAGACCGTTACCCTCCCAGAAACTATTACTTTGAAACAACAAATGGATTTTAGATATAAAAAGGGATAGAAAGTAGATAAAAGGGAGGAGGCTTTTTGGAAAGGTAGACTTTGTGTTGTTTTTTGAAAAAAATGATTTTAGCTAATTTTGTTGCTTTGATCTCAAGTATGGGATTTTTTTAACAGTTTATCTGATGTGACTAGACTTTGTGCTACAATGGATAAATTTGCATTCTTCTTATGTGGGTGCTTTTTGTTTGGATATTCGTACTTTGAGTTGTTAAAATAATTTGTGGCTCCTCCATTGATCACTTTTGTAAAGTGTTTATCTTTGAATAAATATTGAATAACAGTGACATTCGTTGATGAGTAGTTGAAAAAATTCTTCCATTATTTGTATGATCATTTCTTCCTCTTTTTCTTCTCCTTTAAGGCTTTCTGGTTAAAAGTCTTACCTTTCCTACTTTCTAGTTAAAAGCATACCCCAAAAAACCAAAACTATATCGTAAGAGGGAGTTGTACCTCTCAAAGTTTAGAGGAAAGTTGTAGAAAGGATTGCAACTTCTCTAACTATTGTTAATAATTTGTTATCTTGTCTGGGCTAAGGGTTAATATTGTTGCATTTTGAAGAGAACAAAATCTGTTAACCAACAATCATGAAGCCAAGAACTCTAGTAATAATGGCCCCTCAACCAAAGAATCATTATAATCTATGGGTTAGTCCTCATAATTTTAAAATTTACTCAAATTAAGTATTTGGAGAACAATACTTGGTGTGCAACCTATAGTATTGCAGAACTTTCAACAAAGAAAAATAAACCACCAAACTCAAAAAGAGATGTGCGTGCTGAAAAATTAATTCATTACCTTCCAAATCAAAAGTTTATACATTTGAGTAGAATTCCAATCGTCACCACATCCTTTGGTATTTGAAATGAATAATTGGATATGAAAAAACAACAAGTAAAACATAGAATTTAAAAAAATATGTATTTTAGTACCTCAACTTAGTGAGATCATAATTCCTAGCTCGATGGTCAAAATTTTGTCTTCTTTACACTGTTAGAAATATCTTCAAGAGCTCTAATTTTAGTTACTCAAAAGAATGCCTATGTAAACCATTTCAAAGGACCAAAAGTATTCTTCAAGACAAATTTCACTCTGAAGACTCCAAAATGCAATTACTAAAATGTTAAAAATATTATTATTATTATTATTTTTATAATATTTCCCATCTCTTCTTGTGCCAACACCACCCAAGTGCTTCTATATTTATACAAAACCAAAAACAACTAAACATGGGGAAATGTGTTGACTCCCCTTATGGGGAGTCATCTAGTCAGGTGAAATTCTCTTAAGCACAAATATCTACTTTAAGTTTAGCTTCTTAAAATCCACTATTTCTCAGCATATTTCCCCACCCCTAGCTATGCAATAAAGGTCCCACAAACCATTGAGGAAGATGGAAGAAGGAGAATTTGTACCAAATAAATGACACCTTATCTATCCTTCCATTTATATTGGCACCTTTAATTTAGAGGAAGCATTTATTCAAAATAGTTACTCAAATATAGATGAGATTGATAATGAGATGACTCTTGACAATGCTGGCATATGTGCAGAGTTTTATGACATGATGATAATGTGTGTTGTCATTGATGTCAATATGATGAAGTGTGAACCGGTATGTTGAAGTAAGTAAACTGGCAAGTGAATCGGTATATGCAAGTTTGTATCGGGGTTTCATTTGATATGACTACTGGTTGGTAGTCTCAGCTTCAAGGTTTCCAATTGATGCATTCCAAGTCTGTGTGATTCAACTGACAACATCCTGTGATGAGTTAGCATTGAAATGAAGATTAGACCGCATTGCCACGTCAACCTTGTGCACGTGAAGGATTTCCTTGAGGATCTTGCATGAGAAGATTTATTCTATCTACCTCAAGAATGTGCAAAATCTTAGTAAACAGTGGAGAGCGCATGATGGGTTATCAGCTTCCAGAAGTGGTGAAGAACGGACGACGCAAAACGTCTTGAGATTTGTTCAAGATTGTTTTACCAGGTATGTAATGTAATTAAACGATCAGGATTGGACCGACTGTATTGTTAACCTAGATACTTAGGGTTTTAGGCTTTGGCCATCGACCTAATTGTTGTCTATAAGATCGATGATGATTTTCATTTGAAGTTGTTGGCAAATGAATGTATGTGAGGTGATTCTTGCCAAACCAGAGAAGTGAGTAGAGATCTATAGAGTGTGATTGTAAATATAAAGGAATTGAAGTGGATTTGCCTTGGCATTGAGTGTTGCTATCGGATCAGTGTATTACCTGTTGACTTCTAACCATTTCAGCAGTTGGAAAATCCCTTTACCAGGTAGCTTTAACAGATTTTTTGTAAATCCTTTAACATGGTGACTCAAAATCATTGAGTTCTTCAAATCCTCTTGTGAGGTAACCTTTAACAGGGTTTTAACCTCTAACTGGGTGATCCCTAGCAGGATCGGTTCCTAGCAGAACCTGTTGTAAAGTCTTTAACCGGACTAGGCTCCTAACAGAGCGGACTTCAGAAGAGTTCAAGAACAACTTGTGGGTATTCATCCCCACCGTGGTTTTTCCCAATTAGGTTTCTATGTGAAAAATCAGTGTGTTATGTGTGATGCTTTTTCATGTGATGATTTAGTGTTTTCTATTAAGTGGTAATGCATGTTGATCTAATGGTCATTGTATTTCAGATGTATTACCTGCTTAAGCATATGGGTGAAGTTGAGATGAGATATTAGGTTTTGAGAAGTTCTAAGTGTTACTAGTTTATGTCTTTTACAGTCTTACTATGTTTTACCGGTATTGTCTTGGTTTAGGTTGATGATGATGTTTTCCAGTTAGTGCAGTCTTTGCAGTTTAAGTTGTCGGAGAAATTTGTGTCCGTACTGATTCACCCCCCCCCCCTCTCAATACCTGTTGGGTATTTACTGTTCATCATTATTCATCAGATAGTTGTTCATGAATTGTGTATTATGGAAAGTTCGAGATCTAACAACCCTTCCACAAAATTATTTTTTCATAAGACTACAATTCTTTTCAAGTTTGAACACTCTATTTATAATAGGTAAATGTTTCTTTTTTTCTTTCTATACAACATGTCATTTTATTTGATCTTCTAGTCATTTCTTGTGTAGCAACCATGAAATGGATCATGGTGGTGTGCCATCTTTCTCTCTCCTAGTTGGTATCAACATTGTTAATTATGGATGTCCAAGAATTATGAGATTTTAAAAATAATAACATTCCTTCCTTTGGAGTTTGTATTGTCATAAATTGTATCCATATACAATTTTCAACCTCATTTAGGCCTCACTTTGGTGTTCTGCCCTTTCGTGCTTTGACCATGCTTGATTCTTCTCACACTGACTTCAATTCTCAAACTTTACCTAGTTTATGGTCTGTAGACCTTTGTTCAAGCTTGAATGGTTGAACAAAGGTGCTTCAGATGTCATTGTCCCAACAAAAGGGGCCTAATTTTGGTCCTAACAATGGTCATAAAATGTGGGCAAGAATTCCCTCCATGTGTTCGCTTGTCTTGAAATTTAAAACGTGTTTTCAATGTAGTGGGGTATAAAAGCAAGCCTTGCCCCCTTATTTGAAGATTTGTGCTACAATTCAAATTCAAGTGAGCGAGTAATCAAACATTTTCAAGGCATTGCAGGAGAGTTCAAGAATTCAAGATGGCATCAATGATCAAGATTCTATGAAGACATCCTACATCCTACATGACAACATCAACCTTGCATGAAGACTTCAAAGAAAGATTTATCAAGGTATTATATTCCAATTTTAGCATTTCGATTTAGATATAACCTCTGCCCTCAAAAGGAATGCTTTATATATCCATTACATAACGATTTTAATTTCAATTAAAAGGTTAATTCCAAACCTAGGGTTTGACTTAGGAAAACCTATATTCCCAACATCTTTCTTCTCTTTTTGTGTGTAGGTGACAAGCTCAGGAGCTATAAATCTGGAATCAGACAGGGTACTAACAAAGACAATTAGATCCAACTTTCACAGGTATAAAAAGAAGAGGATAGATTCACTCCACACTACTTTGCCTGATGAATTTCTCGCAAAACTTCTAGAGTAGACTCTGAGCAACATTCTATTTCCAGATTTATTAATTGTTTTTGCATCTAACATTTGAGTGAAAGATTCATTTGGAGTAAGTTTGTCCCAATTTTTCAAGCCCAATTTCTAGTCATAGGTTCCATTCATCTTCCTAGTCTTAGATCTATAGTTACAACTTCATATCAAATCTACAAATATTTGTTTATGTTCATTTATGTTAATTTTATATCTTTAGCCCTAGATCTTGTTGGAATCCAAGAACACTAAGAGGGGGGGGTTTGGGGGGGGGGGGGGGGGTGAATCAGTGTTCTACTAGAATAATTAATTTTAATCTTATTAAAACATGCATACACCAACCGGTATACCGGTACATATAGAATTGAAAGAAGTAAAGCAACCAATAAGCCAATCACATAAATGAATACCATAACACATAGAATTATACATGGAAAACCTCAAAGAGGAAAAACAACGGTGGGATTTGTGACCCACAATATCAATCCACTAGCCATATGAAGAGATATTACAAAATATACGGACCTGCACTTGCAGGAAGGCTTACAGCCTGGAGCACACTGCTTAATCACAAAAGGAGCCTCACTGAATACATAAAAATCCAGACTACAATCCAGAGAAATGATTGAACTACAATGATAGCATCTTCTATGCCTGAATATAGTTTTGGTTTAAGCTTTGTTTGTTCTGGTCTCATACCCCTTACATAAATATCCTCACATACATGATCTCTCTCATATATTTTGCATATCCTTCACTATTCCCTTCCTAATTCATATTCACATGATATATCAAAATGATCTAATCAACTAACCTATATACCCTTTACAATTTATCATGCCTTATGTCGACTTATAAAGATATTTACAAGATGAATATACATGTCGGCTAGATAGCATAAATACATGAATATCAAAAACAATTGCCGATGCCGGATCCAAAAGATGTTGGCCTCCAATACCGATAACCTGATTCTAAACCATGTCAGCCTGATTCTAAACCATGTCGGCCTGCATTGTCGGTGACCAAAGAATTCCTTCCAACCTGTCGGTGTTAGTGCCGGTGTCGGTGAAGTGTCTGTGAAGTGTACACAACTAACCCAAAATATGAAGTCGGAATAAATTACCATTTTTCCATGTTGTCATTAATGACAACATATTGAAACCAACCAATTGAGTGTCAATTGCCAACAATATCCCCCTTTGGCATTGCTGGCAACACTCATGTGAAAAATGGTCATGGTTTCCAACTGTCGGTTTCATCCTAAACCTGCTCCCCCTGACCTGAATATCCATCAATACAAAATACTCCATACTTCCATAGTTTTCCACCTATACTCCCTCTAATGTATACTGTTAGGATAATTAGTGAACAACTGAGAAGGGGGGGGGGTTGGATCAATTGTTAACAGATTATATTAATTAATCCACTTAATAACCTTAAACCGGAGCATATAAATATTAAGTACTAGAATAGCAGAAACCGATACCGGTAAGCAATGAAACTTAACAATAAAGCATATAATCAACACAATGCAACCATACCACATAACACCATGATTTGTACGTGGAAAACCTGTAAAGAGAAAAACAACGGTGGGAAGCCTACCCACAGTCAGATGATAATTCTACAGAAAGTATGTGATACAATGAGGGGCCTGCACATGCAAGAAGGCACACTTCCTAGAGCGTACTGCTCATTACAAAAGAGTCTCACTGACTATAGAGAGGTAATAACCATCTCAAGATAAATGGACAACAATCTAGAATAATGAACTGGTAGAGATAGCATCTACCATGCCTGATTACAGTCTTGGTTAAGCTCAATACCAGAGGCCTTTAACCTCTTCCTTAATCCCAATTCGATCACCTATGATCGACCAAATCTACTTCGCATATGATATTGCATTTCAAGACCATGACACATATTCCCCATGATCTACAATGAGATCTTACATCATTTTATACCAACCCTAAGGCCTAAACCAATTAGGTCGGCCACCTAAAAGATATTACAATAAGATCACTACATAAATCCATATTACAATGATATGCCATGTCGACATAAGACCAAAACAACAATAACCAATCCATAGAACATCCCAAAACATCTCGGTAACGTGTAGAGTACACATTAACATGATATTGATCCATAACCTAGATAGGTACCTGACCTATTCTGGGTCCACCACACCAAAGTATTGTCTTCAGCAGTTGAAACATGATCAAAGAACATCTTCAACATCCTAAAATCCATGTAGAAGCCACACCAACACCACTTATGCATCCTATCAAGATTCCTCAGTGAAAGCTCTGTCTGTTAAACCTTAAACCAATGCTGGTATGGGTTTACAAGAGTGTATGATAGCATCCAATTACCAAGTCAATACCAACTGGCCAAAACATGCTCCAGAAACATGTAACACATAAAATCAAACATACTCCATTGATCCAAACATGCCGGAAGTGTCCAACAGATAGTCTCTTCTACCTGTAACACTAGATATTCTATCGGTAACCAAAACCTGTTTGTCGGTAACCAACCATAATAGCTAGTGTTGACATCAATAACAAAACATCAATGCAACACATAATCAATTCATCCATAATGCCAACATATACAACTCCCTTTTTCTTTTTCACATCAATATCACTCCCCCTTTGACATCAATGCCATAAAAAATACCCCAAAAAAGTACCAAAAATCGAAAACTGGGACAAAGAATGAGAAATGTTGTACAATGAATATCCCAAAAATACCTTATCGGAGCTAAATGTATTTGAAAATATTCGGATAGGCATTCTCCAATAGCTCAAGATAGGTATCCCAGCCTGATTTGAAAGTGTCAGAAATAGATACAAGTCCATTTAGCATATGGGCAAATGACTCTTTCCCATTAAGCTCTGTCAGTGTGGGCTTACCAACCATATCTATACACTCCTTATGTACAGTAAGTGAATCCAATCGGGGACTCACCAAACCTCTAAGACTTTTGGCTCTCCTTATGATTTTATCTTTTTCTTTCTCAAGAGAAAAAATTTGGGCTTCTGAAACCAAAATTTTACCATCTATAGATGTAGTTAATGAATTCAATCCATCAAAAGAATTGTCTATACCTGCAATCTCCTCCTGAATATTCTTAATCTTTTTATTTGTCTCAGTTGTGAGCAAACTTGTATTACAACATACTCTGTAGATATTAGTACATTGCCTCAATGCATTATCTATCAATTTCAATTTATCATTAATCTTCTTCCTTTCAGACTCAATCACTTGATCAAATGTGGCTCTTTTTGCCTGTGTGAACCTCTCCAGTGCTTGCCAGTTTGATATCTGCTGCAAGGATTGAAAATCCTTTGAAATGTGTTCTGTGATTGTCTTAAGCTTGTTGGATGGGCTCACTTCTCTGTCAAACTTGCACTCCGAGACTAGTCTATGCAAAACAGTGATAGATGGATCAATAACCCCGTTATACATAGATCCCTCCTTTGTCATTTTCTGTGCAACCATCATCATGAGTTCCGTAGATCTCATCTCGGTTATGCTTTTCTTTTCAACCTGTGAGCTGTCAATTGACAACAATGATGGACTCACTACTGGTTCCCTGTCGGATTCCCCTTTCTTCTCCTCCGATGTTTTAACCTTTATAGCTTCCTCACTTGCACCGGTGGCTTTGCCACTTGGTGCAGTCTCAGTAACTGTCGGTTCCTCCCTAGGAATTATAACCTCATCCTATACATCTATATCTGGAGGACTGTTGTCCTCAATATTAGTATCAACCTTTACACTCTCTGTATTTGTCGATATCTCAACATTTGCCTGTACATTTGTATCTACCGGGGGCTCAATTTCCACTAACTTAATGTTTTTCAAAATTGAGGGTGAAGTACCCATAATACCTTTACCCCTTCCCTTCAACCGGGATGTCTATAGTATCTGTCTTAGATTCCAGTGAAGTATAAAAACCACGGTTCTCTTCAAAAAACTTAACCCATGCCTTGTGGGTCTCCTTGATTATCTGATTTACTCTACCTAACATAATACTGATTATTCTATGCTTGTTGTTAAAGATTTTCCTATCTACAACTTCAAGTGTCTTATCCATCTCCTCTGGAGCACTAGAAACACAAACAAATAACAAATCTTGAATCTTTATATGCTTGTCCTCTTGCATTGCTGATAGTCTTCTAGCATCTAACATATCATACAACTGTGCCGGTATTTGGTCTTCAATTTCTAATAGGGCTTTCTTATAAATATCCAAATATAACAAAACTGCTTCCTCTACTTCTCTTTGTTTATCATTATCTAAATGTTCATAATAAAATTGTACATTCTTTAACATACCATCTTTAGTAATTTCATCAACTAACTCTGCACAAGTATTTGGTGGAATAATAGTTACATTGCCAAATCAATGTCATCCTTCCTCTTCCTCCTTCCAGTATCGGATGGGGCTGAAGGTGTTTCTTTAGGTGCTCTTCTTTGTGTCGGTACCCTGATAGTAACTTTCCTAACCGGTTGCTTCCTAGCCTCTACCTTAATTTCTTCAGTTTTCTTCCTTAATACCCTTTTGAATGCCAGTGATGTGTCATCATCAAATGCAAACTCTGCTGCAATAGGCTCAATGAATATTTATGGTTCCTTCCTCTTCCCGCCTTTCTCTGGGACAACATTAATCAATACCTTGATGTCCTATGAAACCTTTTCAACAAATTTACTTGCCTTACCTTCATGCTTCTCTCTCTTCTTTCAGTTGAACTCAGTTTCAACCTCTTGTGTCTTATGCTTAGCAGTGCCAAAGGTTTTTACAGTTTCATCTACTAGTGCATCAATTAGAATTTGTGCATAAGCATCAAGAATCTATGCATCAACTTCATAACACATTTCCTCAATCCAAACCTTTCGGGGTCTAACAACTTCCATCAAAGTTTCATCTTTCCTGACCATGAAGCATATGTCAGTTGAATACTTCTCAACAATGTGCTTGGGAACCCTCATCCTAGAATTCATAGCCTTTTGAAATGCTTTAAAGTAACCCCATACTTTGTCATCTCTTTGACTACCCAATGTAGCAATAGACTGTTTTAATTCCCTCCCTATCGGGATATCGAATGCCCATTTTCTCTTCCCAAAATTGGGAGTCTCATTGATGAAAAATAGCATTAAATAGACAATTAGGTTACCATACCGGAAAGTCCCTTTCTTTTCTCCTTTAATCTTTCCTAGGTTAATCAATAATTCATCTGACATCCAACCACATAGATCCAACTTCTCATTCTCCCTCATCATTTTATGAGATGCATAAATGTGGAAGCTAGAAATAGAATTCAGTCAGTTTGATTGTGTTACCTTGTAACCAATGACCATGCTTCCAAATCTAATGTTTGTGTCAATGATAGTATTGATCCTCATTGATCATATGTCTGATGTTGCACCAGTAATCTTGTTAACCTGATCATTTGAAAATTTCTTCTCTGGATGTTGTCCAACCTATGGTAAACCAGTGATTGCCCCGATGGCCTCCTTCGTAATCTTATATGGTCTATCCAACCAGATAAACTCTCCATGCACTCTACTCAAAACATACCTAATGATTTCATCTTCAAATTCCAGAATATTCAGAATGCCGGTAAACCCTAGATCAACAATATGCTGGTATTCAGGTTTAATCTTTCCAGAATCTCCCATTAACTCATTCATGTACATGCTTTTAATATCAGTCATTCCCAAATCCTCAATACGATAGTGAATGTAGGCTCTTACATCTTTGACATACACAACTCCTTCTGGGACACGGGAAAAATCTCCAACCAAATTGTCCAGGGTAGCAACATGCGGATATCGCTTGAAAATCGGTTTGGGACGGTCCTTGACCTCAACAAGATTTGCAAGAAAGATAGGTACAGATGATGATCCTGCTTCCATGATTGAAGATAAATACCTATGAATCAATGTCCGTGAAAGACCCTAAAGACCTCTTCCAATCGCTAGTGAAATCACTCAAGATGATATCAATCGCTTTGATTCGCCTTAGACTTCCTCTAAATCGCTTTGAATCACATTGAATGCAAAGTGATTAGAAATGAACTGAATTCAACCTTTTATCCTCCAAGAAAAACCCTAATTCGTCATTGATATAAATGACTTCCGGTGGAAGATACTAGATCTCGATCAAACATCTCCATACTGGATAAGCATCTCCAATGTCTGGAATATCTTCCAGAACCTCTTCCCAGGGTATATGCGGCATCTTCATGAATTTTGTCTACCCTTAAGGCACCTGCCTTAGTTACCGGTTGAGCTTCTTGTTGGTGCAGGAGCAACCTCCTCTGTCAGTTGAGTAACCAGAGCATTCCCATCTGTAGATTGATCTTTTGACTTCCTGACCCATCTCTGGGTATGATTTTGCCGGATTTCATTAACCTTCTCTTTTTCTTTCTCATTTGATCCTCCATTACCAACCGGTGGATTTTTGCTTCTACAGAACTTAGCAATATGTCCAACCTCATTACATGAATAACATGTAACATTATTCTTTTGAATTGCTTTGCTAAAACTGGTATAATTGCTAGACCTGCACTGATTATCCATATGTCCACATTTTCCACATGCATAACATTTAACATTCATTCTGCAATCTTATGTTTTATGTCCATACTTATTACATTTAGAAAATTGTCCGAGAGCAGAATCAGGGTTATGATTTTCTCTATTTCTATATTGCCTAACCATGTGACCAAATTTATTAAAAAAAAAGCATCTACCATTAAATTTATAAGCATTAAACTGCCTTATCGGTGCCTTATTGTTTTGATCTTCAATTGCAGTACCATAATTTTGTCCTTGTTCAAATCCAAGTCCACTAGAATCTCCATTCTGCCTTTGTCTCTTCAATAACTCATTTAGTTGTTCTGAACTAATCTTGAATTTTTCTTTATACTCACTTGCAATAGTCTAATCATCTCTCAAAATTATCATTTGTCTCTCAAGCTCTTGTTCATTACTATGGGATTGTACTAAATTAGTTCTCAACATATCATTCTCATGAACCAACCTACCACATTCTTCAAATTTGTTCTTCGAAGATACAACAAGATTTTCTTCCTTTTTCTTCAAGTCGTCAATCTCCTTAGACATTCTCATAGTTATAGCTTTCATTTCATTTCTCATTACCATGTTCTCCTAACTCAGCTTTTGACACTGCTCCCTAAGTGTATCTTTCTCCTCATCATCCTGATTTTGCAAAAGTTCCTTTCTCCTAGCTTGAACAGATGACAACCTCTCCTGTAGGACAAGAATGAATTCCTGGGTAGAATTCAATTCATTTTGTAACTTCAATTTTTTTATCCTTTCAACATCATAATCTTCAAGTGCTACCTCAAGTTGCTTTTCCTAACTCATATCCATGGATTTTGGATTCAGGATCTTCCTCAAGTTGTTAAACTTCCTCTGAGGCACAAGGCTCTGATACCAATTGTTGGAATCCAAGAACACTGAGAGGGGGAGTGAATTAGTGTTCTACCAGAATAATTAATTTTAACCTTATTAAAACATACATACACCAACCGGTATACCGATACATATAGAATTGAAAGAAGTAAAGCAACCAATAAGGAAATCACATAAATGAATACCATAACACACAAAATTATACATGGAAAGCCTCAAAGAGGAAAAACCACTATGGGATTTGTGACCCACAATATCAATCCACTAGCCATATGAAAAGATATTACAAAATATAGGGGCCTGCACTTGTAGGAAGGCTTACATCCTAGAGCACACTACTCAATCACAAAAGGAGCCTCATTGACTACATACAAATCCAGACTACAATCCAGAGAAATGATTGAACTGCAATGATAACATCTTCTATGCCTGAATACAATTCTGGTTTAAGCTCTGTCTATTCCAATCTGAAACCCTAAACCCTTATCGAAATACCCCTTACATAAATATCCTCACATACATGATCTCTCTCATATATTTCACATCTCCTTCACTATTTCCTTCCTAATTCATATTCACATGATATATCAAAATGATCTAATCAACTGACCTATAAACCCTTTACAATTTATCATGCCTTATGTCGGCTTACAAATATATTTACAATATGAATATACATGTCAGCTAGATAGCATAAATACATGAATACCAAAAACAATTGCCGATGTCGGATCCAAAAGATGTCAGCCTCCAATACCGATAACTTGATTCTAAACCATGTCGACCTACATTGTCGGTGACCAAAGAATTCCTTCCAACCTGCCGGTGTCGATGAAGTGTCTGTGAAGAGCCTACCGGTACACAACTAACCCAAAATATGAAGCCAGAATAAATTACCATGTTGCCATCAACGACAACGTATTGAAACCAACCAATTGAGTGTCAATTGCCAATAGATCTAGCATTTGATTTTTTATATTTTCAGTGTCCAATTCAACCCCACAAAAAGAGGAGTGAAATATAATCAACATTCAACCCTTCGCATACAAAGGAGGTGGAATCTATTGATGTCATCTCCTCTCAAATGTAATGTTGTGTAAAAATGTCTAGTTTGCATGCCCAAACTCATAAACACTTATTGTTCACCATTACATTTTAGTGAACCCAACGTAGTGCTTCATGAATTCTAATTTTCATTTTTAGATCTAATTTGTATGCATCTAATTCAATTAAATTTGCAATTATTTATTAATTTGATCACTTATGCA
This sequence comes from Cryptomeria japonica, assembly GCF_030272615.1. Taxonomy (NCBI): domain Eukaryota; kingdom Viridiplantae; phylum Streptophyta; class Pinopsida; order Cupressales; family Cupressaceae; genus Cryptomeria; species Cryptomeria japonica. The sequence goes on from NC_081407.1 coordinate 13,704,195, forward strand.
TTTAATTTACATTAATTTCAAGGCCTAATTCACAAAAACCCTAAATATTATGATAAAATTGACTTATGGGTTGCATAATTTCTTATTTATATGTTCAAATTTGATTGTTATTGCATGTTACTTTCAAATTTAGAAGAATTTATTTATCACATCTATCATGTCCTTAGTGCATTTAATTGGTTAATCAATCATTTTATTTTAAAATTTCACTGTTTAATCATACATTTTACTTGCATTTTCAATTACATAAGAGGCATTGTGAGTAAAAATTATCCATTCCATTAGATTTGTCCTCTTTGTGTATGAGTTTCACTACCCTTTCACTTACATCTAATATTTTGGTGAGAAGAAGTTATAGACTTATGGCCTCCCAAAGTTTAAACACTAAGCGATGTGATCCTGTGTTAACTATCATATTCCATAGAAACTTGGGTGAATCTTCTATCCCTACACAGGACATACCTGTAATACCCTAAAAATGGTCATCTAAACCATGGGCCCCTAATCCCGATTACATCACCAAGGTCCTAACAAAAGGCAATTAAAGCAATTTTGAGCACCTAATTAATTAATTCCTAAATCATCAATTTCACATGGCAAATTAATATTTTCAATTAAATAAATCATCAAAATCTCTTTAATCAATTATCCTATTTATTTAATTAATAAATTAATTTGCCATTTAAATCACAAAAAAGGAATTATTTTGAAAAAGGAATTAATTTGAGATAATTTGAAGAAGAAATTTTAAAAAAGGAGCCAAATTGAATAAAAGGAAATAAATCAAAGAAAGCTTTCTTTAAGAAAGGAAAATGGAATAAATAAGTTTTTTAAATTTTATCTCAATTTTAGCTCAATCTTATCTCTTTCAAATCTGAAGAAAGCAACCAATCACATCAAATCACCTAGATTGTGCTACTTCTGGGAAAATCTTGACTGCTCATCAACAATCAATCTCTACCGTCACTTTCTCTCTATATTTTCTATAAATTTAGGCTCTCATCTCTCAATCAAAGAGGCTAGAGATTTTAATGTTATCATGGTGGTTTTGCTCTAGATTCATTGAGAATATTGCATCTTAGCTTATTGCATATTAGCTTAATCATGTTAGCTTGATAGAATCATATAACTTGATAATTATTGTTTGCATCTAGATTAATATAGCTTAATATTGTATTCATATAGATTAAATCCTCCATCTTGGTGTAGTCTAGTCACTGGTATTGCTTAGATAAATCTAAGAGAAAATCTATACTTGTATCTTTTAGGAGGCAATAGGTCGACTTGTTATGGTTTTACATTCATTGATTTTGATCAACTAACCATGCATGCAATGACATATTGAGTGTTTGTGTTTCAGATACAGATTCAAAATTTCACTCACATTTTTGGCACCCACAGTGGGGTAGAAATCTCAATTTTTTCGGCCTCGCAGATCATCAAATTCTCATCTTTTGGATTCTATCCATACATTTTCTGCAAAATCTCGTACGACATTATATTAATTATAATACGATATTCTATCCTATATCGTATTGGTAGGTGAAAATTCTCGTATGGTCACGTGAGAAAGTTCGTATGATTTTTTGCTTTCTTGCATGAAAAATCGAGTACTTTTAAGGATTTTTCTGATTTGATTTTTCTGGCACTAATGCTAACCCTGATCTGTTTTCTGTCTATCTAAGTGGTTTTCATAGCCTGACAAGTTTTTGCCGAACGTTTGTCCAAGAATACTTCTGTATCACTCAAAAACAATATGATTACGGATTCGTTATTTTTGTAGGTTGCCTAAGAAGATTCAAGCAAACTTTGTGTATTCTTAATTGTTTTCTAGGCACCTAAATTATGATGTAAATAAACAAATATTTTTTCATGTTTGACAAAATTCTATAAGGTAGGAGAGTATGCTCTTGTCTGCACAGACAATCAGAAATCCAGACCCTTGAAGCTTTTCTAGTTTAAGATTTGTGTTCCTTTAGCAGGCCTATCACAGTGGGAAACAGTAATCACCCTATGAGAACGACCCAAGTGAGTACAACTAGACCCAAGAATTCTGACTCACTATAATAAATAGGCCTCTTTGAGATTAAAGTCTCAAAGGACAAAGTTATTTGAGTTTTCTCATATTGGGCATTTTGTAGGGCCTCGCAATCTTAATCACACTTGCGTGACTACATCTTTCTTGGTACCTTGTTGGGCTATAGGCCTCAATCATTCTTGCACGACTTCAAGGGGTAACTTCGAATGGAAACCCTTACTAAGAACTCTAGGATAGAAGCTACCCGATTCACCTCCAAACGGGGGATAATCTTTGTGCAAGAGAGATACTAACTCTCCCAAGATACTTGCCATATCGTGCCCCCATTAGCATTTGGAGTCATCTAATACAACATTGAGAATCTATTGCGTGAGACTCAGTGAATCTATTCTTATTAGCTATTGGGTGTGTACCTAAGTTTGTAAGCCAAGGTTTTCTCTCTCAGCCAACTTCTTTAGGATTAGTGCGTTGTGCTTGAATTCACTTTATATCTTGCATGTTTGTTGTGTCTTTATCCTTGAACCATTTGAAACTATCATTGAACAACTTGAAGCTGAAGCTGGAAAACCTAAATAATCAACTGAAGCATCAAACTCAGTGATCAAAACCTTGTTTCCTGTCAAAACTCATTTCTTGTCTTATCCTATTCCATATGAGTCAAAACCTCAATTGCCCAGTTTGTCATACTGATATATAAGAATTGTTGTATGAGCCTCTGAGACATGTCATACGAGCCTACAATTTTCACTGACTGCTTTGAACCCATAGTAGCATCTCATACGAGTAACCTAGTTTGTCGTCTGGTTACCTTTAATTTGTTGTATGGTCTTAGGCATTTTGTCGTACGAAAATTTGTCTTCTTGAGTCCAGATTACTTTGTTTGCATGATTCTAATATCTTTTATAGACCTCTGTCATACTTTCCTAGTCAGTCCTGATACATCACAGGACAACATATACCTGGTCTTTTTCATCCTGATACATCACATGATAACATATACCTGGTCTTTTTCATCCTGATCATAGCATCTTGATAGTATGCCCTGGCTGTTGTGTTACATGATTTTGTCAATTATATCTTAGTTGGTTCAATCAATCATCCATCAATCAGATCAATCTGATCCACTTAGATCATGTCTTATACATGATAGATCATTCTTGAATCCAGACTTAGTCTCAATCTCTTCATCCAATCATCACCTCAAACAAACATCTAGCTTCAATTTGATCTTGACATCTACATCACTTCTAGCTCTCAGTCACATCAATTGTAAATGCCTATTCAAACCAAGAGTTCTTATAAGAATTTTGTCGAAAGTAAGAGGAAGTCTTTCTGATTGCAAACTAATCCATTCTTTCAAGAGCAACCAATATTTGACAAACCTTCATCCTCAAGCCAATTTTTTTTTATCAACCTTTATCTTCCAATATGTGTGGGGAAAGACAAGAAAGAGAGGCTTATAAACACAATGCTCACGATAACATTAGCACTCATGCTACTGATAGTGACACCTCATCTAGTGATTCTGAACCTTTTGAACGTGAAGAAGATACTATAGTTATATGTCAAAAGGACAAGGATTTCAGAAAAAATGATGAAAATTATCATGGCCTGGGAAAAAGAATAACATTTTCTAGAATTGGCTAAACAAGGAGCCAGACTTCCTGCTGACTACAACATTGAAAACATTATCATTAAAGAAGAAGAGACACCACTATCATTGGTAACCAAATAATTGCAAGCATTACAAACCGTGATCAAAGAAATGAAAGGAAAAGATAGATCTTTTGTACAGTATTCCTTGGACACAATTTTCCCATTCCCATTCGACAATTATCTTCACATGCCTCCATTTCCTTCAAGAACGAAAATTCTTAAATTTGACAAATATGATGGCAACTTGGATCCTCAAGACCATGTTTGAGAATTTTGTGCTCTATGTATGGAATTTATGCATGAACATACATATTTTATGCATCTCTTCCCAGTAAGTCAAGGAGGATTAGCTATGGAGTGGTTTTCAAAACTGCTTACGGGAATTGAATCTTTTGAGGAACTGGTCGAACTATTTCTCCAACAATACTCCTACAACAACCATCATCCAATCACCATGATTGATCTCTACAATACAAAACAAAGAACAGGAGAACCTTTCCTCACTTTCCTTCAACATTGGAGAAAGATTTTCTCTAGCTATTCACGACCCATTCTTGATTTTGAAAAATATGGACATCTTTGTTAACAATCTGATTCCTGAGTTACAATATAATATTCAAATGCAAGTACATCCTTCATTTAATAAGATGGTGGACAATGCTCTCAAAATAGAAGACGTGCTTGTGAAGAAAGGACAAATCTCACTTTATAAGGAAACACAACATGGCTCTAGTTCTAAAGAGAAAAATAAATACTAGAAGTATGGAAAAGATAATAATAAAAATGTTGTGAACGATGGAGTAGTTGACACTATTAAACCAAAACCTAAACCAGTAGTATTTAATCTGACTAGTGACACACAGGCCCTCAAAGATTCTAAAAGTGTTGCGGAAAAACCTCTTAAGAAATTGAAACAATGGTTTAAAGATAAGCCTTGGATTTTAAAGCCTAAACATGGTGTCACTCCTTTGGGAGAATCCTATGAAACAACTCTTAAGACTTTGTTGGCAAATGATCTGATCATATTGCCTGACAACTCCAAACCATTTGATCTTGAAGTCAAACCCAAATGGTGGAGGGAAAATGATTACTGTGAATATCACCAAAACAAGAGTCACACAACTAATAACTGCATGAAACTCAAACATGAGATTCAAGACCTTATCGATAATGGCAAAATTATTGCTAGGAATCATGCAACCAACTTTGATCACAAAGCTTTCAAAGATCCCTTGCATACTTATGAGCAAGGAGATTCCTTTGAATCCAAGGGAGGTGCCAAGATAAATTACACCTATACCAATGATGATAACATCATCAACATGATTGAACCTTCTCAATCAGAGCATTGCAATGTAATCATAGTCAAAGAAGAGCAAAACAAACCAAGAGATGCAAACATTGTGACCCGTGCTCAAGGAAAAGTTACTCTCAAAGGAGTTGGTTCCTCATCTTCCAATCAAATGTCATCATCAAATCCATCGACATCATGAAAACTACCAACATGTTTAAACAAACAACTAGCTACAATCACTGCTAAGCCTTCTCCATATAAATAGTTGGTTTCACCATCTTCTTCCAGTTATAGCATTGTTGAACAACTAAAACAAACTACTGCTCAAAGCTCTATTCTTGATCTGCTTAAGATCTCTCCTGCTCATAAAGAGATCCTGGACAAAGCTTTGCTCATTACCAATGTCCCTAAAGACTTAGATCTGGATTGGTTTCAATCTATGGTGGGTCACCTAGCCTCACCTCACTGCATCTCCTTCTTTCAAGACAATAATTCCTTGACTCATCCCCATAATCATCCATTACACATTGAAGCCATGATCCATAAACACCGAGTCAAATGTGTTTTGATAGATGGAGGCACTGGGATGAACATTTGTACTTACAATCTACTCATACAATTAGGATTTTTTGAGAAAGTTATAGATCCAAGAAAGAATATAACAATAAAAGCTTATGATGAAGAAGAGAGAACCTCTAAGGGTTTGGTGCTATTACCAACTAGGTTAGGACCCGTGGAAAGAGATGTTATCTATCAGGTGCTTGACCTTCCTCTATCTTACAACATTTTTCTCGACAAACCATGGATTCATGATATGCAAGCGGTGCCATCTACATACCATCAGTGCTTGAAGTTTTCCTATAATGTTGTTGAGGTCAGTGTTCCTGCTGATACCAGCTACGCTTGCAACACATCAAAACAATATGTTGATAGTCATGTTCCTCACAAAAAGACAACCTCTATAGATGAGTGTTCAGAAGCTATGTTGAAGGACTTAGAAAAGAAATTGAAAATCACGGATGCTAGCATGGGCAAATACAAGATAGAACATGTACTTTCACTGATGTCTCTTCCCCCATCACCTAGATAGTTTAGAAAACCATATGAAGCTATGAAACCAAAAAATTCACCTGCAAATGTCATCTATGATGGTACTTTTGTGCAATCCTTAATTCCTTTGCAAATGAAACAGAAGAGGCAATTGTTCTCGAATGGCTTTACAGAGGGGAAAATGAAGAAAGAGAAGTGCAAAGTTGTGAAATTTCCCTTGAACAATATGGTAAAGGCTATCAGATAATCCAATGCATGGGGTATTCAAGTATAGGTCCTCTGGGAAAACATCAAGAGGGAATTCTGAACCCATCAAGTTGCAAACCAAGTCTACAAAGGACAAAACCGGACTTGGGTACCATCTAGATAAACCATCAAGTCAAAAGTGACAATCTTATCAACCACATCAAACACTAGAGGAAGTAAACAAACAACAAACTCAGGAAGAATATAAAGAATAACAAGAAGAGATGGTAATCAAAAGAAAAAGAAGAAGCTTATAACCAAGTTTTAAAGGTACCAGCAGGAAAAAGATCAAAAGTAGAAATTCCAGAAGAAATGAGAGAACAAGTGGAAAGAATCAAATAAATGTTTGGACCTTTAAACATTCCTACCACATATACGGGAATGATGCTAGAAGAAGATTCAGAAACATACTCAAATGAGTATGAATGGGGTCCAGAACCCCACGCTTGTCAATCTTAGTTAATGGCAGTTGACAAGGTTTTTTCTAGACTACAAGAGGGATTAGACAATGGGATCCTATGTCCCACTTTCTTTTTATTATTAGGGTAGATTTATTGGAAGATATATTTCAAAAAAAAGGAGTGAAGTCTAATGTAAGGGAGTGAAAATTTCCCAAGGGGTAGATGTTACTTCACACCTTCAATTTGTAGATGATGCACTATTAATGGGTGAATCTTCTTTAAAAGAAGCCCGATGTATGAAAGCCACCTTGCATGTTTATCATCAAGTATCTTATCAACAAATAAATTGGAGGAAATAAAAAAGAATTCTTCAATACAAAATTAGAGAAACAATGAGAGATTGCACGAATTAGAGGGATCAAACCTGACTCTTTGTTGAGTAAATAAATTCTTGGGTATTCCACTTTTTTATGGGAGCTTGCAGAAGTAATCTTTGGAGAAACTTAGTGGAAAATTGCCTTAGCAAAATGGATGGCTGGAAAAGTAAATGGCTCACCTTTTCATAATGCATACTCATGTTGAAATAAGTCATCTCTGCAATCCCAATCTTTTCAATGATGTCATTAAATACCATCAAATATTCTCAAAGTGATCGAACAAAAAATGTAGAAATTCTTTTGGAATGGCAATTAGTATCATGACAATATTCCTTGGCTTGCATGGGATAAAACATGTCAACAAGTAAGTAGGCGGTGTTGGTTTGAGAAGTTGGCAAGTAATGAATGATGAAAGAGGAGCAAAACTCATTTGGAACATGTATACTAATCTAGATCAAAAGTGGATCAATATTTTGAAAGCTAACTACCTTGATAGGTAGTCAAAAAGAAAGAATATTTGTTGGAAATGTGAAGTTGATTGATGTTTCAATATGGTTGTCATTAGTTGTCATTGATGTCAACATAGTAAATTTTTATTTCAATGTTTGGTTTCACTCTAGATTCTCTAACATTATAGATATATTATGATGTGTTGGCATGTTGTCAGATATTTCTTTGAGATGCTACTCTCATGTTTTAGTGGCCCGAAAGTTGTGCTCCGAAAGTCTATGCAATAATGAATGAAGTGATGATGATGATTGTCTGGCAAAGTCTGCAGAGCTCCACATTGCTCCACATTTTTGGTTATCTTGTTGTGTTTCCTGGACTTATGCTAGTCATGGATGTATCTTTGATATTCTGATTTGATACATGTTGATATGCTCCAAAAATGTGCTTTTGGCTATGTTCTCTCTTGGTTTGGTTGATCCCGTATACTCTATCTTTTGGTCTGATGATTGTGGTATTTGGATAACATGTTGTTGCATTGTGGTGTGGTCCACTTCTCATTTCTTTCCACTGTGAGAATACTTAGTGAAGACCTTTTTTAAATTATGTTTTATTATCTCCTTGGCTGACTTCAAAAATTATATCTTGAAGATCAATATATATAAAGAATGATTGTAATGAAATACATATTGAAGGATTTGTAAAAGGAAATTGATTGTAACATGAAGATATATCTTTGTTGATGTGAAGTGGTTGAACAATATGGTTTTATGTTGATGTTGTTTTTTATTGATGGTAGTAAGCCTAAGGTTTCTTTTGACACTGAGAAAGTGTGGTAGTTGTGCCCTTGTGGTGGATTCTTTCTTTCTTCCTCCAAGTAGCGAGCCCTCCATTTTCTAGCAATTTTAGTCGAGCAGTGAGCCCACCTATAGTGAGCATTCTGGCAGTGAGCCGTCTTTGTAAAATCATCTTAACTGGTGTCACCCTTGTTGGTTCCCAATCAGTAGGTCCAAGTCCTAGAGGAATTGCCACTAATTCATGATCAGACCTAGAAAAGGATTTGGCCAATGAACAAGACTCCATCACAATGACTGAGATCTCCTACACTTTTGGCTTTGCAAGACCAAGGCGGATGAACCTATGCAATGTCCTAGTAACTTTTAGCTTCAACTACTCTTGACATTACATGATACAATGGATCATCTCAATGAAAATATACCAAGGAAAGATGGATTAACTCCTGGTTATGGCTTTAACCTTAGTTTCTATGCATCTGTGAACTTCATTGAGGAAAGGGGGAGGCTCTTCACTAATCCTACTCCTAATACAGATAGAAATGCAGAAAATAAAGAGATTTTGATACTAAAGAGATCCTGAAAAAACTGAAAGCATCAACCATGACTAGTGCCTTGTATGGGCGACAGAGTCAACCTTACAATATGCAGACTTAACATTCAAATAGGGAAACATGCACCCTTTGAGCTTTGAATGTTAATGCATTACATCAACATTCTCCCTTTTGGTTTCACTGACAACCATATTAAAGAATCTCAAATATACACAATTTTATTTCTATACCTTGAAGAAGCAAATTAATCTCTTCCTTGAAGAGAAGCAAACAAAAAGATATACACCTAACTTGTAGGGACTGTAGACACCTAAAATTGTCCTGTCTAATTAAAAAAATACTTTTATTTATTTAATTGTTTAAGCCTAATTCTTCTATTAATTAAATGAATCCTTATTTATTTAATTAATTCATTTATCCTCTTCTAGCCTTATTTCTCATTTAAATAAATATATTTATTTATTTAAATTATCTTTTTTCCTAAATTAAATAAATACTTTTATTTATTTAATTGATCCCACTTCCTCTAATAATTATATAAATCTTCATTTATTTAATTGATTCATTAACCTTTTCTACCCATGACACATATCATTCATCTCTTAATTCCTACACTACCTACCCTCTCATTATTTTCTTATTTCCTCTACCTACCCTTTAATCCTAGTCGACCATTTATCTTTTACACCTCTCAATCTTATCCTTTCATTTCCTACAGTGTTCTCTATATAAGAGGATGCTTCCTTCATTATCAACCTTAATCATTCTATTCTAATCAGCTACCCAACTACACTTTTGAACTTTCATATGCGATCAAGCCTACTCGCAACCACACTTCCGTTCTTTGTTGAGCTCTTGTGCACACATAAAATCTGAGAGCAAATATATCAAGCAAGATCAATGGAGATAGGAAGAAGGGAGATCCAAACCCTATTGGACATGTGATGGTATAATCTTTGTGATTTTGTTGATTAGCATTGTCTTAGGTAATCTTCATATGTTATGGTGGATCTTTGTTGTTGTTAGGCTAGGGTTTTGTGGTTGAATCTATTTTAGTCTTTCAATATTGTTTCCATTTTCACCATAAAATTTTTTACATGCCCAGTGGGACATAGATTTTTGTTAGATCTATGTTTTTAGCAGATTTTTCTAACCCTATATTGTTGTTTTGTAAAATAATTTGGAGAATAACCTTGTGCAGCTAGGGTTTTGGACACAAAATCAAGATCTTGGAGAGTTTTGATCCGATCTCACAAACAACTTGGAATTTTTGCATCAAATTTTGTTTGCAAGTTTGGAATGGTATCAAGAGCTTGCAATCCAAAATTCAAATTTTTTGGGGCATATTTGAAGTTTCTATGAATTTTGTTTGATGTTTCATAAAAAAAATAATTTTGAGAGCAAATGAGCGACTTTTTAGGATTTTCTTATATTTGTGGAAAGCTCTCTAATTTATACATAGGCTCTGTTCTTTGTGATTTTAATTGTGATGCAAATTATTTCCTCAAAAATTGGATCTTTAAAAATTAGGGTTTTTCATTATTTTGATCTAATCTCACAAAATGCTTTGAATTTTGACATCCAATTTCTTTTGCAAGTCAATAAAAGTATCAGAAATACTCAGTAGAAAAATCAGATATTTTGGATCACATTTGAATTTTCTATGAATTTTTTATGCATTTTTATAAAAAATTGATTGTGAGAGAAAATTAGCGAATTTTTCAAATTTTGTTACATTTTGGGAAATCTCTCAGAATTATAGACTGGATCGGTTCTTTGTGATTTTAATTTTGATGCAAAATAATTCCTAAAAAATTGGATTGTTAAAAATTAGGGTTTTGCATTATTTTTCTCATATCTCACAAACTGCTTGGAAATTTTGCAGGAATTTTTTTTATATAGGTTTGAAATGCTATCAGGAGTTTCCAGTAAAAATTTTAGATTTTTTGGATCAATTTTGCATTTTCTATGAATTTTTTTATGATTTTTCATAGAAAATTAATTTTTGGAGCAAATTAGAAACTTTTTTGGATTTTCTTACATTTCCGTAAATTTCTTGAAATTTAACAAGTGCTATTTTTTATGATGCAAAATAACTCATGAAAAATCAGATCTTTGAATTTATCAAAAAACGTCTTGTCGAAGGCGGGATTCACAAAGTCTTTTGGATCTAAAATTTACCTAACTTGTGTGCTTGCAATAGGGGTATTATTGCAAAACTACTAACAAATCTTTGTTGCAGAATTTTGGCAAGGGTTTTCTTTTGATCTTTATTGTGTGCCTTGTTTTCATAGATTACCAAACACTTCAATTGGTGCACTAAAATTGAACCAGTGTCTTTTGTGTCTTGAGCAATAGGCTCTTTTTGTTTAATCTCTAGAGGGCATGTCTCCCCGTGTGGTCATTAGGACTAATAGTGAGGAGAGAATGACCCAAGTGGTAGTGAGGAAAACCCACCTCTTCTGAACCACTATAAATAACTGTATCCATGGTGAAAGCCATGGGTAACGTGTGCCGATTAGTTCATACCGACACATCGTCTCCCCATAAACCCGTTTGATCAAATTTATTTGATCAGTTGTAGGGCGTAACCCCTACCGGCTGGGAGCCCTCTGTATTTATAGAGCTGAAAGTGCCGCATGTATGGCCACACAAGCGGATGCCCTTACTAGCACCTTTTTGTTTTAGAAAGCCAAAATCCTTTTAGTTGTTGGGGCAGGAGGTCGAAACTCTGGAGTGGCCCACACACATACGGTTCTTAGTAGAGATACAAAGTTTACCAAGGGGAGTTTTTGTGGGGAGTGATGCTTGGCTGCCCCAGAGAAGTGAGTGTCGAGGGTGGAGCTAGTGGTGTCAAGCATCTAAGTATCCGCTTTGAATAGTGTAGCCTCAGGGGAAACCCCATGTGGGATCAACAACCATTGTCCTGACCAACCATAGGAATTGTGCTTGTCTTCTTTTAAACATTCGAACATTCAAGATCAAACATCAAAACATTGTGTCTTTTGTGTCTTCAAGTGTATGCAAAATATTTTTACATCAAACAACACACTTTTTTTTTAGTCATTTTGAGTCTAAACACTTACAAACATTGAGTCATCATCAACATTGTGTCATCTTGTCATGAAAAACTATCAAAAAATCTAATTTGGTCACAACAAACAACTTCACAAATTGGAAAAATTTACAATCCAACAAACAAGAGCAATCAGTTTTAGAATTCTTGAGCTTCCTAAGTTATTTCTCTAGATTTTCATCTAGCATTCAACCTATGTTTGGGTCTCACAAAGTTCATCATTGCTTTACACCCTGCATTACACTCACATTTGTCTAAACTTGAGTCAAAAGGTCACTTGCTTGTCCTCGTCTTGCTTTGTCAACACAAAACATACAACAAAATTTTGCTAAGTGGTCCCTCAGCAAGGTCTATCACCTTTGGGTCTCATTTGGTCTTACTTAGAGTCAAGGTCAACCTACCTCATCAAGAGATCTATCATCTCTTTGGAAGCCACACCTACTCTACTACATACATACTTGGTCTTACACTTTGGACATTGCATGTACACCTCAAATTCATTTACATTCCATCCAAACTCTTGGTCTTCCATACTCTTTCCATTTTCATCTAGTCTTACACATCTTGGTCAAGACCTAGTTCATGGTTGAAACCCATTCCCAAAAATCTAGGAGAGAAGCTAAAGAGGCTCAAGAGTCCGCAAACATGAGTGCCTATGAGTATGACAATGATATCTTTTTCAATTCTGATCATACCACATTACTTGACATGGACATGGATAATACAAACAACAATGATACTCACAATGACAATATGGACAACTTTTTCGTACATTCAGTTGAAGTGGAAGACTCCATCGTGGATCCCCATTTTAATAGATTGGTTGAGGAAATCATGAAAAAAGATAGACAATATTTCTTACAAGTGATGGCACAAAGTGGAACTAAGATCCCTCATGATTTTGACATGTCTCAAATAATGGAAAATCAACCTTTGCAAGAAATTCAACTCAACATGGATCAAAGGAGGCCTAATAGTGGAGGCAATAGAGGACCACATCTTGTGCCTGAATCACCATCATCTTTGTTTCAAAAACCCAATGTCCCACATACACATGGTTAAGCATATGATACTCACCTTCACAGACCATTATGGAAGTCTTATGTAGAAAAATATTCTCAATCATATGCCAATGCTAAGGACCAACCACAAAAGCAATTGGATATCCAAAGGCATGTTTAAAATTTGGGGGCAACACACTAGAACAAACTCATGACATTCCTGTAGAGTATGGTATACATGGACAAAGAAGATATTCCATTTCTCATCATGACTCTATACCAAGTGGTCCTTATACACAACATCATTATAGAACTCCTCCATATGAACATGTGTATGATCACTACCATCCATATATGCAACATGCTCCTCCTCCACCCGGTGGTTCAGGCATGGTGTATGGTCCAAGAAGTTGGTCTCCACCTAAGAACAATTTGGAGCAGCAAATTAAGGACTTACAAAAGAAAATGGAGGACATAAATACACCGAAGCCAGCTTACACAATGAGAGACATATGTCCCTATCCATTTAACAAAAGCATTCCAATGCCTCCTTTTCCTACACATTTTGTGACACCTAAGTTTGATAAGTACAAAGGAAAAGGAGATCCTAAGGCACATATAAGACAATTTTTCACAACTTGCATTGAGGTAGCAGCAGAAGAGACATATTTGATGTGATTATTCCCACAAAGCTTAGGTGATCAAGCTATGGAATGGTTCTCCCAACTCCAACCTGGAATGAAGTAATGGGGTGATTTAGCAGAGGCTTTTATCCAACATTTCTCATACAACATAGAGATAGACATATCCATTACCACTTTGTGCAACACCAAACAAAAGGATGGGGAGTCTTGTTCATCATTCTTGCAACGATGGAGGAATTTAGCTAACAGATGCTCTTGTGAAATTCCACAAAAACAAATGGTAGAGATGTTCACGCAGAATGTCCATAGAGAAATTGGTTATGATCTAAGGAAAGCTTGCTTGTCCACTTTCAAGGATGTCATTGAGAAAGGCTTAGCAATAGAGAAGGTCTTAATTGAGCAAGGAGTCATTAAGATATTCAAAGAAAACAAAGAGGACTTTAAAGGAAAAGACAAGCCAAGATTTTGGAACAAGAACAAGAACACAGTCAATGATGGTGTTGTTGATGCTAACACCGTAAGACCCAAAATCATTCTTTCTGGATCAAGTTCTACAAACAACCAAGTGAATACTCCATATGAACCAAAGGTCAAACCAAATTGGTGGAATGATGATGAATACTGTGAGTATCACAAGAGAAGGGGACATAAAATAGGAAATTGTCATTGGCTGAAGAACATCATAAAAGATCTTATTGATAGAGGTGACATTGGGATTGAAGGGCATTCATCCAATCAAGAACATGAGATGTTTAAGGAACCATTCCCAAAACATGACAAAGGAAAAGCTAAAGCCACAAATGACTAGACCAACTATACCAGAGCCTCCTATAACTATGATCAATTGTCAATCACTTTTCGATGGACAATTATGTCTCTACCATTATCATAAAGGGCAAAACGCCTGAAAATTATGCCCAAAGACCTAAAATTGTCCTAAAAGGAATTGGATCTTCTTCTGAACCTACCTCTGAATGTAATGTTACAACTCATTGAGGTAAATTCACTTTGTAAGGTTCTCTAGCTAAAAACACTGCTTCCTCATCAACCAAACCTAAGTACAATCTGGTAGAACAGTTAGGGAAGACACCCATGCTTATCTCCATCCTTGAGCTCTTATGCATATCCCCTACACATAAGTCCATTATTGACAAAACTTTGAGAGACACTACTGTCCCCACTGATCTGAACGTGGACTAGTTTTAAGCCATGGTGGGATACCTTTCTGTTCCACATTCTCTTACATTCACAAAAGCTGACGATGCCTCTATGAGCCAACCACATAATGCACCTTTACACATTGAAGCCTTCCTACACAAACATCGAATAAAACACATCTTGATAGATGGAGGAGCTAGTCTCAATATATGTACATTGAATACTCTTATGTAATTGGGATATTCTGAAAAAGTTGTGAATTCTACACATGCAATCACCATTAAGGCATATGATGATGAAGAACATTCATCCAAGGGCACAGTCACTTTACCTCTCAAAGTTGGGCCAGTTACAAGGGATGTGGTTTGTCAAGTCCTCGATCTAGATCTCACATACAACATACTCTTGGGACACCCATGGATTCATGAAATGAGAGTTGTTCCATCTACATGCCATCAATGCATTAAGTTTCCTCACAATGGAGTTGAAGTAACAGTTAATGGTGATCCTAATCCATTTATATACTGCAACAAAAGCTGAGACAATAATTCCAATTAATAGAGAGGCTATACCATCTTCTTCATATATTGACCCTGAATCCTTGAAACCTTCTACATCAAAACAAATAAAGATCAAAGAAAAATTCAAGGTTAAAGACATGGGATGTGGTGAGTATATCTTTCATGTTGACCAACTCCCACTATCTCTTAAGGTATTTAGCAGATAGGAACAACCTACAAACAAGTTGCAATGTCAAGGAACTAGGTGTGAACCACCTAGTGTTGTGGCTACAAAGTCTAAATACAAATATCCTCTAGTGGTGCAAGCAGCTCATGATATCAATAGTCCTAAGAGTGGTTCCAACAAAGAATCTATTGAGTGTATCATCAGCCCTCTTGACAACTCACATAGCCTTACCATTTCCACTCCGCTCCTAGACTTGGATCAACAAGAATTACAAAAGCCCTTACTCATCAGGGATGAAAAATCAAGCTTTGAAAAGAAAAATCTAAAAGTCAAAAATAAAGAAAAGTCCTTTAGTCCAAATCAAAATCAAAAGCTATTGGACTTTGCAAAAATAAAAGTCAAGGATAAAAATCCTATAAATAAAAAAGAACAAGATTTGATCTCCCCTAATATCAAAATAACAAGGGGAAAAAGTTCTAATATTTTAAGTCAAAAAGAATACTTGTTGATCCTAGGTCTCCATCATGCTATCCTACTTTCACTTCTTTTCACAATCATAAGCCTTCATCACTAATCCACTTGTTCCATGCATCCTTTCCCTTCTGGTGATACATCATGGACCTTTAATGAAACTTCCTCGAAGGAGTTTGTTATCAGGGATGCACAAACTTCTTTAGGTGACACACATACGGGCCTGCGTAGTCCACACACTAGTAATTCTATCTCAATTCCTTTATCAATGAAGACAGACACTCGAGCTACACATCATTCAGTCAAGGAACAATGCATCAACTATCATAAGGTAAAGCCTTGCACATTTGAGGTGGGTGACTTAGTTGTCAAAGAAAATCCTAAAAATTAGCAAGATAGAGAGAAGAAGGGCAAGTTCAAACAAAATTGGCTTGGTCCTTACATCATTACAACAGCCTATGGATCTGGTGCATATCAACTCTCAACTCCAAATGGTGAACCTTTGGAGGATCCTATCAACAACATGCACCTTTGCAGGTTTTACACATAGCTCTTTAGAGTATCCTAATTCAAAATACAAAAAAATAATAAAAAATAAAAAAATCATTACTTGGTGAAAACCTAGCAAATAGGCGCCTTATGAAACACACAAAAAAAAATAAAAATAAAATAAATAAAATAAAAATCAAAAAAAGTAAAGAGAAATAAATTCGTCCAATGGTGAAAACCACTACGGTGGCGCCTTGGGAAAGTACCATGGTGAAAATCGGGTCATAGGTGCCATGTGTAGAGACATTGCTCCTCCCTCCTTCAAGATTCACTTTCATCCTTTCACTTTTGCACACACTCACAGCCTATCCATTCCATAGTAAACTTACCCATTCCCATCATGGCTTGTTATTGATCTACCTAAGATTGGTTAGCCATTCATAATAATCCTTCCTTTTCACCCCTTTCCATTCATAATAAATCAGCTCCTATCTGTGGCTAAGGCAAATCCTACGTATAGTGATGGGCGTGAAACTAAGAGAATCACACGTTATGAGGAGTACAATTTCTTCCAATTTTCTTTAGTCTATCCATGCACAAACCACAATAAAGCAACACTTGCATCACAATCCGCAATAAAGTTTTGTTTTCTCCACAATAAAGTATCAATTTCATGGATTCAGCCAGTTTCAGATGAGACACAACAACAATGGGCTTCAACAAATCAAATCTTTCAATAGACTCGAACAACATTATGGTTCAGTGCTATCTATCCTTTTGTGAAGGAAAACATTGTGACCACAATCAAATAGACTTATACAAGTGACAAGAGACACTAAACTTGAGGACTACAGTGGATGTTGGTGTCGAGTCTTGGTTTTCTTTTGATTTTATCTTTTGGTGACATGTCTTTTAGCTTTTCCAGGATGTCTTTGACTAGAGATTCTATCTCCAAGACGTCTTTGACTAGAAAGGCAGGGATGGGGTATCGTCACCTATTTTTCTTTGTTGTCTGTGGATTGTCTATGTTGGTATTTTGGATATGTTGATATGGTTTTGTCATTGATGTCAACACTTGTCATCGCTTGTCAACACTTATCAGCACTTGGAGGTTTTGGTCATGTTCACTGGCAAAATAGAGACTCATGCAAAGTCACTGGTATTTGGTTCACCGACAGATTATATTGCTCATGGGCACTTGGAATGACTTGGAGACTACTTGGTTATGTTGAAGATATTATTCGATCACTTGGTTTTGGTGATTTGATTAACTGTTTACTCGAGTTTGCATATTTGTTGTTACCGATAAATAGGTCCAGGATAAGCACCGACAAACTTATCTATTCTAGATTAGCACGACATGTTATGGAGATGATTTATTATTATTGTAAATGCATTGAGCTGACATCATGCATCGAATATTGATTTGTTTGTATTTGATTTTATTGTAGTATCTTTTAGTGAGCCGACCTATTCAATTGGTCTTAGGTTATGGTATATATGTAAGATCTTATTTGTAAGATCAAAAAATAGAGAGGATTGTGAATACGAAAAGGATTGCAATAAGGTATATGTGAAAATAAGCAGAGCTATACACACAAACATCATTTGAAGGTTGAAGGAAGGATTTTGTGAAGGCAATCAGAAATTAACCGGTACTGAATCCAACATATGAAGATGCTATCTTGTGCAGTACATTATTATTGGATTTAACCATCCAATTGTAGTCAGTGTGACTCTCATTTTGTGATTGAGCAGTGAGCTCTAGGCAGCTGGCCTTTCTGCATGTGCAGAATCCATATTGTACACACATATTGTCATGCTCTGTGAAGTGTACTTGTACTTGCAAACACAATGCACTCAATAAATCATTACAAGAAATGGTTAGTAAATTGAAACAATGAAAGACAAAACTGTAGCTAATCGACTTATTGCCTCCTAGTAAATGCGAGTATGAAAAATGCTCTCAGATCTGATTATGCATACTCTAGTGACTTGACTACACTGAGATGGAGGATTTAAATGATGAAGATGCATGATCTAGAAAGAATAGCATGATTAAGCCATATGATTTCATGATTGATCTAAAAAATTAACTAAGATTAAGATGCAATTAAGCTAAAATTGAGCATGATAACATTGCTAAGAATGATAAACTATAAACTAGATGCCTATAGTAACAATGCATAAGATGAAAATGAGATGGGATCAAATGATATGCAAAATGATATGAAATTGGGACCCTTTGTGCTCCAAAATGAGGTCTATTTATAGGATTTTCAAGGCTAGGGGTGATGTGGCAAGAATCAACGGTCAAGATTGATCTGAAGATATCAATGGTTAAATTGGAGGAGGATGGCAAAGGGGTTGGATTAAAGGGAACATCTGTCATCTCTATGGTGACAAGTGTCAAGAGGCCTCTAGAAGAGGTTAGATGAAAGGGAACACTTAGTGACAAGTGTCACAAGGTTCTAGAAGATGTTGGATGAAAGGGAACATGTGGTAGGTAGAATGGGTTAGGTTTAGGAGTGGTAGAAGTTAGGAGAATTTGAATTTAAAAATTCAAATAATGGGAAAAGGATAATTAATTTCAACAACTCATAATTGATTTGTTTTAATTAATTAAAGGATTTAGAAGAAATGAATTTGATGGAGGGGATTTAATTAATTTTAAGTAATTAATTAAAGGGGTTAAATGAACCTATTAAATAAATCCTTATATTTATTAATAAGTAGATGAAAGGGGAAATTTAATCAAATTACTTAGTGAATTCAATTAAATTGGGGAGGAGGGATTAATTAAATAATTGCTTATTTAATTAATTATTTTCAGACCATTTTTAGGTGTATAGATTTTGCCCCTCTTTGAAGCAAGGTGTGATGACGCGTTGATTCAAAGAATAATCTTATTTTGATGCTGATATTGGTTTGATAGGATGCCCCAGCTCTTGATTGCTAAATTTTGGTATGATGATGCCCCCTCAGGAGATCAATTGAGATAACTGATGTTTGGAGTTTTGCGAGATTGATATCCTGATAGATTTGATTTGATTTCTGCAACTGTGGTTTGATGAAAATGTGAGGTCTTTGATTAGCTTGATTTCTTAGATTGATAAGATTGAAAAATCTTGATTGATTAGATTCAGTCTAGTTTCAGGAAGGATTCATCCTGTATAAGACATGATCGGAACGTCTAGTTTCAGGAAGGATACATCTTGTATAAGACATGAATCAAAATCAGATCGTCTGGTTTCAGGAAGGATATATCCTGTATAAGACATGATAGAATCGATTAGGTTTGATTGATTGATTTGATTTGATAAGGTTGATAGATAAAGAACTGACAGTTTGTTGATATCAAGTTGATGAAATTTTGGATATGCTGATTGTTGATTCTGTTGAGGGAGATAGCACAAGATTTTCGCTAGGTTGATAATATCATGAGAGAAATGAGTCATTATTCTGATTGTGTATACACTTGTGATGATACTTTGATGATTTCTGTGATAGATTTAACCTTGGATAAAAGATGCTTGCGGGATCCCATGCAAGAATGAAATGCAAGCTAGAATGCAAATGAAATGCAATGGAATGCAAAGCTATGACCGGACCAGTCACTGGATTATTTTGTGTTTTTGTCATCATTGAGCTTTTTGAAATGTGGGAAGTGAGTGCAAACATCAATGATATAATTGAACCATGATGACCTGAGCACTTCTTCTTGGATTTTGATATAGCAAGTTAACACAAGCATCAGGGTATAATTGAACTGAGATGACCTGAGTGTTGTTTGCGTAAAACAAGCAGTATTAATCATTTCAATACGCAAATCGGAAATGTCTTCAATGATACTTCGATGATCATGTCCCGAGAAAAATTTGCACATATTAATGATTAATTTTTAGACAACAGACAAGAAAAATATCATGTTTCTTCCTTGTTCCTCTAGTCAATGACATCCTAGAGTCACTCAAAAATCATCATAGCGAAAATAAATATAGAAAAGTTGAACAATTATGTTAAAATCATTATCCAAAAGATATTATTCCACTGAAAAGTTTGTGATGTGCTTAGATTGACTTCGTGATAGCTTGATAGTTGATAGTTTGATCTCGTGTTCAATGTTAGATTGTGTCTTAGTTTTTGCTTGATAAGAGTTGTCTAACTATTGTTCTACCTATTTGGTTAAGCTCAAAATGTTCAAGAGTTTTGCCCCCTCTGCACCTAGCCTAGAAACAAAGTCGTTATGATATATCCAATGATCTAAACCATGGTGAGAGAGCAGCTGCGATGCTTGCGTATGTACAAAGGCTTATGATGGTTAGCACTGATGGAAGATGAATGCAAGCAGCAAGAATGCCTGAACTAATAGATGGAAGAGCTAGCGGACAGATAGCGCCTGTTTGCCACGTTTTCACCATCTGTTTTTATTGCACTTTTTTTGATATTTGATTTTTTTCTTTCTTTCTTTTTTTTTTTTTTCACTTTTTACATAAAATTTCTTCAGGTGCATGCTATTGATAGGTTCTTCAAGTTGATCTCTATCCTGTGTTGATAGCTGATATGCTCTTGATCCAAATATTGTTGTGACCACAAACGGACCTAACTAGTTTGGTTCAAATTTTCCTTTATTTTCTCGATCTACCTGGTTGCGTAGATTTTCCTTTAGCACTAGTTCTCCCACTTGAAAGACTCATGGTTTGATCTTATGATTATAGCTCGACACATTCTTTGTTGATATACCTTTAGATGATCAAAGACATTGTGTCTGTGTTCATGGATCAGTTATAACTCTTGTAGTCTAGATACTCTTTGTTCTTCATCTAGGATGAGACCTTTTAGTGATACACATAGAGAGGGTATCTCTACTTCGATTGGCAATATGGCTTCTGATCCATATACAAGAGAGAAAGGTGTGACATCTGTCGGTGTGCGGATACTGGTGAGGTAGGCCCATAGAGTAGGGTTTAGTTGGATATGCCAATCTTTCCCGACATCGTTCATTGTCTTTTTGAGGATTTTCATAATAGTTTTGTTAGATGCTTCTACTTGCCCATTTCCCTATGGATAATATGGTGTGGAGAATCTATGTTCGATTTTGAACTTCTCGCATAGCTCTTGTACATCTTGATTTTTGAATGGTCGTCCATTATTAGTGATAATGGTCATTGGTATTTCATAGCGACAGATGATGTAATTCAAGATAAATGCAACAATTTGTTTTCCTATGATGTTTATGAGAGGTACCGCCTCAATCCATTTTGTAAAATATTCTGTAGCTACTAGGATGAATTTGTGTCCATTAGATGAAGAAGGATTTATCTTTCCTACTAGATCAAGACCCCATTGGCAAAAAGACCAAGTTGTTGCTAAAGCATGAAGTTCTTGTGTTGGTGCATGGATCAAGTTCCCATGGATTTGACATTGTTTGTATGTTCTTGCTATCTTAAAAGAATCTCATTCCATAGTCGGCCAATAGTAGCCCAAGTGTATAAGTTTTTTCGAAAGGGTAAGACCACTTGAATGAGTGCCACCAATGTCATTATGGAATTTATGTAAGGCCTTCATAGATTCTTCTTGTTCGACACATCGTAAGAGAGTACCATCTAGACCTCATTTATACAGGGTATCCGCGACGAGAGTAAAATGAGTGGATTGGCGAATAAAGTTTCTCTTTTGGTTTTTTGATAAGTCAGGAGGTAAGATGTTATCTTTTAGATATGTTTAAGTTTGGCCATAGTGGGAGGAATCATGTCCAATAAGTTGACAGATGGTTTGGGAATCAGGACAATTATAGGCGGAATGAAACAATTCTTCAACCAAGAATTCATAACGCTATTGATTTTCCCGTGTCTGCAATAGAGAAGCAAGTGTAGCCATGGCGTTTGCTACTTTGTTGTCATTTCTTGGAATCTGTTCAAAAGTTATTTCTACAAAGTACTTCTTGATATCATCCACCATGTTTTTGTAAGGCATGAGTTTGTCATCTTTGGTTTCATAGTCATCATTGATTTGATTAATGACAAGCTAAGAGTCTCCAAAGACTTGAAGTTTTTTAATGTTCTATTTTACATCCGTTTTGATACCTGTTACCAATGCTTCATACTCTGCTATATTGTTTGTACATGGAAAGCTTAATTTGTATGCTTTCGAGATTGTATACCCTTATGGTGTGATGAATAGAATTCTTGCTCCTAATCCGTGTTGTTTATATGAACCATCAAAGTGTAGTTGCCATGCTTTTGTTGTAATTGTTAAGATATCAGCATCAGGAAACCCAATCTTTAGAGGATGGTTATCTTGAAGTGGTATTTCTGCTAGTTGGTCTACGATGACATCTCCCTTGATAGCTTTTCTGTCAACATATTTGATATCAAACTCGCTTAGAATCATGATCCATTTTGCTAGTCGTCCTGTCAATGTGGCTTTGTTGAGAAAATACTTCAGAGGATCGATTTTAGCTATCAACTTGATGGAGTGAGATAGCAGATAGTGTTGTAGTTTTTGAGAAGCAAAAACTACTGCCAAGCATGCTTTTTCTATTTATGAATAGTTAACCTCGTATCCTACTAGTGTTCTGCTAATGTAGGAGATGGCTCGTTCTTTTCCTTCCTTATCCTCTTGTGTGAGCAAAACTCCCAATGATGCTTTGGTAGTTGATACATAGAGTAATAATGGTTTTCCTGGAATTGGTGACATTAGAATAGGTGGTTGCATGAGATATGCCTTGATCTTGTTGAATGCTTCTTCACATTGATGGTCCCATTTGAAATTAACATGTTTGTGCAATAGGTGAGTAAATGGTTGACATTTATCTACTAGTTGAGCCACAAATCTTCTGATTGATTGGAATCTTCCTTGTAGTGATCTAGTCGACTAATATTCTTGGGAGATGCCATTTCCATGATTGCTTTAACCTTAGCTGGACCTACTTCAATTCCTCTTGTTGAAACAATGTATCCCAATAGCTTTCCTAAAGTAACATTAAAGGCACATTTCTTAGGGTTTAGCCTTAGCTTGTATTGTTCTAACCTGTCAAAGATCTTTTCCAGTATCTCTATATGTTCTTCTATGTTGTATGATTTAGCTAATATGTCATCCACATAGTCTTCCATGAATGTATGCATCATGTCATGAAATATAGTTGTCATAGCTCTTTGATATGTAGCACCTGTGTTATTTAATCCAAAAGGCATGACGTTCTAGTAGAAAGTACCCCATGGGCATGTGAAAGTTGTCTTTTCTTGATCTTTGGGTGCTATTTTGATCTGATTGTATCCAGAGAAACCATCCATTAGAGAAAACATGGAGTGTCCTACAGTTAAATCTACAATGACGTCGATTTTAGGCAAAGGAAAGTCATCCTTTGGACATGCGTTATTAAGATCTCTAAAGTTTGTGCATATTCTGATGCTTTTATCTGGTTTTGAAATAGGAACAATGTTGGATACCCATTGAGGATATGCTATAGGTTTGATGAATCCTACATCCAATAATTTCAGTAGTTCTACCTTGACTAGAAGAGCAATATGCGGATGCATTTTCCTTAATTTATGTTTAACTGGTTTGGCTCCTGGATTAACATTCAAGTGATGCATAATAAGTTCTGTATCTAATCCTAGCATGTTTGCATAGGACCAGGAAAAATTGATTTGCCGTCGTTTGAAGAATTCCACATATTGTTGCATTTCTACCTCTGATAGAGATGTTGTTGGATGAAGAATCTTTGGTTGCTCTGTTGTGCCAATGTTAACTGCCTTTGTTGGTTCGATCAAAATGGATGACCTTTCTTGATAGTGCTCAGGTAAAGTGTCAAATCTTCCATCTTCCGGTGCCTCAAGGAGGTTTTCACCATTAGATGCATCCTTTGTTTTTACTTTTTCTTGGTCTAATGTTGCCAATAAATGGTTTTCAGCATTAGATCTGATATTTTTTTCTTTATTTTCACTTTTGCGACTAGGAGATGTGGCACCCACTTAACTGGAAGATGCGTTGCTAAAATTCCTGGTGAGAGTTGTTATAGGTTTGATTGCGTTAAGATATATAGATATGGCATGGGAATTTGGAAAGGTATCAATGGCAGTATGTCCTTCATTTTCCCAACCAATAAGCTCAGGGTGGATTAGAGGTAGGGGATCTTCAGGTTGGTATGTTTCAAGGGTTTCAAGGGTCATGATGGATGTATCAAAGTTTTCAATATGTGTGTCAATATCTAGAACAGTACTCTCATTAGAATGATCTCGCGTAAGTAGTTCCTGATCGTCCTCAGTTAAGTGCAAGTTAGCCGAATGTGATTCTAATTCAAGTGAAGTAGATCCTGATGTTTGTCCTACATACGTGTGAACTATATCAACTACTATATCTCCTTCAAAGCATTTTTCTTCAACTAATTCTTCAGAGTGATAGGAATCCCATTCCCATTCATTAGAATCTGTATCACTTGCAGCTTGTAGTCTACAGATTTGGTCATATAACATTTCTTCTGCTTTTCTGGCTATACTTTTCTTTCTTTCATATTCAACCTCTTCAGGACTGAGATTAAGTTTTGTCAACTTTTCTATGAGTTCTCTTGAACTTATATTAGCTTCTTTCTTGTTTTGATTGAGATTTAATGATGCTTGAGATATGTTTTTAGTTTGTTTCTCTTGTTGATTTGAAGCTTGCTTCTTTTGCCATTTTGTGTTTGTTTGTGCTTGTTGCTTAGCCGTTTTTTCTTCCTTTTCAATTGCCAGTTGTTCTTGTCTATTTTCATATTCCTCTTGTTGTTGACTAAAAAATGTGTCTTCTGGTATAGTGACTTGTCCATATCCCAAACATGTTTTGTCTGTAGTATGCTGAGTACGAGGCTGAATAGGTTTTGAGATACCTTCTTTTCTTTTTCCTATAGGGTCTGTTCTAGTGTATCCCATCCTTCGGAGAATGTTGAACCCTTTTCCATATTTTTTTTAGGTATTTTGACATTGTTGACCTTTTGTTGAACTTCTTCATATTTGTATAGCCATTGCAATACATCTTTGTTTTTTGTTTTTGTGAGATTTTGCCAAGATCAAGAGGCAATGGAAAGCACAAATAAGAGAGACAAAATATATGATAGAAATAAACTGTATTCTATCAAGATGAAAATACTGATCAACTGGATCATTAATTGATGTTACATACAATGAATATGAGCCTGCTTATATAGGCAAGGCTATATGGATATGTTAGCACACAAACATGACATGTGGCTCAATAAGAAACAAGGGTAGGTAGGAAATAGGTGTGGGTAGGTAGGAGAAACAATATAATATTCCACATGAGGTGGATCACCCACTGAATGTGGAGTGTAACAACAAGATCAACACCATAAAAGGTGAAAATTCTCCTACACACACTATCCCAATGTGGCACAAACACCCAAGTGTCTCATACCCAGACTACTATGAAATGCATTTCATAAGTAAGCTTAAGTAAGGTGTAATAATATCCAAGATGAATAATTATTTACACCAACACCCCCCTTAAGTGCAACTTAGGGAATGCACTTAAGTCTACAATGCAACTAAGCAATGCAAGATGGGTCCTAGCTACGAGGCCATGTTAGGTACCCATGTACAAATGCAAATGCATGCAAACCAATCCAATGGAATCTCTCACAAAGTGGGGAAAGAGAGAAAAACCCAATAGGAAAAAACCCTCCCCCAAAAGAGAGATGAAAACTAGACACAAAGAACTCTCATAGAAGTATGTGAAGGACAAAACCCCATGTGAGGAAAAAGTCCCCCCCATATGAGAGAAGAAGAAGAGAGACTAGGAATCCCCCCCTCAATGTGGAATCTGCACCAATGATAGAAGCTCGAAGATGAATGAAGAAAATGCTCCATGAATGTCGAACAACATTCCTCCCCTTAGGAAGAAACAAAACCAAAGGTGTATCCATGAAGTCTCCCCAACCATGAAGGGAAGATGAAGCAGAAATACTCATGATGAAAGGAATCTCTGAAAACTGCTCTCAAGTGTCCCCATGTCGATGCTGAAAGGTACCCCCTCCAAAGGTGGTAAACTATGCCACACTACTGAAAAAGGCACTCCAAGATCTAATGGAGATGAATGTAGAACAATATCCAAAGACTCATATGTCTCCTCAAAAGATAAAGAGACCTCCTCCATGTGTTGTACAAAAGGATCCATAATCATGTCAACATCTAAATATTGATCATGTAGAGAATGCACAAGAGGGTCAGAGTTATCCCTTGCAACAATGAAAGAAGGATCATCTTCATCAAAGAGAAGATGAATGTCATGAATGGTGTCTCCCAAATCTATAATGTAGGACTCCACAAACAAACATGCAATGTCTATCAAGTAGGCATCCCAATCAACTAAAGCTGGAAGACATGAAATATCCTGCTACACTGAATCATAAGAAGGCAAAACCGTCACACTAGCTGCATCATCAGGTGCAATAGGTGGTGTGATATCAATAAGAGGAGATGAAATGCAAGGCTCAAGAATGGGGTCACATGTGAGAATCCCCAAGTTCAAATGCCCAAAGTTCTCCTCAAAATCTGAATCAATATAGGAAGAACCAACCTTATCAATAGGACCAAAATTTGAAAAAGAGTACAACCGAGATGCATGATCAACTACCCCAATCGTAATGATAGCTCCACTCTCCAAGTCTCTAATGATAACTGAATCAGGTGTGAACTCCACAGTTTTCCTAGCTACCCCATGTGTGATTTGATAGATGGAAAGAAGATTATTTGTCAAGTGGGGTACACACAACACATGATTGAAGGAGTTATCCCCAATGGCAATAGATCCTTTCCCAATCACATCCATGTATGTATGATTGCCCATCAAAATTTGCAGCATGTGGCAAGGCTCAAATGTAGAAAACATAGACTGCAAAGATGCCATATGATAAGAAGCCCCTGAATCATGACTTGTAGTAGCACAAAGAGCTTGTCCCTTTCCTTTATCTATCCCAAAAGAGTGATCCTTTCCTTTATCCTTGGAAGAAGAAGTTGATGTAGACATTCTAGAAGGTAGGTTGATTCTATTCTTCTCAAGAAGATTCTTCACTCATCAATATCCTTCTTATAACAATGATGTTCATCATGTCCTGACTTCTTGCAATATCCACAAAAAAGATTGTCCTTATATGATTTCCTCTTAGGTGAGAATGGTGAATCACCTTGTTGTGGAGAGGAAGATTGTGCTCCATCTTGATGTGGTTTAGACTTAGGTTGCTTTTGATTCTTGTCTTTTCCTTGATTACTTTGATTCCCTTTGTTAGCCACCAAAGCTTGTGACTTTGAAGATTTGAGAATCCCCATCATGGTCAACTTAGATTGCTCAAGTATCAAAATCTTCGTGAATGAATCAAATGAGGGAGAAGTGTTTGAGGAACCTTGAGCTAACCTATGAGTGTGAAAGCTAGATATAAAGGTTGCATACTCTGAAGGAAGCTTGTCCAACAAGTTATAAACCAATTGAGCATCCTTTTTGTCAATTCCACAATCCTTTAGCTTTGCTCTTAGCTCAGTTGCTTTTGTGACATAATCTTGGATTGTATCAAAATCCTTGGGATCCAAAGTTGTGAGTTCACTATCAAGCTTGTAGCCCTTAATCTCATCAACTTGACCATACAATTTCTTAAAAATATCCCAAGCCTATTTAATTGTTGTACACTTATCAATGTGAAAAATATGGTCATCTGATACATACTTTCTAAGAGTTCCAAGTGCCATAGCATTCTTAGTAAGCCATTCAATTTGAGCATTAGGATAAGCCTTAGGATCAGGGGGTGCTGTAATAGTTTCATTTACATAATGAATGAGTCCTTTTTCCATTAGTTTACTCCATGCCTTAATCTTCCATGATGCATAATTATGAGGAGTTAAAAGTGGAAATTTAGGAGAACCTATAGCACCAAAATGAAAAAACACAAGATAGAGAGAGGCACAATCACACAAGACACCCCCCCAAAATACTCAATCAAGAAATCCCCCCAAAATGATGATTTTGGCACTTTATACTTAGTGCGTATACAATGGTCCACTTGCAAAACAAGGCAAAGTGGAGTTCTGATTTTAATTTACAACTTCTCAAAATGAGATCTAAGAGACTTCAACATGTACTGCTAGTGATCTAAACTGAGATCCAAGCAAAATGCAAGTACCAAATATGCCAAAAATGGCCAAATACTTAAAGTACAATTTCTACTTAAAATCACTGCAATTCGATGGTAGATTATGAAAGTACATGAACAAATATGCACTTAGAAAAAAAAAACGGCACCTGAAAAGGAGTCCATATGAGCCCAAATGAAGCCTCCAAAGTTGTAAAAATTGGGATTTCATGATTTCCAAAAAATGTGTATCTGAAAATCAAAACAATCCTACACCACTGTCCAAATCACGAAATTCTACCCCCAAAAAAAAAAAATTGCTCGGAAAAACGAGTCTGTATGAGTGAGATATCGCTATTTGAAAATTGTTTGCAAAATTATAATTTCTGGAAAATTTCCGCTATAGCATCAAACTTCAAATGCCTCTAGATTTGGACTTTGAAGTCCGATTTGGATGAAATAAAAGGCAAAACTGACTTTCTTGGTCCTTCTCAATCCAATGGTAACCTCAAATTTGACCCATCAAGCTTCAATAATAACCTACAATAGAAAACTCTAAAAAACACAACCCCAAATAACATCAAATTTCTCTCAATTAGCAAACCAATGACACTCTAATGGCTCTGATACCATGTGAGATTTTGCCAAGATCAAGAGGCAATGGAAAACACAAATAAGAGAGACAAAATATATGATAGAAATAAACTGTATTCTATCAAGATAAAAATACTGATCAACTGGATCATTAATCGATGTTACATACAATGAATATGAGACTGCTTATATAGGCAAGGCTATATGGATATGTGAGCACACAAACATGACATGTGGCTCAATAAGAAACAAGGGTAGGTAGGAAATAGGTGTGGGTAGGTAGGAGAAACAATTAAATATTCCACATGAGGTGGATCACCCATTGAATGTGGAGTGTAACAACAAGATCAACACCATAAAAGGTGAAAATTCTCCTACACACACTATCCCAATGTGGCACAAACACCCAAGTGTCTCATACCCAAACTACTATGAAATGCATTTCATAAGTAAGCTTAAGTAAGGTGTAATAATATCCAAGATGAATAAATGCTACACCAACAGTTTCCTTTGATAAGGTTCCAACACTAATAAATGCTCCATCAAATATCGAAAGATGTTTCATAATTGGTTGTTGTTTAGAGCTTGATGGTTTTCCCAAGGATTTTGGAGAAAGTGGTAATTGTGATATTGAGTATTCTTCGTTCCCTCGATCTCTTAGCTGCATTTGTTTTTCCATACTTGATAGAATAGAGGTGAATGATTTTTCCTTGGATTGTGTGCTCGAAGATGTTACCTCCCTGTTATGTGGAAAAATTACTTCTTGACCCATTTTTAGATTGCTGCAATATTGGAATGGATTTGCATTTGCAAATATTGTGATTTCTTGTCCTTCATAGGGAACTTTGACACATTGATGATAAGTTGATGGGACAGCTTGCAATTCATGTATCCATGGTCTCCCTAGGAGCACATTATATGATAGGTCCAAGTCTAGAACTTGGCATGCTGTGTTTTTTTGTAGAGGTCCCACTCTAATTGGTAGTATCACAATTCCCTTGGAGGAATGTTCTTCTGCATCATAGGCTTTTATAGTGATCCTTTTTCAGACATCAACTGCATCTTCTGAATATCCTAAGGCTCGAACAAGACTCAATGAGCAAATATTTAGGCTAGCTCCACCGTCTATTAGAACATATTTTACTCACGTTTTGTGAATAAGGACTTCAATATGCAAGGGAGTGTTGTGAGCATGTTACAAGGACATGTCATCTTCGTCAGTGAATGATAAGCAATGAGGGGTTGTGAGGTGTCTCACCATGGTTTGGAATTGATCAATATCAAGATCTTTGGATATGGTTGTATCTACTAATTCTCATTCAAGAATCTCCTTGTGTGCGGGTGAAAGTTTTAAAAGTTCCAAGATTGATATTTGTGCGGGTGTTTTCTGCAATTGTTCCACTAGATTGTATTGTTTTGCTATAATGGATGATGTGTTTGTTGTAGGACCCGGCAAAACAACTTTGGCATTGCTTCTTGTGATAGCCTGAGCATGTTCTTGATTTTGTTTTTCTTTAACTACAATCACATTCACCACATTGTCATATGTATGAGCATAGTTTACCTTTGCTTTACCCTTACCATTATTTGTTGTTGATGACTCACCTTTCTCATAGTTTGGAAGCAGAGTTTTAAAGGTGGTATGAGATTCATTTGTTGTATGTCCATCTATAGTTATTACGCCATTATCAATTAAGTCTTGTATGACATGTTTCAACTTTTGACAATTATCTGTGAGATGTCCCTTGTTTCGAGGGAAATTGCAATACTGATTATTGTTCCACCAAGGTGGTTTGATTTGAGGTTCATAATTCCTTTCTTCTGGTAAATTGATCAATTTGTTTACTAGAAGTGTCTTTAGTGTTGATCCAAGGGGTTGACCAATGTTTGTGAATTGTCTTCAAAAGAAAGTCTTGTTAGTTGCTCTTTGGTGATTGTTGTTTTGCTGTGTTGCTGCCGAGTGAGTAGATAAATTGAAAACCGGTTGCTTTGGTTTCACATTGTTGTTATCTACTATTCCATTATTGATGACATTTTGATTTCTATTCCAAAACTTTGGCTTGTCATTGTGATTGTTGTTGTTAGGAGGATGGACTCCTTCTTTGTATATTTTCAACTCATCCTTCTTTATCATGGCCTCTTCCATTCTG
Organism: Cryptomeria japonica; assembly: GCF_030272615.1. Classification (NCBI taxonomy): domain Eukaryota; kingdom Viridiplantae; phylum Streptophyta; class Pinopsida; order Cupressales; family Cupressaceae; genus Cryptomeria; species Cryptomeria japonica. Next base: position 13,735,437 of record NC_081407.1, read on the forward strand.
ATTCCATTATCAACCATTTTTCCAAAGCTTTGATTTCCTTGCATTTTTAAGTAATAACTCATTTAATCATTTAAGTTGTCAATGAATATGTCCATTTTTCATACTCTGGCACTGTACGAGGATACCGCGATGCTAGGCGTCTCCATTGTTGTAAGATGTCATGAAGGGTTCTCCACTTTTTTGTTTAGTGTTACATAGATCTAGCATTATTACTTCATGTTGTATGTTGTAGGATTATTGTGAAACAAATTTACCCACCAACTCTGAAAATGATGTAATTCTAGGTGTAAGTTTGGAGAACCATTCCATAGCTAATCCAGTCAATCTTTTCAGAAATAGTCTCATTAAGTAGGTATCCTCATGTGAAAACTCCATACTCATTGTACAAAATTCTCTTATATGATCTTGAGGGTCAGTTCTTCCATCATATTTTTTGTATCTTGGGGTTTCAAAACCTATAGGAAATGGTATCATGTTTAGAATTCTGTCGAAAGGATAAGGACAAATTTCTTGAAGTGAGTATTGTCTAACATTTCCTCTTTGCATCTCTTGGATTTGTGTTTGCATTGCTTGCAGTTGTTGTGTGAGAGTCTTGATAGGATTATCAACATGATTTGTTCTTGCATGACCATGATTTTTCATTCTAGGAGGATTGGTATCTCTTCTTGTTTCATCTCTAACTCTTCTTGTATCTTCATTGAATTGAATATTATTCAGGATTTCTACTTCATCTCTTCTAGGTATGTTGGTTTCTTCATTGGTTCTGGTGGTATTGGGAATTGATGTGTCATTCATGTGGAGACCAAAGATGTCCTCATATTGTTTGTTATTAGGGGGAGGGTCACTTTTCTTTTATTTCAATTTATTCACATCAAAATCTTGGGGAAGTGTAGCACCCGATTTAGCTAGCATTAGAAAGTATTTTTCTTTTTCTTCCTCTAACAATTTCTGCATAAATTTGTCAAATTGGGGATCTTTCTTGATGTCTCTGATGTTTTGTTCTATTATTTCTTCTTCAACTTGTATTTCATCTCCGTGTTCCATGGTTATACTGCTCCTACTCTCGGTTAGCCTAATCCACCAACCTTGGGAAAAGATGAAGAAAATGATTGCAAAGCAAGAGAAGCACTTTTGAGCGCATTGTCAGATCAACAAGTCATGGGATTGTCAGATAGGTCTACTGCTAAAGCTATTTTGGACAAACTAGAAACATTGAATGAAGGAGATTCCACAGTCAAAATTGCAAAACTTGAATGCTTCCGGGTCAGGTATGAAAGTCTGAAAATGGAAGAAGAAGAAAGAATTTCTTCTTTTATGGAAAGAGTAAATGAAATTGTTTTGGGTATACAATGTTGTGGAGGAACCTTAAGTGAAGATGATATTGTTTCTAAAGTTTTAAGAGTTTTGCCACCGACATATAAAATGAAAGTTACTGCTATAAATGAATTAAGAACAATGCCTAATGCATCAGTATCTAGAGACACTTTGGTTGGAAAACTTTCAACTTTTGAGCTTGAGGAATTTGGTCATGTTACTACTATCAAGACAGATCTAGCTTTCAAGGCATCATCATCAACTCATCATTATTTGATAAATCTGATTGGAAAGCCTTCTATGCAAGATAACTTGAAGAAAGCAGGAGAGAAAATGAAGAACTTGAAGCACTATTTGCAAGGAAAATGCCTAAAGGTCCTAGTGGAAGTAAGTATGAAGGTAAAGCACCCTTTAAATGTTTTAACTGTAATAAGATTGGTCATATGGCATCTAGATGTCCTGATAGACATGCAAAACTAAGAGAAGGAGCTACAAGAACATATAAGCCTAACCCTGACTATCATAAATACAAATTAAAGAAGAATAGAGACAAATCTTGTTATTATGCTGATGAAGGAGTTACTGATGATTTTGATGAGGATCCGACAGACAATGAATGGGCTTTTGTTGCTATAATAGAAGATTAACCGACACCTACTATTCAATTGGTAGAGTAGGCCCTGGCAGCTAAAGTTGAAGATAAGGATGAATGGATCATTGAATCAGGATGTTCACATCATATGACTGGTGATAAGAGTAAATTCGTAACCTTTCAGGAATACAATAGAGGTCTAGTAAGATTTGGAGATGACAAAGCTTGTTTGATCAAAGGAAAAGGCACCATATCTTTTGATGGTAAGCACAATATTGATAATGTTTACTATGTTGAAGGTTTGAAGCATAATCTTTTGAGTGTTGGTCAATTAGTAGAGAAAGGATTTCAGTTACAATTCAAGAATGGTAAATGCAAAATCTTAAACAGAACTGGTTTGGAAATTGCAACTGGTAATTAGACTAGAGGTAATATCTTTCATTTGAACAATAATGAGAAAGCATGTTTGATTGCACATATTGATGAAAGTTGGTTATGGCATAAGAGACTCTGTCATGTAAATTTTGATTGCATTGTGAAAATCAGTACTACCAATGCAGTAAGAGATTTACCTAAGATTGTTAAACCTCACAATCCGGTATGTAAGGAATGTCAATTTGGAAAGCAAGTTAGAGCATCTTTAAAGAGTATTTCGAAGAAGTCTAACAATGTTCTTGATTTAACTCATACTGATTTATGTGGTCCAGCAAGAACTAGAAGTATACAAGGAGATAGATACTTTATGCTAATCATTGATGACTATTCTAGAATGTGCTAGGTTACTTTTCTCAAAGAAAAATATGAAGCATTTGGGAAATTCAAAGTGATGGTAGAAAATGAAACCGACAAGGAAATCAAATGTTTGAGATCAGATCAAGGAGGTGAATTCACATCTAAGGAATTTAATGCATACTGTGAAGCAAATGAGATCAGAAGACAATTATCAGCACCCCGGATACCCCAACAAAATGGAGTTGTGGAAAGGAAAAACAAAACTATCTTGGATGCAGCCAGAAGTATGATATTAGAAACAAATCTACCTCATATAGAATGGAGAGAAGTAGTCAATACAACTGTTTATACATTCAACAAAGTTCACATCAGAGGAGAAACTGGTAAGACCCCACATGAACTATGGTTTGGTAATACTCCTACTCTTAAATATTTCAGAATATTTGGAAGTAAATACTATATTAGAAGAGATGAATATATTGGCAAATTTGATCCTAGAAGTGACGAAGGAATATTTCTTGGTTATTCATCTAAGAGAAAGGCATATAGATGTTTTAACAAGAGATTGTAGAAAATTGTTGAGAGTGCAAATGTAAAAATTGATGAACAATTCAGAGGAAATTCAAGGTACACGGACTCTGAACTGGCAATAGAGATAATCACAAATGAACCTACTATGAATACACTGGTACAGAATGGTGATCTAGTTACACCGGCATCATCTGGAGATTCAACAGTCACTGAAGAACAACAATAAGTAAAAACACCCCAGTATGTAAAATTGAATCATTCTGAAGATCAGATAATTGGAAACAAATTTCAAGGAGTTATGACTAGAGGAAGATTGGCAAATGAGGAGGTATGTCTTATTTCTCAAATTGAACCTACATCAATTAATGAGGCATGTGAAGATAAATATTGGATTAAAGCAATGGAAGATGAATTGGAACAAATTGAAAGGAATAACGCTTGGTCATTAGTTCCTCGGCCTAAAGACAAAAATGTAATTATAACTAAATGGGTTTTTAGAAATAAACTTAATGAAGATGGCATGGTAATCAGAAACAAAGTAAGATTGGTGTGTAAAGGATATTCTCAGAAAGAAGGAATTGATTACAATGAAACCTTTGCACCGGTAGCTAGAATTGAGGTAGTCAGACTTTTATAGGCTTTTGCAGCACACAAGAACTATAAAGTATATCAAATGGATGTTAAATGTGCATTTCTAAATGGAGATCTTGAAGAAGAAGTTTAAATTAAGCAACTCACTGTATTTTCTTTAAGAGATAACAAAGACATGGTTTGCAGGTTAAGGAAAGCTTTATATGGATTGAAACAAGCTCTTAGAGCTTGGTATGCAAGATTGGACAAATATCTTTTGAAGCTTGGTTACACAAAAGGTAATGCTGACAACAATCTATACTACAAAGTGACTAATGATGACATCTTCATTATTGAAGCTTTTGTTGATGATATAATCTTTGGAGGAGAAGATGGTTTGTGTAAAGACTTTTCTAACAAAATGCTACAAGATTTTGAAATGTCTATGATTGGAGAGATAAAATTCTTTTTAGGATTGTAGATTTCACATACTGATAAAGGTATATTCCTATGTCAATCTAAGTACTTGAACGAACTACTAAATAAATTTGGCATGGAAAACTGTAAACTGGTAAGCACACCTATGACTACAACTGATAAATTATCTTTGAAAGATGAATCTACACCTGTTAATTCAACTAGATACAAATCTATGATAGGAGGTTTACTGTATTTGACACAAACAAGACATGATATTATGAATGCAATATGTATTGTTTCAAGATTTCAGAGTAATCCTAAAGAAAATCATGAATCAACAGTGAAAAGGATTTTTCGGTACCTACACGACACTACAAATCTTGGTTTATGGTATCCTAGAGATGAAACTTTTGATTTATGTGCATACACAGATGCTAATTGGGCAGGAGATGTGGATGACAGAAAAAGCACCACCTACGGAGCATTTTTTCTTTGCAGTAGAATAATTTCATGGTTGAGCAAGAAACAAAGTTGTACAAGTCTATCAATAGCAGAATCAAAATATGTTGCAGCAACAACTAATTAAACACAGGTATTATGGATCAAGCAAATGTTGAAGGACATAAAGGTAAAATGTAAGGAAACTATAGCTATCTACTATGATAATATGGCAGTAATTGATATATCTAAGAACCCGGTATTTCACTCTAAGACTAAAAATGTTTCTATCAAATTCAATTTTCTAAAGGAGAATGTTGAAGCAAAAGAAGTGAAATTGGTTTATGTGAATACTAAAGAGCAAATTGCAGATATTTTTACAAAGCCTTTTCCCAAGGAAAAATTTGAGTATCTCAGAGAGCAACCTGGAGTCCTATCCCCACCGGTAGATACTTAGACAGTTGATGTTTGTCATCAACCAACAAAATTAATAGAGAAATCTTTTGTTCCAGCTTTTGATGAGGAGAGCTACTTCTCAGGGGGAGTAGTTGGTATATTGAATGAGCTGGTATTTTATAAAGTTCCTTGAACTAATTGTATTTGGTTTTGTATTGCTTTGGCATTTGATGTCAAAGGGGGAGAGATTGATATGGAAAAACATATGGATAACACATATTATCCTTAGGGGGAGAGACTTTATCCCTTGGGGAGAGATATTATGTATTTTTTATTTCTGGTTATGATCTCTTTGGGAGATTGTTGATTTTTGGATTAAATGGCATTTCTGTTTTGGCACTTTGATGGTTTTTCCATCTTGTGTTGCCATCAATGCCAAAGGGGGAGATTGATGGTATTTTGGATATGTTGATATGGTTTTGTCATTGATGTCAACACTTGTCAACACTTATCAACACTTGGAGGTTTTGGTCATGTTCACTGGCAAAATAGAGACTCATGCAAAGTCACTGGTATTTGGTTCATCGACAGATTATATTGCTCACTGGTACTTGGAATGACTTGAAGACTACTTGGTTTTGGTGATTTGATTAACTATTTATTCGAGTTTGCATATTTTCTATTACCGGCAAATAGGTCCAAGATAAGCATCGACAGACTTATCTATTCTAGATCAATAAGGCATGTTATGGAGATGATTTATTATTATTGTAAATGCATTGAGCCGACATCATGCATCGAATATTGATTTGTTTGTAATTGATTTTATTGTAATATCTTTTAGTGAGCCGACCTATTCAATTGGTCTTAGGTTATGGTATATATGTAAGATCTTATTTGTAAGATAAAAAAAATAGAGAGGATTGTGAATACGAAAAGGATTGCAATAAGGTATATGCAAAAATAAGCAGATCTATACACGTAGACATCATTTGAAGGTTGAAGGAAGGATTTTATGAAGGCAATCAGAACTTAACCGGTATTGAATCTAGCATATGAAGATGCTATCTTGTGCAGTACATTATTATTGGATTTAACCATCCAATTGTAATCAGTGTGACTTTCATTTTGTGATTGAGCAGTGAGCTCTAGGCAGCTGGCCTTTCTGCACGTGTAAAATCCATACTGTACACACATACTATCTACAGTAATATCATTTGATTGTGGGTAAGGCTTCCCACCATGGTTTTTCCCCTTAGAGGGTTTCCACATACAAACATTTGTGTTATGTGTTGTGGATGTTATTATCTTTCTGTTTCATGCATTAATCTTTATCGATATTAAAATTAACTGTTAAAACTGTCTACCGGCATAAAGTTTGGTTTATCGGTATTAAGCATTAAGTTTTGGTTAAGTTAATTTTGGTTGAATTTATTGGACAACTGATTCAACCCCCCCCCCCCCCTCTCAGTTGTCTCCGGGACGTAACAGTCTCTAAGTAATGCTATGACTTGTCTAAGGATATGAGGACACTGTGAATCTAGTATGAATTGGGGCATTCCTTGTTTGCGACTGTCTGATCTCCATGCAAATAGGTACAATGACTTTCTGGGTCAAACATATATCTAGATTGTCATAACTTATTTTCCATAATAAATCTCAATGATGATAATAGCACAAGAATCTCTTTCACTTCCATATCTTCTGTCTTCCATCGTCCTTTCTTGTTTGACCTCCATTGTCCTTCTTGAGTCTATGTAGCTTGCTATCACATGACTGAGTATAATGACATGCCAAAAATATTTGCATTTCATGTAATTTGCACCTGCATTACCACATATTAGCATTTCATACATACATATAGATATCACAATTGCATCACATCCTGCACACAACAAATGTTAGCACATTCTACATCCTCATCATATTCATCTGCATTTCATACATTCACATATGCATAACATTTAAAAATATAAAAGAACAAAAATATTGCATTTCATCCTATACATATTTGCATTTATATCATAAGCATCACATGGAAGCAACATCACATTGGTACACATCCATATAGATATTGCAAGGATGAATCATCTCATATATATATATATATCAAAATACATATGGCTATAATCACCCGAGGGTGTCTACATCATCATACAAAATGGTACAAACTGATACATAGGGAGCCCTCTAAGGCTATGATGAACTCCCTCCTTTGGAGCCGGCTGGCCTCGATGGAGTTTGAGCCCTGGAAAGACCCGCCCCAAGATCATCTCTCCTACCCCCTCTATTTGGCAGTGGTGGAGGACCCATGACCCCACCACTAGATGCCTGCTCTTGTCTCTCCCTCCAGAGGTCATCACATTCTGTGATGGTCTCCAGAAGCTCCTATCCTGTTGATCTAGTGGTACCACTCCATAGTACAGGTCTCTCCAATAGGCTATCTCCTCCCCTTCCCGCTGAACATAAGCATATCCACCCCCTGTGTCCTCTGCTGCCTGCCTCCCTGCCCTCAGTGTTGTCTCAACCTCTGTATAGCACTGAATAGCCTGATCCCTCTCCCACTCAGTGTCCCTCAGCTATCTCCTGAGTCTAGCTATATCCCTCTCTAGATCCTAGATCTCATCTGCCTGTCCCTGACAGATCTCCCTCAATGATCGGTATCCTTAGTATCCTATATACATCCTCTAAGGTGACTGTCATCTGACCCATTGACAAATGAAACATACATGTCTCTGAGTACCATCTCTCAGCTAATGCAGTTAGCAATCCCATGTTCGCCCGAAACTCAGGCACATACATAATGTATCGCAAGCCCAGAGCCTCAATTGCTACTCTATCCTCGAATGTTAGCTCTGATCGCAAACTCTGAGTTGAAGGGAATCTCTCCCATGACTCTAGCATCGGTAGGTCCTCCTACATTCAAGCAAATCAACAATGTCAATCCTAGTAGTACTCCATGTTTATCACAAAGTGCTGATTTTTATCCTAGTGCTTATATCTATCATATGGCACTCTATCCTAGTGGTACTCACTATTCATCACAAAGTGTTGCTCTTCTATCCTAGTAGTACTCCTTTTTCATCACAAAGTGCTGCTTTGATCCTATATTTTAGGGCACCTACTTGAGGGTATCCTCTTGAGTAGCTTATCCAATTGACAACGTATGTTCTATCACAAAATTGTGAATTTCAGCCTAATCCAATTGGCAACGTATGTTCTATCACAAAATTGTCAATTTCTATGGTACTCCTTGTTCATCACAAAGTGCCTCAATCTATCCTATCCTAGGGCCTCTACTTGAGTGTATCCTCTTGAGTAGTTTCCTAATTGGCAACGAATGTTCTATCACAAAATTGTCAATCCTAGCCCTATCTACTATCCTAGTCTTCCCTAGAGGACCTGTTTGAGTGTATCCTCTCAGCAGCTTATCCAATCGACAATGTATGTTTATCACATAACTGTTGATTCAATCTTGAAGACATAAACGTTCTTACATACTTCATAAATGTTTCTGCATTTCACAGTCACGCCCGAATCACATAGATGTGCCTTTGTTCGGCACAGATGCGCTTGTCCTTCACAAATGCGCTTGCAAAACATAGACGCGCTCACATCTGACACAAATTCTATTATAATCATAGAAGTTCCTGGTACCAACACAGACACGCCTTAACGTTTCCCCCCCGCTTGAAATTTTTCTAGACCTACCTAATGTGCATTTATTACCCTACATGACATGCATTTATGAAAACAATTAATGTAACAAGGTACAAGGATGTTTTGTGGTACTTACCGACTCTCCTGCATCTGCTGGCCTTTGATGTCGACAAACATGATCGAATCTATTCACCAATGCCATCACTGCCGACTGTTGACTACTCTTTGGTCTCTTTGCACTCTTATCTCTTAGGTGTGTGGATGACAATGAGGATGTTCTCCCTCATAGTCTATCTTATAGACTACCCTAGCCCTAGTCTCTCATGTCAGTCTTCTTTATCTCGTGACTCTATCAGTATCCTATCTTGTCAGTCCATTCTCATCTTTCTTTCTTAGCGAGAGATTGTCTGCGATCCTTTTAGACATTTCCATCCAATCTCTCGAGAGGGCATATCATTCCCATCTTGGGGAAACTTTGTATCAGTTCATCTTATCTTCTTTGAAACAACACGACAAGTTGCATTGTCTCAAAGAGGGGCCAAATGTAGATACCTAAAATTGTCTTGTCTAGTTAAAGAAATACTTTTATTTATTTAATTGTTTAAGCCTAATTCTTCTATTAGTTAAATGAATATTTATTTAATTAATTCATTTATCCTCTTCAAGCCTTATTTCTCATTTAAATAAATATATTTATTTATTTAAATTATCTTTTTTCATAAATTAAATAAATACTTTTATTTATTTAATTGATCCCACTTCCTCTATTAATTAAATAAATATTTATTTATTTAATTGATTCATTAACCTTTTCTACCCATGACACATGTCATTCATCTCTTAATTCCTACACTACCTACCCTCTCATTTCATTCTTTAATCACAAAGGCTTCTATAAAACCTTTTTCTTTAACTGGAAATTTAGGGGCACATGACAAGCTTTAAAAACTTATCCCTAGCAGAGTCGCCAATCAGTTGGTTCCCAAATCAGCAGGTCCAAGTCCTAGAGGAATTGCCACTAATTCATGATCAGACCTAGAAAAGGATTTGGCCAACGAACAAGACACCATCACAATGACTAAGATCTCCTACACTTTTGGCTTTGCAAGACCAAGGTGGGTGAACCTATGCAATGTCCTAGTAACTTTTAGCTTCAACTACTCTTGACATTACATGATACAATGGATTATCTCAATGAAAATATACCAAGGAAAGATGGATTAACTCTTGGTTATGTCTTTAACCTTAGTTTCTATGCATCTATGAACTTCATTGAGGAAAGGGGGAGGCTCTACACTAATCCTACTCCTAATACAGATAGAAATGCGAAAAATAAAGAGATTTTGATACTAAAGAGATCCTGAAAAAACTGAAAGCATCAACCATGACCAATGCCTTGTATGGGAAACAAAGTCAACCTTACAATATGTAGACTTAACATTCAAATAGGGAAACATGCACCATTTGAGATTTGAATGTTAATGCATTACATCAACATTCTCCCATTTGGTTTCACCGACAACCATATTGAAGAATCTTAGATATACACAATACTATTTCTATACCTTGGAGAAGCAAATTAATCTCTTCCTTGAAGAGAATGAAACAAAAAGATATACACCTAACTTGTAGGGACTATAGACACCTAAAATTGTCCTATCTATTTAAATAAATACTTTTATTTATTTAATTGTTTAAGCCTAATTCTTCTATTAATTAAATGAATCTTTATTTATTTAATTAATTCATTTATCCTCTTCTAGCCTTATTTCTCATTTAAATAAATATATTTATTTATTTAAATTATCTTTTTTCCTAAATTAAATAAATACTTTTATTTATTTAATTGATCCCACTTCCTCTATTAATTAAATAAATCTTCATTTATTTAATTGATTCATTAACCTTTTCTACCCATGACACATGTCATTCATCTCTTAATTCCTACACTACCTACCCTTTAATCCTAGCCGACCATTTATCTTTTACACCTCTCAATCTTATCCCTTCATTTCCTACAATGTTCTCTATATAAGAGGATGCTTCCTTCATTATCAACCCTAATCATTCTATTCTAATCAGCTACCCAACTACACTTTTGAACTTTCATATGCGATCAACCCTATTCACAACCACACTTTCGTTCTTTGTTGAGCTCTTGTGCACACATAAAATCTGAGAGCAAATATATCAAGCAAGATCAATGGAGATAGTAAGAAGGGAGATCCAAACCCTATTGGACATGTGATGGTATATCTTTGTGATTTTGTTGATTTACATTGTCTTAGGTAATCTTCATATGTTATGGTGGATCTTTGTTGTTGTTAGGCTAGGGTTTTGTGGTTGAATCTATTTTAGTCTTTCAATATTGTTGTTTCCATTTTCACCATAAACAAGGATAAAACAAAAGATCCTTGATCATTTCATTTCATAAAATAGAGCATACATAAGAGAGACAGTTGGAAATAAAACCTCTAAACTGTTTGTATTCATGTTACAAACTATTTGAAACATTAAGAAACTACAGACTGAAAGAAAACTAAGTTGTCCTGAAAAAATATGCACTACGCACACGGAAGCCTTGCTTCCAAAAAAATTACAATCAGAATCCTCTTCTCACTGGCCCTAAATTCCCTTTAATAAGAAAAGGCGAGCAAAACAAGCTATAGGTCAGGTGAGATACACTTGTCAAAATTTGATTGCATGGGACAAAATACACAATGAGGTGTCCCTCTTCCTACTCTACATGCAATCCATCCAGAGGCAATCAAAGAAAACAACAATGAGAATAGCCTCTGGGATCTGGGACCACGAGCCTCAGGACAATCAACAGGGGTAGGTGTCTCGAGCCACACAAAAATTGCCTTAAGTTTGTCCCCTGATGCACCTTGACTGATCTATGAATCTAGATTACTATATTTAGTAATCCACACCTACTCTAAGTCCTTTCATCTTCTTGGTCAATGATCCCCTAGCGCACCCAAAATTGTGAAATCTCGCTGACAAATATTTTGATGTCATGGAGCTGCTCAACCATCTTCTGTCTAATCCTCATTCAATGCGAGCTCCCACTTAGGCTTTCTCATTGTGACCTGATTTGATTTGGTCGCAAAATCTACCTGCAGCGTCGGCACAACAATTCTCCATCAGTATCGTTTCTCCCTTCAACAATCAAATATGGCCAATCTGCACATGCCACATTCTCAAAATACTCCCCTCTGTCCTCTGGTTAACCTTTGTCAGCCCTCCATGTGGACAATTTGACCATTGGATTGTGCTCTGCAAATAGCATAACATGCATGTTATGTACCCTTGTGGTTCCATCATTTGGTCTTCAGTGTCACGGGATAATGGGCTACATCATTCTCTCTTTGTCTTACTTATCCCATGACCTTTTCCTTATCCCCACGGGAATGTGTGAGATAAAGAAAACCTTCTTTCTCCGCTTCATCTTTTTATCCTGCAATCCCATTTGAAGTGGTAAGAACATTGGTGGGATGAGCTTTCATTGGTCTCCTTTGTTATTTGTTATCCTACAACATTGAAGGATGCACCTCCCAACCCCCCAAGATAATCCTTCCATTGTATTCCCTTTTGTCTTCTTATCCCAAACCTCTTTTCTTTGACCTTCACGACCCTCCGGGATAAAGATTTCATTGCTCCTTTACTAATTTCCTTTTCCTGGAGCCCAAGTGTCTATATGCATATTCTCACTAAAACCCAAAGTATCACTCCGTATATGCCCTCTATTCCTCTGGATAACTTTTTCTTTGTTCCATCTCACTTCCTTATCCCGGGACCACAAGAGATGCTTTGCTAGCCACCGTGGGATAATATCTTCTCATTTTTTTGTAAAATTATCCCGGGGCCTCTCAAGCTAACTAGAAACATCCCCAGGGCAACTTTTCTATAGTGATTATACTCTTCGAAAGTTACCCTACAATAAAAGTTTATCCCCTTGCAACTCTTTCCTAGGAGTTATCTCAGGGGATCTTTAGACGCTGCCTTCTGCTCTTCAGGATAAATTTTCTTCCCTTCGCTGCTTCGCTTGCCTTATCCCATGTGACCCTTTGGTTGGCCACCTTGCCTCATGGGATAACAAATGGTCTTACTGCCATCCGGTAAGAATGAACCATGGAGACCGTCCTCCCAATGACATGGAACCTTCCAGTTGGTGAAATCTATGTGAGTTGACTAGCTGGTCCAGTCAACTCAAAAATAGAATTTTGGAGCCCGAAAAGACTCCCTCCTATGCTGCAAAATACATAGCCACCTATTTCTGCCTCAACGGTCAATAAAACGTTGCCTAAATACTCAAGGTGATCAATAATAGGACGTGTTATTGACGTGAGATGTTGATGTTAGGCACAGGGTCAATAACACATCATGTTATTGATACTTCATATAATCCTCATGTTATATGACCATTGTTGCCTATTGCAGTACTATAACTTGTGTGTTATATGATACCTCTGGACCTTTGACAATTCTCTAGCTCAAAACTACAAGCTCACAAAATGAGCTACTTAATCTTTCTATGAAAGGCGATTCTAAATGCAATCTACACAATTTTAAGCCGAGGACTTCAAATTGAGACAAAATATTTGAAGTCCTAACAATGGTTCTAGCTCGAAGATGCATGCCCCATGCGGGTGTGGCAAGATCCTAGATCTCTAGGGAGTAGACCAGGTGCCTACTCCATTGGGTGCATAGTCAAAAAAGGTCTTTTCTGCCCCAAACTATTGTGGCTTGAGGATCAATCCACATGTGATGGCCCAAGGCCACCTAAAAAGATTAGCCAATGCTTTCCTCTGTCATAAACATTATTCTCCTTGGACTACATTGAAGCCAATATGATAACATAGCTGGAATGCCATTGATCAAACATGTTGCCATCTCTTACCTAGCTACCATACTGAAAACTATCATTGCACTTGTTGTTATTAAACATCTTAAACTGGTGCAATGACTAAAAATACTGATCACTATGTGACATACATGTGTCATGCTCACTAAAAAATACACCTCCAAGTTGAACACAATATGCATCATGGCTTAAATCACTGTCATACCTTATGGAGATATCACCCAACTGAAAATGAATAAACTCTTGCACAAGCATGCAACTGGTATCATTTAAAAAAAGTTCATCACAAGTTTGCATCTCAAACTGAAAAAACTCAAAAGGACACTCTTGCAAACTTTGTGACTATTTCAAACATTCATCCAATACATGAACTAACAAAAAATCACATAATGGTTTACTCTGGGATAACAACTCACTACTCTGGAAAAAAGGATCACTTGGAAGCTCCAACACACCCATAGGCTCATACATTTCTTCATCTTCCAAGCATGTTGTTGCAGCACTGTCCGAATCCCATATACACTCACAAGAGTATAATTCTGGCTCATTGGAAATTTTTGGTTCAAACTTAAGATTAGCTCCCACATCTATGTGAAGGTTTTCCAAATAATGCTTCAAATCATAAGAAAACTCATCACCATGGGACTCAATGCATGGGGCTAAGGTCTGGCATGTACTTGATAAATTGGATTCATCATCACACTCATCAGACATATCATAACTTTGATCATGACACTCAAACACCATGTCCCCATGATGTGCATCATCGTTATGCATGATGAACCACTCACTGGTAGAACAAAAATCATAGACGCTTGTGTCATATATGGCTTCACCAAAAGTGTAATCCTTGTCATGAGAAAAACACAAGGATTTAAAACCACCTTTTCCCATGTGTCTCTTGTATTCAATTGACAACAAATCTGAAATTTGATCATTGTTTAATAGATCACTGCTCTAATCTATATCTTCTACCTCTTCTTCTTGCTCTTCACTATTGTTGTTGGTGTCATCAAGTTGTGCCTCACTCATGTTATCTGCTGATAGGTTTTGTTTTTGAGACTGGGCATAAACAACTTCATCACCATTAATTTCAAGGCTGCACTTTTCTTCCTCTTTGATCCCTACCATGTCAATCATGCATTTTTCATCTTTTGGGGCTGAAAGTTCTCGATTACATACATCCATGTTGTTGTTTGAAAATTCAATGCACTTGTCACCATAATTGAGACTTGTTGATAACAAGTTCCTCATGTATTCATGTCTCATTCTATCCATGATGTCCATAGAAGCATAGGCCATCTGCATATCAACTATTTTGAGATCCTCCAACAGTGCACTAGAACCTTCTTCAAAGGCCTCAGAATACATACTTATGCAAGCTAGGGTACAAGGCCCAAAACCTTCAGGGATTTGTGACAATGAACTTGCAAACCTGTGACTGAAAGCAACACTGGTTTCTTCATCCTGCCTCCTAATTTGAGATAATTCTTTGACAAGATTAGTGGGTTCTCTTGCAAATTTTTCCATGTATGCACCCACTAGCTCACCCCAACAAGAAAAGGATTTATCAAGGAAACATGAGTACCAAGCCTTAGCCCTTCCATCAAGAGATCTGACAAAAAATCTCATGCACATGTCCTCTTCTCTAAACAAATTTTTCCTAATGAAACTATGAAACCTTTGTATATGTGCATTCCCCTCACATATGTTGTAACCATCAAATCTGGGCATCTGACTATAAATTTGAGATGACATGTTTTGGAACTCATGCTCTACCCATGATAGGCCCAATTGATCATACAACAAATCAAGAGAATGAACAGGGGGGAAGCTTCTTGAATGGGAGGCATGTCATGATTAAAACTTAACTGAGCTTGTGAAGACATCAATCTCTCATTCTAATGCATAACATTTGGGGATCCCAAAGTCTGAAGCTTAGTTAACTCCTCAATCCTTTTATCCATTTTGGCCAGGGCTTCTAACATTTTGGCCATTCTATTATGGTTATGCACATTCATTTGCATATCTACATTTACAAGAGGTGCAAAAGCATAATCATAATCTAATAAATTATTACTAGGATACATATTATTATTCCAATACCCAGTCATAAACAATAGAAGGAACACCCATGGGATGAACAAAGTCATTACACTCAACCATCATCCTATAGCAATAAACAAACACACCTAAGTGTATCAGGAGTTACATCTGGCATATTAGGTCCAATATGCAAGAACAAGAAGGAACTCGTGTACCTTTTCTCCTCCAGCTGATACAACGTTGAATGAAGAAATTTTTTTGGAGATATACACACTTTTTCTGAGTTCCTCCAATAGAGTCTTGAACTTTGTGTGAGGTTATTTTTATACAGAGTCACCACCTCCTTGCAGAGGAATATTCTTTGAATAGTAGGGAGCTATTCAACGTCTTTTAACATTCTAGGTCCTTTCTTCACCAACAGAATCATTTCATTCTTTAATCAGAAAGGCTTCTATAAAACCTTTTTCTTTAACCAGAAATTTAGGGGCACATAACAAGCTTTAAAAACTTATCCCCAACAGAATCGCCAATTTGTTGGTTCCCAAATTAGCAGGTCCAAGTCCTAGAGGAATTGCCACTAATTCATGATCATACCTAGAAAAGGATTTGGCCAACGAACAAGACTCCATCACAATGGCTGAGATCTCCTACACTTTTGGCTTTGTAAGACCAAGGCGGGTGAACCTATGCAATGTCCTAGTAACTTTTAGCTTCAACTACTCTTGACATTACATGCTACAATGGATCATCTCAATGAAAATATACCAAGGAAAGATGGATTAACTCCTGGTTATGGCTTTAACCTTAGTTTCTATGCATCTATGAACTTCATTGAGGAAAGGGGGAGGCTCTACACTAATCCTACTCCTAATGTAGAAATAAATACAAAAAATAAAGAGATTTTGATACAAAAGAGATCCCAAAAAAACTAAAAGCAACAACCATGACCAGTGCCTTGTATGGGCAGCAGAGTCAACCTTACAATATGAAGACTTAACATCAAACATGCAACCTTTGAGCTTTGAATGTTAATGCATTACATCAACATTCTCCCTTTTGGTTTCACCAACAACCATACTGAAGAATCTCAGATATACACAATACTATTTATATACCTTGAAGAAGCAAACAACAAGATATTCACGTGACTTGTAGGGACAAAACAAAAGATCCTTGATCATTTCATTTCATAAAATAGAGCATACATAAGAGAGATAGCTACAAATAAAACCTCTAAAACTATTTGTATTCAAGTTACAAACTATTTGAAACATTAAGAAACTATAGACTGAAAGAAAATTAGGTTGTCATTAAAAAACATGCACTATGCACATGGAAGCCTTTCTTCCAGAAAAATCACAATCAGAATCCTCTTCTCACTAGCCCTAAATTCCCTTTAATAAGAACAAGGGAGCAAAACAAGCTACAGGCCATGTGAGATACACTTGTCAAAATTTGATTGCATGGGACAAAATTTACAATGAGGTGTCCCTCTTCCTACTCTGCACACAATCCATCAAGAGGAAATCAATGCAAGAAGCAATGAGAATAGCCTCTGGGATCTGGGACCACGAGCCTCAGGACAATCAAAAGTGGTAGGTGTCTCGAGCCACACAAAATTTTCCTTAAGTTTGTCCCCTGTTGCACCTTGACTGATCTCTAAATCTAGATTACTACATTTAGTAGTCTACACCTGCTCTATGTCCTTTCATCTTCTTAGTCAATGATCCCCTGGCGCACCCAAAGTTGTGAAATTTGCTGACAGATCTTCTGATTTCATGGAGTCGCTCAACCATCTTTTGTCTGATCCTCATTCAATGCGAGCTTCCACTTAGGATTTGTCATTGTGATCCGATTTGATTTGGTCGTAAAATCTACCTGCAACATTGGCACAACAATTCTCCATTGGTAGCATCTCTCCCTTCGATAGATGAAATCTGGCCAATCTACACATGCCACGTCCTCAAATTACTTCCCTCTGTCCTCTAGTTAACCTTTGTTAGCCCTCCACATGGACAATTTGACCATTGGGTTGTGCTCTGCAAATCGCATAACATGCATGTTATGTGCCCCTGTGGTTCCATCATTTGGTCTTTAGTGTCGCAGGATAATGGGTTGCATCATTCTCTCTTTGTCTTACTTATCCCATGGCCTTTTCCTTATCCCCACGAGAACGTGTGGGATAAGGAAAACCTTCTTTCTCTACTTCATCTTCTTATCTCAGAATCCCATTTGAACTAGTAAGAACATTGGCAGGATAAGCTTTCATTGGTCTCCTTTGTTATTTCTTATCCCAGAGCATCGAAGGATGCACCTCCCAACCCCCCAGGATAAGCTTTCCATTGTATTCCATTTTGTCTTCTTATCTCGGACCTCTTTTCTTTGACCTTCGCGACCCTCCAGGATAAAGATTTCATTGCTCCTTTACTAATTTCCTTATCCCACAGCCCAAGTGTCTATATACACATTCTCACTAAAACCCAAAGTATTGCTCCATATACGCCCTCTATTCCTCTAGGATAACATTTTCTTTGTTCCATCCCGCTTCCTTATCCCGGGACCACAAGAGATGCATTGCTAACCACCACAGGATAATATCTTCTTTGTTTCTTTGTAAAATTATCCTAGGGCCTCTCAAGCTAACTGGAAACATCCTCGAGGCAACTTTTCTATAGTGATTTTACTCTTCGGAAGTTACCCTGGGATAAAACTTGATCCCCTTGCAACTCTTTGCTAGGATTTATCCAGAGCGATCTTTAGACGTTGCCATCTGCTCTCCGGGATAACTTTTCTTCCCTTTGATACTTCACTTGCCTTATCTCATGTGACCCTTTGGTTGGTCGCCTTGCCTCATGGGATAACAAATAGTCTTACCACCAGATGGTAAGAATGAACCATGGAGACTAGCCCACCAACGACATGGAACCCTCCAGCTGATGAAACCTAAGTGAGTTGACTAGATGGACTAGTCAACTCAAAAATAGAATTTTGGAGCCCAAAAAGACTCCCTCTTTCACTGCAAAATACATAGCCACCTATTGCTACCTCAATGGTTAATAACACGCTGCCCAAATACTCAAGGCGGTCAATAACATGACATGTTATTAACGTGAGATGTTGATGTTAGGCACGGGGTCAATAACACATCATGCCATTGATACTTCATATAATCCTCATGTTATATGACCATTGTTGCTTGCTGTAGTACTATAACCTGCGTGTTATATGATACCTCTGGAGCTTTGACAATTCTCTGGCTCAAAATTGTAAGCTCACAAAATGAGATATTCAATCTTTCTCTGAAAGGCAATTCTAAATGCAATCTACAAAATTTTAAGCCTAGGACTTCAAATTTAGACAAAATATGTGAAGTCCTAATAACCCTAACAAGTGTTTTCATGTTTCATGTGCATGTTCTTTCATGTTCATATATGTTTATGGTTAAGTAATCTGAGTTTAATCTGTATGGAATCTGTTTCTATGGGAAAAATAATATAATTTTAATGTACAACCAATTCACCCCCCCTTCTTAGTTGTTTGGAATATTCACAAATATTGACCATTAAAAAATCTACCACAAGGTTTAGCAATCTGGAACTTTATGATTTCTTATCATCATGTAATAGTTGATCATATCAGATGGCTTTTGGGATGATTCTTGGGAGGGTTATCAGGTCTTAAGAGAGGAAGTTGTTGGCAATTTGGATGAATTGATTATGTTTTGCATTGATGTTTTGTCATTGATGGAAACACTGGTTGTTTTGGTTGTTTATCAGTTTCTGATTGGTTCCGCTAGAGTGGTTGGTTTATGATCTGGTATGCTTTGGTTTGTGGAATTGGTTTGGATTTGTCATTCATGCTATTCAGATGTGTATCATGATCAGCTGGTTCAGGATTTGATGACTCAAGAGCTATCATTTGTTTTAGTAAGCCTTTTGGTCACCGGTAAGGGTTTTACTGATAGAGCTTTGTTGAAGATCTTTTGATGCACATTATAAGTGGTGTTGGTGCGGCTTCTAGATGGCTTTCAGGATGTTGTTAGTTATCTTGTTTGTGTTCTAGTTCATCGGTGGTGTTGGATTTGGTTTATGGCGACCTATTTTGGGTCTGGTGTTATCTAAGTTATGGACTGGTTTATGTAACGTGTTAGAGGATGTTCCTAATGCATTACGGATGGGATTTAAAGATTGGTTTACATTGTTTTTGGCCTAAGATGACTTGGTTGATCATTGGATTATGAGTTTATTTTATGAAATTATTTTATTATCTTTTTGGTGGCCGACCTAATTGTTTAGGTCCTGGGTTGGTATAAATATGATGTAAGATCTCTTTGTAGATCATGTGTATATGTGATTATCGCTATTTGTGTGCGAATAATGTTGTAATCATATGCAGAAGGATTGATCGATCATAGGGTATCATTTTCTCTGATACTAATTGTTAGATACTTGATCAGTCCCAAAGACACTGAGAGGGGGGGGGGGTGAATCAGTGTCTAACCAGTAGATGAAAGATTTAAACTTGTTTGAAACTTTATAACCCAAATTAATATACCGATAAGCAAATAATAATGCAGTAAAGAGAAACAAAAGTATAACCATCAATACACACCATAACACAGATATTTTTGGCGAGGAAACCGTGAAGGGAAAAACCTCGGTGGGATTTGTGACCCACAATATTTACTCACTAGCCACTATGAATAAATATTACTTGTACAATAGGGGCCTACACATGCAGGAAGGCCAACAACTTAGAGCTCACTGCTCAACAACAAAATGGAGTCCCACTGACTACAAATGGATGGTTAGATCCAATAATAATGTACTACTTCAATATAGCATCTGCAATGTTGGATTCAGTACTGGTTTAGGCTCTATCTGATACCTCTGCCATAAACCTTGTTTTTCTTAGCTCAGCTCTTATTTGCTCATAAGATAATTACTTCAAAATGCATATACAATTCATTTTCTTGCATAACCTATTACATCTCATATATCACTTCCTTAAATTACCTAATTACATTTCATAATGACATACAAGATCTCATACATATATGAGTCTTTACAATACATCATGTTGACTATACAAATATAATTACAATACAAAACAATATTATTTTGAGTTGGCTTAGAGTGCCGGTATGATCTACTGTTGGTGTAGACTGGATGTCGGTGTGAATAAACTTGTAGTGTCTACCGGTGCCGGTAGATGATGTATGTTGCCGGTGTAACCTGTGAACCATGTTACCAGTTGGTTGCCATCAATGACAACATCAACTATTCTCATCTGAGTGTACAATGCCAACTATGGAGTAGAAAATTAGGAATCATCAAAACAAGTAGATCAAATCAAAACATTAAACATGATATTATAGCTCAATCAAAGAAATACTCATTGAAATAAACCTAATTCTAAAGCACATTCAATGAAGGTATGAAAATGAAGCATTCAAAAGAAAACATTATGCAAACCAGATTCAAGATTGAATACTCCTTCCATGCGGCTCCATTGTTGTTCTTTCCTCTTCAATAGTTTTGTGGATCTCACCTACAAGTGCTCACACAATTTGAAAGCAAAAAGGCTCAAGAGTACTAGAAACGAAGGTTCGGTAGAAATTCGAAATTCATGAAGGGATTGATTGAAGAAAATCATCCAATTTATAGAGAAATTGGATAAATGACAAGATTGGCATGATGCAATTCAAATGGAAATTGCAAATCAATATGACAAATTATGACAAATTATGCACTTTCCATGCACAATTTGATTGATTGATAATTGATGACAAATTATGACACATTCTATGTCAAATTGATTGATTGTCAATTATGACAATTTATGACAAATTGAAATGTCATTCCCATAGAATTAGGAGATGAAATAGGAGGGAAAAGAAATTAGAAATTTGAAAAATTAGAAAAATTGAAATTGATGACAAATTAGGAATTAGAAATTGAAAGAAATTAGAAATTAGGATTTAGTGAATCAATTAATAATTTTTCATTTATTAATCAATTCACAAAGAGGAATAATTAGCCAATTAAATAGAGATTTAATTGTAATGAGAAGACTTAGGATTAATAAATAATTTAGTAATCCTGGAGGAAGAAATGGCAAATTAGGTTAAATGACTAAATCATAAAACCCTAGAAGACGAATTAGAAATGCGAAAATGACAATTAGGTCTTGATTGAAGATAATTAATGTCATGATTGTGAATTTGATAAATGACCAATGCGATAAATGATTTGATTGAGAAATACGCCAATTGACATGATTTGATCCAAATTGACACAATTGAGACAGATAATGATTGATAGTGAAATGATGACAAATCGGTTGCAAAATGACAAAATCGACAAGAGGACAAGAATCGACAACAAAATGGATTGCAAGATGACAAGATCGAACATGACAACGGTCGATGACAAATCGATCGTAAAACGACAAGATTAAAGGATAAATTGACAAGATTGATAAGAGGACTAAACCCTAATTAGGATTAACGATGTCCAAAATGATGACAAATGAATACGCACATTGATGCGACAGAGTAAAATTGATCAAAATCATGACTGGATAATGTTGTCGACAAGACCAAATTCGAAGACGAGATGATTGAAGAATATAGAAGAATGACTCGATGTTCGCAAATGATAACGACCAAGTGCGTGACATAGGAGAAATGTTAATGCGACGCAAAAACCTAAAATGAGGCAATGCGCAAATGTTAAAGTATGATTCCGCAAGCGTTGACCATTTTTGGGTGTCTACACCAACAAAGGCCTCTGGTATTGAGCTTAACCGGAATTGTACTCAGGCATAGGGGATACTATACTTTCATTTCATTATTCTTTTTTGATTGTAGTCTAATGTTTTTGTAGTCAGTGAGGCTCATTTTTGTGATGAGAAGTGCACTCTAGGTTGTTGGCCTTCCTACATGTGCATGCCCCTCATATTGTAATCACATACTTACTGCAGAAGTATTATCTGACTGTGGGTGGGCTTCCAACCGTGGTTTTTCCCTTTACTGGGTTTTCCACGTACAAATCTTGGTGTTGTGTTATGGATGGATGGTAACTGTTCTGTGATTTATGCTTATGTTTAATTGATTTATCAGTCATTCTGGTATTTGGTTTATGCATTCCAGTATTAATTTTATGTGTTTCAGTAATAAGGATTTGAATGCTTAAAGTTTTGTAATATGGTGACAACTGATTCACCCCCCCCTCTCAATTGTCCTGTGGTTATTTGAGTTGTCTAACAATCGATATCAGATCTTGGTCCTCTCTGTAAAATCTTAACCACTTGAGGAAGATCCTATGGCATCTAGCAATTCAAATTCATCAAATACATCTATAGTTGTTTTTCGGAGAGAAATTCCTAGGCTTGATGGAACAAATTACAGGGTATGGAAGATTTAGATGGAGACTCACCTGAGATGCCTTGGAAAGGAAATTTGGGAGATCACTGAGAATGGTGCTACATCATTTAATCCGGCATCTAACAATCCTCCTCCGATAGGTCTAGATAAAGAGCTTGAGAATGATTGTAGAGCTAGAGAAGCCCTTTTGTGTGCACTTTTTGATCAACAAATAATGGGACTAACTATCAAATCAACTGCAAAGGCTATATGGGAAAAAATGTACTTTGAATAAAGGTGACTCTACTGTTAAAATTTCTAAACTTGATGGTTACCGAGAAAGGTATGAAAACCTAAAGATGGAATAAAATGAAAGGATTCTTGCTTTTATGGAGAGAGTTAATGATATTGTTATGGGAATTCAATGTTGTGGTGAATCATTGAGTGAAGATGAAATAGTTTCTAAAGTATTGAGATCTTTTCCACCGGCTTATAAGATGAAGGCTACTACAATTAATAAGTTGAGAACTATGGCAAACACCCCTGATAATAGGGATACCTTGGTTGGAAAGTTATCTACTTTTGAACTTGAGGAATTTGGACCTTCTGGTGCTGTGAAATCTGAACCTTTTTCATGCATCTACATCATCTACCGATAAGAGTGATTGGAAAGCTTTATATGTGAAGGAACTAGAGGATATGAAGAAAGAAGATGATTAGTTTGAGCAACTTGAAGCCTTATTTACTAGAAGAGTACCTAAAGGACCGACATGAAGTAAGTATGAAGTAATATCACCTTTTAAATGTTTTTCATGTAATAGGATAGGTCATTTTGCATCTAGATGTCCTGAAAGGAATTCAAAATTTGAAGAAAGAGCTAGAAGATATTTTAGGCCTAACCATGATTATCATAACAAGCATACGTATAGGAAAAACAAAGACAAATCATGCTACTATGCAGATGAGGAAGGTGTGATTGATTCTAATGATGAAATGACACAAGATTCAGGTAGTGGATCTGGCAATGGAAAGGAATGGGTATTTTTGGCTATCAAGGAAGATGATCCAGTACCTAAAGAGAAGGCCCTTGCTACTAAAATTGAAGACAAGGATGAATGGATAATTTATAGTGGATGTTCACATCATATGACTAGAGATAAAAGGAAGTTCTTATCTATGCAAGAATTTGATGGTGGTATGGTTAGATTTGGAGATGACAAAGCATGTATGATCAAGGGAAAATGAACAATATCATTGGATGGTAAGCATAACACTAATAATGTTTATTATGTTGAAGGTTTAAGGCATAATATTTTGAGTGTAGGACAGTTGGTGGATAAGTGATTTTAGTTATAGTTCAAGGATGGAAAATGCAAGATTATCAACAGATCTAGATTGGAAATTGCAACTGGTACACAGACTAAAGGTAATATCTTTCATTTGAACTCCAGTGAGAAGACATGTTTGATTGCACAAATTGATGAGAGTTGGCTATGTCATAAGAGGTTGTGTCATGTGAATTTTGATTGCATTGTGAAGATCAGTTCTACTAAGGTAGTTAGAGATATACCTAAGATTGTAAAGCCCTATAATTTGTTATGTAAGGAATGTCAAATGGGAAAGAAAGTCAGAACTTCTTTCAGAAGTATACAAGACAAATCTAATGATGTTCTTGATCTTATTCATACTAATTTGTGTGGTCCTGCTAGAATCAAATGTTTTCAGGGAGATAGATATTTCATGCTAATCATTGATGATTATTCTAGAATGATGTAGGTTAATTTTCTAAGGGAGAAGTCTAGAGCATTTGAAAAGTTTAAAATCTTTAAATTTAAATTTGAGACAGAGACATGATTAAAGATTAAATGTTTAAGGTTAGATCAGGGTGGCAAATTCACATCCGGTGAATTTAACAGCTATTGTGAGAAGAATGGGATAAGGAGACAGTTGTCTGCACCCCAGACACCTCATCAGAATGGAGTTGTGGAAAGGAAGAACAAAACCATCTTGGATGCAGCTAGAACTATGATGATGGAAGCTAATCTACCACATATCCACTGGAGAGTGTTGGCATTTCATGAAGATTGCATTAATGAAGTATAAGTGTTGTCATTGATGTCAATTGTAACATGTAATGGAGTTGTATTGCAATCGGTAGTGATGCACTAATGCAACTAGTAGTTGAGCAAGTGAAGGAAACTAGTATTACTATTGAAGCCGTGAGATCAACTGACAACCCTACCTGTTGATATGTCGAACCCTAACCGATGAAGCTTGGTGAATCGGTTGTGTTGATTTATGGTCGAATGGTGATCAAAGATGATTATTCCATGTATGCATGATGCACGTGATGAGTTTCAAAGTGGTTTTGGCATGTAGAGATAACAATTTTATCTTGGCAATGAGAGAGTACATTGCATGAAGTAGAAACCACGTTATGAGTTAAAGGATCCAATGTACAGTGATCCAGGAGCAATCGAGGTTCTCTTATACAATGTTCAGTGATTGCTATGTATTCCAATGGTCATGTTTCAACCAATTTGATTGTAATCTCTATGAGATCTTAGGTTTTGTGATGTGTTACCAACCTATTATTTTTCTTATAAGTTCGATGAGTTGTTTTGTAGTTGTGTTGGCAATTTTGGTTAAGTGTCAGTGTGATTGATTGCAAAACCATAAGGAGTATCTGCAATTTGTGTGAAGGTATATAGGAGCATGAAAATGATCTGATCAAGCAGAGTAGTGCTATTACCAAATCAGCAAAAACCCTATTGTTCTCTAACAATTACAACAGTTAAATCCCTTAACCGGGTAAGCTTTAATAGGCTTGGTGTTTTCTAAATCCTCTAACCAGGTGATCCATTAGCTTGGATTTTAAATCCTCTATCGAGGTTACTCCTAATAGGGTATTGCCTTTAACAAGGTATTGTAGTCAATCCCTTAACCGGGTGGTCCTTAACCAGATCTGTTCCTAACAAGACATTTTTGTAAAGCTTATAATAAGGCTTGGCTCCTAATAGGGAAAACTTTAAAAGAGTTCAGAATACTTGTGGGTGTTCATCCCCACCATGGTTTTTCCCATTTGGGTTTCCACATCAAAAATCATTGTGTCAAGTGGTGAATGGTTTTTGTGGTTATGTTTTGATATGGTTAATTTGTGTAACTGCTAAAGTCACTTAGATGTGTTAAGATGAACGGAAGTGATTTGAAATATGCTTTTACTAATGTGAGTAAAGCTGTTTGGTGTTCTGGTTAAATGGTTATAGATTTTTCAGATCTGTTACACTATTATTTTGGTATGCTAGTCAACTGGTAAACTTGACAGTGCAATTGCA
Organism: Cryptomeria japonica; assembly: GCF_030272615.1. Lineage (NCBI taxonomy): Eukaryota > Viridiplantae > Streptophyta > Pinopsida > Cupressales > Cupressaceae > Cryptomeria > Cryptomeria japonica. The sequence continues at coordinate 13,761,704 of NC_081407.1, forward strand.
GTTTATAGTACAGTGTTGAACCGATTAATTCGAGTGATTAATTCATAAGTTGGGTTTTGAGTTTGGTGAAAGTTTAGTTTGTTTTCTATCTACTTATTCACCCCTCCTCTTAGTAGTTGTTTGGATCCTTATTGATTCATCATACCATCAATTGGTATTAGAGCATTTTAGGTCCTCTAGTGTCTAAGCCTAACAACTTGAGGTAAAGATCTAGAAGAACATGATGAAGAAAGAAGATCCAAAGTTCAATAGGGAAAACTATAGAATCTAGAGTGATAGGATGAAGATCTATATCAAAATCTTAGGAAGTCAATATTGGGAACATGTTGTTACCAGATGAACCTCTCCTAGTGGGATTTTGTCTGATGATCAAAATAAGGAGCAACAGGAGAGTAATCAAGCATTGGAGGCCATTATCAGTTCCTTGTCCGATTAAAAGTATGTTTATGTCCATGGTTTGGAGACTGCTTATGATGTGTGGAAGAAACTTGAGGATATCTTTAGCAGTGATGAGCATGTGAAGACTGCCAAAGAGGAGAGTCTGAGAGGTAAATTTGATGACATGCGGATGGCTAAAGGTGAGAATATTCAACAGTATGGTTAGAGGATCAAGGAGATAGTCAGTGAGATCAAAAGTACTTGCGGTAAAGTGGAGGATACCATAGTAGTTGGAAAGGTGTTGAGAACCCTTCTATCAGTCTACACTATCTGAGTTGTAGCCATTCAGTAACACATGTCTATTGATAAAACTAAGGTAATTCTTGACTCCATCATTGGTAAACTAACTGCATTTGAACTAAATAGTTTTGATGGAAGTGTTCAGAAATTAGAATCTACATTTAGAGCTTTGGTTTCTAATCCACCTATAAGGAAAAGCAAAGAAGCTAGTCACAGTCATGAGTCAAGATCCAACAAAGAAGTTGATGATGAAGATAGTTTGATCGAGCTTGAAGCATTGTTGGCCAAGTGGTTATCCAGAGGTACAGGTAAGTACAACGGTAAATTACCTTTGAAGTGTTTTGCATGTAACTGGATTGAACATATTGTAGCCAACTACCCAAATGGAGACAATGAGCATAAACATGAGAAGTATAAGAAGTACAAAGGCAAAGGAAAAAGAGATTTCCTCATTGTAGTTGATGGAGGAATCAAAGGGAGATGCAAATGAGGACATTGTCTTTGTTGCCATTAAAGAAGAGACATCAGATCAGAAGGCATTAGTCTCTCGCATGGATATTTTTGATGATTGGATTATAGATAGTGGTTGTTCACACCACATGACCAGTGATCGAAGTAAGTTTCTTACTTCGAAGGAATTTGATGGAGGCATTGTGAGATTTGGAAATGACTCACCCTGCATGGTAAAAGAAAAGGGAACCATTTCTCTTAATGGAAAGAGAAGTGAAGATGATGTCTATTAGGTTGAAGGATTGAAACACAATATTTTGAGTGTTTCTCAACTCAATGATAGAGGTTATCCACTAGAATTCAAAAATGGAATATGCAAAATCTATGGAAGCAAAGGTGAACTGATTGCAACCAGTGAACAAACAAAAGGTAACTTGTTTCACCTAAATCCTAAAGTCAACAATTGTTTAATTTCTAAAGTAGATGATAGTTGGATTTGGCATAAAAAATTTTGTCATGTAAATTTTGATAACATCATCAAAGTTAGTAAGTCCAAGTCGGTAAGAGGTTTGCCTCAGTTGGACAAATCGGTGAATGCTCTGTGTAAAGAATGTCAGTTAGGGAAGATGAAATCCTCAACTTGTAAGAGCAAATCTTTCTCAGTAGAACATTTATTAGATTTGGTTGATACAGACCTCTGTGGACTAATAAGGACTAGGAGTATTCAAGGTGATCGATATTTTATGATCTTCACTGATGATTGCTTAAGAATGATGTGGGTCACATTCTTGAAGGACAAAACAAAAGCCTTTAGAAAGTTTAAGGCATTTAGGGCCTTAGCTGAAAAGGAAAGTGGAAAGAGGATAAAGTGCTTAAGAACTGATCAAGGTGTTGAATTTACTTATGAGGATACTGTGAAGACAATGGAATTAAGAGGCAACTTTATATACCTAGGACACCACAACAGAATGGTATTGCAGAGAGGAACAACCGACCAGTTGTTGAAGCTACTAGAACTATTCTAATAAGGAGGTGTAGCTAAAAATTTCAGGAGAGAAGTTGTTAGCACAACTGTCTACACTATGAACCGGATATTGGTTAAAAGAGGTAAGGATAAAACTTCTTATGAATACTGGTATGGTAGATCACCTAATGGAAGTTAGTTTAAGGTTTTTGGCAATAAATGTTTTATCAAGAAAGGTGACTATGTTGGTAAGTTTGATGCTAAGAGTGACGAAGGCATATTTCTTAGTTACTCCAGCAAGAGCAAAGCATACAAGTGTTACAACAATCGGATAAAGAAGATCATTGAAAGTGTTGATGTCTGAGTGGATGAATGTCTTGAAGGTACTAGAGAAACTAGTGAGGAGAAGAAGGAAGATGAACCTTACATTTTGATTTTGGAATGAAAACCGATGAAGCCAAAAGTTGGTGAAATAAATGTTGCAACACCAGTTCAACCAGAACGGGTAGATTCTATAGAAGATGAAGATAGTGAGGAAGAAGAACTTGAAGATAATGGTCATGTTATTCCAAGGTATGTAAGACTCAATCATAATCATGATCAGATTATTGGAGATAAAGATGCTGGTTTGTTAACTTGAACAATAATTAGAGAGAATTATTGTATGATATCCACTATTGAGCCTAGAATAGCAAAGGAAGCCTTTGGAGATGATCACTAGATCAAGGCTATGGAAGAAGAGCTTGACCAGATTGAGAAGAACAATACAAGGACCCTAGTACCCAGACCGGTGAACAAAAATGTAATAGGTACTAAATGGGTATTCATGAATAAATTGAATGAAGATGGAGTAGTAGTCAAAAACAAAGCTAGATTGGTATGCAAAGGTTATGCACAGGAAGAAGGAGAAGACTATGGCAAGACATTTGCACTAGTTGCTAGATTGGAAGGCGTTAGGACTCTACTTGCATTTGTAGCATATAGGGGAATCATGTGAAGTCAACATTTCTAAATGGAATACTAGAAGAGGAAGTCTACATTGAACAACTAGATGGTTATGCTTTCACTGATGCAAAGGATATGGTGTGCAAACTACACAAGGTACTCTATGGTTTCAAACATGTACCAAGAGCATGGTATGAAAGACTACGTTCACACTTGGTGAAGATAAGTTTTCAGAGAACCAGGGAAGACAACAATATATATCTCAAGACTAAAGGAGATAAGATACTGGTTAGTGAGGTATGTTGTTCTCATAAAAGAGAAACCCAAGTCCACCTACAATCAATCTATAAAATGGCCAATTTTAGTCTTTGAAATACTTCAGGGCTTGGACAACATAACAAGGATATGAATCCTTCTACACTTCAAGCTCTGCAAAACCTAGGTGGGTGTACCTTTGATGTATTAAACTAGACTCTTTACACACATAACCGTATCAACAGAAAGTAGATAAATCTCACAGGGCTCAACAACAAGGAGGTTACTACAGATGGGCTAGATCTACATTGACATCTCAACTGGATTGGTGCATGAGATAGGTGGAACAAACTAAAACTATAGACATAAAACTAAAATGATATTTGATATTTTAAAATCTTTGAGAATCCCTAGAATCTGCAAGATCAGTGCCTTATCCAAGGGCATGGACTCATACACCAAACTGAAAATGAAAACCTCTATTGCAAATCTAAATTATTAAGAAAGATATCCCTGTATTAATGCCTCACATTAATACATTCTAAACTCAAACAGAGGATCATACATATCCAGACATTATCTTGAATCCAAAATGATTTTCTCATAGAATTTAAACTCTTCCTTGAAAAGTACCTAAGAACAGCCTTTACACTCCCACTTTGAAGGACAAACCAAAACTTCCTTGAAGATTGGATTCATTAAAAATAAGAAAAGGCCTAGAGACAATCCAATAAACTGTATATATGCCTTACATATATGTGACCTGCAATAGAAAACATTTACAGCAAGAAGATACTCTATTACTTGAAAAGGGACATTGTATTACAAATTTGGAAAAAGATCAGAAAATGGAAATTGAGATTCAAGAGCCTTGCTCACAAAAATCTAGAACCTCTACCAAATGAGAAGACTCTCGAATAAGAAGGCAGGGAGGACAAAATTAGATTTCATTCTTTGACAATGGCAACCACCCTATCTTTTAGAAATAACTGCCTCACACAACTTTGGCCTACAGAACATCCAATCTCTCTAACTAGAAATCCAATCTGAGATCCTGAGGTAACTGCCCCAAAGATTTTTTTCATGGGCTACACTTGAATGCAAAATTTGATTGCTCAGATCAAGAGCTTTCCAACAATATATAACGCTTATATATCAGGCAAAAACCTTTAGTCATCAATCCCTCTATAGGTCTGTTGTTTAAGTTTCTACCTGCTACCACAGTATGAATTTATATTTAAATATTTGAATTTTGTCACGCAGATCTTTGTCATGCATCTTCGCCATGTGGCACCATCTCGTTCATTCTGGGGGCTTTATCCTGCCACCTCAGCACCGCCTAAGTTCACCACCGGAATGAAGCTCTTTGTTTCTTCCTTGGCTTGCTTGTTCTTTATTTCCTCCAAACTTCTTTCCTTTTCCATTGGGCCCCTCCACTTGGTCACCAAGTTGCGGCCTTTAGCCACCGAGCAACTTTTTGTTGCGACTTGGCAACAACCATTGATCTGCCCTAACATGTCCAACCTTTACCTCACCTCTATCACTTTCTCTTCTAACGGGCCTGACATGTGGCATCCCTTGATTGGCTCTGAGGCCCAGTCTTTCCACCTTAGCATGGCCTGGACTCATGACCAACATGAAACCACGACCATCTGATCAACCCTAATCTGCTTCTCTTAGCGGCCCCAACACTCGGTCGCCAAGTTGCGGCGAATAAACATCACGCGTCTTTCGATCGTAGTATAGCGACCAACTTCTGATCAACTCGGTCGACCATTTGATCTTTCTCAACCTACCACATTGTCACCACATGTCCCCCACCTCACCATGACCTAGACTCACCACTGGAATGGAGCTCTCCTTTGTCGCGGGGTCGCGAGGGATAACATTTCGAGCACTTTTCCAACACAACCTAGCGACCACCATTGGATCACTTCAGATATGATCGCTCCAAGGTCTTGAGTCTTTTGGATGTTATCATTTTATGCTAGTGAGCTAGAGACTGGGTTTAAGTCATGAGGTCTCGAATTGGTCTTTGTCGCTCACCCCTTCTGCTACAAAATTAGGCTGCTCTGAGACGCACGTGCATGCGGGGGGCCACCACCTGCTTGATTGGCCACTTGCCAAAAGCCTGAAAGATTTGACACTAAGGATGTGTGCGGCCAAGTATTAAATACAACAAATTTCCTCCGCGTGGCCAATGTGGGATAAATGTTTATGCCTGAAAGTTCATTTCTTTTGTAAAGCCAGTTTGGCACCCAAGTAAAACACCTTACACAAGCTGATTGCATCTACATTGAAGTTTCTTTGCTTTTCAGGTGCGACACAGGGGATTTGGTGATACACTTGCCAAAATAATTTTCCATAAAACAAAGCCTCAAAGAGAAAACCTTAAAGCAAGGCTTTATTGGGTCACCAAATGTAGCATGATTTTATAGGTCCCAACAAGATATTTGTGGATGATATCATTTTTGGAGGCAATAATGACATGAGTGATGACTTTGCAAATGAGATGAAAAGTAAATTTGAGATGTCTCTGGTAGGGGAGATAAAACTCTTCATAGGTTTTCAAATTCAACAGATGAAGAGTGGTATTTTTATCACACAATCCAAAAATGTGAAAGAGATATTGAAGACATTTGGAATGGGAGACTATAAACCAGTTGGGACACCAATGGTTACAGGCTATAAATTGTCTAAGGAGGATGATGCAACATCTGTTGATGAAAATGAGTACATGTCTATGATAGGGAAATTGGACTATGTTGTTCACAACAGACCGAATATTGCTCATCTAGTTGTATTAGTTGCCAGATTCAAAAGAACCCAAAGTAGACACACATGGTAGCAACTAAAAGGATATTAAGATATTTGAAAGGTACTATTGATTATGGATTATGGTATCCATATGTAAGTAAGTTTGATTTGAAAGTCTATACAGATGCAGACTGGATAGGAAATGTTGATGACAAGAAGAGTACAACCGGAGGTGCATTCTTTCTTGGAGGAAGGCCTGTATCTTGGAGCAACAAAAAGCAAAGCTATATATCACAATTGACTGCTGAAGCTGAATATGTTGCAACGTATATGAATTGTACCTAGGCAATCTGGATGAAACACATTCAAGAAGGATTCAAGTTGAAGATCACATAACCAGTAAAGATTTTATGTGATAATACCAGTGCAATAAATATTTCAAAGAACTTGGTGTTGCATGCTAGAACCAAGCATATTGAGCTAAAATATTATTTCTTGAGAGAGAAAGTGCAGAGTAAAGACGTGTTGCTGGAGCATGTATCTACTAAGGAACAACTAGTGGATATCTTTACCAAACCTCTACCTAAGGCTACTTTTGAGTATCTTAAAGGTCAGCTAGGGTTTGTGCCCCTACATGAGGTCAGTTGAATAGATGTGGAAGATATCAGTCCCAAAGCTTATTGAATATCTTGAAGCAAGATTGGTGTAGAGTGGAACTATTCCACAGGGGGAGCAACAAGACACAGATTGTTGTTGCAGAATAGTGAAGTATGAAACTATGTTTTACTGTCACTTTGGCATTGTTGTCAAAGGGGGAGAAGAACTATATGATTGATAGGGAGATGAACTGTAGCCAGTTACCAACTAAAGACATGCAGACTTAGTTGAAGGGGAGTACATGGTAAAATGTAAACCAGGATTCTTATACCTGTGTATGTGCATTACTCTCAATCATCAAAATCAAAGGGTATTGATATTTGTATTGCCATCAATGCCAAAGGGGGAGATTGTTGGCATTTCATGAAGATTGCATTAATGAAGTATAAGTGTTGTAATTGGTAATAGATTTGTATTGCAACCGGTAGTGATGCAATAATGGAACCGGTATTATTATAGAAGTAGTGAGATCAACCAGCAACCCAACCTGTTGATATGTCGAACCCTAACCAATGGAGCTTGGTGAATCGGTTGTGTTGATCTATGGTCAAATGGTGATCGGAGATGATTATACCACGTATGCATGATGCACGTGATGAGTTTCAAAGTGATTTCGGCATGTAGAGATAACTGTTTTATCTTGGGAATGAGTGAGTACATTCCATGAATTGGAAACCGCATGATGAGTTACAGAATCCAATGTGTGGTGATCCAGGAGCAGTTGAGGTTGTCTTGTACAATTTACAATAATTGCTATGTAATCTAGAAACCATGTTTGAACCGATTAATTTGTAATCTCTATGAGATCTTAGGTTTTGTGATGTGTTACCAACCTATTGTTTTGTTTATAAGGTCGATGAGTTGTTTTATAGTTGCGTTGGAAATTTTGGTTAAGTGTCAGTATGATTGATTGTCGAACCAGAAGGAGTATCTTTAGTATGTATGAAGGAAAATAGGAGCATGAAAAGGATATGATCAAGTAGAGTAGTGATATTACCAGATCAACAAAAACCATGTTGTTTTCTAACAATTACAACAGTTAAATCCCTTAATCGGGTAAGATTTAATAGGCTTGGTGTTTTCTAAATCCTCTAACCAGGTGATCCATTAGCTTGGATTTGAAATCCTCTATCGAGGTTACTCCTAATAGGGTATTGCCTTTAACAGGGTATTGTAGTCAATCCCTTAACTAGGTGGTCCTTAACCGGATCTGTTCCTAACAGGACATTTTTGTAAAGCTTCTAACAAGGCTTGGCTCCTAACAGGGCGAACTTCAGAAGAGTTCAGAATACTTGTGGGTATTCATCCCCACTATGGTTTTTCCCATTTGGGTTTCCACATCAAAAATCATTGTGTCGAGTGGTGAATGGTTTTTGTGGTTATGTTTTGATATGGTTAATTTGTTTAACTGGTAAAGTCACTTAGATGTGTTAAGATGACTGGAAGTGATCTGAAATATGCTTTTACTAATGTGAGTAAAGCTGTTTGATGTTTTGGTTAAATGGTTTGAGAGTTTTAAAATCTATTACATTGTTATTTTGGGATGGTATTCAACCGGTAAACTTGATAGTGCAGTTGCAGTTTATAGTACAGTGTTGAACCAGTTAGTTCAAGTGATTGATTTATGAGTTGGGTTCTGAGTTTGGTGAAAGTTTAGTTTATTTTCTATCTACTGATTCACCCCCTCTTAGTAGTTGTATGGATCCTTATTGATTCGTCGTATCATCGTAGAGAAGTTGTAAGCATGACGGTATAAAAATTCAACAGAGTTCATAGCAAAGGAGATATCGGTAAGACACCTTATGAGTTATGGTTTGGTCATACACTGATAGTTAAGTATTTCAGAATCTTTGGTAGTAAATGCTATATCAAAAGAGATGATTGCATTGGAAAGTTTGATCCTACATGTGATGAAGGAATATTTCTTGGTTATTCTAATGAAAGCAAAGCATATAGATGTTATAACAAAATATTCCAAAGAATTGTGGAGAGCACAAATGTCAAAGTGGATGAGCAAAATAAAAGTCAAATCAGAACCTATGAGAGAGAACCGACAGTGGAAATGATCACAATTGAACCGATAGAACCTACACTGGAACATAATGTTGAACTAGTTACTCTGACAGTATCACAAAATTCAACAATAATTGAAGATTAGGATAGAGGAATAGAAAATCAGAAGACTCCTTGGTATGTAAGGTTAAATCATTTTGAAGATCAGATCATTGGAGACAAAAGAAAAGGAGTGATGACAAGAATAAGGTTGGCAGTTGATGAGGTATATTTTATTTCTTAAGTTGAACCGACATCAGTACATGAAGCTTGTAAAGATGAAAGTTGGATGAAAGCTATGGAAGAAGAATTGGATCAGATATAAAAGAATAACACATGGATTTTAGTTTCATGGCCTAAAAATAAGAATGTTATTGGAACTAAATGGGTTTTTAGGAATTCACTGATGATAAAATATTGATTATTGAGGTCTTTGTTGATGATATCATTTTTGGAGGTGAAGATAAGTTGTGTATGAAATTATCTAACAATATAAAGAATGAATTTGAGATGTCTGTGATTGGGGAGATGAGATTTTTCGTAGGTTTGCAGATTACGCAAACTGATAAAGATATTTTCATCTGTCAAACTAAGTATGCTAGAGAGTTGTTGAAGAAATTTGGTATGGAAAGTTGTAAACCGGTTAGTACTCCGATGGTTACAAGTGAGAAATTGACAAAGAATGATGCATCTACACTGGTAAATCCTACTAGGTACAAGTCTATGATTGGAGGTTTGTTATATCTAACTTAGACTAGACTGGATATAATGAATGCAGTTTGTATTATATCAAGATATCAGAGTGATCCTAGAGAAAATCATGAGAATGCGGTGAAAAGGATTTTTAGGTATTTGCAGGGAACAACTGAGTATGGTTTGTGGTATCCTAAAAATGACGACTTTACATTATGTGCATATACAAATGCAGATTGGGCTGGAGATGTGGATGACTGGAAGAGCACATCCGGTGGAGCTTTCTTTCTTGGAAAGAAACTTATTTCATGGACTAGCAAGAAGCAGTCATGCACTTCTTTATCTATTGTTGAAGCTGAGTATGTTGTTGCTACTACTAACTATACACAAGTTCTATGGATGAAGCAAATGTTGAAGGATATAAAGGTGGATTTTAATGAACTGGTAGTTATTCACTGTGATAACTTTGCTGCTATTGATATATCAAAGAATCTGGTATTTCATTCTAAGACAAAGCACATATCTATCAAGTATAACTTTATAAAGGAGTAGGTGGAAGCAAATGAAGTCAAATTGGTTTATGTTGAACACTAAAGAGTAGATTGTAGACATTTTCACTAAACCTTTGCCTAAAGAATCATTTGAGTACTTTAGAGATAGATTGGGGATGTCTTCCCCTCCGGTAGAGACCTGAGTGATGTTTATTGTCATCAATCTGGTATGCATTATCGAAGCTACTATTTATTCCGGGTTGATGTGGTGGTGCTACTACTCAGGGGGAGTAGTTACCTGTAAGAATAAAAGGATTTATGATTTTTCTTTGATGTTTATGTCATATGTTTGGCATTGATGTCAAAGGGGGAGATATATATGTGAAAAAAGAGCTTAAAAAAATATTAGTCAAAGGGTGAGTTTGGTTCAGCACTTGATTGCTATATCATTTTGTGGGAGATTGTTGGCTTTCTTCCATTGGGGGAGACTTGTTTGGCACTTCTTGGCACTTGGATGTTTTTCACATCTAGTGTTTCCATCAATTCCAAAGGGGGAGATTGTTGGCAATTTTGAGGAACTGATTGTGTTGCATTGATATTTTGTCATTGATGGCAACACCAGTTGTTTTGATTGTTTACCGGTTTTTTGATTGGTTTTGGTAGAGTGGTTGGTTTATGATTTGGTATAATCTGATATGCTTTGGTTTGGATTTGTCATTCATGCTATTCAAATGTGTATCATGATCAGCCGGTTCGGGATTTGATGACTCAGGAGCTATCATTTGTTCTAGTAAGCTTTTTGGTCATTGGTAGGGGTTTTACCGGTAGAGCTTTGTTGAAGATCTTTTGATGCATATTATAAGTGGTGTGGGTGCGGCTTCTAGATGGATTTCAAGATGATTTTAGTTATCTTGTTTGTGTTCCAATTCATCGATGGTGTTGGATTTGGTTAATGGCGACCTATTTTGGGTCCAATGTTATCTAGGTTATGGACTGGTTTATGTAACGTGTTGGAGGATGTTCCTGATGTGTTACCAACGGGATTTAAGGATTGGTTTACATTATTTTGGGCCTAAGACGACTTGGTTGATCATTGGATTATGAGTTTATGTTATGAACTTATTGTATTATCTTTTTGGTGGCCGACCTAATTGTTTAGGTCCCGGGTTGGTATAAATATGATGTAAGATCTCTTTGTAGATCATGGGTATATGGGATTATGGTTATCTGTGTGCGAATAATGTTGTAATCATATCCAAAAGGTTTGGTCGATCATAGGTGATCAAATTGGGTTTGTAAGAGAGGTTTAAGGCCTCTGGTATTGAGCTTAACCAGAACCATACTCAGGCATAGGAGATGTTATACTTGTAGTTCATTCTTCTTTCCGGATTGTAGTCCGATGTTTTTGTAGTAAGTGAGGCTCTTTTTTGTGATGAGCAGTGTGCTCTAGGCTATTGGCCTTTCTGCATGTGCAGGCCCCTCATATTGTACCCCTCATATTGTAATCACATACTTACTGCAAAATTTTTATCTGACTGTGGGTAGGCTTCCCACCGTGGTTTTTTCCTTTACCGGGTTTTCCACATACAAATCTTGGTGTTATGTGTTATGGATGGATGATAACTGTTCTGTGATTTATGCTTATGTTTAATTTCTTTATCAATCATTCTGGTATTTGGTTTATGCATTCTGATATTAAGTTTATGTGTTCCAGTAATAAGGATTTGAATGCTTAAATTTTTGTAATCTGGTGACAAATGATTCACCCCCCACCCTCTCAGTTGTCCTCCTGGTTATTTGAGTTGTCTAAAAGAAGTTAAATTCAATAAATTATTTTCAAATTACTAGAGAACAATGGGGAACCAAAGAAGTAGATTTAATGTAGAAAATACATTTGGTGAGTGGTAGAGAAGAATGGAGGTGGAAGTTTATTGGAGATTTAAATTTGGATAGAGATAATGTTGAGTGGCTTAAAAACATTTTTCAGAAAGGAAAGTACTTTTCTCGGGTGGGCAAGATGAAATCATTTGGTGTGGTTCACAACAAGGTAAATATTCAGTCAAGATTGGGTTCAAAATTTTTGGAATCATCATGAGTTGAAAAGGACTGGCCATTTAATTTATGTTGGAACAAGAATTGCTTTCCCAAAGAATGTTGCTTCTATTGGTTAGCATTGCGAGGCAAAATACTTATGGGGGAAAGGCTAAGAAGAGTAAGTTGTCTTGGACATTTCAAGTGTGTAATGTGTAATAAAAATGAAGAAACCATTTATCACCTTTTGTTACATTGTGAATTTGCCAATGATTGTTGGAAATTCATTACTAAGAATCTTGGTTGGCTGGCTCCTTTCCCTTCTACCTTCAAATAAATTCACAATTTCCAACATTTGGTAAGTGTGCCCATCCACCTTCTAGGAGGAATGTAATAGACATATTTTTTAGGAGAATATGGAACCTTTGTCTCGAATGTATGGAAGAATTGAAAATGTCATTTCAGAGATGTTAAGAACGACTATAGCATAAATTATTCCTACTAAGACTCCTTTTAGTTAGGATGATAAAATGATCCAATCCAAATGGCCCTACATTAGATTTTGATCTATTAATGGGCCTATTTGGGCTAATCTGAAATTAAAGGAGAACAAAACTATTGAGTGGATCAAGCTAGATGAGGGATGGGTAAAGGTGAAATTTGATGAAGCATTGGAAGATAAATTGGGTCCATCAGGGGTAGGTTATGTAGCATGGGATTGAACTGACAATATCGTCATTGATAGGACCTAAAATTATGTCTTGCAAAATTTTGGTTAGTGAGTCAAAATTTTGGTCATTCTGGATTTATTTTGTCCTTTGTCAAAGTTCAAGGTCTAGGGTTTAGGGTTTATGAATTTCTGATTAAGTCTTGTGAAGAAAAAACCCTAAGCCTTTTATATTCCATCATTACCTTTTTCCACTTAAGCCAAGGGTTGGTTACCATTGGTGGGGCCATTATATTTCCCAAGCATTAAGTTGTTTTCAGTGTGGCCCCTTTATATTTTTCCTAATTCTAAAGTTTTAAATACTTTAGCCGATGGATAAAGGAAAAATAGATCCTACGGTCTGTGCTTCCTTGCAGACAAAAATGCAAGGAAGATAAGGACCGCAACATCATGAGATGATGCCATGTGTCCTCAGCAGAGAAGGGTAAACCAGTGGTTTGACTGTTCAAAGTCCTCATATTACCAGTTCTCAAGAGGTAAAGACTGACTTACTAATGGCCCCATCAATTTGCATGTGTTTCAAATGGACGGTGATGTTATAATCTGGGCGAAAAGGTGCTCGACTTTTAATTTGCAAAGGTTGGGGGGAAAGTGGTTGTAAGGTAAAGTGTGAACAAATATGACGACCCTCGTAACCCCAGGAAGGAAGATGCAAGAAGTTTATGGACCGCGGCATCACAAGATGATGTCACATGTCTCGAGCTGACCAAGAAGACCGATGGTGGGGTTCCTAACAGTGTTAGGCTAGAAGATGATATGGCACTGCTACATCACATGTTTAATGGGTCCACAAGCCACAATGGAAGGTCAGCGCCATATTGACCATTATTGAGTGAGAAAGATAGAATGGACAGAATATAGGCTTGTTGACTTGGAACAGATAGCGACAAGTTGGGACTTTTGAATGCCGAGTCATCACTGAGGGACCTTTTGGAAGTTTTCTATTGGGTCAGGGTTGATTTGACAAGCAAGGACAATGTCTTAGATGTATGAAAGGATTAGGATAGCTCTATATTAGAGATAAGGATCATGGGTTCCCCGATGAAATCTGAGATCGCTTGTTCACAGGGATTCTGAAGCAGAAAATGTACACTTAAGGAGGAATAAAATCATAACAAAATTGTTCATAGAAGATGAACCTTAGAAGGATGTAGTGGATTTGATAGGCATGATTTCTAGAATCCATAGTTGGTAGGTTGAGTTGAAAGCACCAAAATGATGATTTTCACGTGAATGAGCATCACTAGGTGAAGTGTTCTTGATTATAAATACAATGGGGTGGTGACTTAATGGGTAGAAGAGAAAAGAAGCCTTTTTCATTTTCTGAGAGAAGTTCTTTCTTCTGCAAGGAAGATGATGTTTGAGCAAGATCGTGCATGGAGTTGTTGTATGCTCCGTGATACTGGCTGGGTGTTTTTCTTTTGTGTGAGTATGTTTATTGTCAGAGGGGTTGTGAAAGTGAGAAGGATTTCCAGAGGGGGCGTGAAATCCTTTTCTTATGTAGAAAGACCATGCATGGCACAACCTCTGCTTCTACTCTACCACTGGATGGCAGGGGGTTCTAAGAAGGAGCCCACAGAGGAATGAAAGAAGGATTTGTTTGGGTGGGAAGTGGCAGCCAGTCATCTCTGTGACTGCATGGAAGTTGCGACCCCTCCCCAACATATTATGTTTCCCCTTTAGCTCCTCCTTCCACCTTTTATGATCCTAAGCATGAAGACTTGAGGTCCTCTTCTAGTTTAAAGGCGACTTTTCTTCTTGTCGGGACCTAGTATCCCTTTCGAGAAGGGAAACACTCTGTTGGACAGAACGTAACATCTCACATGCCATCTGAAGGCATAAGGGTGATATGGCATGTCTCAAGTAGTTTTGCTTCTACCAATTTTTAATTCAAAATATTGATTCATAGGTGCCAGTGAATGGACATAGAATATCTTTGTAAATGAATTGCATATGGCCTTTTAGGCCTAATTGTTGAGAGTAAATCTGTTGTTGACATGTGTCTTTTGGCCTGAAGCTTCTTGCTCCCTTTTCTTCTATAAAAAGGGAAATCAAGCCCATTAGACAGGTTTGGATTTGGGGAGTCTCTTGAGGGTTCAGAATTTTCTTGTTCCTAGGAGTTTCCTTGTCTAGTTCTAGTAGTGAGTCTAGGTGAAGTGAGCAAGATGTAAAGTTATTTCCTGAGCAAAATGAAAAGCATTTAGTGTTAAGCTTTTTGTAGGTTCTTGAAGAAGTTATATGTAGATTTCATTCTGTGATAAAAGTAGTAATTTTATTCAATAAAAATAAAATTCTGATCCGTTTCTCTCCAATGTATAATTCTGTCATCTTTCAAATGAATAGAATCAAGGTTTTTTTTTATTTGTTGCATTGTTATGATGTATGTAATTTTTCATTTCATGTTTTGACCTAAGGGGTCGATTAAATGCTTGAGTGGGATTACAAAGTGATAGGGCATATGCAAGGATTTAGATAAGCAGTTTGGGTTAGGAATGGAAATGAGATATACTATAAGGCAGTATTATCTTAGATGTTATACTATTAGATAAAATTTTGTCACGTTTTCAGTTTACATTATGTATCTTTAGGTGCCCAATAGAGTAAGGCACTGATCACTGCTTGTAGCTGTCTTTAAATATCAGCCTTGTTTCACATTCATTGATGAATCGATGTAATTTGTTGATTATCAAAACACCTTTGATTTCATTTCTCCAGTTAGGCTGAGGATCACTGAAGGATTTTCCATCCTTGAGCATTCTCCCTGTTGTTGAGCTACCTTATGAGATAATCTACCTTATTTTTAGTGAATCTTTGAGTGTGGTGCAGAGATAAAGAAATTCACTAAAGGGATTAACCTCCTGGGTTTTGTAGAGCCCAAAGCATAGAAGGATCTGCAGAATCCTTGTTGCAGTTGGTCCAATCCTTGTGATAATTTCCTATTGGAAATGTGCCTCGAATTAACTTGACTTGTGTTCAGACTGATCGGAGTAACCTATCTCAATGGAACAACTATTGGTGTGACTCTTGCCGATGAGCCAATGGAATCTTCTTCATGTGATCGGTTAACGGTCAAGCAGATCAAGGTTGATCTAATGGTGGTCGCTAGGTCATGATGGGAAATTGCTCGTTAGACTTTCCATCGTGACCCAGCGAAAAAGAAGAGCTTCGTTCCAGTGGATAGTGAGGTTGTGCTAAGGTGGCAGGATAGGGACTCCAAAGCCAATCAAGAAGTGACACGTGGCATAAGTGAGTGCCCAAGTGAGATAAGGGTCATGCAAGTCCGAGATGATCCAACGACAGATACAAGGAAGAGAAACGATGGAGTAAAATTCTGGGAATATCAACGACTGATGTTGTACTGAGGTTGTGAGGTGCTCGAAATGTTATCCCTTGCAACATGGCGACCAAGTGGTGGGACCCGACAGGAGAGCGGCTATGGTGAGTTAAAGGTCGAGCAGATCACAGCTGATCGGACGATGATCTCAGAAGATCTGATGGTGATCACTAGGTCGTGATGGGAAATTGCTTGTTAGACTTTCCATCGTGACCTAGCAACAAAGAAGAACTTCATTCTGGGTGGTTAGTGAGGTCGTGCTAAGGTGGTAGGGCAGGGACTCCGAATCAAATCAGGGGGTGCCACGTGGCAGAGCATAGAAAGAGGAAAGGGGTATCATCAGAGATTGAGAGAATTGGTTGTTTGCTACATTGATACCTGATGAGGTCACCTTCGGCGATCAGGTTGACAAGATGGAAGCTATGTTGATGGCCCGATTGAGTTGCTGTGGTGTCATCGGAAGATCGAGTCTACTTGTTGAAGGCTATCCCGATGAGCCGATGGAGCCGACCCGTTTTGGAGATGCATTAGTGGAGTCATCTACTAGTTCATTAGGAGATCGGAGCAACGCATTTGTGGTCTTTCTGATGGCCAATGGAGTAGAGAATGACTACGGGTGTGCGTTCGAACCGAAGTCCAAAAGGTGAAACTCTTGGACACTGAAGATGGTCTCGTCGGTATATATGAATATGAATTGACCCAAATTCCTGACAAATGTGGGATAATGGATGAGTCATGAATACAGGACGGTTGACGGTTAGACTTCTTGGCAGTTGGAGCGACTAACTATTGTGTGAATTACATTCGACAGATGTAATCAGAGTAGCCAGAGGAAACCAAAACGCAATGTTGGTTAGGTGGATGGATGTTACTGAATGATACACTTTTGGAATCCATAATGGTTATGGTTAATCGATACATTGTAATCGATGACTGATATATATGTTGCTAGAGATGTAACCGAAAGGGTGAGAGAGGTTATTGTGTGATGTATGGTGTGGAGTCATGTATGTTTGAAGCCTGAGTGTTTTGCATAGGTGATGACTATGATACGAACATAGATTCTGAGAGAAAATGCCTGTGAAGAGGATCTGTAACTTTATTGTAACCTTATGTTAACTATGAATAAAGTGATCTCTCTTTGGTGGTGGGTTTTTTACCCGTAAGGGTTTTCCCATATAAATGTGGTGTTAACTCTTTATTGTGTTTTCTGTGTGATTAGTTTTTTCATTAGTCTATGTAAATCTTAATGTTCTGCAAAATAATTTAAAGACATACTTGCTTGATTCCCCTTAGAATTGGTGTTAGGAGAGCATTTTCCGCACTGTTCTTTCCTTACATTTCCACGATTGAAGTTGGCTACTTCATAGAAATTAGATTGAGTGTATTGGTGGCTTTTGAAGCATAAAACCCAATTTGGGAACCAATAGTCATAATGGGAGACAAGAAGTTGATGGAAAGATCAAATAATGAGGTCAAAGTTTAGGCGACATTATTGGTAGTTAAGATGGCCAAAAAATTATCCAAATCAAAATTGCACCTAAAGGGTGGCTCTTTTTTATCATAAATGTTATTATAAAAGGGGAGATTGTTGCATGAAGATTTAACAAAAAATATTTATTAACCTTTAGAGATTTAAAAATTACCTACACAATGAGGGGTGGAAACAGAGTGGTGGACACCTTGTCCAAGGTGGTAGCCCCATTTATTGAAGGGAAGGTGAATGAAATATGGGAGAACTATAGAGAGATCCAGCTTGATTTCTAAGATTGCTTGCACACCACCGTTTGCAAACTCCATAATGGCAAGTAGTGGTTTTTTAATATGAAGTGATCAAATGAGGTAGTTATTAATAGAAGGAATCTCTTTTCATCCCCATTGCCAATTGAAACTTTGAGAAGAGCGACAAGAGAGAAGGATGGATAGTGTGGTTTTGCATAGTATGGAAGCCAACTTCACATTGATCACACCAAAACAACAATTGGCCTTTCTTGGCATAGTCACAAAGAAGTGGTTGAGGAGTGTCTTCAAATTCAAAGACCCTTTGTTCCTTCAAATCATGGATATCTAACTTGGTGAGGAATTTATGAAGACATAGCATCGCTACCAAACTAACATTGGCATTGTATCCATGGTTATATCTTGGGTATTGGAATTGGGGAATAAGGAGGATGTGTGTTTGGTCATGCAGGAGTGTGTGAAAGGTGAGTGGACATATGGAATGAATGACTTCTTGGCAATGGCACAAGCAAGAGAAGGAATTGTTTCACGTAATGGTGATTAGCTTCAGGTGGGAGAGCTCAAACCATTGTTACATACATTCATCTGGTGGAATGTTGTGCTAAGGCCCAAATCGATTGGGATGCACTAAAACATTATTTGTAAGAGCAAGAGAAAGAGAAGAGTGCATTTGGTGTGGCGATAAAGAAGAAGGATAGAAAGTGCTTGGTGTTCAGTCTAGAAGACCACTAGGTCAACGATCCCCTTAAAGTAGGGAAGAAAAAAGATGAAAAATAGATGAAACAATAAGATTTTGTAAAATTTTGTATAAATTTGATCTGGGTTCAATAATACATATAAGGTGTAATTTTTGTAAACATTTAAATATGAAGATAGTCGCAATAGGTGTATAGTGTCTAGTTGTACAAAAGTAGTGTGAATTTTGTAAAGAACTTCATGATAGGTAGTAGCAATGCAAATTAATTTTTTTTTGGAGGTATGATGTCTCTAAAAGATTGATAGAACCTTTCATATTTTAAATATTAATAAAAACATATCCATTACCCATCAAAAAATATTAGTCAAGAAATTTTGATCAATCTTTCTTGAAAAAATTCCCATATCAAATAAAAAAAATTAAAATCACAAATCAACTATCTTGGAGTCATCAATACCCCTCTTAAAATTAACTATTATGTAATCATTGACCTTAAAAGCTATAATATTTTGAAATTGTATTTATCCAATACCACCCAAAAAGTTATAGTTATATAAAACATTTAAAAAGTTACCACTTAAAAACAAATATTGAAAATCATAGAGAAATGGTGAAATGTGGAAGAGTGAATATAAAGTAAAAGTCGTTCAACTAAAAGAGTGTTATAATAGCTTTCCATGTGAATAAATATTGGCTTTAATATTTAAAAAGTAAATTAAGAATGGCTAAGGCTGTACAAGAAGAATACGTGGGATTCCTTTTAATGCACAATGCATGCATGTGCTTTTCTTATGTTTGTCTTTTCAATTTACTCTTTTGTCTTTCTTTCACCTTTGACTTGGGTTCCAACTCTTTTGTATTCTTGAGGCTTTTTCTTCATATGGTAAGAAGTACAAACTTCTAAGAAGTAAACAAGATTATTTGTAATGAGATTTACAAAGTATGTTTCTAGTTAGAAAATATCTTCTTAAAAATTATATTTTATTAATTTGATTATGGATTTGTTGCAAGATATTTTAGATTTAATAATTTTAATTATGTAAGTTTTGTTTGGTAAATGTGTGATTTATATTAACAAATTTCTAAACATAAATTTATATTAGATTAATTATTTCTTGTTTTTAACATGATATCACTAGGCATTAAAGTTCTAGAGTGACAAGTTATGCTAGATTGCTCTTTTTGTTGGCAAGAGACAATATTTTGGTGAAGATTGATGCATGAGGAATGCTTAGGAGTCGTCATTGATGGCAACCCGGTTCATAAATCATATCCGGTGTACATAGATTTGATTTATTGGAAGTCATATTGCTCATAAAGCATAAGTCTGGAAGGTGGAACACATTAACTGGTAGAGTATGAGTACAGTTTGCATATCTTGATTTTGGTTGTGTAGCTCTGGTTGCGGTGATAGAGGCAAATCATTCAAGATTCAAGGCAGATTACTCCATAATCCTGATATCGGGTGTTAATTCATGAGCGAGATTAAAGGTCTGGTATCCGGTAATTCAAGAAGAGTAGAGCTATTTGGGTGTAATGTGTGTTGCGAAATCTTAGGGTTGATTTTGGTGATTGGTTTCATGTTCAAGGTGATTGGGATGACTTGTGTGAATCTTTTTATCATTTTGTTTAGGTTTGCATATGGATTTGTCGACAGATTGAGCCAACTTATGATTACACGTTTCATGTTGTGTGTTATGCATTTTTGGAAGCCGACATGAAAAATGACTCATTTTGTTGATGCGGATATATAAGACCAATTCATTTGAGCATTATTCTGTATGAGATGAGTGTGAGAAGTCTGTATAATAAATGTGCGAAGTTTGGTGAATGTGATTGAATTATTTGGTGCTCCGGTGTATGACAGTGCAAGAAAACAGAGCAAAAAGGCAGAACAGTTGTAGGGGTCAAATTGAGTCTAATCGAAACTTCTATTTGGAATTAGTAGATGCTATTCTTTAGTTCATTCATTATTGTAATCAATTGTAATAACTTGTAAGGTAGTGAGCCTTCCTCTGGGTTGTAGCCCTTTTGTATTCGAGCAATGAGCTCTAGGCAGTGCCCCTGAATGCAAGTGCATTCACCTTATGTAATATTATCATACTCCTGGTCATATTATAATAATATTGTGGGTTCAAACCCCATCGTGGTTTTTCCCTTTCCAGGTTTCCACATAAAAATTCTGGCGTTATGGTGTTGTGGTTGATTAGTTTATGTTTTTGCACTTTACTTTCACTCTTATGCATCTGGTGGTTTAAGAATCAACTTAATAAGTTTGTAAATTACAAAACACTGATTCACCCCACCCCCCTCTTAGTTTTCATTGATTCCAACAATTGGTATCGGGACTTAGTTCCTCAGAAGAATCCTAACAGCTTGAGGAAGATCCAGAAGATTGAATCAATGGACTCTGGTTTGCAGAAGCAACTTACTGTGGCACTTGAAGATGTTGGTGCAACTATGAAAGAGAAGAGTAGCCTGAGAAGAAATCTAGAAGCAGCTGAAAATTTCATTGAATATTTGAAAGAACAAGTGAGCACATCAAGAGAGAAGAGAAAGGAACTGATGGATAAACTCAAGGAGAAAGAAGAACAAAGCATTGATAATCAAGACCTACAAGAAAACATAGATGAATGTGAGAAGATTGCTAGAGAGAATGCAATCCCGAAGAATGAGATGCAATCCATTGTGATGAAGCTGACAAAGGAGATTGAAGACAGGAAGAAGAATGAGGAAAATCTGACTCAGTCATTGAAGGATAGATCTAATGAATGTTACAGATCGAACTATGAGAATGATCAGTTGAAACTTGAATTGGTGCAATGCAAGAATGATGGACAAGAACTTGAAAGGAAAATCATAATTCTGAGAGATGAGCTCTCTACTGCTAATGAGTACAAAGAAAAATTCAAAGCTAGCTTAGTCAGGCTAGATGAGATGTTGGAAGATTAGAGACATGGGAAAGACATGCAAGGCATATTGGCATAACAGATGGAGTTGATGATGTACCGGTAAAGGATGATATATTGATGGATTGTTGGTGATGATATAATTATGATATGATGCTTAATGATCAGTTATTTGTGTTTTCATTGATGGCAACCATGTTTGTGTATGTTTGGTATATCATCTAAGCTATTTAAGTATCTAAGCCTAACCGGTAATGGAATGTTTGCTAAGTTGACAGTGAACCAGTAAGCAGGAACAATGAAGGAGATGGTTGCAGTAGAGATCCATGTTGAGTTAGGCATTGCAGTTTGGAATGTATGATTATGACATTGTAATGAGTCTATGACTAGAACCGCATCATGTTTGGAGAACAGGAAGTCATGTTTTTAATTGACTACTATTTATTCAGTGCAAGGTTGGAGAATCGGTAACAAGATCTTTAACTGATGATGTTTTATGGTACGACGATGGATCTTATCACGTTCATTACTTAGTGGTAACGTGTCAGATACCATGTGTGATGATAATATTGCATTTACGCACATACAAGGGGCGAATTTCTTGGGAAACAATGAAGTGCTTAGCAGAATGTTATAAGGGTTTGACAGCTTATCAGATCGATATGCAGTGATGTGTTATGATCATTCAATGGTTGTAATTGTCTTGAAATTTGTTGTAATAATTTGTATGATGATCTATAAATGATTTGTAATGATCTGATATTATTTATGAAGTAAATTCAATGTATTTTGAATGTTGTTAGGGTTTTGTAACTGACCTAATTGTAAATTTTATTTAGGTCAAGATTGAGAACAAATTTTGTATTGGTGATTAGAGAAGGAGAGTGTGTTGAACCACATTGAGATGTTTGCATGTGTGAAGCATATTGGAGCTGAAATGGATCTATACTAGCAAGCTAAGAGTGAATTGATCATATCATTTATCTATTGTTTCCTAACAGTTGCAGCAATATTAAAATCCCTTAATCGGGTAGGTCCTAACAGGCTTGATCTTGTAAATCCCTTCATGGGGTGGCTCATTAGTTTGGGTTTAAATCCTTTAGAAGGTTACTCCTAACAATGTAGAGATCCTAATAAAGCTGAGGTTAAAATCCCTTCACCGAGTGACTCCTAATAGGGTCTGCTCTTAACCGGGCATTATTATAAAGCTCCTAACTGATCTAGGCCTTTAACAGGGTGCATTCCATAAGAGTGCAAATATTTTGTGGGTACCAATTCCCACCATAGTTTTTCCCATTTGGGTTTCCACATGAAAAATCTCAGTGTCCATATGGTGGTTGATTTGTTTATGTGTGGATTTGATATCGTTACATTGCATACATGTTGATGAACACATAAAGAGTAGTTTGGTAAATCTGCTTTAAGTGATTGATTGAGTAGGTACCGGTACTGGTTATGAACTGTTTTTGGGAAGTGTTTTTAGATTGGTGAAAGATTGCAATTTATTGTTATCACTGATTCACCCCCCCCTCTCAATAATAACTGGATCCTCACAATAACAAGGACTTGGATATGAGAAAGGAGAATCCTCCGGTTCTGATCAAAGAAATCATCAGAAGAACATGAAACCTCTGGTAAGACAGCCTAATGCCTCTAAATTCAATGGTAAATATTTTGTTTGTGGTAAATCTGGTCATATGACAAGTCAATGCAAAAATAAGATAAATAATAGGATGATGAATAATGTGATGAATAATGGTCCTACCTTTACCGGTCAATGTTTCATATGCAAAAACTTTGGTCATAAGTCAAACATGTGCAGAACAGTGATGAATAATTTCCAGAATAAGAGATTCTATGCTTGTGGAATATTTGGACATATTTCTAATCAATGTAGAATGAGACCAAATCAAATCAACTTTAGGCCTATGCAATGAAATGTTATTTTCTATGCATGCAACAAATCGGATCACATTGCAAAATATTGCAGAAGTAAGAATGTAAGCAAGAATGCTCTGGTAGACAAGAACATATCAGATGAAAAGGGCAAAGCAAAGGTTGAAGAAGTTAGAGAGAAGCATAAGAAGATGTGGGTTAAGAAGGAAGATTCAAATGTTCAGAATGGCTCCACACCCGATTCCGGTGTTGGAACCTCATCTAGTAACTAGAGCATCTTGGCCTTAGGGGGGAATATTTTCATGCAGATCCTTAAAAAACCCCATTTGGAAATCTATAACCGGTTGAGGATGGTTGCAGATGATGGAACTTAGTTGTGCAGTTGGTATCTGGAAGATTACATGCCTATCAGAGTATCTGATGATGAATTCTTGAGAAGCAAGGTATCTGGAAAGCCTTTAGGGTTGTCCATTTATTACAACTTAAAGTTAGGTTTTCAGTGGATAAAAAGGCATTTAAATCATTCATTCTTCACATTGCAAACTAAGAGAAAGAGCAATAGAGAAAGGCGAATAAGATTGAGCAGTGATAACAGAGCTTGAAGCGATCTGTCATCTAGTTGAATTTGAGAAGGTACTTGTGTTCAAGTTATTTTTCATACCCTAATTTCAAAATGACATTTATATCTAGTGTTGCAACCCTATTGATAGTTGAGATCACTGAAAGGGAAAGACCAGTGTTTAAGCGACATCCATTCAAATCCATTGAAGATGATCCGAAAGGTGCATTTTCTTCTGTACCATATGGTGTGTTGCATAATGAAGATGTTAGGGGATATATTCATTGTAATATCGAGGAGATTGGAAATGCGAACATGCTATCACTATACGCCAAGCATATGATGGATGGAATGGGGAATCTGAAGCCCAAATTCAAATCATTGCAAGATAAGGATTTCATCTAGTTTATTCATTTTTTGGTGCTTGATGAACCCGAATGGGTTAGGTACATCTTGAGCCGAATCCACGATGATTTTATATGGCTGGATAGACCTCACAAGATCATGAAGCAAGCCATTCAAGTTGTAACCTGTTTGAATGCAATCAGTGAGATCCTCAGTCTGAGGAAATTTCAAAACAAAACAGTAACATAGGTTATTAGATTCTATCATGACAGTCGCTCGATGGAAAATTAGTGATATCATTGAACATGATGTGAGATTTTCCTCAATGATGACACAATACAAGGTGTACCAATCTAGCAGATAGAATTTAGTATCCAGTACTACTATATTTATAGCCTTTCAGATGCTTAAGGAGGACAAATGGTATGATCTATGTGGAGTGCTTCTTAGTGAGCTAATGAGGAACCTGGAGAAGATAAAACAAGATAAGAAACATGCTTTCAAATTTGGTTCTTTGATTGTCTATTTAACACTTTACTTCTTGAATGAAATCCTTAGAATAGGAAAAGTACAGTGGGATTATGATAAATTAGTGGAAGTCCAAATAAAAGAAGGTTTGCAAGGATTGGTTGATACTGTAGCTCAGAAATATGATTTGTGGGGATACTTTAAATCATTTCAAGAAATGATGCAGAGCAGGGAGAGGATCCCAAAAGATATTATTGAAAAATATGAGATCGCAATATGCTTTATGGTAGACAAAGATCAATATCACATGGAGGCAGTTGAACCTAGAACTATTTGGATCATGCCCATGGGGTATGGGGTAGATTGAAATACACTTGATGCATATGCTCAACACTTGTTGAGCAAACCGATAGATGAGAAGGAAGAGAGGTTCGATACTTTCAAAGAGAAGGATATGGATTTTGCACAAGAAATTAATTGAGCAAGGAAGAGGAAAGTTGGAAAGGAAGTTGAAGAGCTTGCTGAACAAATGGGAATATCAAAAGAAGTTGTTCAAAGGACTAGGGAGAAAAATATATTGAAGGAGGAGGACATGGTAAAGCCTAAGAATTCAAAACTTGTCTCCACTCCTCCCAAGAAATTCAAGCCAAGGTAATCCCATTCTACACCTACCTCTGATGCTCAGAAGAATATTCCTCCACCTAAAGCCACAAGCCAAGTCAGTTGGTGGAGTTGAGAAGAGGAAGACAAAGAAACCACAAAGAGAATATGTTGTAGCCACTGCCAAGGATATAGAATTTGAATCTGATGAAGTAGTGAAAGAGGTAAAGAAAATAGCTACCTATGCTAGGGTAGTGAGGAGGCCTCAATCTGGATGAGCCCAATCATCCAAGAAGCCAAGAGCTGAAGTTGAGCCATCTGGTAGAGCCAGAGCGAGAAAGAAGCAAAATTCTGAATTGGATGAAGCTTTGAAGTCCGGAAAAGTTGAAGGTACTTATGATGTTGTGCCCCTAATGACTTTGAATGAAATAATTGATGAAGTTATTAAGGATGGTAATTTGAAGAACATGCCTGTATATTATGAAAATTTTGATGATAAAGATCAAAGAGCTATAGAGGAAGCAGTTGTACAGTACATGGATGTTTATAGTAAATCATTAATAGAATTATCATCCATGATACCTAAGAGCCTATATGACATTTTGGATGCAAGGAGGCATACAAAAAGATTAGAGGATGAAAGAATAAAGGAATATGTATTAGTGAATTTGAGTTTTGTAATTTCTAAAGATGAGGTTGTTAGACTGCTAAATTTTGCAAAGGAGAGATTCAGAAGCAAGAAGAGAGTCAATAAAATCATGCTTGGTAAAATAGATGAAGTGACTAAAGAGACTGAAGAAATTTTGAGACAATTTTTGATAGATCACAGATATGATGTGAATCGGTCACATGATGACACTCAATAAGGAGAGAAATCATGGGATACATATGTTCCGGAAGTTCATGCAGTCGTTCCTGATGTGCAAAAAGATCAAACATTTGAGAAGGCCATTTTGGCATAGCAGAGAAAAGTACATGCAATAGTTGATGTTGATCAGAGGATTGATAACTCTGGTGAAGTTGAACAGGATCCTCCAGTGATAGAAGTTGTTTTAGAAATGACAGTTGAGGAGACAATTGATGTTGAAAAGGGTAAAGATGATGGTAAAGATGCAAGTGTAGAGGTAGAAGGAAAGGTGAAAGGAGAGGAGAAGGATGATCAGACTCCAATGATAGTGGCAAGAGACACTGTAGCTGACAAAGGAAAATAGATTTCTACTGATATAAATGATTTTTCTCAAGGGCCTATTGATCCGAGTTCTTTATCTTTGATTCAAGAATTGAAGCTAGAAACTCTTGGACAAGAAAAAGCCAGTGAGGACTTACTCAAGTCCCATACCATAAATAAAGAGTTAATAACATTGGCGGGAGGTGTATTGGAGAAAATGTTGCCATCATTTAAACCGGACACATCTGATAATCCCTTCGATAAGCTTAGAAGTATATTGAATGTTGTAGAATTTCATTTTGTGTCTTTGGAGAAGGCAACATATACTTGAGTTTTGAATCAGTTTAATGCTATGAGACAAAACATTTTTGAAGATGATTGAGAGTGATAGGGTAAGTTTAATAACTACTATGAAGGGTATTCAAGATGCATTAGATGAAGGTGGTCAAATATACAAGTCATGTCTAATTTTTACAAAGTTTACTATGGACATTGACAAAAAAATAAGAGAATGTGAAGGACAGCTAGCTAGCATATCTCAGTCATATGCACCTCAACTAGTCCTGACTAGCAATTTTGAACCATAAGTTTTGGGTATATTGGATAAGATTAAGATTTTAAGTCAGGAAAAGGACATAGTTTTGAGTAGAGTGGGAAAAGTGATGAGTCTTATTACTCCTCAGATAGATTATCTGATGAGCAGTATGCAAGATGCAAAGGATGCTCTAGATAAGAGTGTTTTGGAAGAGAGAAGAGGAGAAAAGATGCACACCTATCTTTTCAATGGGATGATCAGTATTTTGGAGAGTTTGAAGAAGGTATGGGATAATCACTTGTTGTCCCTAAGGACAATTTTTGCAGATATTTTCAAATTTTTGTAAGCAACCATAGATATCCTTGTATATAAGTTTTGGTGGATTCCTATCTTTGGCATTGTTGTCAAAGGGAGAGAGAGCGGAGTGAAAAATGGTGCAAATTCTCAAGGGAGCTTGTAGAGTCTTGGAGAATTTTGGGAGAGTTTGAAATTTTAAAGTTTTGCAGTTTTGAGTGTATAATTTATTTTTCACAGTGTTGCCATCAATGGCAACCCAGTTCAGAAATCATATCTAATGTACATAGATTTGATTTATTGGAAGTCATATTGTTCATAAGGCATAAGTCTAGAAGGTGGAACACAATAACTGGTAGAGTATGAGTACAATTTGCATATCTTGTTTTTGGTTGTGTAACTTTGATTGCAGTGATAGAGGCAAATGATTCAAGGTTCGAGGAAGGTTATTTCATAATCCTAATAGAAGGTGTTGATTCATGAGTGAGATTAAAGGTATGGAATCCGGTAATTCAAGAAGAGTAGATCTATTTGGGTGTAACGTGTGTTGCAAAATCTTAGAGTTGATTTCGGTGATTGGTTTTGTGTTTGAGGTGATTGGGCCAACTTGTGTGAAGATTTTTATCATTTTGCTTAGTTCCACATATGGATTTGTGGAGGATTGAGCTGACTTAAGATTACACATTTCATGTTGCATGTTATGCGGTTTTTGGAAGCCGACATGAAACATGATTCATTTTGTTGATGTGAATATATAAGACCGATTTATTTGAGAATTTTGATGTATGAGATGAGTGTGAGAAGTATGTATAATTAATGTGCAAAGTTTGGTGAATGTGATAAATTGATTTGGTACTCTGGTGTATGACAGTGCAGGAAAATATAACAAAAAGGCAAAACAGTTGCAGAGGTCAAATTGAGTCTAACCGGAACTACTATTTGGCATTAGTAGATGCTATTCTTTAGTTCATTCATTATTGTAATCAATTGTAACAACTTGTAAGGCAGTGAGCCTTCCTCTGGGTTGTATCCCTTTTGTATTTGAGTAGTGAGCTCTTGACAGTGTGCCTAAATGCAAGTGCATTCACCTTATGTAATATTATCATACTCCTAGCCATACTATAATAATATTGTGGGTTCAAATCCCACCATGGTTTTTCCCTTTTTCAGGTTTTTTCACATAAAATTTTTGGTGTTATGGTGTTGTGGTTGATTGGTTTTGTTGGCAATAGTGATCATGTGTTGTCATTGATGTCAACACTGTGCTTTGATTGGGTATGGTTCTTTCCCAGTTGGTTGCTGCTATCCCGGTTGAACCTATCCCGATTGGTTCTTGTTCCGATTGGACTTGGTTTTGGCCTAATTTTGATCCGGTATGATTAGATCATTGGTTTCGGTTTTGGATGGTTATTCAGGATGATTATTTTCTTGTCATATTGAGTCGGTTCATGATTTGGTGCTCTGAAAGCTATCGCTTATGTTCTGGTTTACTGGTACATATTCCCGGTATCGGTTGGCTTTACTGGTTGCTGATATTCAATGGAATGGTTAAGTGATTTTGGTCTAGCTTACTGAAATGGTTCCTAATGTGATGAAGGTGTTCTTTATCATGTCCTAATTGTTTTGTGGCTTCGCATTGGCTGGTGTGATTATTTGGTGATCGTATTTGGATCAGGTTGGTTATTTTGTGTTATTTTCACTGAGGGTTTCTACCGATTGGTGAAACGTGTTAATATTGGTCTTAGCAGAATTTTCGATAGATATAATTGATT
The DNA here is from genome assembly GCF_030272615.1 of Cryptomeria japonica. NCBI lineage: Eukaryota > Viridiplantae > Streptophyta > Pinopsida > Cupressales > Cupressaceae > Cryptomeria > Cryptomeria japonica. Next base: position 13,790,721 of record NC_081407.1, read on the forward strand.
GGGAATTTGTATTAGGTCCATTCTATGTAATGTAAATCATAATATTGGTCCGTTGGTATAATGTGATGTAATTTTTGTAATTATCTTTTATGGGTTTATGGTTTAGCTGACCTTGTTATTAAGGTTGATGATCTATATTTATAGGCGACTTATTCATGTAATTGGGTATGGTATTATATGGAAGGTATGGTTATGTCTACAATATGAGAGAGAGGTAATTGTGTGAACAAAGATATATCATTCAGCAAAGGGTGTGAAGGATTTAGAGTTGCAGTGCAGACATATGTGCTTAACCGGAATTGTATTAAGCATTTAGGAGATGCTATCTTCACAATTCATTTTCTCTGAATTGTATTCTGATTTTTATGTAAGTCAATGAGACTTCTTTTTGTGATGAGCAGTGAGGTCTAAGCGGTTGGCCTGATTGCAAGTGCAATCCCCATTATAATTATTTTGCATACTATTGCAGAAGTATTATCTAACTGTGGGTAGGTTTTCCCACAGTGGTTTTTTCCTTTACTAGGTTTTCCACATTAAAAATATTGGTGTTGTGTGTTTTGTGCTTTCATGCTTTATCTTTCATTGTGTTGTATATATTTTTCTCTGGTAAATGGTTTATAATCTACATTAATTTTGTAACTTGTGGAAAACTGATTCACCCCTCCCCCCTCTCAGATTTCCTATAGTTCATTATTAGTATTATAGATTCTAACAATTGGTATCAGAGAAAGGTCCTCTCTAAAAAATCTTAACCGCTTGAGGAGATCTGATGGCATCAACTTCGACATTCAATCCCTACCGAAAGGAGAGTCCCAGATTTGATGGCACAAATTATAATATATGGAAGGAGCGAATGAAGATTTATCTGAGATGTCTTGGAGATGAAGTTTGGGAGATAACAGAGAAAGGGTACACACCTCATGATCCTAATTTTGGAAATTTGACACCTCTTGATGAGTAGAAGAAAGTTGATAATGATATCAAAGAAAAAGAAGCATTGTTAAGTGCCCTATTAGATGAGAAAGTGTTAAATGTCATAGAGCTAGAAAATGCAAAACAGATCTGGTTGAAGCTTGAAAATCTTTATGAAGGTGACCAAGTAGTAAAGATTGATAAACTTGAAGATTACTGGGTGAGATATGAAACTTTGAAGATGGAAGAAGATGAGAAGGTAAGTTTTTTTATGGATAGAGTGAATGAGACTATCATGGGAATCAAGTGTTGCGGTGGAAATTTTAATGAGGATGAGGTTGTGTCAAATATTTTGAGAGTTCTACCTCCAACATACAAAACGAAGGCTACTGAAATAAATGAACTTCGAACAATATCAAATACCCCTATTACCAGAGATACATTACTTGGGAAGTTGACTACTTTTGAACTTGGAGATCAAAGTGCTACTAAAACAAAGACTACATTTAGAGCATCGGCCTCTGGTAAGCAGAAGGTAGACTAAAAGGAGTTATATGCTAAATATTTGGAAGACATTGAGAGAGAAGATAGAGAACTTGAAGAGTTGGAATCCCTAATTGCTAGAATAATCCCTAAAGGACAAATTGGAAGTAAGTATGAAGGAAAAGTTCTTTTTAAATGTTTTTCATGCAATAAGATTGGTCATTTTGCTTCTACATGTCCTAAAAGAGCTGCTAGGAATCAATAAAGATTTATTAGGAATTATAAACCTAATCTGGAATATTAGAGTAAGCCTAGATTTAGAAGGAATAAGAATAAATAATGTTACTATGTTGGTGATAAAGATTGGTATTACTGATGATGATGATGATGAACCTGTGAGTGGATACGATAATGGAAGCTCCGGTAAAGATTGGGTCTTTATTGCTATCAAGGATGATTCTTCGGAACCTGTCATTGATGCAAATCATGCTAAGGAGAAGGCTCTAGCTGCTAAAATTGAAGAGAAGGAAAAATGGGTTATAGACAGTGGTTGCTCACATCACATGACTAGCGACAAGAGGAAATTCCTGACTCTGCAAGAATTTGATGGTGGACTAGCCAAATTTGGAGACAACAAGGCATGTAGGATCAAAGGCAAAGGAACAATATCCTTGGATGGTAAGACTAATACTGACAATGTTTATTATGTTAAAGGTTTGAAGCATAATCATTTGAGTATAGGTTAGATGGTGGATAGAGGATTTCATTTACAATTCAAAGATGGAAAGTGCAAGATTATCAATAGATCTGGATTGGAAATTGCATCCAGAACTCAAACTAAAGGAAATATCTTTCATTTGAATTTTTGTGAGAAGGCTTGCTTGATTGCTCAGATTGATGAAAGTTGGCTATGGCATAAGAGGATGTGTCACATGAATTTTGATTGCATAGTGAAGATCAGTTCAACATAGGTTGTCAGAGATTTTCACAAGATTATCAAGCCTCATAATCCGGTATGTAGAGAATATCAAATGGGTGAGCAAGTTATAACTTCTTTCAGAAGCATACATAATATATCTAATGAAATTATTGATCTTATACATACTGTGTTGGCATTTCCATGAAGATTGCATTAATAATTTGTTATATTGCCATTGATGTTAATTAACCGGTAATGATGTTGTTGTAATGTTGTTTTGTAATCGGTAGGAAGAGCTAGTGAAAGGAAACAGTAACCGGTAGGTTAGTTTGTGGAGTGAACCGATATTGATAAGTATTGGAGAGTTGAACAGGTAAATCCCACCTGTTGTTTTGATAAACCCTAACTGATTAAGTTTGGTGAATTGGTTCTATTGGTTTATGATCTGATGATGAGTGGTAATGATTATGACACGTATGCATATTGTATGAAGAGAGTTTCAAAGTGATTTTGGCACGTTGAGGTAACATTTTTTTTTCTTGGGAATGAGCAAGTATACTACATATAATACAAAGCGCGTGATGAGTTACTAAGTTCGATGAAGCGGTGATCAAGGAGTGGTCAAGGCTTTCTTGAATGATGTGTAGAGATTGTTATGTAATCCAACAATCATACTTGAACTGACTTGTTTGTAATCTCTATGAAAATTAGGTTTTTGTTGTGTTACTGACCTAAGTTGATTTGTTTATAAGATCAATGAGTTTTTTTAGTTTGAGTGTGTTGGCAAAGTAGAATTAAGTGTGTGGTTGCCGAACCATATGTTGTGTTTGCAGTTTGAGTAAAGGCAGATAGGAGCATGAAAAGGATCTGAACAAGCAAGTGAAGTGCTATTCAAATAGATCAACAAACTCTTGTTGTTTTCTAACAATTACAACAGTTAAATCCCTTAATTGGGTAAGCTCTAACAAGCCTGGTGTTATTCAAATCCTCTAACAAAGTGATCCATTAGCTTGGATTCTAAATCCTTTACAAAGGTTACTCCTCACAGGGTATTTCTTCTAACAAGGCATTATAATCAATCCCTTAACTGGGTGGTTCCTAATAGGATCAGTTCTTAACAAGACTTTTTGTTAAAGCTTTAATAGGCTTGGCTCCTAATAGGGTGAACTTTAGAAGAGTTCAAATAGTTATCTTGTGAGTCTCATCTAACTGTGGATTTTCACATTTGGGTTTCCATGTCAAAACTATTGTGTCAAGTGGTGAATGTTTTTATGGCTATGTTTCATTATGGTTGATTTGCTTAACTACTTATTCCACTTTGATAAGTCATGATAACCAGCAACAATATGAAGTTTTACTTATATCAGTAAAAGTATTTGGATGTTTGTAAGTTACAAGTTGATTATTGTTATCTGTTGTAACAGTCAACTGGTTTAGCTTGACAATTTTGATCTTGACAGAGATATTGTATTGATAGTTCTAAGTTTACTTTGAGAGATTGATTTTGAGATTGGTGAAGTTTTATCAGTTTTTCTATCTACTGATTCATGCCCCCCCCCCCCACCTCTTAGTAGTTGACTGGATCCTTGTTCTTTCATCATAGTATCAATTGGTATCAGAGCTTCTCAGGTCCTCTAAGGTCTAAGCCTAACAACTTGAGTTAAAGATCTTGTAGATCATGATGAAGAAGGAAGGTCTAAATTTTAATAGAGAGAAATATAGGATATGGATGATGAATACTAAGAGGGGGGGGTGGGGGGTGAATTAGTATACCAAATAATAGTGAACTTAAACACTTAAACAATTTAGCAGTAAACTGGTATAACAATTTTACTAACAAACCGATTAACACAAATGCAAACCAGACAACAAAAAAGGCATTCACCCACAGAAGCACAATCACCATAACACAAGAGATTTTGACGTGGAAACCCAAATGGGAAAAACAACTGTGAGATGAAACTCACAAGTAACTATCTGCAGAATAGTAACTAGACCAGTTAAGGTCAGATCGGTTAAGGTCATACAATGTTCTTCACCAGAACAGATCCTATTAGGAATCTCAATGTCTGTTAGGAGATAAGTCTGATTAAAGACTACCTTGTGAGAGGATTTATGATCCATAGATGTGAACCACCTTGTTAGAGGATTTACAAAGGCTTTTCTGGGCCTACCCAGTTAAGGGTTTCAGACTTGTCGAAGATGTGAGTAATCAACAAGTGAATGATCTAGCAAATAGCATAATCTGCTTGGTTAGATCCATGATAGCTCATTGCTAATGCATTTCAACATTACTTCAGTCTTTAGTAAATCCACACTTTGTTACAGTACACAGCCTTGATCTTCACTTCTAAGATCGCACATATAAAAACTCATCAACCACCAAAAACCCTAACAGCTACATCTCATAAAACCCTAGACATGATGTCCTTAAAAAGGAATCTGATTTCATGTCGGTCCAATAGGATTACAGCACAAGTTCCTAGGTTCATTGCATCTAGACACATTTGATAACATGGCACAAAATCACCATCAAAGGGTCGGTGGATGGTAACTCGTCACAGAGTATTACCAGTTCATACAACTTTACTGATTACCGGTTGGTAACTCATCACAGAGTAATACCAGTTCAAATATTAAACCGATTATCGATTGTCCAAAAATGAAGATTGGGAAAACGATAACTGCCACTTCAGTTCCTTTGTACCACTTGAGATCCTCGAACCACTTGAGGTCTTCATACCGCTTGGGATCGGTAGACACTTTCTGCAAAAACCGATAGCCTAAAGGCTACAATACATAATTTCGGTTTGGAACACATATCGGTTGAGCATAACTTATGCATACAAAAAGTGATCTCAAAGAAAGTATGTGTCCATCAATGACAATCACAACATCATTATCAAAAATTCCAACAATGGAGTGACAGAATGAAAATTTATATCAAGAGTCTTGGAAATCAATAATGTGAACATGTTAATACTCAATATGTTGCACCTATTGGGAATATGACTAATGATTGAAAGAAAGAGAAAAAAGAAAATAATCAAGCACTGGAGGCTATTATCAGTTCTTTATCTGATGCTGAATATGTTGATGTTCATGGTCTGAATATTGCACAGGAGGTATGGAAGAAACTTGAAGAGATTTATAGTGGTGATGAACATGTGAAGATTACCAAGGAAGAGAGTCTAAGAGGGAAGTTTGATTACATGTGGATGGCTGAAGGTGAGAATATCCAACAGTATGGTCAGAGGATAAAAGAGATAGTTGGTGAGATTAAGAGTGTTGGTGGTAAAATGGATAATGCCATAGTAGTTAGTAAGGTATTGAGAACCCTACTATCGGTCTACGCTATTCGAGTTGCAACCATTCATGAGTTGAAATCTATTGACAAAACCAAGGTAACCCTCAACTCCATCATTGGTAAGCTTACTGCTTTTGAATTAAATGGTTATGATGGTAGTATTCAGAAATCTGAATCAGCATTTAGAGCTTATGTTTCTAACCCATCTATGAGAAAAAGTAGAGATGTTAGTCACAATTATGAATCTAGATCTAGCAGAGAAGTTGGTGATGAAGACAGTTTAATTGAGCTTGAAACTTTGTTGGCCCAGCGGTTGCCTAGAGGTAAATTACCTTTGAAATGTTTTGCATGCAACAAGATTGGACACATAGCTGCTAACTGTCCAAATGGTGACAATGAGCACAAATGAGACAAGTTCAAGAAGTACAAGGGAAAAGGAAAGAGAGATTGTCTTATTGCAGTTGATGGTGGTATCACTGATGAGGAATCTAATGGTGATGCTAATGAAGACATTGTGTTTGTAGCTATTAAAGAAGAATCATCTGATCAGAAACCTTTAGTTTCATGTGTAATAGGGAATTTGAACATAAGATTCATAAACTATATTAGCTAACCACAAAAACTAACAGGCTATGAAAGAAATCCCAATACATGCAATAGAAGAAGGAAAAGCAAGATTTCAACATAAACATGCAAACCATATGAAGAAAACTCCTTCCTTGACCTCCATTGTTCTCCTTTCTCCTCCAAATAGCGGATTTATGTGGATCTCACCTACAAGTGCAAAAGCATGAAGCGAGATTGATTTTGATAGCGTGAGGATACTAGAAGCATGGTTGATCGATCTTTTAATTGAAGAAAATCATCCAATTTATAGACAAATTGGAGAGAGGACAAGATTAGCATGAAGAGATTTGAAAGGAAATTCAAATCAAGAATGGCAAAATTATGACAAATTTATGACAATTTGCTATGCAAGGTGTATAACAAATTATAACAAATTATGACAAGATTGAAATACCATTCCCATGACAAAAGGGAAGAGAGAAAATAGCTTCCATGATTGCAACAAATGGAAGCATAAACATAGGAGAAAATGAAGGAATGAATTTAGAGGAAATATTAGAAAAATTAAAGAAAATAGGAGAAATAGAAATTAGGTTAATTAATTAATAGGTTTTCATCCATTAATTAATTCATGAAAGAGACCTAGGACTAAATAAATAGATTTATTTAACCCACAAAGAAGAAGAAAAGGATTAAATGAACAAATCATAAAACCCTAGAAATAAGAGGACAAGGAATTAGGTCAAGACCATAAGAAATTAATGTAGGTTCGATCATGATTCTGATTGACAAAGGACCAATGTTGATAAATGATTGAGATTGGTTGACAAAAATCAATGACAAATTGACCAAGATTAACAAGGAGATCAAATTGATAGGCGCCAATTCACGAGGAACAATGACTAATTGATCCAAATTGACATGATTGAAAAGGACAAGGATCAATGATGAATCGATCACAAAATGACAAGATTGACAAGGACAAAGATCGATGACAAATCGATCGCAAAATGACAAGATTGACAAGGACAAGGATCGATGATGAATCGATCGCAAAATGACAAGATTGACAAGTTGATAATTGCAAATGATTACTAACAAGCTAAAGATGATTGAAAGATTGAAAAGAGGACAAAACCCTAATTCCATCATTGATTAGGATTGATGATGTCCAAAATGATGATAAATGAGCACACACCATGATGCGATAGGATAAGATCGACCAAAATCATGACTGAAGATTGCTATCAACAAGACCTAATTCGAAAGTGAGAAAAATGAGGAATGCAGAAGAAGAACTCGATGCTCACAAATGATAAAGACCAAGTGCGCAACATAGAAGAAATGTTAATGCGACGCAAGAACCCTAAAATAAGGCAATGCGCAAATGTTAAAGTATGACTCCACAGGCGTTGACCATTTTTAGACGTCTACATTTCGCCCCTCTTTGAGACAATGCGATTCTAAGCATTGTTTCAAAGAACAATAATGAAAATGCCCCAGACAATAACAATGACATATGCATGCCCCCTCGAGGAATTGGCTGAAAAAATCCAGAAAAGAGGCCAAGTGATCGATAAGAATGACAGAAGATGATAGGTTCGAACGGATCAAAAATCGAAGGTCAGATGCATAAAGGAAAAGCAGTGGAACTAGACTGAACAAACTACCAAGACTGACGGAAGAAATGTTAGTAAGAAGAAATTAGATAGAGGATAGTTAGAGATGAAGGAAAACTTGCTTTTACAAATGCACATAAGTAGGTGAGAACCTTTATTTATTGTAGCAAAGCGGATGCAGAGCATCATGGCATTGAAGGCCAAAGCTGGAACACAACCCCTTTTGCAAAAGACAGACACATCACACACAAGGAATGAGTGAAGCATCCCAGGGTGCATACATTAAGGGTCGAGGTATGTGCAGCATTCACAAAGTGAACGCACTTATCACAGACACCCAATGATATAGTTGCCCCTGGTTGTGACAAACATTCCACAAACAGCAAACACAACAAAAAGGAAAGGGACTATGAACCATCCCGGTCACTCTAAATCACTCAGTGACATCATCGAGCAACATAGGAACATGATCGAAGCCAAAGATAAATCAGTAAGAAGATAAGACACACAAATTCAACCAAGTCAAAAAAACACTCTGATCGTCATTGCCAAAAGTGGAAAACTAGAATGATCATACTGTCTGGTTTTAGGGAATGCGGTACCTCGTCAAAGAGAGGACACAGTCTAGTTTCGAGAATACCACATCCTGTATAAGACCTATGATAATGTTGACAAGGACCAATGGTAATGTTGATGCTATTTGGATTTATGTGACAACTGTGATCAGGTTGAATCCTTGCTTGGTCGAACTGTTCATCTATTAATGCATGATTTCATTAAAGCACAATGTTTGATTGATTGTCATTGGACGTATGCTCAGCGATCTGTCTATGCACAAAGGGGACCATTTATTGACAAAATACAAAATGCCAAAGAACTTGTTTTTGGATTTTGATGTTTTTCACTTTGTAGGAATTTTGAGTTTTTTACAATTTTTTTGTTCGTTTTTTTAGGACTTTATTTGACTTTTTAGGGATTTTTTCAGGACATTATTTGATTTTTAGGGATTTTTTTAGGACATTATATGATTTTTTAGGGATTTTTTCAGGACATTATATGATTTTTAGGGATTTTTTCAAGACATTTTATGAATGTTTTTGAATTATTTTGGGGCATTTTTTCGATGTTTTTGGATTATTTCAGGACATTTTTTGAATGTTTTTGGATTATTTCAGGACACTATTTCAAATTTTTATGATTTTGCCCCCAGTGTCTAGCAAGGCAAGGAATATGACAGGTGAATAAATAGGCTTTCTGAAATGATGGTGGATAGAGGGAAGACAAAAACCTTTTATCATGGAGACAATATAGATGCAATTTTCAAGGGCTATTGCGTGATGGGACAAGAGACTGGATATGACAATGTAAAGCAGTGACATGGCATGAGGGACATGTCAAGAGGTTTTTGAAACCATGTTTAAATTTTGCATCCTTATGTCAGATCAAGATCAAGGAATGAAAAAGAGTGTATGGATAGTGATAAGATATGGATAGGATAAGCAAGACCAAGAATGGATAAGGGACATGGACTGAAGGTCGGGATTGGCTAAGGGATAGTGGCAGAAAGTTGCAATAAGCTAGGGAATATGGATGAAAGGTTATAATAAGCAAATGGATAAAGACCAAAAGCTATGATGGACTAAAAGCTACATATAAGATGCATGATGCTCATGACGATCCTCAACCTTGTCAAGATCAAAGGTGGAAAGGGAAACTGGACATGAGGGACAATAGGATATGAAGGGTAATGACAGGGGTTCGATAGGATAATGGAACAATGAAGGACAAAAGGATATGATAGGATAAAACCTGTCCCCCAGTATGGTATGCAAGAAGTTCATAGATTATGCATGATGCCTGTTTGCCAGATTTTCATCACGGTACTTGCCCAAGGCGCCTGTTTGCCAGGTTTTCACCAGTGGACAAATTATTTTTGCTTTAATTTTTTTTTCCTTTTGTCTTTTTTTTTTGTATTTTGACTTTTTCAATAGAAGATGGACAAATGATAGGGGATGGAAGAAGGACTCAAGCATATTATTGTTTTTTTTTTGGATAGTAGCCTTGAAAAAAATGGACCATGACCTTTAAAAGTATGCTCAAAGACGTTGGTAGGATAAGGACATGGAAAAAGAGATGAAACTAAGGCAAGGATTTATGCAAAGGATTGGACCAAAGGGATCGAAGGATGGAAAATATGCATTGGATAATGGATAGGGTATTGGAAGAATTGGGCTTTAGTGGATGGAAATGAAGGCAAGATCAACATTGGCACACACCTTGAGGTGTGATGGACTGATGGAGGAAGAGTGGGTTTTGGATATGGAGATTTTGATGAAGGAATAGCTAGGGATTTGTGGACATAAGGACCCAAAATGGAAGAAGGAGGTGATGGAGGAACAAATTTGAGAGGTTTAGATGGAGGAATAGCAATTTTGGATGCCAAGTTGGATTTTTCTTTTTGTGCTTCAAGAAGCTACTTAGGAACCCACATTGTTTTGGATTTTTCATGCTTTCGTTGTTCTTTGGTGTGCATTGCTTGCATAAGGGATTTAGGAACCCATATATATTTTGACTTTGCTTTATTTTGCTCAATGGGCCTTTGTGGCCTTTTGGATATTTCTTTTTCTTTATAGATCATATTGTTCTTTGTTTTGACATGTCGATTATATTGGACATGTTGATCCTTGAATACATGTGGATTGCTAGACTTATGACTTTTATACTTGGCATTCAAATTGCTTGGAGGGGGAAAGGAATGTATGGATGGATATGAATGAAATGGAGTTCTTTTGGATGGATGGAATTTACTCAAGGATGTGTGCCTTTGCTAACCTTGCATAGAGGACGAAGGGATATAAGGACCTAAGATGGATGGAAAGTATGATGGGGAAGGGATATGTTTGGATTTTGAAGGGATGTTGGATTTAGTAGGGGTACCCACATCTTGAGGAATTTCACTGAGGCCATGACCCTTAATATTTTCTTTAACATGAAGGGATTCTTGCTTATGGAGATCTACTCCATTGCCTTTATGAATATCTTGACTTGTAGGATACTCTTTTCTTTGGGAAGAAGACGCGAGTCCATTATGAGGTGGATATGATATGAGAGAAATAATGAGATCTTGAAGTGGATCAGATTGCACCAAAGTGGAAGAACCCATTGTTAATTTTAGGGGTTCATGAACATCTTGCACTAACATGTTAGAATCATGAGGAGGATTAGGATCGTGTAGTGGACATGGTTCAATGATAGACTCTTCAAGAGATGGAATGGGAGAAATAATGGGATCATCAAAAGAAATGTGATCTTGGAGTGTATATGGAGCATTAAAACAAGGAGATGGAGGAACAAAAGGATCTTGTGGAGGATTTAAAGGAATAATTTGATCTTGACAAGGAGGAAGATCATTGGAATCCTCTTTAAAGTTGCTTTGCTCTGGACTTTTAATGGGATCATCATAAAGGATGGAAAGGATATCTTGATCTTTCTTAGGAAGTGGAATGCCAATGGGATTTGAAAGGACATTTTTTTCATGAAATGGAAGGAGATCATTTGGGATTGGATGGACTGGGATATCTTGATATTGCTCGGGGAATGGAGTGTCAATAGGACTTTGGATAGGATGGACAAGAATAGGAGAATCATCATGATTTTCTAGGAACATGGGGTCCTGGTCAACAATTGGATGGGATGATAAGGTTTAGGGATCTTGGTCTTGATCTTTTTTAAGACACGTTTCTTCATGCTCTAAATTATCCTCTTGACATGAGGTTGGACTTTGGATATGCATGGAGGATTCTGACAAGGAATCAATGTTGTGGCATGAAGGAAATGCACTTTGAACATTTGTGATGGATTTTGGCAAGGAATCAATGCTTGAACATGAGGAAGAGGGACTTCGAATGGGGTACTCTAAAATAGGTAATGGCAATAAAGTGCATGGTGGCATTGAGTCTTGTATTTTTGAAACATGACAAGGATGTGCATCATGAATTGGATTATCTTGGCAATAAATTATGGATAGCCCTTGGGTAATTTCATCCTTGGGTGTATTGTTTGATGAGGACAATATGGAAGGTTCTTGTGAAACTTCTAAAGGTGTAGGGATAGATGCCACTGGAGAGTCAATCTGTTTATGGGGGATGAGGCATTGCTAGACATAAGTGTATTATCTTGATCTTCCTCAAAGAACTCACTTGGTAATTTCCTTAAGATCCTTGCAATAAGGCCACCTTTCTTTCAAGTTTTTGACATAGTTGTATCTGGAATTTGAACTTTTTTGGAAAGGAGTTGGTTCTGGTCTGATGTCATGTTTTGATTTCAAACTAGATGTTGATCAAATTGGTTTGACATGTTCAAAATTTGGCTTGGTGCATGTTGCAAGTTTTGTTTTTGAATGTTTGGTTGTAGTTGTTGATACTGAGTTTGTTGTCGATAATTAACAGTTGGTTGGACATATTGTTGAAATTGGACCATTGGTTGTGTTGGTTGTATATGTTGGATCATTGGTTGTGATGGTTGAAAATCTGATTGATAGTAAACACCTTCTTGTTCTTGTTGTGAAGGCACATAATGTTGTTGTCTCTTTTCTTGAAATTGTTTCATCATCTCTATTTGTGAGAGGAGATCTGGTATGTTTGATTGTTCAATAAGAGATCTTACATCAATTGGCTCAATCTTTGGATTTCGACCTGGAAATTTTTGAAACATTTTGGACATTTGTGATCTATTCTTCTCAATGTTTTTCACTTTTTGTTCCAAAATCTCCTTTTCTTGAGCTAGTTTCTCCTCTAGTTTTTGCATTTGGACATTTACATCATCATGATAAGTTTGATCCAAGTTCTGAGACATGTAGAGATTGGATTGACATGATTGATTTCTCAATTGTGATGACATGGCTTCGTAAGAAGGTTGAGACCTCATTTCAACAAACATGTCACTATGTAATGCAACTAATGGGATTGACAAATGCAACCTAAAAGGATGACAATGCAACTTAATGTTTTTGTACCTTTTGAATTTTTGGAATGACAACTAGATGCAACTAAATGCAATGAAAATGTGACCTTGCTTTGGACCTTTGAGTTTCTATGGTTTGATAATGTTATGCAACTAAGTGCAACCTATTTTTTTGTTATTATTTCAAGAATTTTTGGAAATGATATGCAATCTTAAGAAATGGTAATGCAACCTATTTTTTTTTTTTTTCAAGATTTGGAATAACTTTTTGGAATGCAAACCTAAAGACTCAACCTTGGGAAGTTGAAATGAAGTCAAGACCTTAAAGGACAAAGGACCAAATGACAATAGGACAAATTGACAATGTCTCACCTATATGCTTGGATACTAAGCTAGGTTTGACAAAAATGATATTAATGAAAGGACAAATTTTAGACAAGGTCAAGACTCCCTAACAACAACTTAGGGTATCATCCAAAGTTTTGATTTTTCAAGTTTGACAAACCAAATTTTTGAGACTAAATGCAAGAAGGCAATGATTATGACAATGACTTAGGATATGACATGGAAATGATCTAAGGATATGATATGACAAGATGAAGCCAAGACAAGATGACAATACAATGATAAGGATATGCGAAGACCAATGACTTGGAATATGCAAAATGCAACCTAGGTAAGACCTAATTTTAGCATGACAAGGATAATGCACGAATGTCACCTAAATGGAAATCTAGCTCGGATATGACAATGAAATGCAAACTTAGGGAAATGATTTTGAACCTAAGTGCAAAATGAGGACACTTGCAATGAAAAGGACTAAAATGAAGGGAGATGACAATATGTCCGAGGACCTAGTTGGACTATGCAAAACCTAGCCTAAAGTGACATGAATTTTGAAACAAAGATATTCAATGTCTTGACAAGCCATGTTCAAATGTAGGATGAATACTTGGACAAATTTGGACTTTTGTTTGGATTTTGTTTTGAATTGAAGGTTGTTGGTTTTGAAAACCCAAGTTGATTATGAGCACTTTTGACAATCACGGAAGGCAAAAAATGTTTGTTTGACTTTGACTCAAGACATTCAAGCACATTCACAACAAATCCTATGGCTGGCAAGGGCAATATCTGTTGAATCCTCTAACCATAAAATACAACACTCAGTCGGATAGCTAGATGCTTGGTAGCACTGGCTCCCCCTTACAGTGCACTCACTTCTCGGGCATACCAAGCTTCGAGTTCAAGGGGCATCACTTCCCAAGAACTTGCTATCTCTAACTGAGAAGTACATGAGAGGTGTCTTTGGCATGCATGTATCACAACGCATGAGCCAACAGATAGAAGGATTTTGGCATCTAAAAACAAGAGATTCTAGTAAGGGCATCCGTTTGGGTGGGTATTGATCTGGCGAATAAATCATCGCAATACCATTCCAGCACCCGTTGTCTACAACTTTCGTTGCATCCACAGTTATTTAGAGTGGTTCGAAAGAGCTTGGCTTTAGCCCATCACCACTTTTGGTCGTTCCCTCCCACCAATGCCTGTGCGAAGTGCCAAGCAAATCGGGAGGTAGGCCTAGTTCTAAGGGTTAAAACATGCAATCAAATTAAAAATAGACAAAGCATGCATGGTGTTCATTAACCTTTAAGAAATGAAATGTGCCACTACTTTAAAAATCGCAAGTAAGATGTTTTAATGAGAGTCTTTGACCGCGTCCTGCAGAAGATTCATTAGTAGTTGCATTTTTAGTCTTCGTCACATGTAATGCCAAGATGCTACACAGAGAATTAGCACCAAAGAAAAACCAGAATGCAAGAAATGGAATGAAAACAAACAAATTTGCAAGTAAAAACAATAGATTTTTATTTTTATTTTTATTTTTTAATAATTTTTACATAGGTGCAGAATGCCTCAACATAGGCATAGAACCCATCAACACAGGCATAGAACCCATCAACATAGGCACATAAGTGCCCAGAGAGCTCCGAGTCGCCCTATTTCTTGAGTTTTTCACCTGCAAACAACTCAAAAGAACTCAAAACATGGTTAAGGGGTTAGTTCACGTCGGGTTCACCAGAAAATGTAATAGGGAATTTGAACATAAGATTCATAAACTATATTAGCTAGCCACAAAAACTAACAGGCTATGAAAGAAATCCCAATACATGCAACTGAAGAAGGAAAAGCAAGATTTCAACATAAACATGCAAACCATATGAAGAAAACTCCTTCCTTGACCTCCATTGTTCTCCTTTCTCCTCCAAATAGCAGATTTATGTGGATCTCACCTACAAGTGCAAAAGCATGAAGCAAGATTGATTTTGATAGCGTGAGGATACTAGAAGTGTGGTTGATCGATCTTTTCATTGAAGAAAATCATCCAATTTATAGACAAATTGGAGAGAGGACAACATTAGAATGAAGAGATTTGAAAGGAAATTCAAATCAAGAATGGCAAAATTATGACAAATATATGACAATTTGCTATGCAAGGTGTATAAAAAATTATGACAAATTATGACAAGATTGAAATGCCATTCCCATGACAAAAGGGAAGAGAGAAAATAGCTTCCATGATTGCAAGAAATGGAAGCATAAACATAGGAGAAAATGAGGGAATGAATTTAGAGGAAATATTAGAAAAATTAAAGAAAATAGGAGAAATAGAAATTAGGTTAATTAATTAATAGGTTTTCATCCATTAATTAATTCATGAAAGAGACCTAGGACTAAATAAATAGATTTATTTAACCCACAAAGAAGAAGAAAAGGATTAAATGAACAAATCATAAAACCCTAGAAATAAGAGGACAAGGAATTAGGTCAAGACCATAAGAAATTAATGTAGGTTCGATCATGATTCTGATTGACAAAGGACCAATGTTGATAAATGATTGAGATTGGTTGACAAAAATCAATGACAAATTGACCAATATTAACAAGGAGATCAAATTGATAGGCACCAATTGACGAGGAACAATGACTAATTGATCCAAATTGACATGATTGAAAAGGACAAGGATCAATGACGAATCGATCACAAAATGACAAGATTGACAAGGACAAGGACCGATGACGAATCGATCACAAAATGACAAGATTGACAACGACAAGGATCGATGACGAATCGATCGCAAAATGACAAGATTGACAAGTTGATAATCGCAAATGATTACTAACAAGCTAAAGATGATTGAAAGATTGACAAGAGGACAAAACCCTAATTCCATCATCGATTAGGATTGACGATGTCCAAAATGATGATAAATGAGCATGCACCATGATGCGACAGGATAAGATCGACCAAAATCATGACTGAAGATTGCTATCGACAAGACCTAATTCGAAAGCAAGAAAAATGAGGAATGTAGAAGAAGAACTCGATGCTCGCAAATGATAAAGACCAAGTGCGCAACATAGAAGAAATGTTAATGCGATGCAAGAACCCTAAAATAAGGCAATGCGCAAATGTTAAAGTATGACTCCATAGGCGTTGACCATTTTTAGAGGTCTATATCATGAATGGATAATTTTAATGATTGGATCATTGATTTTAGTTGTTCACATCACATGACTGGTGACCAGAGCAAATTTCTTTCTTTTAAGGAATTTGATGGTGAAGTTGTAAAATTTGGTAATGACTCACCATGCATGGTTAAAGGTAAGGGAACTATTTCTCTTAATGGAAAGAGTAGTGCAGATGATGTCTACTGGGTTGAAGGTTTTAAACACAATCTGTTGAGTTTAAAAATGGTATGTGCAAAATCTATGGGAGCAAAGGTGAACTAATTGCAACCGGCAAGCAGACTAACGGTAACCTGTTTCACTTGAATCCTAAAGTCAACAACTGTTTAATTGTTAAAGTAGATGAAAGTCGGCTTTGCCATAGGAGATTTTGTCATTTGAATTTTGATAACATTGTTAAAGTGAGTAAGTCAAAGACAGTGAGAGGTTTGCCTCAATTGGACAAACTGCTCAATGCTCTTTGTAAGAAATATCAGTTGGGAAATATGACATCCTCAACTTTCAAGAGAAACTCTTTTTCAGTAGAGCATCTGTTAGATTTGGTTCATATAGACCTATGTGGACCAATAAGGACTAAAAGGATTCAAGGTGATAGTGTTGGCATTATGTGAACCAGCATAAGGACATGATGACATTGTATGTTGTCATTAATGTCCATATGCTGAAGAGGAGAGAACCGGTATGTTACCAAGAACCGGTAAATGTGAGAAGTGGTATAACACTGTGAACCAACATTTGTGCCAAAGTGAATCGGTGTGTTTGTTTAAGGTGAACTGGCATGTGGTTATGGGAATCAGCACATGGAGGCTTTGTATGACTAACGATTGGTAGTCTCAACTTCATGGTTTTCGGTTGAAGTGTCTCAAGCCTGTGTGACTCAATCGGTGACTTTGTGTGATGAGTTAGCATTGTAATGAAGAACAGATCGTGTTGCCACATCAGGCTTGTGTGCGTGAAGGATCTTGCATGAAGGAGATTGTCCCTATCTACCTTGAGAATGTGCGAAGTCTGTAAACAGTGATAATGTGTGATGGGTTATTAGCTGCCATGAAATCAGTGGAAAATGAATGATGGAGAACGTCTTGAGATTGGTTCAAGACTGTTGCATTTAATGCAATGTGCTCAACAGTTAGGATTGAATCGTTTGAATTGCTTAACCTAATAGGTTTAGGGTTTAGGGTTTAAGCTACCAACCTATCTGTTTCCTATAAGGTTGATGTCTTGTTTCTTTCTGAGGTTGTTGGCAAAAGTTGTGTGTGTGTATCCAAGAGAAGAGATACGTGATTCTTGCCAGACCAGAAGAGAGAAGTGATACCTGCAGAGTGTAAGTGCAGAAGGTGAAGAGGAGCTAAAGAGGATCTGCATTGGCATTGAGTGCTGCTACCAAATCATTGTAATAATTGTTGTTCTCTAACCACTTCAACAGTTGAGAAATCCCTTAACAGGGTAGCTTTAACCGACTTACTGTAAATCCTTTAACAGGGTGACTCAAAACAATTGAGTTCTTGAAATCCTCTAACAAGGTAACCTTTAATAGGGTTTAACCCTTAACTGGGTATTCTAGCCATCCCTTAACCGGGTGATCCCTAACAGGATCGGTTCCTAACAGAACCTGTTGTATCAGTCTTTAACCGGACAAGGCTCCTAACAGAGTAGACTTCTAAAGAGTTCAAAAACAAGCTTGTGGGTATTCATCCCCACCATGGTTTTTTCCAGTTGGGTTTTCATGTGAAAAATATGTGTGTCATATGTGATGTCTTTTTCATGTGATGCTATGTTGTTTTCTGTCAAGTAGTGAATCATGTTGATCTAGCTATTTATATATATATATATCTTTGATGGTAGATTACCTGTTCAGCACTAAGGTGAAATGGAAATGAAGTATTAGATCATATGAGAAGATAAGTGTCAACCTGTTTATGCTTGTCTCAGTTACTCTGGGTTTTTTCGGTTGTACTTTGTTTAAGACTAGTGTTACTGTTTGTCTGCCTAAGCACAGTGTCTGCTGACAAATCAGTTTAGGATTGTGTTTTTGTCTGTACTGATTCACCCCCCCCTCTCAGTACCAGTTTGGTACTATCCGTTCATCATTGAGTTATCAGATAGATATTTCATGATCTTCACTAATTATTGCTCAAGGATGATGTGGGTCACATTCTTGAAGGATAAAATAGAGGCATTTGGTAAGGTCAAGGCATTCAGGGCCTTAGCTAAAAAGGAGAGTGGAAAGAAGATAAAGTGTCTGAGGACAGATCAAGGCAGAGAATTAACTTATGAGGAATTCACTAGATATTGTTAAGAGAATGGTATCAAATGACATATTTCTGCACCTAGGACACCACAACATAATGGTATTGCAAAGAGAAACAACCGGTCAGTTGTTGAAGCTTCTAGGACAATGTTGATACAAGAAGGTGTAGCGAAAACATTTTGGAAAGAAGCTGTCTACACAATGAACATGATTTTGGTAAAAAGAGGTAAGGACAAGACTCCTTATCAATACTGGTATGGTAGATCACCTAATGTTGGTTATTTCAAGATATTTGGTAGAAATTATTTTATTAAGAGAGGTGACTATATTAGCAAGTTTGAGGCTAAAAGTGATGAAGGTATATTTCTTGGTTATTTCACCAAGAGTAAGGCCTACAAGTTTTTTAACAACCAGACACAGAGAATCATAGAGAGTTTTGATGTTTGAGTGGATGAGTATCCTGAAGTCTCAAGGGAAACTAGTGTGGATAAAAAGGATGAAGACCCTTGCATTTTGTTTTTGGAACCAGATCTTGTGAAACCTGAAACTGGTAAAGAGAATACTGATGTACTAGTTTAACCGAAATAGGTAGATTCAGAAGAATGTGATGATAATGAATATGAACCCGAAGATAATGATCATGTTATTCCAAGGTATGTGAGACTCAATCACAATCCTGGACATATTATTGGAGATAAGGATGCTGGAGTGCTAACTAACTGAAGAATCAAAGAGAATTCTTGCATGATCTCCACTATTGAGCCTAGAACTGCTAAGGAAGCATTTGGTGATGATCATTGGGTTAAAGATATGGAGGAGGAGCTTAAATAAAATGAGAAGAACAACACATGGACTCTAGTACCCCAATCGGTAAATAAAAATGTGGTAGAAACTAAGTGGGTTTTAAGGAACAAATTGAATGAAGATGGTGTTGTAGTTCGCAACAAAGCTAGAATGGTTTGCAAAGGTTATGCACAAGAATAAGGAGAAGATTATGGTGAGACTTTTGCAACAATGGCTATATTGGAAGGTGTCAGAACTTTACTGGCTTTTGCAGCTCATAAAGTATTCAAAGTATATCAGATGGATGTGAAATATGCATTTTTGAATGGAATACTAGAAGAAGAAGTATACATTGAGCAGCCAGATGGTTATGCTTTAACTGACAAGAAGGACATAGTATGTAAGTTACACAAGGCACTATATAGATTAAAGCAAGCACCGAGAGCATGGTATGAAAGGCTTCATTCACACCTAATGAAGATAGCATTTCAAAGAACTAGTGAAGACAACAACATATATCTCAAATCTGAAGTAGATAAAATACTGGTTAGTGAAGTGTTTGTAGATGATAACATATTTGGAGGAAATGATGACATGAGAAATGACTTTGCAAATGAAATGAAAAGTGAGTTTGAAAGGTCTCTAGTGGGAGATAAAAAATTTCATAGGTTTGCAAATACAGCAAATGAAGAGTGGTATTTTCATCACACAGTCTAAGTATGTGAAGGTGGTATTAAAGACATTTGGTATGAGTGACTGTAAACCAATTGGGACACCAATGGTTACAGTGTGTAAGCTATCTAAGGAAGATGAGGCCACATATGTTGATGAGAAAGAGTACAGGTCAATGATTGGAAAATTGCACTATGTTGTTCACAGAAGACCGGATATAGCTCATGCAGTTGGTCTAGTTGCAAGATTTCAGAAGAATTCAAAGGAAACACATATAATAGCAACCAAGAGGATTTTCATATATTTGAAAGGTATTGTTGACTATGGACTATGGTATCCATATGAAGGAAACTTTTATTTGAAGGTGTACACAGATGCAAATTGGGCATGTAATGTTGATGACTAGAAAAGAACAACTGGTGGAGCATTCTTTCTGGGAGGAAGACTTGTTTCATGGAGTAGCAAGAAGCAGAGTTGTATTTCACAGTCTATTGCTGAAGCTGAGTATGTTGCAGCTTATATGAATTGTACCCAGGCTATCTGGATGAGACACATTTTGGAAGGTTTTAAGATGAAGTTTACAGAACCTGTAAAGATCTTATGTGGCAATACCAGTGCCAAAAATATTTCAAAGAACCTTGTCTTGCATGTGTGAACAAAGCACACTGAATTCAAGTATCATTTCTTGAAGGAAAAAGTGCAGAGTAAAGATGTGATCTTAGAGCATGTTTCTACCAAGCAGCAGCTTGCAGATATCTTTACTAAACCTCTGCCTAAGACTACATTTAAGTATCTTAGAAGTAAGCTAGGGGTTGTACCCCTTCGTGAGGTAAATTGAGCATGATGTAGATTGTTGGCAATTGACACTCATTGGATTCATATGTTGTCATTGATGGCAACAAGATTCTATTGAAGGCATATACCGATAGATACTGGCGAATACCGACATTGGAGTAATCAGGGTCATCATCAACACCGACACCAACATCCAGCACTTCAGTGAAGCCGACATCAGTTTGGGATCCAAAAAGTTTTATTTGTAAAAATAATTTTGTAATTATTGTATAGAGCCGACATTGAATATCTTTTGTATTGTAAGCCAACATAAGGTATATTGTTTGTAAACGGTATATAAGTCAATCTATTAGGTCATTTTGATATATGACAAGGAAGTAGAATAGAGTGATGCGAAGGATATGTATGTAGGTCATTTGTATGCAAAATTTATATCATGCAATGATCAATAGATTGTTTGTAAATAATTCTTGGAGGAAATGAGATATCAGTAGAAGGGTTCAGGGTTTATGAACCGGTACAGAACAAAGCTTTAACCAGAACTCTTTTTGGCATTGCAGATGCATTTTGTCACTTCATCATTACTGTTTTATCTCAGCAGAAGCTTGTAGTCAGTGAGACTCTTTTTTGTTGAGCACTATGCCTTCCTACATGCAGGCCCCCATGCTATGTAATATGTTTCATGTGGCTAGTGAATTGATATTGTGGGTCACAAATCCCACCATGTTTTTTCCTCTTTGAGGTTTTCCACGTATCAAATTTTGTGTGTTATGGTGTTCATTCATGTGGTTGGTTTATTTACTTCATGTTATATGTTTCTTCATTTAGCAGTTTATACATGTATGTTCTTGGATTCCAACAATTGGCATCAGAGCCTAGTACCTTGGAGGAAGTTTAATAGCTTGAGGAAGATCTTGAAACCGGAATAATTGAACATGGATATGGAGAAGCAACCTGAGATGGCACTTGAGGATTATGATGTTGAAAGGATGAAGAACTTAAAGTTGCAAGATGAATTGAATTTTTCTAATGAATTCATTCTTGTTCTACAAGAAAGGTTATCATCAACTCAAGCTAAGAGGAAGGAACTTTTGCAAAACTAGGATGATGAAGAGAAAAATGCACATAAGGAACAATGTCAGAAACTAAGTCAAGCTAACATGCTCATGAAGAATGAAATGCAAGACCTGACTATGAGGATGTCAAAAGACATTAAGGACAGAAATAAGAAGGAAGAAAATCTTGTTGTATCTCTGAAGACCAAATTTGAAGAATGTGGCAGATTGGCTCATGAGAATAATCTATTGAGAATTGATTTGGTACAATCATGGAATAATGAACAAGAGCTTGAAAGACAAATAATGACTCTGAGAGATGATCTGACTACTGCAAGTGAGTATAAAGAAAAATTCAGGATTAGTGTTGCATAGTTGGATGATTTATTGAAAAGACAAAGGCAGAGGAAAGATTCTAGAGGACTTGGATTTGTACAAGGCGAAAGCTCTGGTACTGCAAATGAAGATTAGACAACCAGTATGCAGAACTCATCAGACCAGAGGAAACTGGTAAGGCAATCTAATGCTTACAAATTCAATGGTAGATGCTTTGTTTGTAATAAATTTGGGCATATGGCTAAACAATGTATAAATAGAGAAAATCAAAACTACAATTCAGTTCCTGGTCTGTGAGGCCCTACCTCGACTCAGTTTGACATTTTCAGTTATTTGCATATTGAGACTATTATAGATGCTTTATTTTATGCTTTATGGATTTAGAACTTTCATGATTCCATGATTTGGATCACATTGACATATGTTGATGCTTTATTTTATGCATGATGATTATGAAACTTTATATGTTGCTAGATTAGAATTACATTGAAATGGTGAATGTCATTATTGGAATTGCAGGACTTCATTTTTGATGATAGAAAGATGATGCTTATTTTATGAATGGTTCAATTTTGAGAATTACGTTAATTGCTTATATGAGATCAAAATTTAATTGAATGAGATATTGAATTATTGTTGACAATGTATGAGTGTTTGATGTGCAATGAAATGTATGTATTTAATTATGTATAATTGTGATTATTTGGAATTACTAATGTGCTAATTGAGATGCGCAGGAAAATTATCCATGTGACCATGGAATTTATATGGAGAACCAAACCTAGACCAATGTACGTTTGTTAAGCCGGGAGTTGTCTATTTGGAGAGACAACACCCCATTTGTAATGTATTTTATTTGTGAAGTGTATGATGCTTGAGTGTTAAAATTAATTTTTATGTATATGTGTAATCCTACAAGAGACAAATTCCATGTGTGATTTTTATATTGTATTTTTATTGTGTCACTTGACACATGTGCTGATTAGTGTCATTGATTTTAACTTGTCTCTTGGAGGGAGTTTTGTTTCTACCAAAGCCATTCAAAAACATGAGTGTGGTCCCAAATTTGCCTTGGGTATGGAGTCTTGGGAGTGGTCAGCTCAGGTTTGACCCGTAGGTAAACTTCAGTTGGGTTTCTAAAGGGTTAAATGGACTCCTAGGGTCAGTTTTAAGGCTTTTCCAAAGGTCCAAAGGGTATACCTATGGGTTAGGGGTGTTTTGAAACATGTGACTTCTCCCATGTGACTGTTTAGTCACCTCAAAAAGTGGTGTTTCCAAGGTGAACGAAAATTCAACTTAGAAAGTTCCTCCTAGGATAGACAACCTTCCCTTTTGATGTCAAACTCTCTTCCCCATCTTCTCCCACCTTTTCCCTTTCCAGTTTTAGTAATGTGTAAGAGTTTGGGAAGAGCAACCAATGGGAACTCTCACCTCACCCAAGGGGTTGGGAAGTGTGTGAGAAGCCTTCTTAGGCAATAATTGGAGACTTAGTGAGGAATCACCCACTCTCCATTTTTGGAGATTATGCTTTTGCTTTGAAAATTAGTAGTAGAATAGAAATTTTGGGAAAAGTTTGGAGGAAAGTTTGTGTGGAATTGGGCAGCTCATCCCCAACTAAATCTAGCATACCTATTGGTAGAATAAGGTTGGTTTTTATCTCCTCTTGTTTATGTTGTTTATGTTAGTTTATGTTGTTTTGTTGAAGGAAAGAAATGCTTGTAAATAAAGTGTTTATGTAAATTGTTGTTGAAGAAAAGAATGTGTAGTTTCATTTCTATGTTTTTTGTTTGTGTTCTTGTTTTTTTGGGAGTGTCCAAGATCTCTTACTCTTGGGAGAGTAGGATGGTCTTGGGGTGGAAGGAGTATGACAGCCTTGGGTGAGAGGCTCTCCTTATGGAGAGTGATTTCAAGGGTGTCCTTTGTGACCCTTGTTGCATAGCCTTGTGTATGCATTTGGGGGTCATAAGGGGAGAAAATATGGCCTTGAGCCTTTTGGGGGGCATAAGGTATGTGGATGTATTTTTGTTGCATTTGTATTGCCATGAGGTGGCTTGAGTTGTATTTGGCTTGCAATCTCCCCATTGGTACTTGGTCCACTTCCACCCATGGAATGAACATCACAAAGTGTGGTGAAGTGTAGCTTGGAATGGGAAGATGTTTGTTGAGTGTATGCCATATATGTTGTGTCGTTTGTTTGCTTGCTTGTAACCCGTCTAGTGTTTGGTTCTCCAAGCTCGGGGGTGGCTTCTAGTAAGCCTAGGCTGGGAGGTGAGCTCTCCATGGTCAAAGTTGTATTTTATTGCAGGTTGCTTAGGTTGGGAAAAGAAGGAAGAAAAAGCTTGTTGTTGTTTTATGTTGAAGAAAAGTGTTGAAGAAAAAAAAAGAAATGCATTCAATGTTTGTAGTTTGTATAAAAAAAAAAAAATGTGAGCTATTGTTGTATTTACTTTCAAGAAAAGAAGTGTAGTATTACATTCATGTTACCATGAAAAGAAAAACATTGTTGGGTTTTCAAACCCATTTGTATCCATATTTATTTTGTATCTACATTTGCTAATGAAATACACATTGTTTTTCCTACTTTGGTAGTTTTGCAAAAGAAGAAAGGAATGTGTTAGTTTGCATTTAAATCTTCATGTTTTACATAAAAAAAAAGAAATAGATGCACTTTTGTGTAAACTGAAATTCAAATTAGTTGTTACTCCATATTTCTTCAAGTTAAATATGCTGCTGTAAATTTAAGTAAAAACAGTCATTTATTTTCCCATTTATTGCAGAAAATGAAATTCATTATAGTAGTCTATCCTTTTCAAAAAAAAAAACATTTAGCATTTAGTTTTAGTATTTTTGTTACAAAGAAAAAGAATATATATTAGGAAATCCCTTAATTGCATTTTGATGTTATACAAAATAATATTAAACTCACAAAAAGTCTATATGGGTTATGGTTTAAAAAAAAAAGAGAGCAAATAGCAAAATACATATATATATATATATACATATATATATATATATATATATATATATATATATATATATATATATATATATATGTAAATACTTATTTAAACATTTTATTTCTCTAACTATTATTCTGATATTCTGTTATAAAATAAAATAAAATAAAACAGTGATGTAAATTACAGATTTAATAACACAAAATAAAAGGGAGAAAACTAGTTATTTGCTATATCATTCAATATATATATATATATATATATTCATTTATATTTATATATAAAAACAAAAAAAAAAAGTATTTCGCATTATTGTTTTTTAACAAAAAGGGGTTTAAAGAGAAGCCGAACCACTGTGAAAACACAGTGGCCGGCGCGGCTCGGGCCGCCACTGTGGTTTCCCACAGTGGATGGCGGGAACCGCCACTGTGAGCAACCACAGTGGTGGCGCGGGAGGCGCCCGGCCGCCACTGTGTTTACCTACAGTGGGCGGCGCTCGGTCGCACTGTGGGTAACCACAGTGGCGCCCGGGGGAAACCCCCGCCCACTGTCACTCGCCGCCCACTCAAACCTCTGCTCTGCCGCTCCGCCTTCTCCCCTCCTCCGCTCGGCCTTCCTTCGTCCCTCCGCCCATTAACAAGTTAAAACATGCAAAAAAAAAAGGGTTCGGCCCTGCGCGCCGCCTCTCGTGGCCGCCATCCAACCTTCACCTGCACACACACACTCACTCTCACAACCCCTAACCCAATTTTCGGGTTAGGGCCAGAATGATATTAGGTAAAAAGAAAAAAGAGATGTGTATGTTTCATCACTCTAGCCCTAACCCTAGTTTCGGGTTAGGGCAAACATACTTAGAATTTTGAAATAGGTATGTGGGTGGGAATATTTAAAAGGGGTAAGTTAATGTAATGAAATAAAAGCCCCACCCCTTCTTTTAGGATATATTCATAAACCTATAGATAAAATTTATAAGTAAATATATATATATATATATATATATATATATATATATATATATATATATATATATATATATATATATATATATATATATATATATATATATATATATGAAAGTAGATTAAGTTTAATATACATTTGGAATTAAATTGTTAGTTGCAAAACTAAGTTTTGCTTTTCTTTTAATTATTTGACAAATGGAGGAGAATATTTATACGAAGATTTTAAATACTTAAGTAGATTAGATTCGAAAACAAGAAAATAAATAAATAAACATAATGATATTTGTAGGGGCAAGAGGGCCATTCAGGGCTAAAATTATAACGTATTTTTAATTCATGGGGATTTTATTTTAATAAGGTGGTTTAATAACTAGAACAATTAAATTTCAAACCTAGGTGGTTAAGAACGATAAGATAAATTTTAGATCATTTAAATTTGAGATAAATCGTTATTCTTGAGATTTTAATTATTTATTAATGGAGATTAGTGATAACCTTTTTGGAGGAATATTAGCTCGTTGATGACTTAGTTAACTTCATCACCAAATTGAATTTAATTACCTGATTCACACAAGATGTAGTTAAGACCAAACAAAGTTGCATTATTTTAATTAAGTAAGTCGTTAATTAGTTAAGTATTTAAAAAAAAAAAATTATTCCATTTGTGCCCAAAAGTTTGGGCATGACACGGTCAATGCACAAATTGCAAGAAATATAATCATAAGTCAGAATATTGCAGAATGAATGTTAAATGTCATGCATGTGAAAAGTTTGGACATTTGGCTAATCAATGTAGGTCAAGGAATGACACAGGATATGTTAAAGCAATTCAAAAGAACAATGTTACATGTTATGCATGCAACAAAATAGGTCATATTGCTAAGTACTGCAGAAGCAAGACTAAATTGGTTAGAAATGATAAAGCAAATGAGAAATGAAAGCATAAGGTAGATGAAATACAACAAGATCATACCAAGAGATGGGTTAGAAAGTCTGGAGAACCAAAAGGAGAAGCAAATACACTGGTAACAGCATCATTAACTCCACTGGTAGTACAAAGCATTCTTGCATTGGCAGGAAATTCAAGTGGTAAGTGAGGCATGAACCTTAGGGGTTGGGAAATTCATTGCAAATCTTGCATATTCCTCAAAAGAGATATGGACAGTTGTATTGATCATTGATGGAGGTTTATCCGACATAAAATTGTGAAACCAACATCTGGTAGGGCGCACCGCTAAGCATTTATGACAGTGATGAATTAAGGTTTACTCGATGATAAAAAAGGAAAATGGACTCATTTTCACTCACCTAGCACTCGAGAAAACCAGAGAAAAGAAAAGGTGAATCAGAGGCGATCAAGAGCGAGCAAAGACATTCTAAAATATTTCCAGCAGGTATCTGAGAAGTAATCAAAGTCTTTCAACCGACGATCGATATCCAGGTATTTCTTTGAAATGGTATTCGGATCATCATCTGCTCCTACTTTGATTGTGAATCCCACTATTGTTGAGGTTAAGGATAGGCTTAGACCTTTTTTCAAGGAAGTTCCTCAAATTGCAATAAAGGAAGACTCTACTCGCACATTTTCAAGGGTTCTCAGTGGCGTAGTTTATTTGGAAGATGTCAGGGCTTATATTCACTGCACCTTGGAGGATTTAGGCACTGAGCAAATCAAGGGAATGTATCAATTTGTAATAATAGGTAGCTTCAGAACACTCAAGCCTAAATATCAAACCATTGAAGACCTAGGGTTAACCGGAATCCTATACATACCGGAATTCAAGGATGAAATGATTACATATGTTCTGAGTAGGGTCCATAATAAATTCATTTGGCTGGACTGGCCTCACATGATTACCAAAGAAGCAATTTGGGTAGTCATCAGCTTACCCAAAGTTGGACAGGAACCAGGGAAGAAGATCTCAAACATTGATGTTGAAAAGCTCACCGACGCAACCCATGATGGAAGGTCGGCGAGGATCAGCACCATCAAAGATACAGATGTGAAATTTGCCAGCATGATCATCGACTACAAGGTAACACAATCGAGTTGATTGAACTTTGTTGCTATTTCTTGTATCCATGTTTCATATCAAATGATAAAGAATAATGGAAAGTATGATTTATGTGAATGGTTAAGAAGTGAATTAATGTTAAATCTTGGCAAGATCAAAGGGGTTAAGAAAGGAAATTTCCGGTTTGGCAATCTTATTGTCTGCTTAATGTTATATTTCATGAATGAGATACCGGGTTTGGGAAAGAAATGTTGGGCTGATAACATACCGATAGGTATGCAGATCAAAGATGCAATCATTGGTCTTGGCAGCAACAGGGATGAGAAGCTTTGGGGCTACTTTAAAAAAATTCAAGAGAACATGAGACTGAGGGAGAGAATCTCCAAACACATTATGGAGAAATCATCCACTGATATCTACTTCATGGTAAAAATAGATGAGACACTCATGGAAGTGGTGGAACCTAGAACAATATGGGTCACTGAACTGGGTTATGAAGTTGATGACAACATCTTGGAACTATATGCTAAAATGTTGATTGATGCTCCTTTGGATGATAAGGTTGAACACTTTGGTACTACAGAGAAGAAAGCTCTTGAGGTTAAAATTGGTTTCAACAAGAAAAGAAGGGAAAAGAAGATAGACAAAATGTCTGCCTTCGTTCAAAATGTAATTCATAGGATAGACATAGAACTAGGTTCTAGATCTAAACCGGTAGATCAACCAGCAATGGCAGCTGCAACAACTGTAGTGAAAAGTGCTCTTGAGGTAAAGAGGCCAGCAACTTTCATATCTCCTATCACTTCTGATTCTGATCTAGAGGATAATCAACCTCTTGCATTCAGAAGGGTATAGAGAAAGAAAGCTGACAAGCCTCTGGTAGAAGAGAAGGAGGTGGAACCAAGGAGGAAGCTAGTAAAAAAGGTGACAACATCATCCACTCCTCCAACAAGAAAACCTATTCAGAAGAGGAAGCCTGCTCCATCCGCTCCTGCAACCCCCAACAAGAAGATGAGTAAGAGTGATGAAGCAACTAAATCTGTTAACATGACTTGTGCAAAGTTAATTGATGAGGTAACAAAAGATGGAATTTTGAAGAATGTGTCAAATTTATATGAAGATTTAGATGACAATGAGAAAAATGAAATAGAAGAAGCAATCTTGTTACATTTAGACATATATAAGAAGGCTTTGGTAGAGATTTTGAAAGAAAATCCTTTATCATTGTATAATAAGTTAGATGCAAGGATATTAGAAGCAATCAAGAGGGATAGAGAGATTAAAGAAGTTGAAATTTTGAGTATGTGTGGTTCTATAAATAATAAGGAAATGAAAAGATGTATAGAAGCTGCAAATAGAACAATCTTTAGCAGCAAACCCTGCCAAATAAATTTAATGATCAGTAGAGTCAATGAAATAATAAATGAGACCAGAGATGGTTGGGCTAAATTCTTGCAAAAGAATCCTGATTTCCTTACTTCTCAAGAAGAATTTTCTAAGGCAACAACTCCCACCATTCTAGACAAATCTAAAAGGAAAGAAATTTTGGGAAGCTTAGATCAAATTTTGAGTGAACCGGTCGTTAAACCTAAAACAGATGAGATTGTACAGACTAAACAAACAGAGACAACATTTGTATAGTCTGAGAAAGGTAATATAGGTACTATACAAGATACTGATAATATTGTGGATAATACTCCACCGACAGTAACAGATACTGCACCAAGTAGCGAAGCCACCGATGCAAAAGAGGATGAGAAAAGAGATACAATGGGTGAGGATAAGTAAAATGAGACTGATAAGACACCCAGTACCATACCAACAGTTGATTCTCCAGAAAAACTTTTGGCAATTGACACTTCTCAAGTTGAGAAGAAATCAATCATAGAGATGAGTCCCACAGAGCTAATGATGATGGCTACTCAAAAGACAATGAAGGAAGGATCTATAGACAAAGGAATAATAGATCAGTCAATAATAGTTTTACACTAATTGATTCATGATTGTATGATTGAAAATGAAGCAAGCCCTTTCGACAAGCTTAAGGTATTGACAAAGTACATATCTAAAAACTTTCAATCATTACAACAGATTTCTGACAGGAAAGCACTTGGAAGGTTTACTTTGGCTAAGAAAGCCTCTTTTGACTAGATTATTGAGATAGAAAAGAGGAAGGTTGAAGAGAAACTTATACTTCTTGAAAATTCTTTGAAATGGTGTACTAACATCTACAGGGTCTGTTGAAATATAGAGATTATTACAACAAATGTAGATAAGAGGATAAAGGAGTTACAAGAATAGATTCCTAATATTGTAAATTCTTTTGATGGACTAACCTCACTTAAAACATCCATTGATGGAAAAATTTTGACTTTGGAGAGCCAAATTTTTTCTTTTGAAAGGAAAGAGACAAGATTATTTGGAGAGCAATAAGTCTCAGAGGTTTGGTGAGTCTAAGATTGGATTCACCTTGTGTACATAAGAAGGAATGCATGGATATGCTTGCAAAGCCAACACCGACAGAAATGACTAAGAAAGAAACACCAACACATCTACTGAGTGGACTTGTATCCATATCTAGAACACTCAAAATTGGATGGGATGCCTATATACAGTTGCTAGAGAAATCTTACCCAAAAATCTTGAAATTGGTCAAGCTTCGGTAAAACAATCTATAATTATTCTTTCAATTCTTTCACTATTCAATGGCATTGATGCCAAAGGGGGATTATATGTATGTGAAAAATATGTATATGTATATAATCCTAGGGGGAGGATATCTAACAGATAGTATATTGCAAACATAGTCAATCAGCTCAGGGGGAGCATGTTTCAGTTGAACTGGAAGGGAATCCATTTTTCACATGAGTGTTGCCATCAATGCCAAAGGGGGAGATTGTTGGCAATTGACACTCATTAGATTCATATGTTGTCATTGATGGCAATAAGATTCTATTGAAGGCATATACCGACAGATATCGACATTTGGAGGCATACATCGAAAGATACCGGCATTGGAGTAATCAGGGTCATCACCGACACTGACACCTGCATCCAACACTTCAGTGAAGATGACATCAGTCTAATAGTTCTGATACTAATTGTTAAGTACAGATGCCAAGCTAACAAGATGAGAGGGGGGGGTGAATCATACAAACTTAATCTTCAATATATTCCACAAATTCAACCTCAGTAGCTTAAACAAATATATGTAATCAAAACTGTAAAACATGCAACCTTAAGAACACATAATCATAACAACACTCATAACACCAGATTTAACGTGGAAACCCAAATAGGGAAAAACCACTGTGGGATTTTGGACCCACTAAGAAATATACTCTTCTAGAGTATGCTTGGTTAAAAGAAAATCTTGTTAAAGATTACAAACACATTGCTAGATGTGATCCAGTTAAGGGATTTCCCTCAGATCTGTTAGGATCTTCACCTTTTTAGAGGTGACCTTGTTAAAGGGTTTCAAACATTCAATCAGAATGTCACCATGCTAGAGGATTTATAAAGAAGACTGTTAAGTCCACTCGGTTAAGAGATTTTCTGTCACTTACAAATAAACAACAGTAATGAGTATGTCTGCAACTTTGCATCTAAAATGCTAAAGAAGATTCTTATTTGCTCAATACAATCTAGTCATAGGACTTATCTTATCCCTCTGCTAGTCTAATTACTCTGTTATTCAAATAGGTCTTCAAGCTTCTGTGCTCGGTAATCACTATGTAGCATCCCTGTGCTTACACTTGCCCGCATACATTGTTTATCAACAGTTCCTTATTTATAAAAAATTTGCTAACCACTTAATCTCTTTCATCACATTTCCCATGATCAATCATAGCCATCAGATCTTCAATCTTGACTAGGTTCAATGTATCCTTCAATCGAAAAATGTTTTACCTTGCCTTGGAACTTGCATATATTTCTTGGAACTTGTGCTAGGGTATTGCGCTTTAATCTAAGCTGTAGGTCTTCCTACCAATCTTCCATTGCCTTAGATCCTTAACAAACTTCATACACGTTGTATCAATCATTTAATCATAACCATCTCATCAACTTCCATCATTAAATAATGCATCTATACATCCAATGCATTCTGTTATTACTTGGTTGCAACTTGGTAAATACTAAACTTCACTCGGTAGACATTTTGCCTTCATTAACCGATAGCGATAACCTTAGGGTTTACTGACTAGGTTCCTTAGGTTTTACCGACTAGGTTCCTTGCTTGGTAACATAGTATAGTATTAACCTTACAGACAATAGCATATGTAGGATATCAAAACAATCTAAACAACATGATGTCATGATTGTCTAACTCGGTAATAGTTGCCCATTGAATAACTTATTCCTCCCCTTATTCATCACATTCTTTCTGTGTCTTTTACCGACATCTTAATTCTCTTCAAAACATACTTCTTAAGATATGGCAACATCCTACTAAATCAGAAAATCAATTTCTTGACATCAATGACAAAATAATATTGTGAAGACAGTAAACATCCTTAATAAGTTATATCCATAATTATCAACAACCTTCTCAATATCCTAATTGAAATGTCAACAATCTCTTATTGTCTGTTATAATGCCAACAATCTCTCCCTTTGGCATTGATGGCAAAACCAATTGATTTGACCTAAAAAAAAATTGAATTCAGATTGTTGTGATTGTGATTGCTCAGATTGTTGAAATGCTCTCCCCCTTTCATTAGTCTTCTCCCCCTTTGACAACAATGCCAAAAGAAAACTAATACATAATTTCTTCCTGTGTGAAGTAATTCCTTTGTTGTTCGTTATCAACTCAGTCTTAGTTAGAGAATTTTATCTTCAATTCCTGTTCCCTGTTTTTGTTTCCTGCACACCTTTAGAAAACATCCTAAAGTGTGTAAATCAGCATCAACTCCTAAAAGATATTTTTCAGAGTCATCGAATTGATGCTTTCACCGAACTCGGTTAGTGAGTAGAAGATAGGGGTAGGACCCCTAACTTACTTCTGAGATACTCAAAAGTGTCCCTTGGTAGTGGCTTGTTGAAAATATCTGCTATTTGTTCCTTTGAACTAACATACTCCAACACCACTTTCTTCTCTTGAGCTTCTTCTCTAAGATAATGATATTTGATAGAGATGTGCTTTGTCTTAATGTGCATAACAGGATTCTTTGAAATGTTAATGGCACTAGTATTATCACAGAATATAGTTACTGGCTTGGTAACTTTCTCATTTATGCCTTCCAACAGTTGTTTGATCCATGCTATATTGGTACAATTTAATGTTGTAGCAACATATTCAACTTCTGCTGTAGACTGTGAAATACATCCTTGTTTCTTGCTAAGCCAACTCACTAGTCTTTCTCCTAAAAAGAAAGCTCCACCACTTGTGCTTTTCATGTCATCTATGTTGCCTGCCCAATCAGCATCAGTATAAACTTTTAAATCAAATTCAATTCCTTTCTGATATACTAAGCCATAATCCTCAATACCTTTCAAGTATTTGAAAATTCTCTTGATTGCTATCATGTGTGTTTCCTTGGGATCTATAGAAAATCTTGCAACTATACCTACTGCATGTGCTATGTCTGGCCTGCTATGAACAACATATTGTAAATTTCCAATCATAGATCAGTAAAGTGTCTCATCAACAGATGCAGATTCATCATTCTTTGATAGTTTACAGTTGGTAGTCATAGGAGTACTTACTGGTTTTGAATCCTCCATTCCAAATTTCTTCAAGATTTCCTTTATGTACTTGGATTGAGTAATGAAAATCTCATCTTTCATTTGCAGTATTTGTAGACCTATAAAATACTTTATCTCACCAATTAATGACATCTCAAATTCTTTGCTCATTTCATTTCCAAATTTCTTGCATAAAGAGTCATTTCCACAAAAGATAATATCATCAGCAAATATGGCTGAGATCAGTATTCCATTTTCATCATTCTTCATGTACATATTGTTGTTTTCGCGTGTCCTTATAAAACCAATCTTGATTAAATAAGAGTGCAATCTTTCATACCATGCTCTAGGTGCTTGTTTCAGACCATATAAAGCTTTGTTCAATTTACATACCTAATCTTTATTCTCTCCTTCAACAAATCCTTCAGGTTGTTCAATAAAATCTTCTTCTAATATACCATTCAGAAATGCAGATTTGACATCCATTTGATATACCTTGAAATTCTTGTAGGTAGCGTATGCCAACAATGTTCTTACTCCTTAAAGTCTTGCCACAAGTGCAAAAGTCTCACCATAATCAATTCCCTCTTCTTGAGCATAACCTTTGCAAACTAGTCTTACTTTATTTCAAATGACCTCACCTTTTTCATTCAGCTTGTTTTTGAAAATCCACTTTGTACCGATTACATTTTTGTCCTTTGGTCTTGGGACCAGTGTCCATGTGTCATTCTTCTTGATTTGATCAATCTCTTCTATCATTGCATTTATCCAATCTTCACTATTAAATGCCTCTTTCACTATCCTTGGTTCAAATTCAGATATCAGACATGTGTTCTGTCTTAGTTTGTTTCTTGTCATCACTGGATCATCCTTATCTCCTATAATCTGACTTGATGCATGATTCCTTCTGACATACTTGGCTAATATAGGCTCGGTAGGCTCTGTATGATCTTCTTCATCACTCGATAACTAGACATTCTCTTCATTTCCTTCAGCAGTTTTCTCGGTAAGACTTCTCAGTTGAACATATACAGATCCTTCATAATCTTCTGGTTCTTTGGAGTTTCCTTCATCATTTCTTTTTGCAAATTCATCAATTTTCACATTTGCACTTTCTACTATTTTGTTAGAGGATTTGATCAGACATTTAAATGCTTTGCTTCTAGAAGAATATCTAAGAAATGTTCCTTCTTCACTTTTCTGATCAAACTTACCATTTCCGTCATCTTTGTGAACATAGCATCTACTTCCAAAGATTTCAAAATAACTTACATTAGGTTTGTCATACCAGATTTCATATGGTGTCTTCAAGGTTCCTTTCTTCAGTTGTACTCGGTTCAGGGTGTAAACTGCAGTGTTGATTGCTTCTCTCCAAAATGTTTGATCTGTTTCTTCTCTCGACTATCCCATTTTGCTGGGGTGTTCTTAGTGTAGATACTTGCCTCTTTATACCATGATCATTGCAGTATAAGTTAAATTCATCAGAAGTGAACTCACCTCCTCTATCAGATCTAAGACATTTCAGTTGTCTTCCTGTTTCATTTTTTATTCTTGCCTTGTACCATTTAAACATTTGAAAAGCTTTTGATTTTTCTTTTAAAAACATTATTGACATCATCCTTGAGTAATCATCCACAAATAATATGAAGTACTTCTCACCATAATAACTCTGAACTTTCATAGGACCAAAAAGATCAGTGTGCACAAGATCTAAAATTCCCTTAGAAGTGTAGGACTTACTTGTAAAGCTTGATCTTGTCATCTTGCCCATCTGGCATCCTCGACATATAGCATTCTCAGGTTTCTCAAGGCTCAGTAGACCACTTACCCAGTGCTTCCTGCTTATTTTGATCAGATTATCAAAATTTACATGACAAAATCTTTTATGCCATAACCAGGTATCATCTCTAATAAGGCAGGAAAGCCCTACCCTATTGATTACGCATCTATCAGTACATAGATAGACGTAGATAGTATCCCTTAAGAAACTATAGCATAGAAGGTAGTAGATCTGGCAAAGATAGTAAGAACTAGTGGATCTGGGTAAAGTGGCGGAATAACAATCGGATCAGGTTCCATCTGCTCGAGATGGGAAGCACCCCAGCCCACGGGTACGTATTGAGAGGCCAGCCGGGGATGACAAAATATTTTATGCCATAACCAGGTATCATCTATCTTTGCATATAGAAACTTACTCCAAGTTAAGTCAAGGTGAAATGTGTTACCCTTTTTTTGTGTCCCAGTAGCTACTAACTTCCCATGCTTGTCATGAACTTTGACAATTCCTTTCTAAAACTCTATTCGGTAACCTGTATTGTTTAGCTGTGCTACACTCAACAAATTGTATTTCAATCCTTCAACCCAATAAACATCATTACATTTAGCATTGTCAAGAAGTGTTATAGATCCTTTACCTCTCATTGGACATGGTGCATCATTACCAAATCTTACATAACCTCCATCATAATCTTCTAACATAACGAACTTGTGTTTATCACCTGTCATGTGATGTGAGCATCCACTATCTATGATCCAAGAATCATTAGTATTTATGTGAGATATTAAAGCTTTTTCTTTGTACCTTTCTTCATCTAATCCATCTTTGATAGCCACATAAACAACTTTCTCTGTATCAGTTTCATCTGATTTATCATCATTAGATTCCTCATCAGCTATTAGACATGTCTTTTTATCTCTTCTTTTGAACTCTCAGTGTCCTCTGTAATGATTATCTTTATGTCTGTCATCTCGGTAATCTCTCTTTTCACTGGACTCTTTGTCAGGGCAATTAGAAGCCATATGTCCTATTCTATCACAGTTAAAACATTTCAAAGGCAACTTTC
The DNA here is from genome assembly GCF_030272615.1 of Cryptomeria japonica. Taxonomy (NCBI): domain Eukaryota; kingdom Viridiplantae; phylum Streptophyta; class Pinopsida; order Cupressales; family Cupressaceae; genus Cryptomeria; species Cryptomeria japonica. Next base: position 13,827,372 of record NC_081407.1, read on the forward strand.
CTTTGTGCTTACCTTTTCCTCTCAGTAGCCTTTTGGCTAATAGTGCTTCAAACTCTTCTTGCTTTCTGATTTCTTCATAAATTTTGTGTACCTCCTCCATGTTTTTGCGAAATATTTCACTTGCTCCACTGTGATTCCCTCAAATGCATGTAGCTTACCAATAGTAGCATCCAAAGAAACTGGCATATTGGGTACAGACCTCAATTCATTGATTGCAGAGACTCAGATTGCATAAGTTGGTAGAAGGGTTCTTAATAACTTACTTGTGACATCCTTCTCTTCAATGGTTCCTCCTGCTCCTTTGATTTGATTGACAATCTCCTTTAACCTTGTACTGTACTGGGTTATGTTCTCACCTTCATTTATTCTCATGGATTCAAGTTGTCCTCTTAGACTGTCCACTTTTTCTCTTTGAACATGTTCATCACCACCATACACAGATATGAGCTTCTCCCACATTGCCTTGGCATCATTGTAGCCTTCTAGATCATATAACTCTGAGTTGGTCAATGCGGATGTTATTTCAATCATTGCTTGAATATGTTCTTGCTTTGCCTTTATCTCTTCCATTGTCAATGGATAGGTGCTAGGTGTAATGAAATCATTCTCTAGATAATATACAGCATATTCTCCAACTTCTGATAGGTCCAGCTTCATCCTTTTCTGCCATGTAGAGAAGCTTGACTTGTTCAGCTTCGTTGCATCCCTCTTATACATCTTTGGATCTTTTCCTCAAGTACCTTTAAACTTTTTCTTCCGGAGTCCAACGCTCTTATACCAATTGATGGTTTTGATACTAATTGTTAAGTACAAATGCCAAGCTACCAAGATGAGAAGGGGGGGGGAGTGAATCATACAAACTTAATCTTCAATATATTCAACAGATTCAACCTCGGTAGCTTAAGAAAATATATGTAATCAAAACTGTAAAACATGCAACCTTAAGAACACATAATCATAACAACACTCATAACACCAAATTTAACGTGGAAACCCAAATAGGGAAAAACCACTATGGGATTTTGGACCCACTAAGAAATATACTCTTCTAGAGTATGCTCGGTTAAAAGCAAATCCTGTTAAAGATTACAAACACATTGCTAGATGTGAACCGGTTAAGGGATCTCCCTCAGATCTATTAGGCTCTTCACCTTGTTAGAGGTGACCTTGTTAAAGGGTTTCAAACACTCAATCAGAATGTCACCTTGCTAGAGGATTTACAAATAAGACTGTTAAGTCCACTCGGTTAACAGATTTTCTATCACTTACAAATAAACAACAGTAATGAGTATGTCTACAACTTTGCATCTAAAATGCTAAAGTAGTTTCTTATTTTCTCAATACAATCTAGTCATAGGACTTATCTTGTCCCTCTGCTGGGCTCCTTACTCTATTATTCAAATAGTTCTTCAAGCTTCTGTGCTCGGTAATCACTATGTAGCATCCCTGTGCTTACACTTGTCCGCATACATTGTTTATCAACAGTTCCTTATTTATAAACAATTTGCTAACTGCTTAATCTCTTTGATCACATTTCCCATGATCAATCATAGCCATCAGATCTTCAATCTTGACTAGGTTCAATGTATCCTTCGATCAGAAAATGTTTTACCTTGCCTTGGAACTTGCATATATTTCTTGGAACTTGTGCTAGGGTATTGCACTTTAATCTGAGCTCTAGATCTTCCCGCCGATCTTCCATTGCCATAGAACCTTAACAAACTTCATACATGTTGTATCAATCATTTAATCATAACCAACTCATCAGCTTCCATCATTAAATAACACATGTATACATCCAATGCATTCTGTTATTACTTAGTTGCAACTCGGTAAATACTAAATTGCACTCGGTAGACATTCCGCCTTCATTAACCGATAGCGATAACCTTAGGGTTTACCGACTAGGTTCCTTGCTCAGTAACATAGTATAGTATTAACCGTACAAACAATAGCATATGTAGGATATCAAAACAATCTAAACAACATGATCTCATCATTGTCTAACTCGGTAATAGTTGTCCATTGAATAACTTATTCCTCCCCTTATTCATCACATTCTTTATGTGTCTTTTATCAACATCTTAATTCTCTTCAAAACATACTTATTAAGATATGGCAATATCCTACTAAATCAAAAAAGCAATTTCTTGAAATCAATGACAAAATAATATTGTGAAGACAGTAAACATCCTTAATCAGTTATATCCATAATTATCAACAACCTTCTCAATATCCTAATTGAAATGCCAATAATCTCTTATTATATGTTATAATGCCAACACAGTCTGGGATCCGAAAAGTTTTATTTGTAAAAATAATTTTGTAATTATTGTATAGAGCCGACATTGAATATCTTTTGTATTGTAAGCCGACATAAGGAATATTGTTTGTAAAGGGTATATAAGTCAATCTATTAGGTCAATTTGATATATGACAAGGAAGTAGAATAGAGTGACGTGAAGGATATGTATGTAGGTCATTTGTATGTGAAAGTTATATTATGCAATGATCAGTAGATGGTTTGTAAATAATTCTCAGAGGAAAGGAGATATCGATAGAAGGATTCAGGGTTTATGAACCGGTACAAAATAGAGCTTTAACCAGAACTCTTTTTGGCATTGCAGATGCATTTTGTCAGTTCATCATTACTGTTTTATCTTAGCAGAAGCTTGTAGTTAGTGAGACTCTTTTGTGTTGACCAATGTGCTCTAAGCAGTGTGCCTTCCTACATGTGCAGGCCCCCATGCTATGTAATATCTTTCATATGGCCAGTAAATTGATATTGTGGGTCACAAATCCCACCATGGTTTTTCCTCTTTGATGTTTTCCATGTATAAAATTTTGTGTGTTATGGTGTTCATTCATGTGGCTAGTTTATTTACTTCATGTTATATGTTTCTTCATTTACCAGTTTATATGTGTATGCTATAATAAGGTAAAATCTTATATTACTGGCAGAACACTGATTCACCCCCCCCTCTCAATGTTCTTGGATTCCAATAGTAGATTACATCAGTCCTAGAGCTACTTGCAGAATTTTACAGCAGGATTGGTGTAGAAGTGGAGTTATTCCATAGGGGGAGCATCAAGTTGCAGGTTGTTGATGTTGCACAGTGAAGTTTTACATTGCATGTTTTACTTTCTATTTGGCATTGTTGTCAAAGGGAGAGAATAAAAATGTGATCATTGTGAGAAGAATTGTATGATTGACAAAGGCAAGATGTACAACCAGCTAGTAATTGAAGACAAACTAAAGACAAGGAGAGCACTTGGTAAAATGTAAACCAGGATTCCTATTCACAATCACAGCAATCAATGGTATTGATATTTGTGTTGCCATCAATGCCAAAGGGGGAGATTGTTGGCATTTGCATGAAGATTGCAATAATGATTTGTTATATTGTCATTGATGTCAATTAACTGGTAATGATGTTGTTGTAATGTTATTTTATAACTGGTAGGAAGAGCTATTGAAAGGAAAATGTAACCGGTAGGTTAGTTTGTGGAGTGAACCAGTATTGCTAAGTATTGGAGAGTTGAATCGGTAAACCCTACCTGTTGTTTTGATAAACCCTAACCGATTAAGTTTGGTGAATTAGTTATATTGGTTTATGATCTGATGATGAGTGGTAATGATTATGACACGTATGCATATTGTATGAAGAGTGTTTCAAAGTTATTTTGGCACGTTGAGGTAACGGTTTTTTGTCTTAGGAATGAGCAAGTATACTGCATATAATTCCAAGCACGTGATGAGTTACTAAGTTTGATGAAGCGGTGATCAAGGAGCAGCCAACACTTTCTTGAATGATGTGTAGAGATTGTTACGTAATTCAACGGTCATACTTGAACCAACTTGTTTGTAGTCTCTATGAGAATTAGGTTTTTGTTGTGTTACCAACGTAGGTTGATTTGTTTATAAGGTTGATGAGTTGTTTTAGTTTGAGTGTATTGGCAAAGTTGAATTGAGTGTGTGGTTGTCGAACCAGATGTTGTGTCTGCAGTTTGAGTAAAGGCTGAAAGGAGCATGAAAAGGGTTTGAACAAGCAAGTGAAGTGTTATTCAAACAAATCAGCAAACTCCTGTTGTTTTCTAATAATTACAGCAGTTAAATCCCCTAGCTGGGTAAGCTCTAACAAGCTTGATGTTATTCAAATCCTCTAACAAGGCGATCCATTAATCCTTTACAAAGGTTACTCCTCACAGGGTATTGCTTCTAACAAGGCATTATAGTCAATCCCTTAACCGAGTTGTTCCTAACAGGATCAATTCTTAATAGGACTTTTTATAAAATCTTTACTAGGCTTGGCTCCTAACAGGGCAAACTTCAGAAGAGTTCAGATAGTTATCTTGTGAGTCTCATCTCACCATGTTTTTCCCATTTGGGTTTCCACATCAAAAATATTGTGTCAAGTGGTGAATTTTTTTGTGGTTATGTTTCATTATGGTTGATTTTCTTAACTACTTATTCCACTTTGATAAGTCATGATAACTGATATTAATATGAAGTTTTACTTATATCAGTAAAAGTATTTGGATGTTTGTAAGTTACAAGATGGTTATTGCTATCTACTGTAACTTCAACCGGTTTAGCTTGATAGTTTTTATCTTGACAAAGATATTGCATTGATAGTTCTAAGTTTACTTTGAGAGATTGATTTTGAGATTGGTGAAGTTTTATCACTTTTTCTATCTATTGATTCACCCCCCCCTCTTAATAGTTGACCAGATCCTTGTTCTTTCAGCATACCATCATATTGATCTATGTGGACTGGCAAGGACTAAAAGTTTTCAAGGTGATAGATACTTTATGTTGCTTATTGATGACTATTCTAGAATGATGTGGGTTGCATTTTTGAAAGAAAAATCAGAAGCTCTTGAGAAATTCAAAATTCTCAAAGCTATGGTTGAGACAGAAATAGGATTGAAGATAAAATGTTTAAGATCAGGTAAAGGCAATGAATTTACATCCGATGAGTTCAACAACTTTTGTGAGAAGCATGGAATCAGAAGACAATTTTCTACACCTAGAACTCCATAGTAGAATGGAATAGTGGAAAGGAAGAACAAAACTATCTTAGATGTTGCAAGGTCAATGATGATGGAAGCCAAGTTGCTTGATATCTATTGGAGAGAAGCTGTCAATACTGTGGTATACACTTTCAACAGAGTACACATAAAGGTGATACTGGTAAGACTCCTTATGAATTATGGCTCGATCATGCTCCTATTGTCAGATATTTCAGAATTTTTGGAAGTAAATACTATATTATAAGAGATGATGCATTAGGGAAATTTTATCCTAGATGTGATGAAGGAATATTTTTGGGTTATTCTACTAAGAGTAAATCATATAGATGTTAGAAAAAAAGATTGAATAGGATAATGGAAAGCATAAATGTCCAAATGGGTGAGCAAGGTAATAATCATATCAGATCATATGACTATGGACCGGAAAATGAAATTGTCAAATCATAATTGGTAGTGCAAGAATTAGTTCAGAGCATTAATCCAGTTGCTCTAGTAACATCAGAAATTTCCATAGTGACTGTTGATGAGCAGAAAGAGTAAGAAAGTCAAGATAATCCAAAGACTCTTAGATATATAAAGTTGAATCATTCTAAAGATCAAATCATTGGAGATAAGAGGAAAGGTGTGATGACAAGAAGAAGGTTAGTTGTTGAAGAGGTATGTTTAATTTCTCAAATTGAACTGAAATCATTTATTGAAGCAAGTAAAGATGAAAATTGGATGAGTTATGGAAGAAGAATTGAATCAGATAGAAAAGAATAGAACATGAGAATTGGTTTCTAGGTCTAAAGATAAAAATGTTATTAAAACTAAATGGGTTTTCAGGAATAAATTAAATGAGGAAGGTCAAGTTGTAAGAAACAAGGCTAGATTGGTTTCCAAAGGATATTCACAGGAAGAAGGAGTTGATAATGATGAAACTTATGCTCCAGCTGCTAGGATTGAAGCGGTAAGACTATTTCTTGCCTATGTTGTACACAAGAACTACAAGGTATATCAGATGGATGTAAAATGTGCATTTATGAATGGAGATCTTGAAGAAGAAGTCTACATTGAGCAACCTAATGGATTTTCATTATCAGAGGATAGGGACATGGTTTGCAGATTGAAGAAAGCTTTATATGGATCGAAACAAGCCCCTAGAGAATGGTATGCTAGATTAGATAAATATCTTTCAAAGCTCAGTTTTAGCAAAGGTAATGTTGATAGTAAGGATTAGTGCAGGATAGGGGGCAAAAAGTGGCGATGTGAAAAAAAATAGCATTTTCCACTTGCCTAAAATTGCGAAAATCCGTGTTAACTTTTTGCTTGGCCTGGGTGTCAGTACACCTTGGCATGGTAAACACCTAGGCAAAACATATATCTAATAAAATCGGATATCCGAGAATTTGGATATCCGATTTATATAGGTAATTTTAAATTAAAAAATAAATTATATATTATGTTATATATTATATAATACATAATATATTATTATATTATATTATATTATATTATATATTATGTATTATATAATATATTATATAATATAATATATATTATATAATATAATATATATTATATAATATAATATATATTATTTAATATAATATATTTTATATTAAAATAGTTTAAAACATATACATCATACTATCTGGTGCCCTATTTTTTACATATATTTTGCTTTGTTCTTCTTCTATTTCCTGCTTTGTACAATATCTTTTTCACATGTGTCTCAAAATAGGTCGTAGCCCTATGTCAGATAACTAGGTATTACAATATGAACAACATATAAAGAGGATTAATACAAAATGCCTCATAGGCCAGTATATAGATATCAAAAGAGCCACCCTGTTTATTGTTCTCATGTGACTTTCTCCCCAGTTCTAGGAGAAATCTCATCTGAGTCTTCAAGTTTGAGCTTCTGCATGTACTGTACCAAGGGTTCGATCTACTTCAGATGCAACATATGTTAGGATTCCCACAAATACTAAGAGGGGGGGTGAATCAGTATCTAACCGGTTATAAGATTTTCTTAACTTAAAACATGTAAAGCATATCAATACTGTATACCGGTAAACAAGAAATAATGCAATAAATAGAGATAACAACAACCACATGAAAAACACACCATAACACAGTAGTTTAACGAGGAAACCCGGTTTGGGAAAAACCTCGGTGGGATTTGTGACCCACAATATTCACTTACTGGTCAATAAGAGAATATTACTGCTACAAGAGGGGCCTACACATGCAGGAAGGCCAAGTGCCTAGAGCTCATTGCTCAAATACAAAATGGGAAGTCTCACTGACTTACAAAGTGGATTATATAAATCCAATGTCTTGTACTGCTTCAAAATAGCATCTAATATGCCAGATCCAGTACCGGTTTATAGCTCTACTTCATACATAAACCCTTAACCTATAATTTGCATAATAGGTATGCCTTATTTCGCCTATATATTTCCTTTTCTCTATTTTAAAATGTTCTACAATGATCTCTTATATATATGAGTCATTTTACAACTTGCCAAGTCGGCTTACAAAGATTTTACAATAATTAAAAAAATATATTACAAACAAAATTCCTGTCAACTTTTGTGCCAATATGCTTCCTTTTATTATTGGTGATCTTTGTGCCAATGTAGAGTCTGTCTTTGCCGGTACCGGTAAATTGTCTTGCTGGTGTCATAGGATTGTAAGTTTGCCATCAATGATAAAACCTTCAATCACCTACAATGTCTCATTGGAGTGTGCATTTGCCAACAATCTCCCCCTTTGGCATTGATGGCAACACTCATGAGAAAAATCCAAACACTGTCATCCAAAAAGAATCTGTCGGTATTGTCTTACCAAAAATGTGTACTCCCCCTGAGTTGATGAGTCATTTTACTGATTATTTTTCTCATTCCACTACTCCCCCTTTGGCATCAATGACAAAGGTTGTCAAAGTGTCAATGAGTGTGGTTTCCTACTTCATCCTTGTAACCGGTTGGTTACAATCTGAAAAAGATCTACCAAAACTAGATCCAAGCTCTTAATAAACTTTTTGTTGTCTTTTATTGCGGCCTCTATCCTCTGAACTGTACCTATGAGGTGTTGCATTTTCTCTACTGGTGTTTTCTATCCTTGAATCAAGGCATTAGATATTTCTTTCCTTAAGGAGGCGAGATAGTCCAATTTTGGACTAAGTCTCCATTTAAGATCTTTAGCCTTTCCTTTTATTCTTTCTTTGTCTCTTTCCAACTTTAGTAGTTCTTCCTCAAAACCTGTTATTTTTTGCTCAAAAAATGATAATGAATCAAATGAATTAATGAAATTGTCAGCTAGTTGATTTATTTCTTCCTGTATCTTGCTAATTTTCTTGTCTATATCAACTGTCAAAAAGTTAGTTTTACATGTATCCCTGCACAAAGTTTTGAATTCCTTCAATGTGCTACATAGCTCCGATAGAAGTGTGTCAAATTGCCTTGTACACTTCTTTATTTCTTCCTCAAAGAATTTGTGTTTTTCCTTCTCTAATCTCTCCTTGATTGCTTCCTCTTTTATTTGTTCAACTCTCACAGTGTTTTCAGTAATATACTTAGACAAAGTGTCAAGTTGACTCAAAGAATCTTTATTATCTACATTACATTTTGGTGCTATCATTTTCAAAATTGGAATGGTATCATCTATTGCCTTGTATGCTTGTGAGCTACAGTCTGTTATCTTCTTGATGGAATCCAAAAGAACTTCTGTTACATTATTTGATGAGCCAACAATCTGTATTCTGTCAGTGGGAGCAGTTTCCTTGCTTGTGATGACCTCTGGTAGGTCAGTTTGTATTTCCATTTCTTTAAGCAAAGGTTTGTCTTGCTTAGCTATTGCCGGTGGCATTGACTCTGTGTGAACCTGTTGCAGTGAAGGAGCATGTTGCTCTTCTTGTTGCTCTATGTTATTATCTATCAATTTACCTTCTGTACCATCAGTTACCGGTGGCTCATTAGTCATATCTATTTTCCCAGTTGTATCCTTATTTACCATAATATTGACCTTTTAAGTATCATTGTCCACTGTGTATAATACCTCAGAGTTAGGATTTGTGTCCTCTTGTGGTATGTCCATGCTCTCACTATCCGGTTGATTATCAGTAGTCACTACCGGTGGAGTATTCAGAGGTGGTGGGGATAAGTTATCTCTTATTTTTATGCTAGGTGGTCCACCAACCTTGCCTTTTCCCTTATTCTTATCCTTCTGATATACTTTGATGGGTTTAGGGTTTCTATATTCTTCCTGCTTTTCCTTCTCTACAAGGAATATGTCCCATGCATTATTAGTTTCCTCTGCTACCTGATTTACTCTACCAACCATAAGTGCTACATGCTGGTGTGCAGTTGAAAATACTGACCGGTTAGCCTCTGAGATCAGATCATCTATCTCTTTTGATGAGTTGACTGGATAAACAACAAGTAGTTTTTCAATTTTCATTTTCTTATCAAGCTCTACAATAGCTTGCCTTCTTGCTTCAAGTCTTTTAAATAGTTCTGCTGGCAATTCATCTACAACTTGCATTAGAAATTTCTTGTAAGTGTCCAAGTGTAGAATTACACTTTTTTCAACTTTCTCCTTGTCATCAACTGATAATAAATCATATAATTTATTGATGTTTTTCAACTGTCCATCCTCTGTTATTTCATCTAGTAGTTTGTCAATTGGAGCAATGTTTTGTTGAGTCTTCTTCTTGGGTGTTAACTTCTTCTTCTTTGGAGTTATCTTCTTAGCCGGGGGCCTTACTGCCTATTGCTTCTATCTGGTTCTTCTAAGAGAAGGTGTAGATAACGGTGAAGGTTCTCTTTTCCTCACAACTCTTTTAAATGCAGTTGGCATATCACTTGTCGAAGAAGTTGCTACCGGTGAAAGGTGAGTTTCTAGTTGTAGTGTATCTAACTCATCTTCAGTGATACCGGCTTGTTTAAGTACATCTTCTTTGATAGCCTTTGCTTGCCTATATCCTCTTCTTATTGTTACTTCTACCTTCTTTACCCTTTTCTTAGATTGAATTTGATTCTCAATAGTCTCAGCACTGCCAAATACCTCTTCTTCAGGTTCCTTGGGTGCTTCCAGGAGGGCTTTTGCATATGTTTAAATTATGTGGTCATTAGTTTCATAACCCATTTCAGTAACCCAAATGGTTCTTGGGACAACTGCCTCCATCCAAATCTCATCCTTCTTAATAACAAAGCATATTTCATCCTTATACTTATTTACAATTGCTTGTGATAGTCTGACTCTAGTATTCATCCGAGCCTTCAATGCTTGAAAGTACTCATTTATATTCTTTTCTCTATTTTCACCCATGTTATTTAGTAAATCAAACAATTGTTTGCCTACCGATATGTCAAAACCAAGATTCTTATTACTGATACCGGGCACCTATTTTGTTATGTGCAACATTAAACAGACAAGTAGGTTTCCAAATCTAAATGTCCCCTTTTTGTCTTTCTTAATTTTTCCAAGATTATCAATAAGCTCATCTTTAAACCATTCACACACATCTATTTTTGCATTATCCTTGATCATATCATAGGCACTCTTTATGCATAGGCTAGAGGCTGAGTTTAACCTATTTGCATGTGTGGTTTTATAGCCTAAAATCATGCTAACGAATCTGACATTGATGTCGATTACATCATTCACTCTTAAAGATCTCTTGTCAGATGTTGCACCTGTTAGGTTCATCACCAGGTCATTTGAGACCTTCTTTGTCTTATCAGGTCTGTTACCAATGGAGGGTAACCCTATCATAGGCTTTACTGTCTCATTAGTAATTTTGTGAACTGAGTCTAACCAGAAGAATTCACCATGTACCCTACTTAGAACTATCCTTATAACATCCTTAGGAAAATCCAGAATGCTGAGAATTTTAGTGAATCCTAGGGTTTCAACTATTTTGTGTTCAAGTTTCACATTACTAGTTTCATCACAAATTACAGTCTTATACATGCTCATGATTTTCTCATCACCTAATTATTCTATGTGACAATGAATGTACATTCTAGGGTCTTCTGCAAAAACTGCTCCTTTGGGGATTTGAGAAAATGCACCAACATTATCATCCTTCTTAGTAATTTTGGGAACTAACTGAAATATGGGTCTAGGGCGTTTAATCACTTCGACTACAGTAGGGTTTGCTATGAATTCAGGAATAGATGAAGAAGCCATGATTATAAATACCTTTATCTGCCTTAGGAAAGGTTGCTTGTTGAATTGCTTTGCTTCTTTGCTCAAAATGTCTTTGCTCAAGAATTTTCACGCTCTTTGATTGTTTGAATGCTCGATGAAATGAAAATGGAGCCAAAACACTGATTTATAATGTTATTTTTGCCAACCACCACATTTAATGCTTGTCGGTTAAGTAATGACTTAACTTATTTGCTGGTATAGAAGTAATTTCAACTTCTCACCATCAACCGAGGGAATACTAGCATGTTTTACATTTGATTGATAAACCCTCAAGGAAATTTTCTTCAGTTAGATGAGGACTCTCTTGCCGGTGGAATGTTACTCTGTTTTGCCTATGGAGTGTTGCTCTGTTCTGCCAGTGGAGGAGTATTCCTATCAACATTTAGTTTTGATTTCTTGATCCATTGTTTTGAGAATTCCTGCTTAACTTCTTCAACTTTTTCTTTACCTTTCAAACTAGGACCTTTGTTATTTACCGGTGAGGACTTGCTTCTACAAAATTTAGCAATATGTCCAATTTTGTTACAATCATAACAAGTCACATTATTTTTCTGAATAGCTTTTCCATATCCTATGTCAATTTGTGTTCTGCATTGATTAGATAAGTGTCCAAATCTTCCACAAACATAACATCTCACATTCCTTCTGCAATTCTCTGAATTGTGACAAATTTTGTTGCATTTAGAACATTGACCAATGGGTGTATTGGTATTCTGATAATTTCTAGATCTACATTGATTTTCTCTATGACCATACTTGTTACATTTAAAGAATTTGCCATTGAATTTATAAGCAGTAGGTTGTGTTACCGATTTTCCATGATCCTGTGTGTCTGTAGTACCAGAGCTTTCACCAGCTTCAAAGCCAAGACCATTAGTGTCACCATTAGGTTTCTGATTCTTCAATAAGTCACCAAGTTCTTCTGAGCTTTTCTTGAATTTTTCTTTATGTTGATTTGTAGCAGCCAGTTCTCCTTCCAGGATACCTTTTTGTCTCATGAGTTTATTTGAGTCATTCTGTGCATGCATCAGATCTGTCTTCAACATATCATTTTCATAAATAAGTCTTGTGTTTTCATTTGCAGCATCATTCAGTCTTCTAGTCAAGTCTTCTTCATTCTTCTTTCTATCTTCAATTTCTTTACAAAATCTCATAGTCATATTCTGCATCTCATTCTTTGTTGTCTTGTTTTCTTGTTTCAACTTATTCATCAGAACACTAAGAGTTTTCCTTTCATCATTCTCATTTTGTATCTTTTCACAAAGTTCTCTTTTCTTGTTTCTTGTAATGGTAAGATTTTCTTGAAGTGCTTGAATAATATCCTGTGCAACCTTTAGGTCATCTTCAAGTTTGATATTTTTCAGCTTTTCCGCATCATAGTCTGAGAGAGCTCCTTCTAATTGCTTCATCAAGTTTTCCATCTCTACCAGTGTCAAGATCTTCGTCAAGCTATTAGGCTTCTAAAAATAGAGGACCAAGCTCTGATACCAATTGTTAGGATTCCCATAGATACTAAGAGGAGGGGGGGGGGGTGAATCAGTATCTAACCGGTTATAAGATTTTCTTAACTTAAAACATGTAAAGCATATCAATACTGTATACTGGTAAACAAGAAATAATGCAATAAACAGGGATAACAACAACCACATGAAAAACACACCATAACACAGTAGTTTAACGAGGAAACCCAGTGTGGGAAAAACCTTGGTGGGATTTGTGACCCACAATATTCACTTACTGGTCAATAAGAGAATATTACTACTACAAGAGGGGCCTACACATGCAGGAAGGCCAAGTGCCTAGAGCTCACTGCTCAAATACAAAATGGGAAGTCTCACTGACTTACAAAGTGGATTATATAAATCCAATGTCTTGTACTGCTTCAAAACAACATCTAATATGCCAGTTCTAGTACCGGTTTATAGCTCTGCTTCATACATAAACCCTTAACCTATAATTCACATAATCGGTCTGCCTTATTTTGCCTATATATTTCCTTTTCTCTATTTTAAAATGTTCTACAATGATCTCTTATATATATGAGTCATTTTACAACTTGCCAAGTCGACTTACAAATATTTTACAATAATTAACAAAATATATTACAAACAAAATTCCTGTCGGCTTCTATGTCGGTATGCTTCCTTTTACTGCTGGTGGTCTCTGTGCCGGTGTAGAGTCTGTCTTTGCCAGTGCCAGTAAATTGTCTTGCCGGTGTCATAGGATTGTAAGGTTGCCATCAATGACAAAACCTTCAATCACCTACAATGTCTCATTGGAGTGCATTTGCCAACAACATATCTATATGTTTCTTGAAGTACTGGATAGACTGAATATCTTCCTTGTAAATCTGCAGAGCACCTTCACGAACCAAAGTCACGAATCTGTCTTTAGAGATCTCCAAGACAATAGAAACCTGTGACATAATATAAAAATGAGTGAGTTTATTATTAAACTCAATAACCCTCCTCCTCCGCTAGAACTAGTTCATCTTAAGGTCAAAAGATTCTACAAAACTAGCAAGGACCTCACTCCTGGAAGGGCCAGGCCGGTGATTCCAAACAATAAAGGGGCCAAGGAATATTATATAATATAATATTATATTATATAATATATATTATATTATATAATATATTGTTATTTTAAAATAATTTAACTATAAAAATCGGATATCTAATTTCTCTGAGACAATAAAAGAGGACTATGATAGCTCGTGCGTTATTTTTTACCCACAGGTTGATCAAATTCTAGCAAATCCAATATCTGGTTGGACCCGATATCTGATTTTGTGACCCAAATTTGCAAAAAAATCCAATAAAAGGTAGGATTTTTATTGTTTTTCATCATTTTCATTCAAATATTTGTATTTTTTTAATGTTTAATTCTTTTTTCATTAAAAATAGGTTTTTTTCATTAAAACTAGGGTTTTTTAAATCAAATACAAAAAATTTCAAATTTGCTAAATGAATTCAATTGTTTACATTCAATTAGGTTAAAAATGGGGGATAACAATGAAAACATTGATCAACCACAACTGCAACAACCAAACCCTCCTACACAAAACCCTCCTTTGTCAAACCCCCCCTCAATTAAAGATTTAATTGTACAAAATTTGAACCAATTGAGGGGGATTGCAGATATCTATCGTAGGATACCTCGCCTAATTCCAATGTTTGATCCCCTCACGTCCATCATAAAGAGTATAGAAACCATCACTGAGGAGCACAATGTCACTCTTTTGTTGCGATATTTTATGAGGGAGCAATATGTGGATGGCTTGTCCTATAAGGAGATCAAGGATCTCGAGATATCCAAAGCCGCTATTGCCACATTGTTTGTGAATCCTCGCACTGGTCAACCCGTAGACCCCCCAAAAAAAAATTCTATTAAATGGTGCACAAATGATGATATTGTGAAAAACTTTTGGGATCGTTGGTGGATGGTTTTCGATAAACCATCCAACAACAATCTTGATGTCCCCTTCTACTTCATCAAAAAATTGTATGTTGAGTTTGTTTTAGGAAAATATGTGAACTACTTTAACATCCAACCTTTCTAGGGTGTGGGTTTGTGTATGCCCCAAAATAGACCTGGGGCAGTCAGAGTAGTCCAGGGCCCATATGTCCCCCCTCCTCCTATTGATCCCCCACCTCTAGTGCAGCATTCAGATATCATCTGTGACGTGGCTTCACAAACCATATCGACTATTCACTCTTTGAGTAGCCTTCTGGTTTCTTGGGTTGGGGCAGTAGCTCAACCTTCTTTTGATGGCAACAGTGCATTTGGTGGCGCTGACACGTCCTCCTCAGCTCCACACATTTGTGTGCCCCATAGTTGTGTCATGTGTGGGCACCTATGCTTGGGTCCACTTAGATAGCCTGTTGATCCTCCTACGCACACTGCGAATTATGAGGTGCATGAGATGCATGATGCACCAAATGTTATGATAGATATTGGAGGATACCCTGGAGTGTCCTTGCATGCTAGAGGCGAGGAGACACCTTCATCATACGTTGATGATTTAGTGGTAAGATTTGTATTTTCATAGTTCATTCTATATTTTAAATCAATATTTATAATCTAGATAATATTAATTACTAATTTTTATTTACATGGTCTATTTAATAGTTGATGATAGAGGAGAAGTTGACACAGATCTAGGAGGGCACCTTGATGGTCATTTCATTTGGCCTTGATAGCTTTACGGTACATATATTATTGCACCTAGTCATTTGAATTTTATTGTACATACATGCTCATCATTTATATTGGTATTAATTAGATTATGTACTAACTTGCATGTATATCTTATTTTACTATTGTAGGGCACAAGTAGTGTGAGTGCGGAGTTGTGCGATTCAGAATCTGGTAGTGCAACTGGAGACAAGGGAAAGGTAATTGAATGAATAGTTTAAATAACTTATAATGATTATACATGTCTATACATAGGTTGATAGTTTCACATACTTGCTGTGTATATGTACAAAAAATTCTTGGCTTCACATCCTTGTTGACTACACCCACTATACCCGAAGAAGAAGAAGAAGAGATGCCTCAGGTACATGTGTTTATTTTATTTTTTGTTTAGTAGATATAATTTGTTATTATCAGTGACAATTATATGCTAACTTATATCAATGTCATGCTTGTGAACATATGTAGGTTGTGTATGAAAATATTGAAAACATACCTCCTCTACCGAAGACATACATCAAGAGTCCTCCAAAGCCAAAGAGAAAATGTGGAGATGAGGTAAACAAGAATAGTTCAATTATAGTTCATTTTTATGTTAACTTTTTGAATGTGAGTTATATAATATAACTAATCTTAATTGTGGTTTGGTTTTTCTTGTGTAGGATCCTTCAGAGCTGAGCAGTGTGGCAAAGATTGATTTTGATGATCCATCAGTAGCTTAGGATGTTATAGATAGTTTTGGGATGCTTACATGTCTAGTTGGCATGTATATTTTGTATATGAACATACATTCACGTATATAGACATACATTTTGTTTGTGTTGGCTTTTATACCATACTTGTGTATGAACATACACTTGTAATCATTTGACATTTTTATGTATACATAAGTTGATATTTGATCATATAAATTGTTGCTCATGTGTGCATGGTGTTATCATTTTAAACTTTAATCTTCAATCCAATAAATAACAATGGTTAATAATGCTTATTTAATGAACAATACAATTCATTTCAGTCCATCATAAGTGTTATTTGTATAATCTTCAGATTATATATAATTCATTTCATCTAAATCGTAAGTGTTAAATTTGGTTGCCTTTGGCAACTTCACCAAATTTAATGACCTCCGTGCTCATCAGGCCTCCATGAGGTCAAATTTAGAAGACAAGTGTTTCGATGGATTCTCAATGAAAAAAAGGTGAAATATAATCATTTTTTATGTAATAAGGTCATCTAGACCAATATTTGTTATGTCTAGTCATAGGTTACTCATATTGGCAAAATTGCTCAAGATTGTCCACTCGTCGTGATCACAAACCATCGGTTCTGAAATGTCCAATTAGGAGTTCTTAACCTATGCATGCTCCTATCCCCCCCCCCCACTCGGTCGAATGCTCGGGGTCATATGTCATCCCTTGAGCACCCTAAGTGCTAAAAAATGTCAAATTTTGATGGGCCCTAACTCAAAATCCATGGCACCTACAAATGATCTATTTGAACCTATAGGGCCATGAGAGGGGTCCCTAAAAATTCCTATCGCGGTTTTTCAATATTCCCTATGGTTTTATTAGGGCAGCATTTTTTCAGTTGGCAAAAAAATCAGAGCACCCTAAGTGCTAAAAATGTCAAACTTTGATGGCCCTAACTTAGAATCAGTGGAGCTGTGAACAATCTAGTTCAACCTACGGGGCCATAAGAGGGGTCCCTACAAAAGCCTATCCTAGTTTTTCAATATTCTCTATGTTGTTATTAGGGCGACATTTTTTCAGTTGGCGAAAAAAACGTCAGTCTCATTCAATCAAATGTTGTCGCGTGGCCAATTTCTCATTCTGCTCATCATAATCACAAACTATCAGTTCTGACATGTCCAATTAGGAATTATTACCCTATGCATGCTCCTATTCCCCCCCCCCCCAACTTGGTCGAACGCTCGGGGTCATACGCTACCGACGTCATCCCTTGAGCACCCTAAGTGCTAAAAATTGTCAAACTTTGATGGGCCCTAACTCAGAATCCGTGGCACCTACAAATTATCTATTTGAACCTACGAGGCCAAGAGAGGGGTCCCTACAAAATCCTATCTTTGTTTTTCAAGATTCCCAATGGTTTTATTACAGCGTCATTTTTTCAGTTGGCAAAAAAATTGTTAGTCTCATTCAATCAAATGTTATCGGGTGGCCAATTTCTCATTCTACTCATCATGATCATGAACCGTCAATTCTACAATGTCCATTTAGGCATTCTTACCCTATGCATGCTCCTATCCCCCCCCCCACTCAGTCGAACGCTCATGGTCATACCCTACCGGTGTCGTCCCTTAAGCACCCTAAATGCTGAAAAATGTCAAACTTTGACGAGCCCTAACTTGGAATCTGTGTTACCTATGAACGATCCATTTGAACCTACAAGGCCATGAGAGGGGTCCCTACAAAATTCTTACCCTATGCATTCTCCTATCCCCCCCCCAACTCAGTTGAACGCTCGTGGTCATACCCTACCGACATCGTCCCTTGAGCACCCTAAATGCTGAAAAATGTCAAACTTTGACGGGCCCTAACTTGGAATATGTGTTACCTATGAACGATCCATTTGAACCTATGGGGCCGTGAGAGGGGTCCCTACAAAATCCTATCTCTATTTTTCAAGATTCCCTAGGGTTTTATTAGGGCAACATTTTTTCAGTTGGCAAAAAAATCGTCAGTCTCATTCACTGAAAAAATGTAGATAAACAAGCATTACACTATAGACACATAATTATCATCAATATTTCCATGTATTGTATACACATAATTACCATTACACTTGCATGTGACATCCATGAATGAATATGCAAACGTGATTTTTCATCATTATCAATACAACTACACCAATGTACTCATGTACAGATACATTGTATATCATCAATATAACTAAACCAGTTTGCCCATGGAGATCCTATATCATCATAACAAAGTTACATCAATTCACATCCATATACAAATACAACATCGCACTTCATCTGCATCATACATCCTCATGTCCTAAGAGAAAAGCTTTTGTAGAGCAATGCCTGCATATAAATGAAGACCAAAATAAGCAACCTTTTTATGTGGAATGAATGTGCTACAAGAAACAAATTATAACACTTAATACAAATTATTTGTCAAATTATAAATAGATCATTTCAAATATTTTTAAGATGTACAAGATTGTATAATTACGAAACTTACCAGTTTCTCTACAAAGTCTACAAGCATAACTTTGAAGAAATATGCATGTTGATTAAATCCCTTCTTAGTGCATTTCTCTGCATGGTTGAAGATGATGGTAAATATTGTCATTTCTAAATGGAAATGCATTCACTTGACATAGTGTGTGAAATTTACAAAATTTAATCACATTGACAAAGTGAGGGACTTAGTGTTTACACACAAAATTTAATCTCATTAATGTACAGAGCATAGGGTTTTGTGTTTGACTGTAAATTTTTGCAGTTCTTGAAAAGAAAACTTAAAAAGTAGCTAAATATTGATAACCCCAAGGAATATGTACCATCACCAAGATTAAACTAGTCAATGGCGAATGATCTAGCATGAACCTGTATTTTTAAGAATTGTTAGTCTACACAAAAAATGCATGCATGAACATAAAGGCTTTATGATAATCACTTCAACTGAAATGCATAATAATAAATGAAAAGGTGGGATTATATACCATAAAAATATGTCCCTTTTAATTATATCAAGAGAAACCACTATGTTGATGCAAAAATCATAATGTGATAGTGTTGTATATCATCAAAAAGACCTGCATAAGCATAAAGGTTTTGCGATAATTATATCATCAAAAATTGTCAAATAGTGTTGTCTATTATCAAAAATGGTAATGCTCATCAAATGCATGATAATAAGCCATGTTACAAAAATGCGTCCCTTTGAATTATATCGAGTGTACCCGTTATGTGCATGCAAAGACCGTGTTGCAAAAAAAAACATTCATCAATAGACTTGAATTTTGAACACATCCTTAATATACACATAACAAACTTGAACATTAAGGTTTTATGATCATTGTTTGAAATTAAATGCATGATAAAAAACTAAGGCACCATTAAATACCTACTACTCAAGTATGGATGAAGGGTCATCTCTTTGCTTAAGAGTATCCAGTATTGCTTCATGATCAGTAGTAGTCATTGTCCATAGGTCTTTGTTCTTCAGTTTTGATTGATGCTTCAAACACTTGACATTTGTAGCTATAATAAGGTGTGAATAAATGAGAATGGTTTTGTGTCTCTCATAGTCTTCAAATGCAGGTATGCCATTCTTTCTAATCATGTATGTTCGCAACTAAATTCCCAAAACAACAACTGAACCTGTAGGATATGTGAACCCATCATCATTTGTCACTGGTTGTGTTACCTTTTGTTTTCCCTGTACACATCATGCCAACCAATATTATAATCTCTCTTCATTCCCTTGTAGTGCTACAACTGCAAAAACATGTCCTAGTTGTAAAAGATTTGATAGACGGTCATACTCAAGTGAACTTTCCATGTCATCATTTGACAAGGATATTGTTTGAGATAATAGAGTTAGATATTATGCAACCCATGTATAAACCCACTCACTTGACTCGCATTGATCCCAATCACACCAAACACAACTCTGACAAAAATAAGCCAACACTCGTGTCCAAATGGTCCATGTACTTGCATCTGAGTTCAGGAATGAATGCATCTTTGAAGAATCTTTAATTGTTTGACAATCCAATCTGTCTCCCACTGTGCCCTCCTCAACCAACCAAAAGAATCTGGTCACTTCTGAATCAAGAGTACCTCCATGTGATAATGTTGAACTACACCAATCAACAATAGAATGTGCATCTGAGAAATTTGCACCTAAAATCCTTAATTTCTCCTTAACTAAAGATTTCTTCAAACATGCACCTGCTCCATCATGCTCCCCCTTCCCATGCCCTACCTAAAAAAAACACCAAATATGAGGTATACGCCTCTTTATATGCATTTTACTCAACCAATAAAACATATGGGCATTCTTGAATTGGCCCGTATAGTTATCTGACCATATGATATGTCGATCAATCACAATATCTTTCTCATGCAAGAACTCAAAAAAATTCTTGAAAGAATGTTGCACATACTCGAAGGAGTGTGATCTATCATCACTCCTATGAAAATGATATCCTTGATTATCTTCCTGTCCTCTTTTGTACTGCAAGGAGCATGTCTATATGTAATGTGAACAAAAATAGCAATCTTGATTGAATTGTAGTACTGATATTGTACCTCATTTTGTGGGTGCAATGTATAGTTCTCTACAAAATCAACCACCGATACAATAGTGCCCTTCAGGAAAGAGTTCTTACACATCTTGAATTATTGATCCAACCACTGAGACCTATGGATGTACCTTGCATACATGTCGAAAATATTTTCCTTAAAATCTAAAGTATATTTCACTGTCTCATATATTTTTTTCTCAACGTAATTCTTTCTAAACTCATGTTCACTGCCCTCATGAAAACTTAAAACAAACTTTGACAACTCACCACATTGTGAGCACTGCTCATTCAAACAATTATTTCTCTAGAAATAGCAGCCATCATCTCTAGGGAATAAAAATAGATCTTGCAAGACTCTTGATGATCTTGGAAATAGCATTGCACCACACTCCTGCAACATCTCATTAGTATGCATCATAGAACGAATATGGCATAAAAGTTCATGGTACATTGAAACCTCCACATGGTACTTGCAACAACAAGTATTAAGAATGTTAAGAGGTACACAATAAAATGGCTTCAAAGATTCAAAGGCCCTTTGTGATATTTACAATGTTGGATGTACTTCACAAAAACTTTTGTAGAACATTGTTTGGCTTGATTCCAAGAAATGTTTGGGATGCGGTGTGCGGTCTCGGTTGTCGATTCTTAATTTCAAAACTTCATTTACATTGGGTGATACTCTATAATTAGAGTGCCATAATTGTTGAGTCTCCTCCTTCACATTGTTATTCAACTTTATATCAACATGTGGAAGCCTCCTACCAAAAGCCCATGTATCATGTTGAAGTGGATCGTCATGTCTTTGTCTTCATGCAAGTGCTCTATCCAAATTTTTATGGTTTATGTTCAAATCAACACAAGTTTGTCTCATTTGAAAAGCCTTCCTCAATTGATGACTTACTAAGGAGGTTGTAATCACTCTTCGAGCGACTCTCTTATCTCTTTCCTTGGTATTCTTTCCAATAGAATTGAGAGCATCAAATAGATTTTTGGCAATGATAGAATTTCTCTCCATCTTCTTGTTCATACAAATCTTCAATTTATTTAGCAACGGTCTCATCTTTATCATCTTTAGCAATTGAACAAAAATTTAGCATTTCTCGATCAATGTCTTATTGCTAAAATTTTGGTCAAAAAGTTGTATAGCCCACAATCGAATGGTTCTTGTTGACCTCTTGCCTTCAAGATTCACAATAATGTTCTCGTCAAATTCAACTAACCATTTTGGGGTTCTTGAAGGTCTTGGATTTGGAATTTGTCTTTCATCCATGAGAGGGTCTTCATTTCTGAAGTAATTAGGTGTTACATATTGTTCACTTGGTTGAGCAATTCCACCTTCAATGTCAAATTTTTCCACATTTTCACCTCCAATGTTTTCCACATGTTCACCTCCTATGTCAAAATTTTTCATATTTACACCAAATTATGGACACCTCCATTGTCAACTCCCAAATTTTCACTTTCCATTCCCACATCATGTTGAGCATTTTCATTATCACTTTCAAAATCTACATTTTCATTTTCAATAACTTGTTCAACATTTTCAAATTCAATTTCCTCTTCATTTGAAGTAACATTAGCAATATTTTAACATACCTTGTCTTCTCCTTCTATGACCTTATCTATCTCTTTCTCTATACACTTCAATTTGGTCATTTGAAAGCTTTCTTTTGCATTTAGTCTTCCGACGACTACTACTCCCCATTTACCTCCATAGAGATGCTCCTAAATGATTGACAATGTAAGGTTTGACTTTAAGAATCTCTAAAAAAGCACAAATTTGTCTCAACTTGTCTAAAAACCCATGATTGTTGACAGAAACCAGAATGTGAAGAATGTGGGCCATTGGAATCCACAAAATGGGCCACAAGACTCTTTTTTATTTATAGAAATCAGATATCAGATATCCGATTTTAATGCATAAATTTGGGGTCCCAAAAATAATTCCTGTTGCCGCCTTTTTTTTTACTGTTGCCACATTAATGGTAGTGGCAGAAATTGGATATCTGATTATATTAGATATTCAATTTTAGTACTCATATTTTAGAGAGAGATAGAGAGATTAGGGGAGAGAGGGGGGAGGGGGTAGGGGGAGAGAGATTAGGGAACAGAGAGAGAGAGAGAGATTAGGGGACAAAGAGATAGAGATTAGGGTAGAGATATTAGGGGAGAGGGAGAGAGAGAGATTAGGGGAAAGGGGGAGAGAGAGAAATATTAGGGGAGAGGGGTAGAGAGAGAGAGAGATTAGGGGAGAGGGAGAGAGAGAGAGACTAGCAAAGAGGGAGAGAGAGAGACTAGTGGAGAGCGAGAGAGATAGATTAGGGGAGAGGGGTCATATGACCCCTTAGGACCCATAACAACCCAATATGGTATCATAAGGGGTCATATTGTGTCCTAAGGGGTCATATAGTGTCTTAAGGGGTCATATGACATAATATGACCCATAATGACACAATTTGGTGTCGTAAGGGGTCATATGTTGTCTTAAGGGGACATAGGACCCAATATGACCCCTAAGGACACCATAGGACCCATAATGACCCAATATGGTGTCATAGGGGGTCATATGTTGTCCTTAGGGGTCATATGGTATCTCATGACCCCTTAGGACACCATATGACCCCTAACGACACCATATGGTATCATAATGGATCATAGTATGTCATAAGGTGGCAAGATGAACCATTATTATAATATAAAAATTAGTGCCAATATTTCTTGTCTACCCCAACAATAAGAATAATAACTCTAATTGAAGTTTCAAACCAAAGTTTGAACATTCATCTGGTAAAATTACTATTTTCATGGCTAGTGCTCATTTGATTGTCAACCCAGGGACATAATACTTGAAATGGGTCTGCACTATATATACACTAAGTTCTTTCAATAGCTATTTTGCATTACTGTAGCAACTAACATTATGTGAAAAAGGAAGGCAAGAATAGAAATTATGGAAAGGCTACAGGAAAAACTTCTGCATAATATTCATAAAAGCAATGCTGGAAAGATCTAATATGCATAACACAAATTACTTTGTTCTAGCTTGGCTGTAGGAACAGTGAGTGGATCTGTTTCCAGTGGCTACAGGAACAGTCGAAGCAAGAACTTCTACCGCGACTAAAGAAAGAAAACTAAATTTAATGAACACACATAGGATCACTCACCAAGCGGGCCCCCTTGGATGAGTGATATCAAGCTTCCAGAAAATTACTTTTAACATATTAGAACAACATAATTTTATTCATTGCTTCCTGAAAGTGATTACATATTTTGAAAAGAAACTCAAGAATACTTATAAAAAATCCTCTGCTCTATTCTTTTGTATTTTGACTAAACTCTAAGAAAAGGAAGAGATTAATATTAAAGAGAAGATCAACTACAATAGACAACACAAATCACACCCAAAAGAAGAGGTGGATGATTGGCCGATAAAGAAGATAACTAGAGCTTGGTTGCAGGAAACGTGGATCTAAACCGAACCATAGTCTTTGCATGTTGTGGCAGTGTTTGTAAGTTCAATGCCCACTAAAGTTAGACTTTGGTAGTGTCGCTTGACTACTCCACTTATGTTGTACCTTGTGCTTGCTCAACTCCTCTTTAGTTTGATCTTCAGTGTTCTCTTACGTAATCTTTCCTTCATCAGGCGTGATAGGAGAATATCCACTGGGACATCATTTATTACCCGCACTACAACAAAAACAAGATACAAGGATATACATATGTATTTTATTTAATTAACACATCTATTAATTAACATATGATATTACCCTAAATAATCTGCATGGCAATAGGAACAAATCACATGGTTGCAGGAATAAATGGCATGGCTGCAAGATTAGACCGACAAAGTTCAAACATGATTTCATAAGTTTAGGTTTAACACATGGAATACATATAGTCAATTTACAATACATCACTACTACTATGCAAACCAAAAGATGTCAAAAACTTAAGAGTTCTGATGATAAAAACATGACAAAGTCTCAACTTATCATTTCTTACAAAAAATTGACACCTAAGGGGTCATATGGTGTCCTAAGGGGTCATATGACACAACATAGTGTTGTAAAGGATCATATTGTGTCCTAAGGGGTCATACGGTGTCTTAAGGGGTCATATGACATAATATGACCCATAACGACACACTTTGGTGTCGTAAGGGGTCATAGTTCTCAATATGACCCCTTAGGACACTATAGGACCCATAACGACCCGATATGGTGTCATAAGGGGTCATATGTTGTCCTTAGGGGTCATATGGTATCCCATGACCCCTTAGGACAGCATATGACCCCTAACGACACCATATGGTGTCATAAGGGGTCAGATGACCCATAACGACATTGTATCATGTCGTAAAGGGTCATATTGTGTCCTTAGGGGTCTTAGTGTGTCTTAAGGGGTCATATGACACAATATGACCCCTTAGGACACAATATGACCCATAACAACACAATTTGGTGTCGTAAGGGGTCATATGGTGTCCTAAGGTGTCATAGGACACAATATGACCATTTAAGACACCATAGGACCCATAACAACCCAATATGGTGTCATAAGGGGTCATACGTTGTCCTTAGGGGTCATACGGTATCCCATGACCCCTTAGGACACCATATGACCCCTAACAACACCATATGGTCTCATAAGGGGTCATATGACCCATAACAACACTGTATCATGTCATAAAGGGTCACATTGTGTCCTAAGGGGTCTTATTGTGTCTTAAGGGGTTATATGACACAATATGACCCATAACAACACAATTTGGTGTTGTAAGGGGTCATATGGTGTCCTAAGGTGTCATAGGACACAATATGACCATTTAGGATACCATAGGACCTATAATGACCCAATATGGTGTCATAAGGGGTAATATGTTATCCTTAAGGGTCATATGGTATCCCATGACCCCTTAGGACACCATAATGTTGGCATTTTTGAGTTTCTTGGCATTTTGCACATAAATTTCATTAATGCTATGCTGTCATTGACATCAATTGAACTGGTAATGGTATTCATGTTATTGTTGATATTGTTGTTTTTTATATTGGCTAGTAACTGGTAAGAAGAGATATGTGGAAGATATTGTAAACTGGTATGTAAAGTTTGTGAGTTGAACCGATGAACCAGTGTAAAGGGTTAAACCTTTCTATGCAATGTAACTAGTAAACCCTAACCGATCAAGTTTGTTGGTTTATTATCTGATGAGTGGTAATGATGGAGACACTGTGATCATTGTATGAGGATAAGTTCAAATTGTTTTGGCTCATTTGTTTATTGTCTACAGAAGGAGAAAAGTGGATTGCATCAAATACACAGCACGTGATGAGTTACAAAGTCCGATGAAGCGGTGATCATGGAGCGGTTTGAATTTTCTTGAAGAATGTGAAGAGATTGTCATGATTTCTAACAGTCAAGATTGTACTGACTTGTTTGTAATCTCGATGATGAGAATTAGGTTTTTGTTGTGTTATCGACCTAATTGATTTATATTTAAGGTCGATGAAGTTGTTTGTAAAGGTTGTTGGCAAGATTGATAGAAACTTGTTGAGTGTGTTGTTGCCTAACTAGTGAATGGATCTGCACTTTGAGTCAAGGAAGATTGAAGCTTAGAAGGATTTGATCAAGAAAATGTAGTGCTACTCAGACAGATCAATAAAACCTATTTTTTTCTAACCATTACAGTAGAATCAAATCCCCTAACCGGGTAAGCTTTAACAAGCTTGATTACTCATTAAATCCTCTAACAAGGTGGTCCATTAGCTTGGATTCATAAATCCTCCAATGAGGTTACTCCTAACAGGGTATTGTGCTTTTCATCAAGGCATATTTGTAAATCCCTTAACCGGGTGATTCCTAACCGAAATTAGTTCTTAACAAGACTTATTGTAAAGCTTTAACAGGCTTGGCTCCTAACAGGGCGAACTTCAGAAGAGTTCAGATAGCTATCCTTGTGAGTCTCATCTCACCGTGGTTTTTAACTATTTGGGTTTTCCACATATAAACATTTGTGTCAAGTGGTGAATTCTTTTGTGGTTATGATTGTATACACCTAAAAAGGGTCTGAAGATAATTAATTAAATAAGCAGTTATTTAATTAATCCCCCTTCCTAATTTAATTGAATTCATTAAGCAATTTGATTAAATTCCCCCTTTCATCTACTTATTAATAAATCTAAGGATTTATTTAATAGGTTCATTTCAATAATCCCCTTTGATTGATTAATTCAAATTAATTAATCTACCCCCCATCTTCAATTAATTCTTCTAATCCCCTTATTAATTAAAACAAATCAATTTATGAGTTGTTGAGAATTAATGTCTTTTCCTATTATATGAATTTTTAAATTCAAATTATCCACATGCCTCCTAACTTCTAACCACCTAACCGTGGGTTTGCCTAACCCTATCCTATCTTGCACATTCTAACCTCCTTATCCTAACCTCCTATGGTGTGGATATTTTCTTCTTGAGATACATGGCACTTTGGCCACATGTCTCCTCTCTTGGACACTTGCCCTTTTATGGGAAAATCTCCTTGACACTTGTCACCATAGAGATGACAAGTGTCTCTTCCTCCAACCTCTTCTCCAACCTCCTCCAATTTAACCCTTGATATCTTCAAACTCAATCTTGACCGTTGATTCCTGTCACCTCACCCTTGGCCTTGGAAATCCTATAAATATCCCCCATTTTGGAGCAATAAGGATCCCATCTCATTTTCATCTTATGCATTATTACTATAGGTAATTGCATCTTCGATTTAGTTTAATTTGATCATTTTCTAGCATAATTGTTGAATCATGTAGTTTAATTGCATCATCATCATAGCTTAATCATGCTTATCATTATCTTAATTAGTCTCTTGGATCAATCTAGATTAATCAATCTCATCTTTGCATATCATTATCATTTCAAATCCTCCATCTAGATGTATTAAAGTCACTGGGATTGCTTATACAAATCTTAGAGCAAATCGATATTCGCATCTCTTAGGAGGCGATAGGTCACTTTGTCATGGTTTTATCTTTCTTTTACTTATGATTTTCTAACCATTCTTGTAATGATCTATTGAGTGTTTTCTGTTGCAACTGCAGGTATCACACTTCTCATAGAGCATGATATTTTGGTGCCCACCGTGGGGCCAGAAATTTGATTTTTGGCCTCTCAAGCATCATCAAATCTTCATTTCTAATTGGGTTGGAATCTTAATTTCGTACGAGCTCCTTTTCAATCTCGCATGAGTTCCTTTGTGCACTGAAATGACAATCCATCCTGACTCATACGAGATTCTAAAGTGTTGTACGAGCTTTGTTCTTTACTCGTATAGTCCTGGAAAGGTACTCGTACAATTAGGTAAATTGTGTCGTACGAAATTCTACTTCTGTGTTTTTAAAACAGATTGCATTTTAAGGGTTTCATGCTTCAATTTGGTTATTACTAATGCTAACGCTGGTCTGTTTGTGAGTTTTTCGGCAGCCTAACTGGTTTTTGCAAGACGATTGTCAAAGATAACGCTTGTCAAAGCTTCATTTCAACGAAACACATCATGAGTACTAATGTATTTATTTTACAGGTTTCCTAGGAGACTCAACTAAACTCTATGTCTTCTTTAATATTTCTAGGTACACTTGATTTTGCTAATGGAAATGAACAATCATGTTTTATGTGTTTTGATGATAGGCGAGTATGCTCTCACCTTTCTTAGGTGATTAGAAAGCTAGACGCATCCTTTGCTTTCATTAGTCCTTTACTTTAGAAGGCCTGCCCTCCTGAGGAGCTAATAACTCTTAGGGGAACGACCTAAGTGGGAATGGCTAACACCAAGTAATCCAACCCACTATAAAATAAATGTGATTTGATGAAAATCAATTCAATGACAGTGCTTAGGAATAGCTCTCCTCCGTACCTTCGGGTATATCAAACCTTTGTTTTCAAGGTTGTGAGACCTCTTAATTGAGTATTATACTCCAACGCACTGAATGGATCCCTTACTAGTTCCGGTTAAATTAGAAGCTACCCGACTCACCCTCGAAAGGGTGATAATCTTTGTGCAAGAGAGATAGTAACTCTCCCAAGAAACTTCCCATATTGTGCCCCCATTAGCGTTTGGAGTTGTATAATATGGTGTTGAGAATCCATTGCATGAGACTCAACGATCGTATTTTGAATAGCTATTGGGTGTGTACCTAAGCTTGCAAGCAAAATTTTTCTCTCTTAGCCAACTTCCTTAGGTAGCGTAATGTTCTTGAAGGTCACTTATCATATCATGTGTTTGCTATGTAGTCATCCCTTAAATAGAAAATCAAACATTTAAAACTGGAAAACATAAGCAAAAAATCAAACTTCATTAATCAAAATTCTGCCAAACAAAATTTTTAATCTCTTTTCTGTCCTCTGTCGTATGAGTTTGTTTGTTTGTCGTACGAGGTATCTACTTTGTCGTATGGTCCAGTGGGAATTATCATATGAGCTTGTGCAACAAATTTTTTTATATTATCTTTCATCGTCCTGTCCAGTGAAAAGTGTCATATGGGTCATCTTAGCAGAGGTTTTTCTGTTGTGCGAGATTTCTGGTTTGTTATATAAGCTGTGTAAATTGTCGCTCAGGGCTGTGTAGTCTTTCATATGAAATTTTGTCTCTATTGGTCCATAACTATCTTCTTGCACATCTTTTTCAGGTCTGTCATATTTTCTCGGTCAGTTTGCAATGGTCATAAGCACCTGTCATCTATCATTTTATGCTTGGATTGTCTTCTAAGTTTTCTTGGTCAAGTTATCATTTGTCAAATAGGATTATAAAGATAAACACCTCATGATTTTCAAGTACTCACCCTCAACAAGTTCAATATCTAAACATCTCAAAGTGCATCATCAACCTATTTGATAAACCGATCACTCAAAACATAGTTTCTCATCAGGATCTATCATCCTTTATCATGAAACTACAATGTTTGGTCAGGATAACCTTGTCCCACATCATAGGATATATCATTCCTATTGGACTTGGTTCTTATCAAATCATCATTATTGCACTTCAAAACCGAAGATCGAAAAACTTGCAAAATTTTAAACACTTGAACCATCTTTTCATGTCATATCACGCTATCACATTTACATTAACAGTTGATCACTTATCAAAACAACTTTTGGACAATCGAATTCTAGCACAATATCTAAGACACATGTATGTCCGTTTTAACCAAAGCTCAAAGACATAAGATCGCTGAAACAAAAATTGAAACATTTGAGATAGTTGAAGATCATAGAAACATGGAATATCAAAGCAAAATACAAGAAAACATGACAAGCCAACATATCAGAGCAATCAAATAAGTCCAAAATCAAAATCCAACTATTTCAAAATCTCACAAGGATTCAAATACATCTCCAAAGAAAGGTCATTCTTTTATGCAACTCTTAAAGATGTCCCTAAAGGATTTGGCTGAGAAAGATCAATATCATGCACATATGTCTAACAATGGCTCATCCCCCCATAAGCAAATTGACTCTCCAAAGGCATCCATTCCTACACTTCTTAAAAGCTTGCAAGAACCTTCTACAACACTCTCACCAAACAATACACTCAAAGCTGAAGTTCCCTAGGGGATATCCATGATTGCCATCAGACCTATTTCAGAGGATCCTATTCAAAGCTCATCTCCTTCATATCCAAGCATTAATTCATTGCAGCATCCCATAACACTTCCTTGCAAATTGAAGTCCTCATTCATAGAATTCTTGTTAAACGTGTCCTAATAGATGGGGGAGTCGGCTTGAACATTTGCTCTTTGAGTCTTGTCTATGCTCTAGGTTATTCAAAAGATGCAATTGATCTCCAAAAAAGATCACATTTAAAGCATATGATGAAGAAGAGAATTCCTCTAAAGGAATTGTGATATTACCCATCAGCATGGGAGCTTTGTAGAAAGACATGGCATGCCAAGTTCTAGACTTGGACCTACCATACAACATACTCTTGGGAAGACCATGGATACATGACATACAAGTTGTTCCATCAACATATCATCAGTGCTTAAAGTTTCTCTACAATGGGCAGGAAATCACAATCTCAGCAGACTCAAATCCATTTCAGTACTATAGTAATCTCAAACTAGCTCAAGAAGTCATTGTCCCACATAACAGAGAGGCAACATCTTCAAGCACACAATCCAAGGAACAATCATTTGCATCAATTTTGTCAAACATGGAAAAACAAATACAACTAAGAGATCAAGGGAACAGAGAATATTTTCTATCATGGAAAAACAAACAAGAGCAACTTGAAATTGAAAGGGAAGAAGAAGATGTAGGAGTTAATATAGTTCACACGTATGCAGGGCAAACATTAGGAACTAGTCCACTTGAATTAGGATCACATTTGGTTGACTTGGACTTAATCGAGGACAATCGGGAGATACTTGCGCGATGTCATTCTGATGAGAGTATTGTTCTAGATATGGAAATACATACTGAAAGCCTTGACATCTCTATCATGACCCCTAATATCTTTGACATAATTCAACATGAGGATCATTTATCCTTAATTCATCCTAAACCTATGGACTGGGAAAATGAAGGACATACTGTCATTGACACCTTTCCAAATGACCATGCCATATCCTTATATCTTAATGAAATCAAACCCACAACAAATTTCACCAGGGATTCTGCTAATGTATCTTCCAGTCAAGTGAGTGACAAATCTCCTAGTCACAAAAATGAACATAAAGAAAACAATATTAGGTCTAATAATGAAAACCATTTATTGGTAACATTAGACCACGAAACAGTAAAAATAAAGGACACATCTAATAGTGAAAACCTCCTCGAGGTGTCAGAAGATGGGAGATTTGACACCTTACCTAAGCATTATCAAGAGAGGTAATTCATTTTGATCAAACTAGCAGAGGCAGTTACCATTGGCACAACTGATCTATATCCAACAACTTCTCTATCAAAACTAGCAAGGCAAAAATATTTGGAACCCTTCAAAAGATGGCAAATAAATTTTACCTGGTCATATATAGACATTCCAGGGTTTGATCCATATCTTACAATACATCACCCATATATCAGTCTAGGAGCAGACATCAATAATGGAGCACAACATGGATCAGGAGCAGATATTCTATTCATCACACGACAAGATCATACAATCCCAAAAGCATACAAATTAAGCTTTCCATGCACCAACAACACAACAAAATATGAAGCTTTGGTTACAAGTATCAAAATGGCTATAGAATGGAACATTACACAACTTCAAGTCTTTGGAGACTCTAAGCTCGTCATCAATCAAATCAATGACGATTATCAAACAAAGGACAAAAAGTTGATGCCTTACAAAAAGATGGTTGATGATATCAATAAATACTTTGTATAAATAACCTTCTAGCAGATTCCAAGGAATGACAACAAAGCAGCAGACACCATGGCTACACTTGCTTCTCTACTTCAGACACAGGAAAATCAACAGCATTATGAATTCCTGGTAAAAGAGTTGTTTTACCCTAGTCATAATTATCCTGATTCCCAAACTATTTATCACCTTGTTGGACATGATTCCTCCCGCTATGGAGAAATTTACACATACCTAAGAGATAATATCCTCCCTCCTGACTTATCAAAAAATCAAAAGAGAAACTTTATTCGCCAGCCCTCCCATTATACTCTCATCGCGAATACCCTATTTAAACGAGGTCTAGATGGTACTCTTTTAAGATGTCAAGAAGAATCTAAGAAGGCCTTACATGAAGTCCATAACGGCATTTGTGGCACTCATTCAAGTGGTCTTACCCTTTCGAAAAAACTCATACGCTTGGGATATTATTGGCCGACTATGGAACATGATTCTTTTCAGATAGCTAGAACATGCAAACAATGTCAGATCCATGGGAATTTGATTCATGCACCAGCACAAAAACTTCATGCTTTGGCAACATCTAGGCCTTTCTATCAATGGGGTCTTGATCTAGTAGGAAAAATAAATCCTTCTTCATCTAATGGTCACAAATTCATCCTGGTAGCTACATAATATTTCACAAAATGGATTGAAGCAGTACCTCTCACAAAATATCACAAGAAAACAAATTGTTGCATTTATCTTAAACTACATCATCTGTTGCTACGGAATACCCATGACCATTATCACTAATAATGGGTGACCTTTCAAGAATCAGGATGTACAAGAACTATGTGAGAAATTCAAGATTCAACACAGATTTTCCACACCCTACTATCCACAAGGGAATGGACAAGTAGAAGCATCAAATAAAACTATTCTAAAAATCCTCAAAAAGACAGTGAATGATGCTGGAAGAGATTGGCATATTCAATTAAACCTAGCTCTATGGGCCTACCATACCAGTATTTGCACAACAACAGGTGCCACACCTTTCTCTCTTGTTTATGGATCAAAAGCAATAATAGCAATAGAAGTAGAGATACCTTCTCTATGAGTATCATTAAAAGGCCTTATCCCAGATGAAGAACAACGAGTATCTAGACTGCAAGAGTTAGAATTGATCCATGAACGAAGACAAAATGCCTTGATCATTTAAAGGTATATCAGCAAAGAATGTGTTGAAGTTATAATCACAAGGTTAAACCACAAATCTTTCAAGTTGGGGAACTAGTACTAAAAGAAAATCCACGCAACCAGGCAAATCGAGAAAAGAAAGGAAAGTTTGAACCAAACTGGTTAGGTCCATTTGTGATCACAACATTATTTGGGTCAAGAGCATATCAGCTATCAACACAAGACAAAGATAATCTTGAAGAACCCATCAATAGCATTCATCTAAAGAAGTTTTATGTCTGAAAAAGCAGAAAAATCCAAAAATAGTGAAAAAGCAGAAAAATCCAAAAATAGTGAAAAAGCAAAAAAATCAAAACAGTGAAAAAGCAAAAAAATCAAAAATAGTGAAAAAGCAGAAAATTCCCAAAAAAGAGAAAAAAAATAAAATTTAAAAATCAAATATAAGAAAAAGTGCAATAAAAACAAATGGTGAAAACCTGGCAAACATGCGCTATCTGTAGGCTAGCTCTTCCATGTATTAGATCATGAATCCTTCTGCTTGCATTCTTTTCCATCAGTGTTGTTCATATGCATAACAAAGCCTTTGTACATACACAAGCATCCTAGGTGGCTTCTTGCCATGGTTTGGATCATTGGGTATATCATACGGAATTTGTTTCTAGGCTTGGGGTGAAATCCTGCACTTAGCTAGGGGCAAAATTCTTGATCATTTTGAGCTTAATCAAATAGGTAGAACAATAGCTAGACAACTCTTATCAAGCAAAAACTGAGACATATCCAACATTGAACACAAGATTAAATTATCAACCATCAAACTATCACAAAGTCAGTCTAAGCACAAGGACGATATCTTTTGGATAATGATTTTAACATGATTGTTTAGCTTTTCTATCTTGATTTTGGCTATCATGATTTTTGAGTGACTCCAGGATGTCTTTGACTAGAGAAACAAGGAAGGAACATGATATTTTTCTTGTCTGTTGTCTATAAATTTATCATTAATATGTGCAAATTTGTCTCAGGACATGATCATCGGATTATCATCGAAGACATTGCCGGTTTATGTATTGAAATGATTAATACTACTTGTTTTACGCAAGCAACACTCAGGTCATCTTGGTTCAATTATACCTCAATGCTTGTCCTAACTTGCCATATCAAAATCCAGAAAAGCAGTGATCGGGTCATCATGGTTTTATTATACCATTGATGTTTGCACTCACTTCCCACATTTTCAAAACCTCAATGATGACAAAATGCAATAACCCAGTGATTGATCCAGTCGGAGCTTTGCATTTAGCTTGTATTTCATTCTTGCATGGGATTTTGCATGCTCATTTTACGCAAGGTTAAATCTATCATAGGAATCATCAAGGTATCATCATAAGTGTATACGCAATCAAATAAATGACTCATCTCTATCTAGATATTGTCAACCGAGCGAAAATCTTATGCTATCCCTACCAATAGAACCAACATCGGCATATCTAAATCCTCCCGCAACTTGATATCAACAAACTATCAGTTCTTTATCCAATCAATCTTACCAATTCTATCAATCAATCACATATCATCTATTTTATCATGTCTTATACAGGATGTATCTTTCCTAAAACTAGACATTATGATCATGTCTTATACAAGATATATCGTTCCTGAAACCAGACACTTTGATCATCTTTGTCTTATATAGGAGATGCCATTCTTGAAACTAGACTGAATCTCGATCTTATCAATCCAATCAATCAAGCTTTATCAATAATCAAAAACCACATCACCATGATTGTAGAACTCACATTTTCATCAACCATAGTTGCAGACATCAAATCATTTCTAATCAGGATATCAATTTTGCAAAGATCCAAAAACTCCAAAGACCAATTATCTCAATTGATCTCCCGAGGGGGCATCATCATATCAGAATTTATCAATCAATAGCTAGGGCATCCTATCAAACCAATATCATCATCAAAATGAGATTATTCTTTGAATCAACACGTCATCATACCTCGCTTCAAAGAGGGGCAAAATGTATACACCTAAAAATGGTCTGAAGATAATTAATTAAATAAGTAATTATCTAATTAATTTTTCTTCCTAATTTAATTGAATTCATTAAGAAAATTGATTAAATTCCCCCTTTCATCTACTTATTAATAATCTAAGGATGTATTTAATAGGTTCATTTCAATAATCCCCTTTGATTGATTAATTCAAATTAATTAATCTTCCTCCCATCTTCAATTAATTCTTCTAATCCCCTAATTAATTAAAACAAATCAATTTATGAGTTTAGAATTAATTAGTCTTTTCCTATTATTTAAATTTATAAATTCAAATTATCCACATGGCTCCTAGCTTCTAACCACCTAACCTAACCATCCCTCTAACCTAACCCATTCCACCTAACCCTGTCCTATCTTGCACATTACAACCTCCCTATCCTAACCTCCTATGGTGTGGATATTTTATTCTTGAGACACATGGAACTTTGGCCACATGTCTCCTCTCTTGGACACTTTCCCTTTTATGAGCAAAGCTCCTTGACACTTGTCACCACAGAGAGGACAAGTGTCTCTTCCTCCAACCTCCTCCAATTTCAACCTTGATATCTTCAGACTCAATCTTGAATGTTGATTCTTACCACCTCACCCTTGGCCTTGAAAATCCTATAAATATCCCCCATTTTGGAGCAATAAGGATCCCATCTCATTTTCATCTTATGCATTATTACTATAGGCAATTGCATCTTAGATTTAGTTTAATTTGATCATTTTCTAGCATAATTATTGAATCATGTAGTTTAATTGCATCATCATCATAGCTTAATCATGTTTATCATTAGCTTAATTAGTCTCTTGGATCAATCTAGCTTAATCAATCTCATCTTTGCATATCATTATCATTTCAAATCCTCCATCTAGATGTAGTCAAGTCACTGGGATTGCTTATACAGATCTGAGAGAAAATCCATACTCGCATCTCTTAGGAGGTGATAGGTCGCTTTGTCATGGTTTTATCTTTCTTTTTCTTATGATTTGCTAACCATGATTGTAATGATCTATTAAGTGTTTTGTGTTGCAGCTGCAGGTATCACATTTCTCACAGAGTACAACAATGATCTTATTTGTTGATTTGGTTAACTTCTGATAAGGCATGATAAGTAGAAGCATTGAGAGATGAATATGTTGAGTTATGATTAAGCATTGTTGATGTTTACAACATTGAAGTTGTTTACTATTAAGTTGTCATAATAGTTAAACCGATTGATGTCAAGTATTCTTATGAATATTGATCTTGACTTGTGTGACTGAGTTTGAGTTTGGGAACTTTGTATCAATTTATCAATCTACTGATTCACCCCCCTCTCAGTATTCTACCAGATACTTATTCTTTCATCATACTGTAGCGTCCTAAAATTGTGACACTTGCAATTTCGACTGCATTTCGGTCTTCACGATGGCGACGCAACATGCAACCTGAATGGAGACCTCGAAACCTGATTATGACACTAAAAACTGCATTTTCTTGCACCCTGGCCTGAACCTCCTTTGCACCATGTTGTCCCGGGAGCTGGGACCAGAGCACCCAGCGCCCTGGTCCCTGGGTCCTATTTTGGGCCCGGTCTCTTTTGGACTTCGGGTCTTTATGTTTGCAAATTGGAAAATTATCTTTCCTGGTCGGCCTAAGGTCGGAAAAATCAGCCTATCAGCCCTAATTGACAAGTATATAAACTCCATTTTCTCTCCCATTTGGGTAGACAAAAAGGAAGAAGGACATATGTGTACAAGCATGGAAACTATACTCAAACATTCAAGCATTCAAGCATTCAAGCATTCCTTCAAGCAATTGATCATTCCAAGTCTCCATTCAAGGCTAAGTGTTGCATTCAAAACAAGGATTCAACCATTGAAGAGGAGATCACTTACTACATACTACTACAACATACAACATACAACAACATCTATACCTTCACACATAAGGATACAAACATCCTTACAACAAGGTATTAGTACTTGTTTTACATTACAGACATTTACATTTACAACATTTCTCATTTCTTGGTTAATTCCAAAACTGGGGTTTGACCTAAAGACAAACCCCTAATCCCTAACCCCCCAATCGTCTTCGCTTTTCTATGTGTAGGTTGCAGGTACGCGGCTGAAATTGAAGATTTGGAATCCTTGTGCAGAGACGAACAGATCCCCCTTCGTTTCGTGGATTTTTCGGAGGACCGTGTGCATGCCGGGCGCCATCGTCCGGTCAACTTTTGCTCAAATTTGCAGGACAGCGCCGTATCGACATTTTACTGCCAATTCTAGGTCCGCAGCTTCACCCTATATTCCTATCTCAGTTTATAAGCAAATCTTTCTCACTTTCTATGCATTCCTAGCTTAATTCTTCTATCAACATTCTTTACAAAAGAGGGTAGCCTTGCTTTCTTAACCCTTGAAACTCATCTAGAATCCAATCTTGCCTTGTGTGGGATTGGATCTTGTGGGTTTCAACCCCTCTTTTGAATGTAAAGTCTCCCCTAAGTGAAAACCGTCAACCCTAGCAACCTCCCTTCTCTCTCCTTGGAGTTGGAAGAGGGGAGAGCAACTAGGGTTCGATTTTTCCGCTTTACATTTTGGTGAACCCGACGTGAACATCCTTTCTGATTATTCATGGTTAGATCTGAAAAATTTGCTCCCTTAATTACATTTCCTTGTTTGATCTTTTGCAAATTTTAGAGGTTGATTGCATGAAAACCCTAAATTTTCTTTTTAGTAATTGAACTTGCGAAATGTCTAAATGTTAATGCTTGTTTCAGATCTACCCTTCTATTACAAATTATCAATTCATATTTGTGCTTTAATTTTGAAAATTAAGTGGTTAAGTGTTAAAACCCTAATTTTTGAAACCCTCTTGATTCAACCTTTGTCCGACAATTTCATTGATCAAAACATCTCCAAATCAG
This sequence comes from Cryptomeria japonica, assembly GCF_030272615.1. Taxonomy (NCBI): domain Eukaryota; kingdom Viridiplantae; phylum Streptophyta; class Pinopsida; order Cupressales; family Cupressaceae; genus Cryptomeria; species Cryptomeria japonica. Next base: position 13,865,594 of record NC_081407.1, read on the forward strand.
CTGTAACTTTGGATTCCGCAATAAAATCACAATATCTTTCATCCCTTAAAATTTGGAAAAAAGTTGCGAGGACCGTGTACACTTCGAGCGCCATCATCCCCGACATTTTTTCCAAAATTTCGGGAGCTAGATCTTACTGTATTTTCCTGCTAAAATCCAGAATTTTGGCTGATTTTATCAATTATAACACTTTCAAAATTAAAGTCAAAGTTGGTCTTGTGGTTGCTTGGATTAAGGCTTCTAAACATTCAAAAATTATTGAAATTGAAATTTTGTGTCAAAATTGTGTTCTTACTGTCCTAAATCTGAAAAGTGTGTTTGCATTCATTTGAAATTTCAGTGCTTTATTCAAATTCTTGCAATTTGTGACTTTTGAAATTAAGTGCTTAATTACAACAACTTTAATTTCCGCTTTCAAAATTGAATTTTGCGTGAAATTGAGTCAACTTTTAAATTTCAAAACTTGCATTGCTTTTGGTATTCCCTCTAAAATCATAAAATTCAAAATTTCAGTTTCCCTCTGTTTTTCAAAATTCAAATTTTGCATTTTTCGACAATCTTGGTAGGGTTCAATTTCGAGATTACAACTTTAATTTGGCCTATCTACAGATCGTAAAATCACTCAATTTTTTCAGATTAGCTCTAAAATCATCATAACTTTCATTCCTACAAATTTTGAAAAAAGTTGCCGGGACCGTGTGCACTCCGAGCGCCACGGTCCCTAACATTTTTTCTGAAATTTCGGGAGATTGTCCTGATTGTATTTAACAGCTTAAATCTAGGAGATTGGCTGATTTTACTGAAATTTGCTACCTCTAAATTCAAAATCTCCTCTCCCTCTCTAGTGCATGAGTTTTACAACAATAAGTCCTACTTACACTATTCCCGTTAGACGAAGCCGTAGAATTAAGTCTTTCCGAGGTTTAACTACCGAGGAGATGGAACCTAATTTGAATAGCCTTTTTAACGAGGACATGGGTAATTCCTCTAATCCTCCTAATGATGAAGAAGCTCTCCATGAGGTTTCTGTAGAACAACTTGCGAAATTGGATAACCAATTTGACGATTTTCGACAATGGATGTCTCAAGAATACCCCGATAGTCAAGCTCTTCCTTTAATTGAGGGTTTAAAACATATGCTTCAAAGTGATAAGAATGGAATTGATATTTTGCGTGGTATTGCACACATTGTGGATTCGAATGTAATGCCTATGAAGAGTTGTGCTGAAACTTTGGGTTATACACAACCTCCCACTCAAGTCAATCATTCTATTCCTTTGACGACTTCTATTGCTAGCGTACCTACCTTTACATCAAACATAATGGCTACTTCAATACAAGACATTCCGCCTATGATTACGAGTCATGGGGGCAATCCCGCTTCTTCAATTAACCCTCTTCCTTCATTCAATCCGACTTCTTCATTCATTCCTTCAATGAGTGTCCCTATTACATCTTCACAAATGAACATGACGCAAGGGGGCAATTCATTCAATCATTCCATTCCTCCTTGTAGTGTTCCTCCTGTCCAATCATCTCCTATGACTAATTATCATAGAGTCCCACCACCTTACTCTTTACCTTCTTTCAATAACATAACACCTCCATCTCAATCTAACACATCTAATATGAATTCTTCGACTGAAGCGACCATTAACAATCTTGCACAAACTGTCTCTTCTTTACAACAACAAATTGCCTCTATGAATCAATCTAAGTTTAGTGTGCCCACATTTGATGTCGCGAGCCCACTTTCTCTTGACATTGTTCGAGCTATCCCTCCTAAACATGTTGAAATTCCACATTTGGAGCTTTATAATGGTAAAGGAGATCCTCTAACACATGTTAAGACTTTTCAAACAATATGTACCGATTTTGCTTATGACCAAAGGTTGCTTGCAAAACTATTTACTAGGACATTAAGAGACAAAGCCCTACAATGGTATTGCTCGTTGCCTTCTTATTCTATTACTTCTTTCGAACAACTTGCAAATGCTTTCATTCAACAATTTCAAAACAATATAAGTCCTAAGGTTACTTTGATTGATTTAATGCATTGTAAACAAGGTGTTAAAGAAAAAGTGACTGATTTCATTGGTAGATATAAGCATTTGTATGCTCAAATTTCTTTTCCAGTGCCTGATAATGATATTCAAAGAATATTTATTTCTAATTTACAAAAAGATATTCGAGACAAACTTCTGTTTTCTGAGTTTACTTCTTTCCAACAGTTGTGTGCAACTCTTCACAATTATCAACTGACTGTGAGTCAAATGGAACAATCACATCCTATGGCTCCGAGTGATAAGGGTGATAGCAGTCAACAACCATTTGGGAAGTTTAAACCGAATAGAGATTCCATCAAATTCAATGAAAACATCATCAACAATAATGTGAATGCAGCATCAGGTGTGCCTCCTATTTCTAAATTTTTCAAGAAAGAAAGAAAGTATACTCCTTTGAATGAATCATTGCATAGTATTATGAATAAGTTATTGGAACAAAATGTGCTTACTCTTCCTCCTATAAGGCAAATAGATCCTGCAAAGATTACTTCACCTTATTTTGATAACAAAGCTTTTTGTCAATTTCATCGTCAGCCTGGGCATTATACTGAAAAATGTTTTTCTTTAAAGGGTAAGATTCAAGATTTGATTGATAATAATACTATCTCTGTTTCTGGAGTGAATGATAAAGGCAACACATCTGTAGCTCCTCCTAACCAAAATCTTCAGATTTTTACTGATCCATTACCTTCTCATACCTCTAATGCGATTGAGGCTAATGATTCCTCTCTCTCATCTGATGGTCTTGTGTCTATGACTCCGAATGTGATTAACTTTGTAGAGCAGCAAGAAAATCCTAAAGAACCTTCCATCACATTTGATTCTAGTGAAACTATTAGAGCACCTGATGGTCCTTTATACATAGTTGCAAAAGTCAAGAATACACCTTGCCATGGAGTGCTTATTGATCCTTCGTGCATGGTTAATGTTATTACTGAGGAATTTCTTTTTACTTTGCAATTGAATCAAGTGATCTATGACAAAACAGATGTGATTGTGAAATTATTTGATGCATTCTCTTCTCCTGCAATTGGTTCTATTATGTTACCTATTGAGGTCCATAACAAATCCCTTGATATGAACTTTGCTATTATTCCATCTTCCGAACAATTTCGTGTGAAGCTTGGCTATCCTTGGCTATCTTCCATGAAAGCTATTGCTTCTCCTATTCACAAATGTTTGAAATTTCCCCATAATGGTGAAGTTGTTACTGTCAATCATAGTCTCTTTAAACTAGCTGAAAGAACTTCTAGCGTTCCTATTGATTATTTTTGGCCTAAACAATTTCAATCTCTTCCACCACGAAGTGATCATCTTTTCAAATCTTATCAAAAGTGGAAAACAGATATGATCCTATCTCTAAGTGAACCTAGAACACCCAAACTTGATATTCCTATCATTCTTGAGAAGGAAGTTCTTCCTTTGAAAGATAAAACTAATGTCTTTCCTCAAGAAGATTCCCAACCCATCCCTATGGATGTGACTATGTCTATGCCGAATAAACCTTCTAAAAGTAGACCTATACCTCCTCGTCATGATGGACTTGGTCTCCTTCCTAAACCAAATATTCCTCCTTTATATGGAGCAGTTCCTCCTCCTTCTTTTTATAGAGAGAAGAGACCTTCTTCTTCTCCTATTATCCAACCTAAGAGACCACAACCTAAACACCCAAGTGATAAGGCTGAGAACATTCCTCCTCCTCAATCTTCTCCACTTCCTACTAAGACTAGATGAAATTGTTCTGCACGTGAACACCGACGAAAGCGTCGTCTTAGGGCTCAAGCAGCTGCTTCTCAAACTTTACAATCTCCAAACACACCTTCAACAAGCATTATTCCATTTTCTCCAAAATCTCCTAAACATAAGATGCATGATGGTCTTGATCCTGTACGGGTTAAAGATCCTATTTTTATAAATCTTGATGATGATATAGATGAAAATGTTATTCATGATGAAAATGTTACTCCTCTTGCTTCCGATAGTGAATATGAACTTGTTGATATTGATAACCATTTATCTAATGAATTTTCTAAAGCACTTATCCTAGCTCCTAGACAAGAACAATGTGGCTTGGAACATGAACATAGCCCTTGTTTGGATCTTGTGATAGCTCCATCTGCTATGTTGGATGTTCCTCCTCTAGCGTGTTCCCTGCCTTCTCGAAACATTGATCAGCAAGATCGGGGGGTAGATGACGTGCTAGACTAGTTACATTAGCATAGCAGATTCTCTCCTCCTCTCTTGTGTTACTTCTTCTATATGTTATTCTCATTCTTCTATTTGATGTCCTTAGTGTTGTCTACTTGAGGATGATGCAAAGCATTGAGATCTCTTTTGGTCTCTCTCATGTTGACTCAAAAGACACATGTGTTCCCTTCTTCTAGGTGACCTTCCTTGATTGGGGAATGAAGAACAATTATGCATACATACATATGATATACATGACTTATCATACAGCATACTGACCCCGAGGAAAGCGAAGTCACCTTGTGCTTTGTGTTTTGTGTCTATTATCCTTGGGTTTATCTCACACTTGGGGGCTAAATCTTTGCGATAACGTGCTCCTTTCCTTTCTCATTTCTTATGTGTATCACTACCTTAAAGCAATCACCCCCATTGAGGTGTGTGCGATCGCTTTAACGTAGGGGGGCATACACCCTGTCTATCCCTTCAGGATACTTGAAAATTTCTTGGCGAACTTAGCTTTGCCTTGAAAATTTTTGGTATTTCTCTTGCATGACTCATAGTGAGGGAACCTTACTACTGACAGTCATGGTTCTCCCTCGTGATCTTCCCTTTTACTTTGTCAATCGAAGTCGTAAGATCCTTAGTCCACTGGGGGCTTGGTGTGTCTTGCCTCCTTGACGTGGTGAAAGTCATTGAATGTTGTTTCCTTGTACTTTACCGGAAGTATGAGCATACATACTCCTGCTAAAGTGGGGGCTAAATGTAGCATCCTAAAATTGCGACACTTGCAATTTCGACTACATTTCGGTCTTCACGATGGCGACGCAACACACAACCTGAATGGAGACCCTGAAACCTGATTATGACACTAAAAACTGCATTTTCTTGCACCCTGGCCTGAACCTCCTTTGCACCCTGCTGTCCCGGGAGGTGGGACCAGAGCGCCCAGTGCCCTGGTCCTTCAGGACCAGGGCGCCCAGTGCCCTGGTCCCCCAGGACCATGGCACCCAGCGCCCTGGTCCCTGGGTCCTATTTTGGGCCCGGTCTCTTTTGGACTTCGGGTCTTTATGTTTGCAAATTGGAAAATTATCTTTCCTGGTCGGCCTAAGGTCGGAAAAATCAGCCTATCAGCCCTAATTGACAAGTATATAAACTCCATTTTCTCTCCCATTTGGGTAGACAAAAAGGAAGAAGGACATATGTGTACAAGCGTGGAAACTATACTCAAACATTCAAGCATTCAAGAATTCAAGCATTCCTTCAAGCAATTGATCATTCCAAGTCTCCATTCAAGGCTAAGTGTTGCATTCAGAACAAGGATTCAACCATTGAAGAGGAGATCACTTACTACATACTAATACAACATACAACATACAACAACATCTATACCTTCGCACATAAGGATACAAACATCCTTATAACAAGGTATTAGTACTTGTTTTACATTACAGACATTTACATTTACAACATTTCTCATTTCTTGGTTAATTCCAAAACCGGGGTTTGACCTAAAGGAAAACCCCTAATCCCTAACCCCCCAATCATCTTCTCTTTTCTATGTGTAGGTTGCAGGTACGTGGCTGAAATTGAAGATTTGGAATCCTTGTGCAGAGACGAACAGATCCCCCTTCGTTTCGCGGATTTTTCGGAGGACCGTGTGCACACCGGGCGCCATCGTCCCATCAACTTTTGCTCAAATTTGCAGGACAGCGCCGCATCGACATTTTACTACCAATTCTAGGTCCGCAGCTTCACCCTATATTCCTATCTCAGTTTATAAGCAAATCTTTCTCACTTTCTATGCATTCCTAGCTTAATTCTTCTATCAACATTCTTTACAAAAGAGGGTAGCCTTGCTGTCTTAACCCTTGAAACTCATCTAGAATCCAATCTTGCCTTGTGTGGGATTGGATCTTGTGGGTTTCAACCCCTCTTTTGAATGTAAAGTCTCCCCTAAGTGAAAACCGTCAACCCTAGCAACCTCCCTTCTCTCTCCTTGGAGTTGGAAGAGGGGAGAGCAACTAGGGTTCGATTTTTCTGCTTTACACATACCATCACATATCACCCCTAACGATGCCATATGGTGTCATAAGGGATCATATTGTTGGCATTATGTGAACCGGTATGAGGACATAATGACATTGTGTGTTGTCATTGATGTCAATATGATGAAGAGAAGAGAACCGGTATAATACTGTGAACCGGTATTTGTGCCAAAGTGAAGTGGTGTGTTTGTTCAAGGTGAACCAGCAAATGGTTATGGGAACTGACACATGCAAGCGTTGTATGACTACCAGTTGGTACTCTCAACTTCAGGGTTTCCGGTTGAAGTGCTTCAAGCCTGTGTGGCTCAACCGGTAACTTTGTGTGATGAGTTAGCATTGTAATGAAGAACAGATCATGTTGCCACATCAGCCTTATGTGCGTGAAGGATCTTGCATGAAGGAGATTGTTCCTATCTACCTCGGGAATGTGTGAAATCTGTAAATGGTGATAACGAGTGATGGGTTATCAGCCACCATGAAATCAGTGGAAAACGAATGAGCGAGAATGTCTTGAGACTAGATCAAGACTGTCGCATTTAATGCAGTATGCTCAACGGTCAGGATTGAACCATTTGAATTCCTTAACCTAACAGGTTTAGGGTTTAGAGTTTATGCTACTGACCTAACTGTTTTCCTATAAGGTCGCTGTCAAATTCTTTCTGAGGTTGTTGGCAAAATTTGTGTGTGTGTATCCAAGAGAAGAGATATGTGATTATTTCCAGACCAGAGGAGAGAAGTGATACCTGCAGAGTGCAAGTGCAGAAGGTGAAGAGGAGCATAAGCAAATTTGCATTGGCACTGAGTGTTGTTACCAATCATTGTAATACCTGTTGATCTCTAACCACTTCAACAGTTGAGAAATCCCTTAATAGGGTAGCTTTAACCAGCTTGCTGTAAATCCTTTAACAGGGTGACTCAAAACCATTGAGTTCTTGAAATCCTCTAACAAGGTAACTTTTAACAGGGTTTAACCCTTAACCGGGTATTCTAGCCATCCCTTAACTGGGTGATCCCTAACAGGATCGGTTCCTAACAGAACCTATTGTATCAGTCTTTAACCAGACAAGGCTCCTAACAGAGTGGACTTCTAAAGAGTTCAAAAACAAGTTTGTGGGTATTCATCCCCATCATGGTTTTTCCTAGTTGGGTTTCCACGTGAAAAATATGTGTGTCATGTGTGATGTCTTCTTCATGTGATGCTATGTTGTTTTCTGTCAAGTGGTGAATCATGTTGATCTAGTTGCTTATATGTATATCTTTGATGCTAGATTACATGTTCATGCATTAGGGTGAAATGGAAATGAAGTGTTAGATTATATGAGAAGATAAGTGTCAACCGGTTTATGGTTGTCTCAGTTATTCTAGGTTTTGCCGGTTGTACTCTATTTTAGGACCGGTGTTACTATTTGCCTGTCAATGCACAGTGTCTGCTAACAAACCGGTTTAAGAGTGTGTTTTTGCCTATACTGATTCACTCCCCCCTCTCAGTACCAGTTTGGTACTATCCGTTCATCATTGAGCTATCACATATCACCCATAACAACACCGTATAGTGTCATAAAGGGTCATGTTGTGTCCTAAGGGGTCATATGATGTCTTAAGGGGTCATATGACACAATATGACCCCTTAGGACACAATATGACCCATAAAAACACAATTTGGTATCCTAAGGGGTCATATGGTGTCCTAAGGTATCATAGGACACAATATGACCCCTTAGGACACCATAGGACCCGTAATGACTCAATATGGTATCATAAGGGGTGATATGTTGTCCTTAGGGGTCATATGGTATCCCATGACCCCTTAGGACACCATATGACCCCTAATGACACCATATGGTGTCCTAAAGGGTCATAAGGGGTCATATGACCCATAACAACACCGTATAGTGTCGTAAAGCATCATATTGTGTCCTAAGGGATCATATGTGTCTTAAGGGGTCATATGACACAATATAACCCCTTAGGACACAATATGATCCATAATGACATAATTTGGTGTCGTAAGGGGTCATGTGGTGTCCTAAGGGTTCATAGGACACAATATGACCCCTTAGGATACCATAGGACCCATAATGACCCAATATGATGTCATAAGGGGTCATATGTTATCCTTAGGGGTCATATGGTATCCCATGACCCCTTAGGACATCATATGACCCCTAACAACACCATATGGTGTCATTGTTAGACAGTTCAAATAACCGGAAGATAACTGAGAGGGGGAGGTGAATCAGTTGTCACATATTATTGGAACCTTAAGCAATTAAAACTTTAATACCGGAACCCAAAACATTAATACCAGAATTCTTAAACCAAATACCAGAACAATAGTTAAAACAATTAAGCATAAATAGTCATCATAGAATAAATACCATCCATATGACACCAAGATTTATATGTGGATAACTTGGTAAAGGGAAAAACCACAGTGGGAAGCCTACCCACAGTCAGATAATACTTTTGTAGTAAGTATGTGAATTACAATTGAGGGGCATGCACTTGCAGGAAGGCCAATAGCCTAGAGTGCACTACTCATCACAAAAGGAGTCTCACTAACTACATAGAAATCCAGACTACAATCTGGAGAAATGTTTGAACTAAAAAGATAACATCTCCTATGCCTGAGTACAGTTCCAGTTAAGCTCAATACCAGAGAACTAAATCCTCTTACATAAACCCAATTCGATCTCTAGTGATCGATCAAATCCTTTGCCTCAATGATATTATATTATTCGCACATTACATATCCATATCCCATTTCCTGACCTTATACCTATCATGATCTACAATGAGATCTTACATCTATATATACAAACCCTCGACCATAAACAATCAAGTCGACCACCAAAAAATAAACCAATTACATAATTATAAAACATGTCAGCCTTAGACCTAAATAAATAATATCCAACACATAAGATATCTTGGGAACACAGTGAGAGGTCCAATCCACACATTACATTAAACTGGTCCATAACCTAGATCAACCGAGACCCAATATAGGTCCACAAGCTAAAGCAATGATCTCCAACTGCAAAGTCTCAAACATAATCACCATTAGCATCTTGAAACTCCACCAGAAGCTGCACCAATATTACTTGTGCAATTCATCAAAGATCTTCAACAAAAGCTCTGTTGGTGAAACCCTTGTTAGAACGACAAGCCAAGCTTCCAAGCAAACAAGATAGCATCTGATCACTAGACTAAGACCAACTGACTGAATATGAACATGAGTATCATGAATAAGCTGATTCCATAACCAAATCATACCGAAGCCTACTAGATCATGTCGGATCTTGACCAACTAGAAACTACTCAACCTACTGGGACCAGAAGGGTGTCAGTAAAGCATCCAAACAACTAGTGTTGGCATCACTGACAAAACATCAATGAAACACATAATCAATTCCACCTAATGGGCAACAATCTCCCCCTTTGGCATTGATGGGAACACTAGATGTGAAAAACATCTAAGTACCAAGAAATGCCAAACAAGTCTCCCCCAATGGAAGACAACCAATAATCTCCCATTCAAAGATATAGCAATGAAGTTCTAAAACAAAGACCAAACTCCCCCTGTGAATAATATCTTTGTAAAAGCTCTGAATTATACATATATCTCTCCCCTTGATGTATATAACTCCTTAAGTTTTTCTTTTTCACATCAATATCTTTCCCCCTTTGACATCAATGCCAGAAATCTGACAAAAATATCAAAGCAAAAAAATAAACCACTAAAACTCAAAGCTAACTACTCCCCCTAAGTAGTAGCATCCCAACATCAGTGTTGAAATGAATAGTATCTCTGATAATGCATATCAGTCTGATGCCAAACAGTATCAATCAGTTCTCTATCGGAGGAGCAAAAACCCCCAATCTGTCTCTCATGAAATACTAAAATGATTATTCAGGCAAAGGTTTAGTGAAGATATCTGCAATCTGCTCTTTAGTGTACATATAAACTAATCTAACTTCATTTGCTTCCACCTTTTCCTTCAAAAAGTTTTACTTGATAGATATGTGCTTTGTCTTAGAATGAAATACCAGATTCTTTGATATATCAATAGTAGCAGAGTTATCATAGTGAATAATCCATTACAATCCACCTTTATATCCTTCAACATTTTCTTCATCCATAGAACCTGTGTATAATTAGTAGTAGCAACAACATACTCAGCTTCAGCAGTAGATAAAGAAGTACATGATTGTTTCTTACTGATCCATGAAACAAGTTTCTTTCCAAGAAAGAAAGCTCCATTGGAAGTACTTTTCTGGTCATCAACATCTCCACCCCAATCAACATCTGTATATACACATAAAGTAAAGTCATCATCCTTAGGGTACCACAAACCATATTCTGATGTACCTTGTAAGTATCCAAAAATCCTTTTCACCGCACTCTCATGATTTTCTCTAAGATCACTCTGAAATCTTGATACAATACAAACAACATTCATTATGTTAGGCCTAGTCTGAGTCAAATAAAGTAGACCTCCAATCATAGATTTCTATCTTGTAGGATTTACCAATGTAGAAATATCTTTTCTTGTCAATATCTTTTCTTGTCAATGTCCTAAGGATGACTTCCCCTTACCAAATATCGACATCATAGTGGATCTAACAGCAGGACATGCCATGCTTTCACTCATGGATGGCTTTTCCAGATACAATCAAATAAAGATCACACCAGAAGATCAACATAAGACAGCCTTCACATGTCCATGGGGCACATATTGCTGGAATGTAATGCCTTTCGGTCTCAAGAACGCAGGAGCAACCTATCAAAGGGCAATGACCACCATCTTTCATGACATGATGCATACTATGATGGAAGATTATGTTGATGACTTACTAGCAAAATCACTCACCAGAGATGGGCATCTCCACATCTTAGATAAAATCTTTGATAGACTGGAACAATACCGTGTTCGACTCAACCCAAAGAAATGTGTCTTTGGAGTGACCTCCGGGAAGCTTCTAGGATACATTGTCTCAAGCAAAGGTATTGAGGTCGACCCAGCAAAGGTAAAAGAAATCATGGACATGCCACCACCAAAGAATATCAGTCAGCTAAGGACACTACAAGGACAGCTTCAATCCATCCGAAGATTCATTGCACAATTGGCTGATAAGTGTCACCCATTCACACACTTGCTACACAAGAACATCCGCTTTCAGTGGGATGCCAGATGCCAACAAGCATTTCAGACGCTTAAAGACTATCTCATAAATCCACCATTGTTGATGCCACCAGATCCAAGTAGACCGTTGTTACTTTATATCTCAGTGACAAGTACAACATTAGGTGTATTATTGGCACAACATAATGCAGAAGGCAAAGAGTGTTCTGTTTACTACATCCCTCACACACTGGTGGGCTATGAACTCAATTACACACTTATTGAGCGAGCTTGCCTAGCAGTAATCCTGGCAGCCACTAAACTGAGGCACTATCTGTTAACACACAAAGTACAACTCATTGCAAAGATGGATCCACTCAAGTATTTACTCAGCAAAGCAGCATTAACAGGACGCTTGGCCAAATGGGTGATGATTCTAAGTGAATTTGACACCGAGTATGTGGACCGTAAAGCTATCAAAGGGCAGGTCATTGTAGATCAGTTGGCTGATGCACCACTCATAGGCGATCATCCCCTCATTTCCAATTTTCCAGATGAAGAGATATTCATGATCATAGAAGTACAACCATGGAAACTATATTTTGATGGTTCATACACTAGGCACGGCTCAGGGGCAGGCATTCTGTTTATCACACCTCAAGGTGATAGCATCCCGAAGTCTTACAGGCTCACATTTCCATGCACAAACAACATAGCAGAGTATGAGGCCTTGATCACGGGACTCAGATTAGCCATACAATGGAAATTACAAGAACTACAAGTATATGGCGATTCCCAACTAGTCATTCAACAAGCAACAGATGAATATCAGACCAAAGATGATAAACTCATGCCATATAAGCAAATGGTGGACACTCTAAAGACATCATTTACTACTATCACTTTTGAGCAGATACCAAGAGATCAGAATCGAGCTACTGACGCTATGGCTACCATCGCATCTCTACTAGATCTTCCACAGAATTCAACACGCTACAAGTTCTTGGTAGAACAGCTTTGGATCCCCGCTTATGATATCCCCGAATCTGAAATGATATGTCGCCTTGTTGGTTCCAAATCCCCATGGTACGGTGAGTTCTACACCTATCTCCGCGATCATACCCTTCCTCCCAACCAATCAAATAACCAACGAAAAACCTTCATTCGCCAAACTGCTCGATATACCATTATTGCCGAAACCCTATACTGACGCGGTCTTGATGGTACTCTCCTTCGATGTCTGGAACAGGATGAGATAACAAAGGTTTTGGAAGAGGTACATGAAGGAATTTGTGGGACTCACTCAAGTGGTCCATCACTAGCCAAGAAGATCATGCGAGCTGGATACTATTGGCCATTTATGGAAAAGGATTCCTACTACTTTGTCAGAAAATGCAAGAAATGTCAAGTTCACGGCGACCTGATACATGCACCAGCACAGGAACTGCAACCAATCACAACACCATGGCCTTTTTGTTAATGGGGTCTTGACCTTGTGGGTAAAATCCATCCCTCTTCATCCAATGGCCACAAATTCATTATTACCGCCACCGAATATTTCACAAAGTGGATCGAAGCTGTTCCACTTACCCAAGTCACCGACAAGCAGATCGCCTCATTCATCCTCAACTACATCATCTGCCGGTATGGTGTGCCCATGTCCATTGTCACTGATAACGGTCTTCCTTTCAAAAATCAGGATGTCCGTGAACTTTGTGAGAAATTTCATATCCAACACCGCTTTTCCACTCCCTATTACCCACAAGGCAATGGTCAGGCTAAAGCATCCAATAAAAACATATTGAGAATCCTAAAGAAGACAGTCAATGATGCCGGTCGTGATTGGCATGTTCAATTGAATCCAGCATTATGGGCATATCGAACTAGCATTCGAACCCCTACAGGTGCAACTCCTTATTCATTGGTCTATGGTGTAGAAGCTATCTTACCTATTGAGGTTGAGATACCATCATTACGAGTTTCCTTGCATAATCTCATCAATGATGAAGCATACAGAGTCTCACACCTTCAGGACTTAGAGTTACTTGATGAGAAGCGACAAGCTGCATACAATCACCTCAAAGCCTATCAGCAGCGCATGAGTAGAAGCTACAATCACCGAGTTAGACCTCGTACATTTGAGGTAGGTGATCTTGTTCTTTGAGAGAATCCTTGCAACCAACCAAACAGAGAACATCAAGGCAAGTTTGAATCAAACTGGCTCGGCCCATATGTTGTCACTGCTCTATTCGGGTCCGGGACATATCAGTTGGCTACATCAGACGGAGAACCACTCACAGATCCAATCAATAGCATGCACCTCAAACGGTTTTATACCTAAGGTGTACAAGGCATCAGGCTCCCCTGCATATCAGAAAATACCAAAAAAATTCAGAAAAATGTCCTAAAGAAAATACAAAAACATTCAAAAAAGTAAAGAAAAAAATCATGCATCCAAACAGTGAACAACCACTCCGGTGGCACCTTGGGTAAGTGTGATGGCGAAAACCTGGCAAACAAGCACCACTCGTAAAGGCAATGGCTCCAGTATCTTTCAGGCTCGTTGCGATTCCATTCATACATACACACATCCATCCATCTAACCATGGCTTGTTATTTGATCTGTAATCCAAGAAAGTACTTCATGCGTCTGGCATCCCGCTTTTTCATAAATCATGTCCAACTTGGGGACAATGCCCTTACAATCTAGATGATGGAAGTGGATTCTACGTTACTGGTGATTCATTGGCAAAAACATTCAAAAATGTCTCGCAAAATACGAAAACATTCAAAAATGTCTCGCAAAATCCAAAAACATTCAAAAATGACTCACAAAATCCAAAAACATTCAAAAACTATTACACAAAATCCAAAAACATCGAAAAACCCATCGAAAATCACACAAAAACATGGCAACACATTGTACATACTCATCCATGCAGATACCAAACAAACATTGAGACATACTTAACAAAATGACCATTTATCAATCAAACCAAATAACATCAACACTCAAAACTGTCTTCAACAAGGATGCATCCTTCCTTATCAAAACAAAGACAAAAGTGACGTTTTCTTTGACAAGAAAATTATGTTAAACTATCAAATACTTGGTTGATTTGTGAAGTAATTCATTCGTTTATCTGTATCAGGATCTTGCAACATTGTTTTGTATCGTTTGCACATTATTTCCGATGAAGTTCTGGGGCATGTACTAATGGTGTCTACGTGGGAAGTTCACTAAGCTACGTAATCTTATGCCAAATACAGTCATAGATCATTACAGCTTGCTGACTACAGCGTATACCTCAACCATATGAGCATGAACCATTACCAAGGATCCATATTCTTTATTCTTTATGTATATATTGTTTGTTTACAGGTACACTGCTCATTCTTTGGTTCCTCCTCATCCAATTTGGATAAAGGTTTTTATTTCTTAGTATGGTATGCCCTTGTCTCACGATATGATCAGCCTAAGATCAAGGAGGATGATCCAAGTCATGCATGAACGGAGATAATCCTTGTCTGTTCCGCAAGCAATACTCAGGTCAACTTGATCCATTATATCAAGTTGCTTGTATTAACTTGCTATATCAAATCCATGTAAGAAATACTCTGGTCATCTTGAATCATTATGTCAAGATGCTTGTATTCTCTTCCAACATTTTAAAAGCTTAATGATGAAAATAGAGCACTATGGATCGTCATTCCATCTCATCTGTATATACTGCATTCCGTTGCATTCCAACCATCCATACATTCATAATAGCTGCATATCATGCATACATAGTCATAATAATGCATACTCTATTTTCCTCTTCTTCCATAGGAATGAGTCATAGGTCCTCCATTTCTTCTAACATCGAACCCCCCCAACCCTCCCCATCTCAATAATCAACATCACATATCCTTCATCATTTCCCATCAACCCAATCAAGCCACGTTCATCACCATCCATCTCTAATAGGAGGGATTGTGTTTCCCATCCTCATTCATCCACACCATCAAGCAAGTTACTCTGTCTACATAGATACATCGACTCCCACACACCTAGACTATCAACAGATACTCTGATCAAGTATCTTCGGGTCTCAACAGGTAATCGATTGTGGTAATCCTAGACTACATCAGGCATTTATCATAATGACCTAGTCTCAACGGGGTTGCCATGATTCCCCACAACCATCCATCACACGCACATACTATCAATTGATCAACCAATCAAACACAATCCAATGGACAATTACATCAATTGTCTACGTCTCAACGAGTATTTTGCTTCATATACCTTGACTTCATCGGGCAATTACATCAATTGTCTAAGTCACATCAGGTCACTTTGATTCACTTACTCAGACTTTATCATGTCCAAGCAACCAACTGACATCAACTGTCATGCTTTGACTTGACCGGGGCAATTAAACCGATTGCACCAGATTGTCCAACCAATTTTGATCAATTGTATAGCATCAATCCAAACCCCACACTACATCTGCTATGTATCTCTTGCATGACCTCAGGGTACTCACCGGCTTGTTGTTTCTTCATATTCACTCCATTTTCTCCCATTCTTTCATCATTAGTTCTAATTTCTTCTATTCTACCTCCCCTCCACTTTGCATTCTTTTTCGAGAGATCACCCGATTTTTCAAAAAAAATTCGGCCCATCCCTCGAGGGGGCATACCACCCATTAAATTTACATTTTATGGGGCATTTCTTCACACCTATTTTTCTTTCTTTGAAACGACGCGATAAACTGCACCGTCTCAAAGAGGGGCAAATGTAGTCACATAAATCTGTCCACTTAATTAAATAAATACTTAGTATTTATTTGATTATTTAACCATCAATTAATAATTAATTAAATTAATATTTAATTAATTCATCTTAACCCTCTTCTCCTATTAATTAAATAAATTATTCAATTTATTTGATTTAATTCACTTAACCAAATTCATACCATTAATTAAATAAAAAAATCATATTTGTTTAATTAAATCTTCTCTCACATTTAAATAAATTAATATTTATTTAAATCCCCCAAAATCCCACCTCTCACATTTAAATAAATTAATATTTATTTAAATCCCCCAAAATCCCACCTCTCACATTTAAATAAATAAATCATTTATTTAAATCACCTTTATCCTCCACCCACTTGTATTTTCCTACAAAAGTAAGTTGCACAACTATTTTAAATAAATCATTTATTTAAATCACCTTTATCCTCCACCCACTTGCATTTTCCTACAAATGCAAGTTGCACAACTATTTTAAATAAATTATTTATTTAAAATCCTATTTATCCTCACCCACTTGAAACCTTTAATGGTTTCCCTTAAAGTCTTCAAACTTGATGGCTTTAAAGTCTTCAAACTTGATGGCTTTAAAGTCTTCAAACTTGATGGCTTCCTTCTATAGTCTTCTTAAGCCTTTAATGGTTTCCCTTAAAGTCTTCAAACTTGATGGCTTCCTTCTATAGTCTTCTTAAGACTTTAATGGTTTTCCTTAAAGTCTTCAAACCTTTAATGGTTGCCCTCAAAGTCTTCAAGCATTTTAAATGCTTTATCTTCCTTTTTCTCATTTAAATAAATTAATATTTATTTGAATATTTATCCAAATACAACTTGCACACATTTATTGAAATAAATGAATTTTTATTTTAATAAAATCCTATTTTCCCTCACCCACCAAATCCACTTGCAAAATCTAATCCCCTTCTAGATTCTTCTAACCCCTTCCTAATTAGCCTAATCCATCCCCTAATTATTGTCACATTCCTAAGCAAAATGGAGTCACTTCTCAAAGCCTAAAAGTCTTTGATAACCATTAAAGGCTTCCAGCCTTCAACCACTAAATGTCTCAAAGTCTTGGATAACCTTTGAAAGCTTCCAACCTTCAACCACTTAATCCACAAAGTCTTCAAAAACCATTAATGGTTAACCCAAACCCTCCTACATGGTTAAAACATTTGTTTTGACTCAACCTCTACCCAACCCAAGGGTCTCATCAAGCCTTTAATGCTTTGACCATGATTATCTCTTAATCATTTGCACAAAGGTTTATCCTTGCATTAACTCCTAATCCAGTGGGTAATCCTAATTTAGGCTTGACCCTTACCTTCTAGATAACCATGAGGTCTCCTCAAACATTTAATGTCTCCAACCTCTTCTCTCAACCCAATCTTATGTTGACACTTGTCACCATTTCATTGGTGCAAATTGTGCACATGGATCCCCAACTTTCAAGCTTGACCCTTGATTAAACCTTTCAATCCTGGCCATCCATTGCTCCATTTTTCCTATAAATAGAGCCCATTCCTTCATAATCCAGATCCTGAAAACTTGTATGCATTTAGGCTATAGACATTTTTAGAGAGCATTTAGCATAGCATAACTAAAATCTTGTCTTTTTGGTAAAATCAATCATTTTAGCATCAATAGCATAGTATTTAGCTTTTCATTTCATATTTGAAGCTTAATATTAAATCTCAATCCTCCATAAGCATCCATAGTGCAAAAAGCTGCTGAGAGCTACACTCATTTGGGACTTGGAGAGGAGAGGAACAAGGGAGGAGCAACTATGAGCATCTTGATTAGCTATTTTATTCTATGTTTATATGCTTTCTATTTCATGCTTAATATCTCTCTTGATATGCCTGTTTAGGATAATCTTTTGTTGCTAACACTAATGTTTGTTTCTTGTGCTCTTGTGTGTGTTGCCATCAAACAGATTTTCTAATCCTTTTTGCAGAGCATCACATTTATTACCAAATATTCTAAAATACTTAATTGTAGGTGTATTGCCAAACCATAATTCATAAGGTGTCTTACGGGTTTCTCCTTTGATATGTACTATGTTGAATGTATAAACCATTGTTCTCACTGCTTCTCTCCAATAGATATGAGGTAGACTAGCTTCCATCACCATTCTTCTAGTAGCATAGTTATGTTCTTCCTTTCCACAACTCCATTCTGCTAAGGTGTTCGGGGATCAAAAAATTGTCTTTATATACCATGCTTCTCACAAAAGTTATAAAACTCACCGAATGTGAATTCTCCACCATGATATGACCTCAAACATTTAATCTTCAATCCTGTCTTAGTTTCCACTTTAGCCTTAAAGATTTTAAACTATTCAAATGCTTCAGATTTTTCTTATAGAAAAGTAACCCACATCATTCTAGAATAATCATCAATGATTAGCATGAAATATCTATCACCTTGAAAACTTCTAGCAGGGCCACACAAATCAGTATGAATAAGATCAAGAACATCATTAGATTTATCTTGTATACTCCTAAAAGAGGTTATGACCTGTTTCCCCATTTGACATTCTTTACATACTGGATTATAGGGCTTCATAATCTTAGGTACATCTCTAATAGCCTTAGTTGAACTGATCTTCACAGTGCAATCTGTTGTCCTCATTTTTGTTTTCAAAAATGAAGGACCATTACATGAATTTTTTGTGAAAAAATGAAAAAAATTACTCTATGGCATGCTTCCCGAGGTAAAATTTTGACTAATCCTTGGAATGGCTTAATCCTCAGTCCATCCTCGAACTACGTTTCGAATTTCATCAAATTCTGGGTTCGTTTGCTATGTCTTTCCTTCAGTCGGGTTTTAAAATCCCAACTGCAGGTGGAGAATTTTCTTCAAACTGCAAGTTTTAATGATATTCATTGTTTTGGTCTTTGTAGGGGAATTTTTGACCAATTACATGTGCACTTTTATTTCAAATATGTTACTTGTAATTTATTTTAAATTTCCCCTTTGTTGTTTTTATCTTTTTATTGTTTTTTGGTCATTTTTAGTTAAAATAGGGATTTTTTGGCTCAACTGCAAGTAAACTTGCAGTTTGGTCAAAAAACCCCTACTTTAATGGTTTTTGCATGTAATAGGGATTTTAAATCCCCATTACATATGTGCAAGCAAGTATAACTTGTTGTAGGGATTTTATTTCCCATTTACAAGTATTTAAAACTTGCAGTTTGGTCCAAAAAACCCGATTTTGCCTTGTAAGTGAAAAAGTGACAATTTAAAACTTGCACTTTGGTCCAAAAAACCCGATTTTGCTTATAAAGTGCATTTTTGACATTTTAAACTTGCTATTTGTCCAAAAAATCCCGATTTTGCCTAACATGTTGAAAAAGTGAAATTTTAAACTTGTCATATCCTCCAAAAAACCCGATTTTCATTGTTTCATACATTTTAAACTTGCTATTTGTTCCAAAAAACCCGAATTGCAAGGAAAAACATGTTTTTTGAAGATTTTTAGCAAATTTTTGTGGAGATTTTTTGGGAGATAGAAGGCGTTTTGGATTCCTTCCTATTTCCATGCATTTTTAGACACCTTTCACGCCACATGGAGGTTAAGTTTGCTGGTTTTTAGGTTTATAACAGCAAACACGTTTTTGCTAAAAACCCACGTTTTTCTTCATTAAAAATGCCACGAATCAGCAATGTTATGAATCGTTTTTTCCTTTCTAGTTGTAAATTTGTAAATGGTTGGTTCTTCCCCAAAAATCAGATTTTGCGGGAGAGATTTTCCCTTTTGTAAAGCAATTTTAGAATTGCATTGTTCTTCCCCATTTTCCCTCTTTACTTGTATTCGGGATTTTAAATTTTGATTACAAGTTGGATGAAAATCATTGTTCTTCCCTTACGGATAAAAGATTTAACCATCTTTTTTTTTTTGAAATCCGGGTTGCAAGTTGAAAGTTCTTCCCATTTTTGCATTGGCAAAGTTCCAAGTGATCTTCTTGAAATTCATTTTTACCTATCCACTTCCAATTCCCTCATCCGTACATACCAATTCATCCACTCATTTCACACCTTCATTCATTTTCCCCATTTAAAGTCTACTTGCAGTCAGCCATCCAGAACCCGAAATTGGTCCAAAATGCACTCAAAAAACACTTGAAAATGAGTTTTAAAGGTCCAATTACAAGTGCAAACTTGTAGTTACCCATTACACATATGAAGTTGCATGTTTGTTCCCACATTTGCAAGTTAATGCTCTTGTTTTCCCCACACATGTGATGCAACTTCCAAAACCCGAAATTCACTGGTGAGCCCGTTTTTGCATCAATTTCTCTCTTCCCTTGTCAGTCCGGTTTGCACACACGATCTACCAAATCAATGGATTAAGGCATGGGCCTTATTTTGCAAGCAAATTTCAAGAATGAAGGATGATACAAAGAAGAAATACAACAACAATTCATGGTTGAGAGCATAAAATGCTTTCAAGACAAAGATGGTCATGACATGAAAAGAGGAAGGCAGCCCGTTCCCTCTTGAAAAGCTAGTATTACCCCAAGCAAGAAGACAAGGATGCAAGTTCCCGTTCCGGTTGAAGATGTCTTTACCAATCTAGAATACTTCAAGTTCTAGCATCCTGAAGCGACATGAAGATCATCACAGACAAAGGATGATGCAGTTAGAGTTGTGTCTTTAGACACATGGAATAGTTTTAGTTATGCATTTGCAATTTTGTTTTGACAAGTTACATGTA
Source organism: Cryptomeria japonica (assembly GCF_030272615.1). Lineage (NCBI taxonomy): Eukaryota > Viridiplantae > Streptophyta > Pinopsida > Cupressales > Cupressaceae > Cryptomeria > Cryptomeria japonica. The sequence continues at coordinate 13,886,538 of NC_081407.1, forward strand.
AAAATATTTTTTGTAAAATGCAAGTTACACATTACTTGCACTTTTGTAATTACATGTAAGACAACTACAAGTTGTGTCCGATTAGGACGGTAGTTGGAATAAGTCTTAGTTAGTTGGAGTAACTCTTAGTTAGTTAATGAAGTCTCAGTTAGTTATTGAATGAGTCTTGGTGGTTGAGAGAATCTCTCAAGTTAGTTAGGATCCTCCCACCTTTTTCTCAAGGCTCCTCTTCTATAAATACTGGAGGAGTCTATTGTAATATTTATCTTTTGGAAAAGCAAGCAAAAACTCTGCCAAATTTACAGCAAGAAGTCTTTGAGCTTATGTATGTGGATTGAAAGTTTTTGAAGAATAATAAAGAAGGATTACTCAAGTTTTGAGTCTTTGAACTACATGTTTGAGTTTGAACCTTTTTATTTCTTCTATGCAAAGTGTTTCTAAAGGAGCTTAGTCCAATCTGATTTGAAGTCTTTGAGCTACAAGTAGAGAAGATTAATTAAAATAGGAAACCCTCTTGAAGGAGCAGCAAGTCTTTGAGCTTGCGTCTATTCTTGAGGAAAAATTACTGTTTGATAAGAAATAGCAGCAAGTCTTTGAGCTTGCATTAGTTCTTGTCTTTGTGTTAAAAGAATAGATTATTTCAGTCTTTGAGCTGTTATCTTTTATTCGTTGTAAAATTTAGTATAGCAAAGGGTAGATAGGACTTCCAATAGTAAAGTCTTTGAACTTGATATTGTTGTCCCGTCCTAAAGGAAGTGACGGAAGTCTTTGCGCTTTCAGGAAACTTCATTTCCTTTCTCTCATTTCACTTGAAAGTAGTTACTGTTGTTCGTTTTCAATCGCTATCCTTTTCTGTGAAGAGAAAAGGATATTGTCTTTCTTAAAAAAAGAAAGAAGACTGCTGTCCCATCCTGTTTTTATTTCAGTTTTAGTTAGATAGGGGGAGCCTTCCCTTAATTAGGAGAGTTTTTACTCGTGTGCTGTGGTTGAAACCACAATTTTGTATATTTCCCCCAAGTGTACAAAATTTTCAACCAACACAATCAAAATTCACATGACACAACCTTTTATGCCATAGCCAACTCTCATCAATTTGTGTAATTAAACATGTCTTCTCACCGGAATTCAAATGAAATATATTACCTTTTGTTTGTGTACCGGTTGCGATCTCCAAACCAGATTTGTTAATGATTTTGTATTTTCTATCCTTGAACTGTAATTGAAATCCCTTATCCACCAATTGTCCTACACTCAAAAATTATGCTTTAAACCTTCAACATAATAAACATTGTCAGTATTGTTCTTACCATCCAATGATATAGTTCCTTTTCCTTTGATCATACATGCTTTGTCATCTCCAAATCTAACCAGACCTCCATCAAATTCTTGCAAAGATATAAACTTCCCTTTATCTCCAGTCATATGATGTGAACAACCACTATCAATTACCCATTCATCCTTGTCTTCAATTTTATCAGCAAGTGCCTTCTCTTTAGGTGCATTCTCTTCCAATGCCAAAACATCTTCCTTGATAGCCAAGAACACCCATTCCTTTCCATTGTCGGAACCACTAGCAAAGTCTTATGTCGGTTCATCATCAGAATTAGTAATGCCTTCCTCATCCGCTATGTAGCATGATTTGTCTATGTTTTTCCTGTACTTATACTTGTTCTGATATCCAGAGTTAGGCTTAAAATATCTTCTCTCTTTCTTCAAATCTTGAATTTCTTTTAGGACATCTAGATGCAAAATGACCAATATTATTACATGCAAAGCATTTAAAAGGTGTTTTTCCTTCATAGTTACTTCCTATCGGTCCTTTAGCTAATCTTCTAGAAAATAGTGCTTGAAGTTGCTCAAATTCTTCATCTCCTCTCTTCATATCATCCAATTCCTTTTCATATAAAGCTTTCCAATCTTGCTTACCAGTTGCTGATGCAGATGCATGAAAAGCAGGTTTAGTCTTTACAGCTCCAGAAGGTCCAAATTCTTCAAGCTCAAAAGCATATAGTTTCCCAACCAGAGTATCTATGTTGACAGATGTATTAGCCATTGTTCTCAACTCATCAATAGTAGTAGTGTTCTTTTTGTAAGCCAGTGGTAGGGCTCTCAAAACTTTAGAAACAATTTCATCTTTAGTTAGAATTCCACCACAACATTGAATTCTCATGACAATATCATTTACTCTTTCCATGAATGCAGTAATCCTTTCATCTTCTTCCATCCTCAAATTTTCATATCTTAGTTAGTAACCATCAAGTTTAGCAATCTTCATGGTAGGGTCACCTTCATTAAGAGTCTCCAACTTATCCCATATAGCCTTTCCAGATGATTTGTCAGTTAATCCCATTATTTGTTGATAATTTAAGTACACACAAGTGGGCTTGTCTTGCTCTAGAATAATTCTCAATCTCCTTATCTAGGTTTTTCAGAGGAGGATTGCCAGATGCTAGATTATGAGGTATGACACCATTCTGTGTGATCTCCCAAATCTCCTTGCCAAGACATCTCAGATGTGTCTCCATCTAAATCTTCCATATTGTGTAATTTGTTCCATCAAGCCTAGGAATATCTCTCCGAAAGATAGCTCTATATGAACTGGATGAACTTGAACTGCTAGTCACCATAGGATCTTCCTCAAGTAGTTAAGCTTTTTGCAGAGAGGACCAAATATTTGATACCAATTGTTAGACAATTCAAATAATCGAAAGACAACTAAGAGGGGGGGGTGAATCACTTGTCACAGATTACCAGAACCTTAAGTAATTAAAATTTTAACATCGGAACCCAAAACATTAATACCGGAATGCTTAAACCAAATACTAGAACAACAGTTAAAACAATTAAGCATAAATAGTCATCACAAAATAAATACCATCCATATGACACCAAGATTTATATGTGGAAAACCTGGTAAAGGGAAAAACCACGATGGGAAGCCTACCCACAGTTAGATAATACTTTTGTAGTATGTGAATTACAATTGAAGGGTCTGCACTTGTAGGAAGGCCAACAGCCTAGAGCGCACTAGTCATCACAAAAGGAGTCTCACTGACTACATAGAAATCCATACTACAATCCGGAGAAAAGTTTGAACTACAAAGATAGCATCTCCTATGCATGAGTACAGTTCTAGTTAAGCTCAATACCGGAGGACTAAATCCTCTTACATAAACCCAATTCGATCTCCAGTGATCGACCAAATCCTCTTCTTGAATGATATTATATTATTCACACATTACATATCCATATCCCATTTCTTGACCTTATACCTATCATGATCTACAATGAGATATTACATCTATATATACAAACCCTCGACCATAAACAATCAAGTCAACCACCAGACAATAAACCAATTACAAAATTACAAAACATGTCGGCCTTAGACCTAAACAAATAATATCCAACACATAAGACATCTTGAAAACACATTGAGAGGTCCAATCCACATGTTACATTAAATCGGTCCATAACCTAGATCAATCGAGACCCAATATAGGTCCACACGCTAAATAAATGATCTCCATCAGCCAAGTCTCCAACATGTTCACCTTCAACATTCTAAAACTCCACCAGAAGCTGCACCAACACCATTGGTGTAATTCATCAAATATCTTCAATAAAAGCTCTATCGGTGAAACCTTCGCTGGAACCACAAGCCAAGATTCCAAGCAAACAGGATAGCATCCGATCAACAGACCAAGACCAACTGACTGAATATGAACATGAATATCATGAATAAGCTAATTAAATAACCAAATTATATCATTTCCTACTAGATCATGTTGGATCCAGACCAACCACAAACTACTCAGCCTACCAGGACCAGAAGGGTGCCAGTAAAGCATCCAAACAACTAGTGTTGGCATCAATGACAATACATCAATGTAACACAATCAATTCCACCAAATGGCCAATAGTCATAAGGGGTCATATGACCCATAACGATACCGTATAGTGTCGTAAAGGGTCATATTGTGTCCTAAGGGGTCATATGGTGTCTCAAGGGGTCATATGACATAATATGACCCCTTAGGACAAAATATGACCCATAACAACATAATTTGGTGTCGTAAGGGATCATATGGTGTCCTAAGGGGTCATAGGACACAATATGACCCCTTAGGACACCATAGGACCCATAACAACCCAATATGATGTCATAAGGGGTAATATGTTGTCCTTAGGGGTCATATGGTATCCCATGACTCCTTAGGACACCATATGACCCCTAATGACACCATATGGTATCATAATGGGTCATAGTGTGTCATAAGGTGGCAAGATGAACCATTATTACAATATAAAAAGCAGTGCTAATATTGCTTACAAAAATTTGACACCTAAGGGGTCATATGGTGTCCTAAGGGGTCATAGGACACAATATGAGCCCTTAAGACACAATATGACCCCTTCCCCCTCCCTCTCTCTATCTCTCTCTCGCTTCCCCTCCCTTTCTCTCTCTCGCTCTCCCTGTTGGCAAATGCAAAATCCAATGAGAAATTGTAGGTGATTGAAGGTATTGTCATTGATGGCAACCTTACAATCATATGATACCAGTGGGCAGATAGAGGCACCGACACCGACAGACTCTACACCGACACCAAAAGATTGATCACTGGCAACATAGTCGACAGGAATTTTGTTTAAATGTATTTTGTATTTAATTGTAAAATCTTTTGTAAGCCAACTTGGCGAATTGTAATATGACTCATATATGTATGAGATCATTATAGATCATTTAGAATGCGAAGTATGAAAAGAAGATAGCAACCTAATGTGCAAATTATTGGGATAAGGGTTTATGTATATTGCAGAGCTTAAACTGGTACTAAATCTAGCATAGTAGATGCTAATCTGAAGCAGTACAAGACATTGGATTAGTATAATCCATTTTGTAAGTAAGTGTGACTTCTTTGTAATTGAGCAGTGAGCTCTTGGCACTTGGCCTTCCTGCATGTGCAGACTCCTATTGTAAGTAGTAATATTCTCTTGTTGGCCAGTAAGCGAATATTGTGGGTCACAAATCCCACCGAGGTTTTTCTCACACTAGGTTTTCTCGTTAAAATATTGTGTTATGGTATGTCTCTTATGTTGTGGTTGCTATTCTTATTTACTGCATTATTTTTGGTTTACCGGTACACAGTTTTGATATGCTTTTCATGTTATAAGTTAAGAAAATTATTATACCAATTAGATATTGATTCACCCCCCCCTCTTAGTATCTTTAGGAATCCTAACAATTCGTATCAGAGCTTGGTCCTCTATTTTCAAAAGCCTGACAACTTGAGGAAGATCTTGACACTGGTAGAGATGGGAAATTTGAGAAAGCAATTGGAAACAACTCTTTCAGACTATGATGCAGAAAAAGTAAAGAATATCAAACTTGAGGATGATATGAAGGCTGCATAGGATATTATTAGAGGACTTCAAGAAAATTTCACTATAGCAAGGAATAAAAGAAGAGAACTTTGTGAAAAGATGCAGAATGATGAAGATGAAAAAGAAACTCTTAATGATCTGGTAAACAAATTGAGACAAGAGAATAGTACAATGAAGAATGAGATGCAAGATATGACTAAGAGATTTTGTAAAGAAATTGAAGATAGAAAGAAGAATGAAGATGATTTGGTTAGAAGACTAAATGATGCTGGAAATGAAAACACAAGACTCAGTCATGAAAATGTTATGTTGAAGACAGATTTGATGCGTACACAAAATGACGAAACTAAACTCATGAGACAAAAAGGAATCTTGGAAAATGAACTAACTGCTGAAATCAACACAAGGAGAAATTCAAGAAAAGTTCAGAAGAACTTGTTGACATGCTGAAGAATCAGAAACCTAATGGTGATACAAATGGCCTTGGCTTTGAAGTTGGTGAAAGCTCTGGTACTGCAAACAATCATGATCATAGTAAACCGGTAAGAAAACCTAATGCTTACAAATTCAATGGGAAATGCTTTAACTGTAACAAGTATGGTCATAGAGAAAATCAGTGTAGATCTAGAAATTATCAGAACACTACTACACCCACTGGTCAATGTTCTAAATGCAACAAAATTGGTCATAATTCAGAAAACTGCAGAATGAATGTAAGATGTTATGTTTGTGGAAGTTTTGGACATCTATCTAATCAATGCAGAACACAAACCGACATAGGATATGGGAAAGCTATTCAAAAAAATAATGTGACTTGTTATGCTTGTAACAAAATTGGACATATTGTAAAATTTTGTAGAAGCAAGACACCACCAGCAAATAACAAAGGACCTAGTTTGAAAGGTAAAGAAAAAGTTGAAGAGGTAAAGCAAGAATTCTCAAAACAATGGATCAGAAAGTCAGATCAAAATGTTGATGGGAATACTCATCCACCAATAGAACAGAGTATCACTCCACCAGCAAGAGACTCTTCATCTAACTGAAGGAAAATCCTTTGGGGGTTTAGCAACAAACTAAAAAAACATGCTAACATACCCTCGGTTGATGGTGAGAAGTTGAAATTACTTCTTTATCGGTAGATGAGTTAAGTTGTGACTTAATTAGCAAGCATTAAATGTGTTAGTTGGAGAAAATAACATTATAAAGCAAGTGTTTTGGCTCCTTTTTCATTCACCGAGCATTCAAATCTTTGAAAGTGCAAAAATTCCAGAACGAAGGCATCCTTTGCAAAGAAGTGAAGCAGTTCATCCAAGCACTCATCCTAAAGGCAAATTGAGGTATTTATAACTATGGTTTCCTCATCCACTCCTAAATTTATTGAAAACCCTATTGTGATTGAAGTAATCAAGCGCCCTAGACCTGTATTCAAGCTTGTTCCCAAAATAGCAAAGAAAGATGATACCGTTGGTGCATTTTCTCAAATTCCTAAGGGAGTAGTATATGCTAAAGACCCTAGGATGTACATACATTGTCATATAGAGGAATTAGGAGATGATGAAATCAAGAACATGTATCAGACTGTGATTTGTGATGAATCTGGAAATATCAAACCGGAACATAAGATAGTGGAATCCCTAGGTTTTACTGAAATCCTTAGTGTCCCAAATTTTTCCAAGGATATTATAAGGATTGTGCTAAGAAGAGTGCATGGCAAATTCTTTTGGTTGGATTCAATTCATAAATCACCAAAGAAGTAGTAAAGGCAGTAACAGGGTTACCTTCCACCGGTAGCAAGCCTGACAGAACTAAAAAGGTCTCCAATGACACAGTAATGGACCTAACCGACGCAACATTTGACAAAAGGTCTCTAAGGGTAAATGATGTGAAGGATATCAATGTCAGATTTGTCAGTATGATTTTAGGCTACAAGACTACACATGCAAATAGGTTAAACTCAGTATCTAGCCTATGTATTAAAAGCGCATATAATATGGTTAACAACAATGCTATAATAGATGTGTGTGAATGGCTCAAAGATGAATTAATAGACAATCTGAAGAAGATAAAGGGAGATAAGAAAGGAACCTTTAGATTTGGAAATTTACTTGTATGTTTAATGTTGTATATTACTAAGCAAATACTCGGTATTGGTATGAGAGATTTTGGTTTTGACATACCAGTAGGAAAGCAACTTTTGGATACACTAAACAACATGGGAGATAATAGGGAGAAAAACATAAATGAACATTTTCAGGCACTAAAAGCTCGAATGAAGACTAGAACAAGACTATCACAGGCAATTATGGATAAATATCAAAAGGAAATATGTTTTGTAATTAAGAAAGATGAAATCTAGATGGAGGCTGTTGTCCCTAGGACTATCTGGGTAACTGAAATGGGCTATGAAAGAGATGATAACATCATAGAAACTTGTGCAAAAGCCCTCCTTGAAGCACCAAAGGAACCTACTAAGAAAGTCTTTGGAAATGCAAAAACAATTGAAAGTGGAATTCAGTCAAAGAAAAGGGTTAAGAAAGTTGAACAAACTATGAAGAAGGGAACCTGACAGGCAAAGGCAATTAAGGAAGATGTTTTGAAACAAACTGGTATCAAGGAAAGTGAGCTGGAAGGACTTCAACCGGAAGCTCATCTTTCACTAGTTGGAACTTCTTCTAAGAGTGATATATTGGGAGTATTCAAAAGGGTGGAAAGGAAAAGAAAACCCTCATTGATACCCTCACCCACACCCAGGAGAACCAGACAAAAGCAATAGGTAGTGAGGCCTCCAGCAAGGAAGTTGACTCCGAGGAAGAAAAGGGTAAAACAAGACATTGCTCCACTAGATAAGCTTCTAAGTGAAATAACAAAGGATGGAAAGTTGAAGAACATTAGCAAACTATACAATACACTTTCCGCTGATGATAGAGAGCATAGAGAATAGTGTAATTTTACACTTGGATATTCACAAGAAATTTTTGATGGAAATTGTTGATGAAATACCTACTGATCTTTATAGAAGACTTGAAGCTAGAAGGGTAGCTATTGTTGAGCTGGATAAGAAAATAAAAATTGAGAAATTACTTGTAGTTCACCCAGTGAAATCACCTGAAAAGATTGATCAATTAATCAATGAGGCCAACTGGACTATATTCTCAACTGGTCACCTAAATATAGCACTAATGGCAGGGAGAATGAATGAAATTTTAGAAGAGACTGTGGACCAATGGGACATATTCTTTGTTGAAAAGGAGAAACAAGAAGAACTCAAAAGACCCAAGACTATCAGAGTATATCAAAAAGACAGGGATAAGGGGAAAGGCAAGGAAGGTGGACCTTCAAATCTTAAGATAACTGACAACTTACCCCCACCTCCTTCTGATACTCCACCGATAGAAACAGTTGACACACAACCGACTACTAAGAGTATGGAGACTCCTCTAGAGGATACAAATCCTGAGTCTGAAGTTTTGTATACCATGAATATTTATACACAAGAGGTGAATATTGTGGTAGATAAAGAAACCATTGAAGATAAGAAGCAAGATGTGGCTACTGAGCCACTAGCTGTAGATGTGGAAACTAATGATAGCACAGAGACAAAGAAGTTGACAAAGGACTCTACTGAGAAACAATCAAAGAAATAGGGAACGGATAGTGTAGAGGCAAATACACACAAACCAGAAGTACATTTAGAGACTACATCTGAGAAACTGATAGTTGAGAGCTCAGAGAAACCATCTGAGGCACTGGAACAGAAACAGATAGATGTACAAGTTCAAACTGAAAAAACCAAAACCTTTGCTAATAGAAATGCATACCCAAACAGATCCTCCTAAGAAAGAGGAAAGCAAGGTTATTACTACAACCGACATCATGGAAATTGTAAAAACAGTTGGACAGACATCTAGTACTTCTAAAGTAGAATTTCAGCATACAAATGTAACAGAGGTGTTATTGGACTCAATAAAGAAAATCACAGAGTGTAGTGCACAAGCCTATAAGGCTATTGATGATACAATCCCCATTCTTAAATTGATAGCACCCAAGTGCATTGTGGATAATAAAGATTCTTTAGGTCAACTAGACACATTGTCTAAATACATCACCGACAACATTTTGACAGTTGATCAAATAAATGAGGACACAGTTAAGGAGAAAATGAATAAAAAGAAAGAGAAATTCTTTGATGAAACAATAAAGAAGTGCATGGGACACATTGGCACACTTTTACCGACACTAAACAAAACAATAATGGAGTTTAAGAAGCTCTATAGAGATACATGCAAGACAAATATTCTGACAACAAATATAGACAAGGAAATAAGTAAGGTACAACAAGAGATTGACAATATAGCTGATAACCTCATTGATTCATCTGAACCATTATCAGTTACAGAGCTAAAGATACACAGTCTTGAAGAAAAACTTGAGAAATTTGAAAATGAGAAAGACAAAATAAAAGGGAAGGCAAAAGACCTTAAATGCAAACTCAGCCCCAATTTGGAGTACCTCATCTCTTTGAGTAAAGAGATCTCTGAGGCACTTGTTCAAGGACTGAAGACACCAGAGGAACAAATGCATCACCTCACCGGTACTATTCAAAGGACAGAGGCTGCACTGAAAGATAGTGAAAATTTATCTGAGAGTCTAAATTTGGTATTAGCATAACAATTTCAAATTGTAACCCACGGGATACAAGGATCCAAGCAGGAAACACACTCTACTAACAGCAAATGACAACCTTTGTCATTGATGTCAAAAGGGGAGTAGTGAGATGAGAAAAATGATCAGAATGGGACATCATCAGCTCAGGGGGAGCATGGATTTTTTGACAACACAGTTTTGGTAAGAAATTCTTTTTGGACACTTTTTGATTTTTTTCATGAGTGTTGCCATCAATGCTAAAGGGGGAGATTGTTGGCAAATGCACACTCCAATGAGAAATTGTAGGTGATTGAAGGTATTGTCATTGATGGAAACCTTACAATCATGTGATACCGGTAGGCAGACACAGGAACTGGCACCGGCATACTCTACACTGGCATACAGATCACCGACACCAAAAGATTGATCACCGGCACCATGGCCGACAGGAATTTTGTTTAAATGTATTTTGTATTTAATTGTAAAATCTTTTGTAAGTCGACTTGGCAAATTGTAATATGACTCATATATTTATGAGATCATTATAGATCATTTAGAATGCAAAGTATGAAAAGAAGATAGCAAACCTAATGTGCAAATTATTGGCATAAGGGTTTATGTATATTGCAGAGCTTAAACCGGTACTGAATCTAGCATAGTAGATGTTGATCTGAAGTAGTACAAGACATTGGATTAGTATAATCCATTTTGTAAGTCAGTGTGACTTCTTTGTAATTGAGCAGTGAGCTCTAGGCACTTGGCCTTCCTACATGTGCAGGCCCCTATTGTAAGCACTAATATTCTCTTATTGGCCAGTAAGAAAATATTGTGGGTCACAAATCCCACCAAGGTTTTTCCCACACTAGGTTTCATCGTTAAAATATTGTGTTATGGTGTGTCTCTTATGTTGTGGTTGCTATTCTTATTTATTGCATTATTTTTGGTTTACTGGTACATAGTTTTGATATGCTTTTCATGTTATAAGTTAAGAAAATTATTATACCGGTCATATACTGATTCACCCCCCCCCTCTTAGTATCTTTGGGAATCCTAACACTCCCCCCTCTCCCCTAATCTCTCTCTCTCTCTCTCTCCTCCTTTTACCCTCTCCCTCCCTTCACCCCTCTCTCTCCCCTCTTCACTCCCCTCCCCCCTCTCCCTCCCTCTCCCCCAATCTCTCTCTCTCTGTCTCCCTCTCCCTTAATCTCTCTCTAATAATATGATGAAACTATAAAGATCCAGTCAACTACTGAGAGGGGGGGTGAATCACTAGATAGAAAATTAACTTGGCTTTCACCAAACTTAATTCCAACTCAAAAACAACTCTGAAAGTTTAACGGTTTAGAAACTTTATCAAATCTACAGCAGCACTACTAAACTTTACTAGTTGACCAAATATTTCAGTGATACAAAGAAATAGATTTGAAACTTAGATATCCTTTGAACAAAACCTTAAACCACTTCACTATTACCAATAATAACATACTTCAAATCATTTTAAAAATATGTATATATATCTATGCAGATTTACCAATCATTCATATCAATCATACCAGAAACACATCCACAAAATCATTCAACACTTGACACAATGATTTTTCACATGGAAACTCAAATGAGAAAAACCATGATGGGGATGAATACCCACAAGTATTTTGAACTCTTCTGAAGTTCTCCCTATTAGGATCCAACCCTTGTTAGAAGCTTATACAATAATGTCCTGTTAGGAACATATTCGGTTAAGGACCACCCGCTTAAGGGATTGACTACAAATACCCTGTTAAAGGTAACCTTGGTGGAGGATTTCAAATCCAAGCTAATGGATCACCTGGTTAGAGGATTTTAACAACAAGCATGTTAAAGCTTACCCGGTTAAGGGATTTTACTGATGTAATGGTTAGAGAACAATAGGTTCTTGACTGATCTAGAAATAGCACTTCCTTATTGAATCGGATCCTTTACTGCTCCTATCTGCCTTCACAACATTCTGCAGATATACCTCTTGGTTTGACAATATTCACTTACACACTTAACCAAATTTTCCAACACAACATTGAATCAAATAATCGACCTTATAAACAAATGCATTAGGTCTGTAACACAACAAAAACCCTACAATTCTCATAGAGATTACAAACATATCGGTTCAATCTTGACTGTTATATTACATGCAATAAACTTCACATTCTTTTAGGCATCTACAACCACTCCTAGATAACCACACTTTGAATCTTGTAACACATCACGCGTTTTTCACTTCATACTATGAATTTGATCATTCCCAAGATAAATGGTTATCTTTATGCACCAAGACATTTTCAAAACTCATCGCGTGCAACATTCTTACGTGGCATCTCCATCACCAATCATCATTCGGTCATAGATCATCACAACCAATCTCCAAGCTTCATCATTTAGGGTTCTGCTTCTCAACTGGTTAGGGTTACCGATTTATCATCACTACATCATTACCACTTGCAATACTTGCTTCATTACCGGTTGCTTTACTGCTTCATTACTGGTTGCTTTACTGCTTCATTACCAGTTGCAATTGACATCAACTCTCTCTCTCTCTCTCTCTCTCTCTCTCTCTCTCTCTCTCTCCTAATCTGTCTATCTCTTTCTCCCTTCACCCCCATCTCTCTCCCCCCCACTCCCCCCTCTCCCTCTCCCTAATATCATATACTAATATATTTATAAATTAATATATTGTATATTAATATATTATATATTAATATATTAATAAACAATAGATTAATTATGAGCAAATTTAGTTATTGAGTTTACTTATTAAAATCGGATATCCAATTTATATTGTACAAATTTTAAATTTTAAATTTTGGCTCAGGTTTTCTTTGGGATTTGGCTTGGAAGTGAGAAGCCTAGAAAGTCAACTGAAAAAACGTGTTTTTTAGTATTCCTTGATTTTCCAGACTTTACAATGGCTAACAACTTTTTTTATAGCCAAAAATGATAAAACGAAAAGGGTTTTTTAAGGACATTCTCAGCTTTCCAACAATATAAGGCGTGTCTTATTTTGACTTTAATAAAAAATTATTATTTATTTTCTAATTAAATTCTGACAAAAGTCTTGATTGATAGACTGATTGAAAAACACTCATTACTTTCAAACGATATAACATTTTTTGAATCCGAAACATGCGTCACATCCTATGCTTTGTCTACTATAGGGAAAAAAAATTTAAAAATGAATTTCATAAGGTTTTGACCAAGGTGGTCAAACGTAGGAGTTTCTGAAAAACTTGTAGTAAAAAATTCATAAATAATTATTAACTTTATACAAAATTATAAAAAAAATATGTGTCACATCCGGACATGAGTCTAATACTTATATTATTAATCTTATAAAAAATATTATAATTTAATTTTTATTAGGGTGGTCAGACATACGCCTACTTCTTATCTTTTTCCTGAAATTTTAGTACCACTGCATTGAAATTTTCATCAAATAGGATTTTTCTTTCCAAAAAACAACTAGTAAATTAGAAACTATATTCAATTTTCTATAGATTCTCTTCTTACATATTTTTAAAACCAGCTTAATAAGTTTGTAAATTACAAAACACTAATTCACCTCCCCTCTCAGTGTTCATTGATTCCAACATTCTTAATGTTATCATCATGCTCTTGTTTGAGTTATTCATGACTATCTATCACATATGGTGTTGTTTGTGTTGGAATCAAGGAACGCTGAGGGGGGTGAATCAATGTTCTACAATTTTTAATATTATTAATTTTTCATTTTTCATTTTAACCACTTAATGTAAATGAATGAAAGAAAGATGTAGAAACACAAAGCAATCAACAAAAACACCAAAACACCAGATTTTATATGTGGAAAACCTGGTTAAAGGAAAAACCACAGTGAAGATGAGAGCCACAATATAAATATACTCTATAGAAGTATAAGAATATTGCATAGGGAATTCACATGTATTTAGGCAAACTGCCTAGAGCTCATTGCTCAAAAAGGGCTACAACCCCGGAAGGCTCATTTCCTTAAAAAATCTTTAACAAAAGATAATTGGAATGTCTGAACTGAAAAATAACATCTACAAATACCAAGGAACAGTTCTGATTAAGCACAAAACTCTTCATCACATACTAATCTATTATGCTATTCTTCAATATTCTAGAGTAGAAATCTTTCACTTGCGCATGTGAAACTGCGCACAATTGATCACAAAACACTTTCCACACATCTATCGATATAAAAAATGATCATATCCATCGATCTTTTATATCTGCAACATGAAATTACGTCTTCTATATGTAGTCTTCAAGAACACTATCTAAATAATGAAACGTGTATACCAAGTCGGCTCAATTCGAACTCCAATGCATATGCGGACCAAAAATAATTGTCCACATGCTACCAAAATTGTCTAACATGCCATGATCACATAGCCAAACACCAAATTCAAATCACATAATCCACACAATGATTGTTTACATAATATTGTTAAACTACTCTATCAAACTAAGAACCAAGACATTGGATCATCTAACTCAACCACGAGTCAACATCGGATGCCACAAAACTGGAATATGATAGGTAACACATCCATAATGCTTCCCTGAGATCCACAACATAGGATATAAACCTTTAATGAAATATAGATCGATCAACTTGTTCTCTATCAAATACTATGTTTTCCAGTCTGTCAGACTTAACCAAAATCAATCACTCTTTTGGTATGAACAAACTGAGTTATGTAGATGGGTGCATTAGTGTTAGTTTCCAATAATGACAACATTGAATCATCTATGTAGTGTCTCTTGCCAAAAATCTCCCCCTTTGGCATTGATGGCAACACTTAGTCAAAAATGATTGAATCAGAACCAAAACCAAAACATTATACACTGCAATAAAAAATCCAACAATCGGACTCCAAAAGTCAAAAACTCCCCCTAAGATCAACATTTTTCACTCTCCTACACTCCCCCTTTGACATCAATGGTAAAGATGGGGTTCCAAAAACTAAAAGTATACACAAAATTATATACAGAGGCATATATACACATAGTCCTTACTAACTTTAGTGTCGTAAATTGTACACCCTTGCTAGGGTGGTACAATTTCACACTTAGGTTAGCACCCGCCTTAGTGTGTCTTGCATCTTGCATTTCTAATTCCCCTTTAAGCATTTAATTAATTAATTTAATTAAATCTAAGGTCATGTTTCATCACTTTTACATATTATAAAGTTGGGCCCTTTACCCTAAGTGTGCCCCTTTTCATCTTATCCCTCAAATGAATCATTTAATCATAAACCCTAATTATGTCTTATTTTGACTATTTAGGCATGATTTTGCATATCAAAACATCTCAAAATCAGTTGTAACTTTGGGATGCACTCTAATATCATCATATCTAATGACCCCAAAAATTTGGTGAAAATTTGGTCGGACCGTGGCGGGAATGCACATGGTCTGTAGCTTTTTCCCTAAAATTTCGAAAGGACAATCCTATGATATAATAATGCTTACCCCCAAAATATCAGCGGAAAATTTAAATCCTAGGTTGCCCTAAACATGAAATTAATATTTAGGGTTTCATACTTAAGAGCTCTCTTTCTTCATTTGAAGGGGCCTTCTTATAAGAATCTAAGAGCAGGTTTTTGGAGCATTAGAGCCTTCTTTGCAGCAAAAGAGTAGATCTTTGAAGTCTTCAACAACATTCAACATTCATACATCAAACATTCATCAAGCATCATTTTTATCAATTGGGGTCTTTTGAAGATGTAGAAGAACAATAGGAGATCACCAACTAACGATTGGCTTGTACCTCTCCCTTGGGGTTGGGTATGGTTTCATGTTATTTTCATGTCTTTGCATAAGCTTCATTTTGATTCATATTCATGCTTTAGATCAATTTTCATTGTGGATTTAGAGCATTTACTTTGTCAATTATAAGGAATTAGGGTTTACTCTTTAGGGTTGCTCTAGATTGCTTTCTTTCATCTTAGGATCTTGCACACACATTTTTAGTACATTATTGGCTATTTGTGGAGGTGGAAATCACCAAAATAGGAGTTTGACTAAGGAAAAACCCTATATAGCCATCCCAAACCCTCTTTTTCATCTTCAGGTATAGGTTCGGATCCGAGCGTCGCTGGAAGTTTTGAGACCAGAAGAGCACACAGGGACAGTTTTGGGTTGCAAATCTCAGCAAAAACCCCAAGGACATGGTTGTGGCTCCCTGGTCCTGTGCAGGATAGTGGAATGGCACCATGGTCCTGCAAAATAATACTTTGCAAGCTCCAAAATTCATCTTGTCAATTGTAGCTCCAGAAGTGCAGAATTAGGACAGTGGCGTGGCACCCTAGTCTCGGACATTTCTGCTCAGATTTCAGACATGGGTGCACCTCTGATTTTTCCTTCTGATCTGTACTTGTTAGTAGTATATCACTTTTTCTTTGATTTGCATTCTCAAATTAGGGTTTTCTTGCTTACTTGCATTCTAGGTTAGATTGCATTTTTGCATCATTCCTCTCTCTCATTTACAACAAAGGAATAGAAAACCTAAGAGGTAATATGTGGCTCTCTCTTCCTCATAAGAAGTATTTGAAGTGCATTACCTCCCTAGGCTCTTTCATATTCCATGAGTGTGTATGAGAGTGGGATTAGGGTTTCCATAGTTAGTCTCACTTTTTCCCCTACACACTAACTTACAAAAACTTGAAGATATCTACAAAAGTGTTCTTTGATGAATCCAAATGGCTATCCCAGTCCTTCTTGAGGCACTCCAAGATATATATGAGACAATTGAATAAGTAGGCTTGTGTCTCTGCTGATTTAAGGTCTGAGGGTTCACTGGCAACCTGAGCATCCTGAGTATCCTTTAGAGCACAAAGCATAATCTCCAACTTGGAAACGATGAGACTCTGTAATTATCCAACTCTGCCAATGATTCTTTCCTTTTCATGGCTTAAACTCCTGATTTTTTCAAGTAAAGGTATTACCTGATATTCTTGACTTCTCATAGAAACTAACAAGGGATCAATAGACTGAGATATCTGGGCTAATTGATCTTCATGCTCTTTGGACTTCTTCTCAATATCCTTAGTGAACTTTGATAATGATGGACATGATTTATAAATGTTGCCATATTTGAATAATCCATCTTGCATACTCTTGGACACAAGTGTCTAATGTGGCTCTATCATCAATAATCATTCTTTTCAATTTCCAAAGCCTGTTTACATTAAACTCATTGTGGACCTTCACTTGAGCTGATTTTTTGAGAGAATCAAAATGAGTATCCACCAAATTTATTAAACTCTTTAGCTATCCAAATGGAGTGTCAGATGTGTTCTTCTGAAATGTGGGTATTAAATTTTCAAGAACACCAGATGCAAGGGTAAGCAATTCATTTTCTTATGTGTGAGACTTCATCAAATCCTCACTAGTCTTGGCTTGAGAAAATCAAGCTAATTGAAGCTTCTAAATAGGGGACAGAGAGGCAAGGTTGATTGGGCCTTGGACAAAAGCTGGATCACCAATGATTTTCTTTCCTTTCACTGTCCCCATAGTGTTTCTTGCTTCCTCAGTATCAACTTAAACTTTAACCTCAACCTTCTCCTTCTCTTCTACCTTCTCTACATCATCCTTAGGTGGTATTGCATCCTTCTTAGATGTCTCTGTACAATCAACAATGTCAATCGGAGGATTCTGAGTATCATCAACCTCATCTGCTTCTTCTTCACCCTTATCTGCCACATCCTCATCTCTATCATCTTCTGGAACATTCACTTCAGCCTGATCAACTGTCTGCACTTCCGAAATAGATAGATTATCAACCTTTATCTGATCATCTTGGGATGACATGCTCAAAGTTTCCACACCAGATTTATGAGCATCATCTTGAGTTTTCTCAGGGATAACTTCATACTGATTCTGAAGCAATATTTTACTCAAGATCCTTTTTATATCCTCAATAACTTCTTCAGTCTTTCCAATCATGATCTTATTTACTCTAGTCTTTCTCTTGAACTCGTTCTTGGCCTCCTTGAGAATTCTTGCAATCTCCTCATTTGCAATTACAGGGAAAAGTTATACCAACATATATTCCCTTAATCTTTCTTCTTCCTTATTTATAGTTCTCCTCCTCATCTCCAAAATATCATACAAGATCCTAGGTATTTTAGACATTATTTCTATTAGAGTTCTACTATACACATTTAAATACTTAATAGTAGCTTCCTCTAAATTCCTTTTTCCATTATCATAAAAATTGTCATACCATTCAAATATTGGCTTCAAATTTTCATTCCTTACAACCTCATCCAAAAATTCATCTAATGACATAGAAGGTTTGACTATGAATCTTACTTGCTTAATTATCATGTCTATTTTGGAGGTTTTTGGTTTCTTGCTTGGATTGTCTCCACTGGATGGCTTCTCCCTAAAAACTTTAGTGGCCTTAGCTGCCTTGTCCTTTACCTCCTTGACTACATCATCAGATTCTATTTCCTCATTGTCCTTTACAGCCATAGATCTTATTGTCTTCCTCTTCTCTCCTTTGTCAAATGGCATGGCTGATGATTTCAATGATTTGGCAGGACCGAAGGATGGATTAGTGCTCCTTGACTGCCTTGGCTTTGGAGCAGAGACTTCTAGTTTAGCTTTCTTTTCCTTAACAATCTACTCTTCAGATAGGATATTTCTTTTTCTCGCCTCCCAGACCACCTCCTTGGTGATCCCAATGCTTTCAGCATATGCTTCAACCTCCTTCCTTACTTTCTTCTGAATTTATAGCTTATTGAATTGTTTATGTAGTTTTAGACTCTTTACAACATAAATTTTGAACCTCTCTTCAAAAGTGTTCATTGGTTTGCTAAGCAAATGTTTAGCATATAGCTCAGGAATTTCTTTCTTCACTTCATACCCCATGGGCATGATCTAAGAAGTTATACGTTCCATAGCTTCCATTAAGCATTGATCTGTGTCTACCATGAAGCAAATTGTATCTTGGTATTTCTTAACTATTTCCTTAGGTATATGTTATCACTGTTTTAAATTTGTTGGAAGTATTATCTTTTATCATGAAAATCTGTCAGAATTTTTGATCTTGGTCCTTGTTTGTGAGTCCATGGCCAAAAGGTTTTAGGGTTTGGTATTAAATTTCAAAATCTTTCAAAGCATAAACCCTTGTGTTGCTTTATCTTCAAACCTTTTATTTCAGCCTGTTTCTTTTTTCACTTAAGTGGAAGGGTCATCCTATCATCAAAAGGGGGGCACTTTGTGTTCTAGGCTTAGATGGGGTCTATTATTCTTGAAATATTTCACAAGTCCTATTTTTCATTATATATGTGTCGGGTCCTTAAAACTCGGGTATGTTCCTATTTTATCTCATTGCTGTCGCTATACCGTAGCGCGAAAATACCTAAACTTTAACAGCATTGACATGGTGACAACTAGTGGGGCGCGACAGCAAAGCAGCTTGGGTGAGTTAACAGGCGAGCAAGTCTGGGAGGATCGAACATCTGTCGCTATACCGCAACAAAAATTTACACAATGGATAACAACAGTGACATGGTGACAAACTGTTAGCGGCAGCTATTAAGCCCAACGGTTCGAGTGAGCGATTATGGTGAATAGTAAAATGATGGCGGCTAAGCGGTAATGAACCATAAAGGTCTACCAGTTTTGAGAAGATCGGATGTCTATCACTATTCTGTGACAAAAAGATGCCCGAACTTTAACAACAATGACATAGCGACAAAGGGCGAATATGTGACCAACTGATGGGCTCACTGAGGAAGCTATTGTTGTTAACAAGTGTGTTAGTTTCCGATGGTTGTTGCTATACCGCAGTGGAAGTGCATCCAAAATTTCACCATTGCGGCTTGGCAACCAAGTGAGAAATATGTAGAGGGTGTCCTTCTAGGTCGTTGGAGCCAAATTTTTAAAATATCAAAAGTTTAACTCCAGAAGTGTGTGGCTTTATGAATTGGTAATCAATGTTCAGTTATTGTCAAGACTCATTGATAAGATAGTGTTTGAAATTCAATATAGAAAAAGGGCATTTGAAGGAATTCTACAGAAAATAGGTGCATTGTCTGGGTTTTCTCAAGCTACAAGTAAGTTTTCTGTGAATTCGCTCTATATCTTTTCTCTTGTGGTGCTCGGATTTTATGAAATAGTGATTGTGGTAGGGATATTTTTAAGATGGCACCGTGAAAGGAACCTAGAGGAAAGGTGGATTACCAAGAATGAGCTATTTGTGATGACTTCTTTGAGCAATTGGCTCAATCCACCAATAGTGTAGCCAAAATAAAAGAACTTGTGCCTAAAGCTTCCCATCTGAAAGTTGATGACGGGCTATATGTTAAAGGTTGTTGATTGAGGGATGCTCAGATAGGTATGGCAGGTTTAGGACTATTCAGAGTAGGATTTAGTCAGTGAAATTCACTTGCCCCAACTAACAGTATATGGGAGTTGGATGTTGGAAAACTTATGGTGCCTAGGGTATTCATGGATGTTGACCTGCTGACTCAGATTGCAAAAAACTATGACCCCATCACTAAAATTGTGAGAAATATAAGTGGAGGAGTTTTAATTGAAATCAATGATGATGAATTCAGGAAAAAAATTCAGCTAAGTGAGGCCTCAAATTATTTAAAGCCTATTGATTTTGATATGCTAAAGAAGGTCTATGATGCACAAAAGGATCATCTTAGGAGTGGGCCATTGAAAGAATTCTTTGCAAAAATAGGAGGATTGACATTAGTAGGCCCAAGCATGATAGAGCCTTTCCCTTTGAATTTATTTACTCTAAGGGCTAAAGGATTATAATGGTCTTTATGTTAGATTCTTGGGGAAGATGCAAAAGACACCATGCCAACCCACTACATGCTTATGATGGCACAAATTTTGAATCCATCCCTGGTAGTGACTTTTGATTTTGCACCCTATCTTACTAATTCCATTCATGAGGACCTAATTGGAATAAAAATGCTAAAGTAGATAGACCTTTTGGATGGTATTCTTTGCTTATGCACATGCTCTTATTTAAAGGTGATCAATACTTTGCAACTGAGATGGACTTGTTAAAGGAAAGAGAGGGAGAGGAATTGCATGTCCAGTTATGGAGCACCATTTTGTCCTGGGATAGAGAGGATGCTAGTTATTTGAAATTTGATAGATACTTCGCATCAAGGATTAGAATCCTTTTATGTCAATAAAACCCTAGGATTCCTAAGGCCCTCTTCGAATTCATTAGACCCAAAGAGTTTGTTGAAGGTATTAAAATTGTGCATAACTGGGGGGATATAATTTTGTACCCTTTTTCTACTATTTTTCAGAGTGTATGGTTTTAGGGGAACTCCATATTTGCTTCCCTACCAGGTCGCTATGAAGGTAGGTATAGCTGAGATCTTGAGGCAAATTGGAGATTTATAGGAAGCAGAGTTAACAAACAAAGGAAGGGGCACCATTTTCCCAACAGTCACAGTGGCCCATCAATTTGTAATCACCAAGGGTGGCTGGGTATATTTTGATAAATTTCTTCAGCCATATAGGCTACCCACTGCAGTTGCTACATATGTTGATCCAGAGGATTTCTTCAATGATATGTTTAGGAAGAAAGTCAGATGTGGAGGTAAAGCTCATCAATTTCATTTCCTTGAAGACCTAATAAGGAATGAATTTAATCTTGATGAACAAGAAGTAAGGAAGGAGAAATGGATAGTGTCCAAGAAAACTCTAGATTCCATTCAGCATTTTGATAGAAATTATGATCATTTGGCTAGTTTTAATCCATTTGAAGAAAAGATTAAGTTTTTGGTGGTCTATTTTGAGGATCTAATGCAGACTTTGAAAGAGAAAAGGGAGGTTGCAATACGAGCTGATCCTGAGAGAGCTAAACTTGTTTTAGCTAAGCCTACTTATGTCAATATGGTTCCCCTTGGTGAATATGTGATGTACAAAAAATCAGGATATAATACAGTGATACCCAAAAGGGATGAGCCCTCTACTTCAAAAGGAAAAAGGGCACAAGAAGATGTCACTATAATCCAAGATTCTCCAAAAAGGCAAAGGGTAAGGGAAGAAGTGCAAACAGATGAGCCCTTATATTCTCCTTCCCAATCCCCAATGCACATAGGAGATGAGCATGCAATAGCTGAGCAATTGTTACAATTAGGGAGTCTTGGAGAAATTGCTTGCACATATGGAGAGTTGCAAGAAGGAATGCCAGAAGAACTAGCAAGTGCCAAAATGGACTTGACTATTGAAGAGTTCAAAGGTAAGGAATTGGACTCTGTCATTAAGCAGGCCAGTGAGGAATTTTTGGCAAATATTAATTTTGTTAAAACAGGAGCATTTCTACAGTTTGTTTGGAAAATGAATATAGAGGAATTCAAGGAGAGATGTGAGAAGGGGAAAGTTGAACATCCCCAAAAAGATACATTTGTTATTGAGACAAAAGTAAAGCAAGAGATGCTAGTATAGTTTGAGGCAATTACCCTTGAGCAGGGAAGGAAAATGATTGCAGAAGCTGGAGTTTTGATTCTCCCTAAATGGGATATAGTTGATGCATTAATTCATGATGCAGTTAGAAAAGAGACTGACCCTCTGGAAGGAATAACTTACAGCACTGACCATGCGGCCTTAGTTATGTGGTCACTAAGAAGAGAAGAAAGCAAAAAGAGGAATGACTCCTCAGAGTCCAATTATCTAGGAGGCATGATTGTCAAGAGAGTGAAGGACATAGGGGTGATAGAGGCTGCCAGTACAACTTTAGAATCTGCAAAATTCAGTATGGCAGTGAATGAGAAAGAAGCCAACGAGAAAGTTGATCTCCAGGGGAAGTTAGAATTTGTCCTGAAAGCCTATAATGAAGCTAAAATTGGGATAGCTCATAAGGACAACACAATTACCAAGATGAAGGCCCAGATAGAAGGACAACAACAAAAAGGTGAACTCTCTAATTTGATGATTTCCTCTTGTCCAACCAAACCTCCTTCTACTAGCCCGATTATTGAATTTTTCTTTCTCCTAAGATTCCTAGTTTTCAACTTGCTACGAGTATCCAAGATGAGACAAAGAGGTTGAAGCAAGCTCAGGCCATTTTTGCAAGTAAATATGAGGAGAAGGTCAAGGGAACGATTTTGAAATTTGCTGATATAGTGGGCACTTCAATTGTGTACATAAATATGAGTAGAGTTCTGAACCTTTTGAATTGTTTGAAAGAGGATAAGGTCATTATGGAGCCAATTTTGGATAAATGGATTGCTAGGGAGGTAGATTTGGAGCTTATGTATGTATCCCATGAAGAGGCAAGTGTTGATGCCCCTGTTAAATCCACTTATGAGTTGGTAAAAGGTATATCTAGGTTGGCAGAGGAAAGAGTTAATCTAGAAAGAAAAGCAAATTTGTATAGAAAAGAGTATGCTAATCAGAAGTTTGAACTATTTCCTCGGGGTTTTATTGGTGCCAATAAGTTGAAAGATAAAGAGGTGTGGCTTGGTGAGTTAGGTCATAAATTGTCACAACGGATAAATGACATTATAAATTCAGATGATACATCTTTGTTTATTCAAACAATTGAGGAAATTGAAAAGATAAAGTCACATTTTGGGTTTTTGGAAAAGGAAGTTAAGCAGTTAAGGAATACATGGAAAAGATTAAATAAGTTGAAAAAGAAAATTGTTAACTTTTTTTGGCTTGGTGATGACATATTTGAAAAATGGAAAGATAAGTATGTGATACAAAAAGGAGAGGTTCAAGAAGAGTCAACCGACGTTGCAGCATGTGACAACCCTCAAGAAATTAGAAGTGGTTAGCTTTTGTAACAGTTTATTTTAGGCTAATCGGATTTTTGAAGAATTGAGGACACCTAGTGCTCGACTTGTGAATATTAAGAAGTCATTTGGCTTTTCTCCAGGTGGTTAACTAATTGGTTTTCCCCTTGTTCTCTTTAGTAAGAAATGTAACCCTTTTGAAGGGGAATTATGGTTATAACAAAATATTTCTAGGAAATTCCGAAGCTTGTTGCATCCATATCTCTATAAATGGATACCAGGACTACTTAGAAAATCATCACAAGAATTCTGTAAGAAAGCTCTGCAAAATGTATTTAAGTTTTTTCGGTGTTTTTGGAAAATCATTCTGAGTTATGTAGAATTTGATGGAGAATATTAATATACAGACTAGAACATTTTAATTCTTGATTCCTATTGTCTTCTTGTCTGTGTGATTGGTTACTATTTTGATTAGATCATTTAGGATTGTTTAATTGAATGATTTGCAAAGCAATTTATGAAAATTTGTCTAGGTTGTTCCCTCAAGGAGGGAAATTAGATATACTTAAATCCTTTTCATTGGTAATCAGTGATTCCTACTTGAATTTCATGACTAGGTTTAGCATATGGTGAGATTTTATATATGTCAAGCATATATAGATGTGGTTAAATGAATGTAATGGCATGTATGTGAATTTCTCCTGTAAGTTCTTGTCCAATTTTGAATGACTCTAAAGCCTAAATAAGGCACTAGTATAGCTTGTTGAAGCTCATGACCTTCTTTTCGATCAATGAAAATGAATACGAGTCTTTCATTTATGTCTAGTTATGTTTAAAGTTGTAGGGTTTGCAGAAGTTGGCACGGGCCTTCTGTAAATTTTTAATTGTAAAGAGTGATCCTAAAGGTATACCCACCTAAGCTAAGTGGAAGCTTAAAGTGTAGAAGGTTTTTGTTTAAACCTTGTCAATTGTTATCTCTTTGTTTCTATTTCTTGTTGTTCTCCCCATAGGTGACAGGGGTTTGAAATTATAGTGGAGAAAACAAAGCAATCATAAATTGAGACCAACAGGATCTTTTCCCTATCATGCATTGCACTCTAATTTTTTTGAAATAACCCCAAAGAGTGGCATTCCAGATTTTGGCATCAACAATGTTATATAAATACTCTTTTATCTGCACTGCCATAGGTCTATCATATGCCCACTGGACCTAACTACTCTCAAAACTTCATTCATGAAGTAAAAGTGCATACATAGGATCAAGGTGTCATACTTGAATGGGTGTTGTATGCAGGAAAAGCCAATGGTTCCATGGTTCTCTATCTCACAAGGTCCCTCAAGCCAATGCCTTTGCTCTTAGCTAACTGAGAAAAGTGGCTTAGGGATGACAAATGCAAGAACGAGGGATGCTTATGATTGATTTAGTCATGAAAATGCATCCTATCTATGCATGATTCTACAAATGCAATAAACTAGATTATAAGATGACAAGATTAGTAGCAATACTATCTTAACATGATATACTAGTTTATGAGTTAAGCTAATGATAAAGAAAATAGTCTAAAATGCTTATTAGATTTATTCCTATAACAAAGAGAAGCTAATGTGTTAATAAAACTGAGCATAAATGAGATATTAAAAGCTTGCATGGATTCTCAAAATGGAGGAATGAGAGCTCTATTTATAGTGAAAATAGGGTAATGGATGGTCAGGATTGAAAGAGTTAACCAAGGGTCAAGTTTGAAAGTTATGAATCCATGTTTTCAATTTTCACCAATGAAATGGTGACAATTGTCAACATAAGGCTGGCTGAGATGAGAGGTAAGAAGCATTAAATGCTTGAGAAGACCACATGGTTACCCTAGGAGGTCAGGGTTAAGGTTAGGTTAGGGTTATCCATTGGATAAAGCTTTTACCCAAATGGTAAACTCTTGTGCAAAGGTTAAAGGAATAACCATGGTCAAAGCAATAAATTGTTGGCATTTTTTATGTTTATGTTGTGATTGTCATTGATGGACACACACTTGCATTAAGATCTTCTTTATATGTATGAGTTAGAGCACAACCGGTATTTGTTTCAACCGGTATGTTGCAGGTATGTTGTATTATAGTAATTAGACTATTGATGGTTTGCAGAATGTGTTTACCGGTCTAAAGCGGCATGTTGACCTCAAGCGGTATGAGGGATTAAAGCGGCATAACACATTTCTACCAATCTTTATTTTTGACAAACCAGCAACCAACTTTTTGTATGAACTAGTAATACTCTATGATGATTTACCAACCGGCATTTTGTGATGAGTTACCAATACACAGATTATTTGACGGTGCCGACACACTGGCGGTGCTTCTTGTGTCGTGTTATTGAGTATGTCTAGATTCATTGAACCTAGGAAATTGAAATGTAATCCTATTGGACCGCCATGAAATCAGATTCCTTTAAAAGGACATCATGTCTAGGGTTTTAGGTTGTTGCTGAAAGGGTTTATGTTGTGGCTAGGGTTTAAGGTGGTTGAGGAGTTGAAAAGAATATGAATGTGTAGAAGACTGAAGTAATGTAGGAGTGCATTAAGAAAGAGATATCAAGGATCTAACCGAGCATTCTGTGCTATTAGATAGATCAAACACTTGTTGATTACTCACATCTTTGACAAGTCTGTAGCCCTTAACCGGGTAGGCCCAAAAGCCTTTTGTAAAATCCTCTAACAAGGTGGTTCACCTCTATGAATCTAAAATCCTCTAGCAAGGTAGTCCTTGATCGGACTTATCTCCTAACAGAGATTGAGATTCCTAACAAGATCTGTTCTAGTGAAGAACATTGTAAGACCTTAACCAGTTTGCTTTCTATTATGCAGATAGTGACTTGTGAGTTCCATCTCACCATGGTTTTTCCCATTTGGGTTTCCACGTCAAATATCTTGTGTTATGGTTGTATTGCTTTTGTGGGTGAATGCTTTATTTTCATTTTGGTTTGCATGTGTGATAATCGGTCTATCTGTTAAACTATTTTACCTGTTTATCTTTAGACTATTTAAGTGTTTAAGTGCAGTGTTTTTTGGTATACTCATTCACCCCCCCCTCTTAGTATTCATCAATTGGTATCAGAGCCTACCTTTCTATAAGTTTAACCACTTGGAAAGAGATATGGGGGAATACACCTTGAGGGAACTTACTCAATGGCTCACTCAGTCTAAGCAAGCCTATGATGATCTTATGGTCAAATACAAGGCACCTCAAGCAAAAAGGAGAGAACATGCAGAAAAGATGATGGAGCTATCTGAAAATAGTTCTACAGATGGAGCAGACATGGAAGCCCTAATTGTAGAAGTAAATAAGTTGAATGAATCAAAATCCAACCTGAGAAAGGAGTTGGAAGGACTGACTATCCGAATGTGTCAAGAGCTTGAGAACTGGAGAAAAACTGAAGACCTAGTGAAAGAAAGAGTTTTTGAGATCTCCAAGTTGAAACAAGAGATGAGTGCCCTAAATGCTCAACTCCATGCAAGCAAGGTGGAAAAGGAAGACATGCAAGGAGAACTGAACACTGCCATCTCTGAGAATGAAAACCTATTGGAAACAAATGCTGCTATTTCCAAAGAACTCTCTGAGTCAAAGGAAATACTTGCTAAGTTCAGCAAAAGTACTGTCAAGCTAGAGCAAAAGCTTGAGTCGGCTAGACTGGTAAAGAATACCAATGGAATTGGTTTCTTTGAACATGAGGAAGGAGAATCCTCATGAACAAATGATGAAGCATCAAAGAAGCAACCAGCATTCAAAGGTAAAGGTAAGAAAAATTCAAACCTGTTTGCATTAACTGTCTTAAAGAAGGACACACTGCCAATGTATGTAGGAGCAAAGCCTACAATAATTTTCTTTACTTTATTAACAATGTACCTAGATCCAATAAGTTCAATGGTCATTGTTATGCATGCAACAAGTATGGGCATAGAGAATTTGAATGCAGGTCTGTCATGAATGACACTGGAAGATATCCTCAGAGGACCCAAGGAGTTGGTCCTGAACCTTTTTGTGAACCGGAATCACAACCGGTTTAATGTCTTCAATCATCAGCCAAGAAGTGGTGGCTATCAAGCGGAAACTGGATGGAGAGAAAATTGTATGATCTGTCATGGTCATGGTCACACTATTACAACATGCATAAGGAAGAATGGAAACATGAACAATGGACCTTGGAGAGCACCTGGATTGGTTTGCTATCACTGCAACAAACCGGGTCACATTGCAAGATTCTGCAGAATCAGAAAGAGTATATCTAATGATATACCGGTCACTCAGGAAGGAGGAATTGATGTTGAAACAGTTTAGGTGGACATGAACAAAACCTGGAAGAGGAAACCAGTAATGTTGGAAGAGGAACCGATTTCTGCACCTAGTGTGGAAATATCGGAACCGGCAAGCTAAGCTTCAAAAGGCTTAGGGGGAGAAAACAGAAAAATGTTTTTGAACCCCCGGTTTATACTGGCAAAAGACCTTAACCAGTATATGATACCTGTCGCTTGGCAGAAGACCAGAAATGGTAAAAAGGAAAATTAGGGTTTATGCCCTAATGGAGGAGCATTAATGATGGTAGGTGAGGACTATGTTTAAAAGCATTTTTGAAATCATTTCTCACTATCAGTTTTCGAGCGAAGAAAAGTTTTTCAAAGAGAAAAGCGACGAAAAGACGATTTGAGCAGAGATTTGGAGAAATTAAGAAACCGCGAAGGAGATTCAAATTCAAATAAACAAATGGTCAAGTGGAGAACACAAAGTGGTGATTCAGCTACCGACGAAGTGAGGAGTAAAGGAGAATCAAAAATCCCTAAATTCGCGTGTTTTAAAAGGTATTTCTCGAGTTCTTAAAATTTCTACAATGGTTTCTGCATCTCATACCAGTTCTAGTGCATCTATTGAGTCTGAAAGTTTTATTCAACGGAAGTCAAAGTATAATGCCCTATCAAAAGTTCTGGTTGGAGTGATAGTAGAAGAGGGAATTTTTGACTACATAGATTGCAAGATTGAAGACCTAGGATCTCTAGCTATCCACTCCCAACTAGGTCTGTTTTGTGGAAAGGATAAGAAAATCAAACCGAAGTATAGTATCTTGGAGAAGAAGAAACTCCATAATGTTGTATACTTCCTGGAAGACTTTATAGAGGATCATATAAGGATAATTTTGAGCAGAGTCCATGGTGACAAAATGTACCTGGAGAGGACACATGATATCATGCCTCAGGCAATTCATACAGTCACCGATTTTTGCAATACAGGGGAAGTACCAGTCCTAAGGACTGTTAGCAAAACAGAAATGTCCAAGCTCATCGGTTCAGTGAGTGACTCACGTGGCATGACAGTCAATTCAATCAAGGATGATCTGGTGAAATATGTGTGTATGGTGATTGGATGCCGAACATTCTTAACCAGTAGGACTAACTCTGTATCTATTGCAGTGGTAAATGCTGCTTACCGGATGATAAAGGAGGATGCATCATTTGACCTATGCACCAGTATGCAGAGGAAAATCCTATTGAACCTAAAATCAATCAAACAAGATAATGCACTGAGGTTCAAGTTTCGACAACTATTGGTTGGGTTGTTCTTTTACTTTCAAGGACACTTCCCAGAAGTGGGAGACATTCAATGGTCTGCGGACCAACTGGTTACCAAACAGATAAAGGAAAGTTTGCAAGCAGTGGGAACCAGTTATGTTTATGTTGTGATTGTCATTGATGGACACACACTTGCATTAAGATCCTCTTTATATGTATGAGTTAGAGCACAACCGGTATTTGTTTCAACCGGTATGTTGCAAGTATGTTGTATTATAGTCATTAGACTATTGATGTTTTGCAGAATGTGTTTACCGGTCTAAAGCGGCATGTTGACCTCAAGCGGTATGAGGGATTAAAGTGGCATAACACATTTCTACCAGTCTTCATTTTTGACAAACCGGCAACCAACTTTTTGTATGAACCGGTAATACTCTGTGATGAGTTACCAACCGACATTTTGTGATGAGTTACCAATCCACCGATTGTTTGACGGTGCCGACACACTGGCGGTGCTTCTTGTGTCGTGTTACTGAGTATGTCTAGATTAATTGAACCTAGGAAATTGAAATGTAATCCTATTGGACCGCCATGAAATCAGATTCCTTTAAATGGACATCATGTCTAGGGTTTTAGGTTGTTGCTGAAAGGGTTTATGTTGTGGCTAGGGTTTAAGGTGGTTGAGGAGTTGAAAAGAATATGAATTTGTAGAAGACTGAAGTAATGCAGGAGTGCATTAAGAAAGAGTTATCAAGGATCTAACCGAGTAGTCTGTGCTATTAGATAGATCAAACACTTGTTGATTACTCACATCTTTGACAAGTCTATAGCCCTTAACCGGGTAGGCCCAAAAGCCTTTTGTAAAATCCTCTAACAAGGTGGTTCACCTCTGTGAATCTAAAATCCTCTAGCAAGGTATTCCTTGATCGGACTTATCTCCTAACAAAGATTGAGATTCCTAACAGGATCTGTTATGGTGAAGAACATTGTAAGACCTTAACTGGTCTGGCCTTAACTAGTCTGGTTTCTATTCTGCAGTTAGTGACTTGTGAGTTCCATCTCACTGTGGTTTTTCCCATTTGGGTTTCCACGTCAAATATCTTGTGTTATGGTTGTATTGCTTTTGTGGGTGAATGCTTTATTTGCATTTTGGTTTGCATGTGTGATAACCGGTCTGTCTGTTAAACTGTTTTATCGGTTTATCTTTAGACTGTTTAAGTGTTTAAGTGCAGTGTTTTTTGGTATACTAAGTCACCCCACCCCTCTTAGTATTCATCATAAATGCTTGATGAGACCCTTGGGTTAGATGGAGGTTAAGTTAGTCAAAAATTCTTTAACCATGCCACTAAGAGTTAGTTAACCATTAACGGTTTGAACACTTTGGGGACAAATTTGTAAGAGTCCTTCCAAATTTGGGGGCATTCAACAAGTTAGCTTGTTGAATGGATAAAGACTTTAATGCCTTTTGAAGACTTTACTCCAAATTTGAGAAGTGACCTCCTCAAATTTAGGGAAAGGGGATAATGGATGGGTTTGGGGTTAATTGATTAGGATTAGATGGATTCTAGAAGAAATTAGGAATAGGGTTAGGAGGCAAGTGGGAGATGTAGGAAAATGCAAGTGGGTGAGGGAAAATAGAATTAAAATAAATTGATTTATTTCAATTTGGTTTTAAGTTGGGAATTTAAATAAATTAGATTTATTTAATTGGTGTAAACTATTTAATTAAATGTGAATTTAATTAAAAGTAGAGATAAGGGTTTTAATTAAATAAAATGATTTATTCAATTAAATGATGTAAAAAGGCTTAAGTGAATTTAAATAAATAAATTGAATAATTTATTTAATTAAATAGAAGAATGTGGGTGATTTAATTAACTTAAATTTAACTAAAATAGAGGAATGAGAATAAAATGAACATTAAATATTCATTTAGGAATATGGTCATTTTTATACGTCTACATTTTGCCCCTCTTTGAAGTGATGTGTGTGCACATGTTGATTCAAAGAAAATGATGTATCGTTATGATTTAGTTATGATCAATTTTTTATGTCGTTTTGAGATTTCCATGTCATGCCCCAGATTTGATAAACGATGTTGATAATGCCCCCTTGGGAGATGAATCAAAAAATTTAAAAATTTGATTTGATTTAGATAATTTTGATAAATTTTATTGCACTGTAAAATTTTGTCTATGTTGAATGTGGCAAGTTGATTCATCTCCCAATATTGCCATTTGGTAGGGTGGTAGGAGATACCGCAAGCAATTTTACGCATCCCTCCATGTAACCCTAATTTTGATTTACCCTATATAAAGGGAAAAAGTGATTTCTTTTGTCTCATTTGTGCTTGTTGACGTTGGAGAAAGTGATTTTAGGAGAGAAGTTACCATGTTGGTTCCTTATGCTTCGCATCCATTCGAGCGCATTCGGAGGTATCGGAGGCCTACCGCGTATGGAGCACCAGTAAGTCAACCTTTTTGACCCCTTTTGGATTTTTTATTTTGTCATTTTTTAT